>NC_136073.1:671794903-672452403 GCF_964261635.1 Lissotriton helveticus | reverse complement strand
CATTGCCTCCCCTCACTCACCCCTTAAATGCGATTGCATCAGACAAACCAGCGCGTGAGCAGCTTTCTGAATGAGCTCCGATCTCGCCCCAGAGAGGCCAAAGAGTGAATGTGTGCCTCCATTTGCTCCAGTTATCGAGCTCCTGGTAAAGTAGGTGGGGGGACGCCGTCCACCCGCGTGGTACCCCGACTCGAGCCCTGTCTGGGCCTCTCTGTCCCTTCACTCTCCCTGTCTCAGCAGCTCTAGCCCGCCCCCCTATAGCCCCACACACTATGGACTCTGTGCACCTCTCACCGGGTGTTTCTCACTCCCTCTGTCTCTCATCTAGCACCGCACGCACAGTCTCTCTCTCACCCCTCTCACTTCCTGCAGCTCTGCCCCCCCCCTGGCAGCGCTCTCTGTCATCCTTTGCACTCCCTTTATTTGACACACTGTCCCTCCTCGGTACGCTCCATCACTGACATGTGTCTCTTTTCATCTCAAACTGTATTATTGTCTCCCTCTCACATCTCTTGTTCTCCCCCCTCCATATCTTTCTCCAGGGCTTTCAGTGGGATAGAAAACAAGCATTTACAATGCAATGGTTTCGCCTTTGGAAAAGTTAGAGTTATTGGCATTGTAAATGACAACATTTGTATTTATGTGTTGGTTTTGAAAACAGATAAATAAATGGCATTGTCATTTACATTGCCATTAGCTTAATCTCTGCAGTCACTCTGCACTCTCTAGCACGCCCTACTCACTCTGCACTCTCTAGCACTCCCTAGAACTCCCTACTCACTCTGCACTCCCTAGCACTCCCTACTCACTCTGCACTCTCTAGCACTCCCTAGCACTCCCTACTCACTCTGCACTCCCTACGCACTCTGCACTCCCTACGCACTCTGAACTCCCTATGCACGCTGCACGCTGAACTCACTATGCACTCTGCACTCCCTATGCACTCCCTATGCACTCCCTATGCACTCCCTATGCACTCTGCACTCCCTATGCACTCTGCACTCCCTATGCACTCCCTATGCACTCCCTATGCACTCCCTATGCACTCCCTATGCACTCTGCACTCTAGCACAGTCTTGTACATAGCACTGAAGCCAGTTATGAGGACCTCTGGGAGCAGTGTGTGGTGTATCATTCTTGTAAGCAGTGCTGAAGCCGGTGAGGGGACCTCTAGCTAGGAGCAGCGTGTGGTGTAGCAGTTTTGTACATAGCGCTGGAACCGGTGAAGCGGGCCTCTAGGAGCAGTGTGTGGTGTTTCATCCTTGTACATAGCGCTTTAGTCAGTTATGGGGACCTCTAGGAGCAGCGTGTGGTGTTGTCGTCTTGTACATAGCTCTGAAGCCAGTTATGGGAGTTCTAGGAGCAGCATGTGGTATTGATGTCCTGTACACAGCGCTGAGGCCCGTGAAGGGGGCCTCTATGAGCAGTGTGTGGTGTTTCAGTTGTGAGTGCCACCTCTTATTTTATGTCATTTCTTCAACTATTCTGTTTGTATCCTGTAACTTTGTAAATCTCCTCTAGTAACATACTTGGCTATATTGTAAAGCGCTCTGACATGGGTAAAGTCCGCGCTATATAAAATTGGATAAATAAATAATACACAGCGCTGGAGCCGGTGAGGCGACCTCTAGGAGAAGCGTGTGGTGTTGCAGTCCTGTGCATAGCGCTGGTGACGGGACCTCCAGGAGCAGTTGTACACTCAAAGCCAACATTGGGTAAAAGGGACCTCTAGGAGCAGTGTCCGGTGTTACTGCTGCGATCGGGACATATATTCGCAGAGCGTTGTACTGCTGCCTCGCACACTTCTATTGTGCTGGTGTGTGACCTCTAGTCACTACTGATGCAACTGCACCAAAGCGCCTAACTATTGGGCAATAAACATAACATTAAGCGAGTATAGTGAAATCCGGTTAACATGTTTGTATGGCCATCCACTGCTTTTTATAAGACGTCTGACGAAAGCTCGAAAATTCATTTTCAACAAAGAATCGGAACATTAATTCTGGCGAGAGACGCAAATTTTTTAAAGCTAAAAATGTTTTGATTTTAGACATCTCCTGCCTGAAATTGTGTCAGCTTCAGTGGAAGCCCCGGGGAAATATGCATTCCTCTAATTATTTTTTCGAAATCCCCGAATTGGATTAGGTTTCTTATGTCCTTAATTGTTTTATTGTGGCGTACCGGTGTCTGTCGGTTTCAGATGTTAATTTAAAATAAACTATAAGCCCGGCCATTGTTTCTCAATTAGGTAATATTCAACCATAATCCAAAAACCCATATCACAACCGGATTGAGTTAAACCCATTTGGTAACTGGGCCCTTAAAATGTCCACTCCAAACAATTTTCATATAACAGTGCCAATCTACAAGTTCGTGTTGTTATATTCACAAAGACCTTTCTGATTCAAGAAGCACAGCAACACTGAATATTTAACAATAGAGAATGAAGAGCCAGCGTCGCAGATCCATCAATGTCCGCATTCAACAATTGCCTAAAGTGATACAAAGGTGCACATTAGTAAAGAGGCTATGCAACAAAAAAATGGTGCAAGTCTCAAATCCTCAGAAAAGGGGATCCATTTTACAAAATTATCCAATCTATCAGATTATTGCTCATCTTGGAAACACGCTTTAAATTGTTTTATAAAGTACAATTAGATGACTTTTGAAATCATGTTGTATTACTAACTATTGGATTTCTCAGATATTCCATATGAAGTCTCAATTTTCAAATAGGAGGGAGACTCCCCCCTTTCTTAAGTAGAAAAATTGTTTCATTTGTCAAAACGTGTGCTATAGTATCTATCTCCAGCATTAATAGTCACTCCTATGTCAATACGTGCATGCAGGCGTTGATTTTGGCTTTTTTGTGCGTAAAAGTGCACCATGTTACAAAAACAAAAATCCGAGTCAGGAAATGAAAAAATTCCATTTATTAGTTTGTATCGTTCATATTTTTTAATAATTTCCACTTGGAAAATATTGACTTCCTTGGTCATGACGCTATTTACTACTTACAGTTTATGCATGGACGATTGAAGACTCTTTCTGAAACGTGGAATAACCTCCGATGCAATTATTGTTTTGACTTTCCAGAATGGTAACGAGGCTCTCTGACATTTACAATAAGTGTAACCCAGAACCAACACCATATTCTGCAAAATGTACTACATGCGGGGTGCGCCCATATGTTTGCATGTTTAGTAAATGCCTCGCTGAACAGACAATGTTTCTTATCAGTTACAGAAAAGCAAATTAACCAGACATTATTTCATCGGCCCCGGAACACACGAAAAAAAACAACCAGATTTCCTGACTAATAAATATACTTTTTCTGAAGTAGTTCAACCCATGAAGTGAAACAGGGCCGATCGAGCAACATTTCTGGTGCAAGGCGCAGGCAGGCTTGCGCTGGTCAGTTGTAAACGAAAAACGCCTGCCAGCCACACCATATTTGTGGGGGATGGTATGTCTAGTGGTTGGAGTGGGGGAAGGGGATATCCTGCGACAAGTCAGTAAGCAGGCAGCAATGCTGGCCGCTGCAAGCAATCGAGAGAATGTAAACATTTCAGCCAGAGTCCGCAGGTCAGGTCACGGGGAGTTGTGAAACGGGAACCTAAAACACGTTTTTCTTGCTGTTGCAAATGAAGATTCACCAGACACATAAGAACGGTCACGCACTCACCAGTGTCAGTAAATTACAAGACAAACAGCAGCACTCATCGGGGCCCCCTACAAAAGAAACTTCTGCAAATAACTTCTCACAATCCATACAAGAACAGCCAACAGCCTGCATTCTGGTTGTAAGGGGCAGCAGGCGCTATATCAGTATCATTACGACGACACAATTATAAAGAAGCCTTCGCGCGCAGCCGTGTTTACCTCAGAGCGGGGTCGGGCTGTCAGGCGTCCCCCGGAGGGGCTCCTATTGGGTCCGCAGGGGGCTCTCCGCTAGCTAAAGGCTGGCCGACCCGCGCGTCCTTGTTTGTCTCCGCTCCGTGCACCCACCAGCTGACAGGTACCGGAAGTGATGCCTTGCCAAATGACGGCGGCGAGTTGTCGCTGTTGCACACACCTCCCGGGTCCCAGGCTGCCATTGGCCGCCCCGTACTCCTTCGCCCGAAACGCGTGACAAAAGTTTGGTCCCGCTGCCAACCCAACCCCCGAAATGCCCAGAAATGGCACCGTCGGAGCGGGTGGCCTGCCAGAGAGAAATTCTCGGCCTAAAGAGATTTATACTGCTTCTGAGCATGCTTAAAGGAACAAGCACCTACGAGGACACAGGGGGCGGGAGAGGACACGGACGGCGGGAGGAGGGCGGGAGAGGACACGAACGGCAGGAGGGGGGCTGGAGAGGACACGAACGGCGGCGAGGGGGGGGGCGGAAAGGCACACGGAGGGGGCGGGAATGGACAGACTTTCAGTGAAGGGGGAGGGAACGGGAAAAAACGTAACTCCGCCCTGGGAAAAAATCTCGGGAACGCCCCCGAATCTGGTCCGGCCTTGACGGACAGATCCGGCACTCAATGGCTAGCCTCCATTTATGGAGCTAGTCAATGAGAGCCGGGGGACGTTCCCTTAGTCGTTATGGTCAACATAGGATTTCACCTGCGCCGAAAAGCTGCGCAGAGCGCAGCCTTCGGCAGGCGAAACCCAAAAACGAGGGGGATGTCTCTCAAAGGGGGCGTGGCCAATGTAATTAAGGGTGTGGCTCAAAACATGTAAGCTAAAAATCTATGCTTAGTGTATTGTGCCGCCCGACGTTTATTTTGCTGTTCCTGTCATTGCATCCAGATATATGATACAGCAAGTAACATCATGCCTACAACAAGTCAGGACTATTGGCTTTGTCAATGGTTGTTTGTTGCCTAAGATAAATAAGCAACAACTGTGGCTTGTATATAATATTGAAAAAGCTTCCACTTAAAGCCCTGGTGACACCACGACGATGTTGCTGCTCCTGAGTTTCAAAAAGAGAAGAGAAATCCAGAGAGAAAATGACTCTTTAAAGGATTTCCCTTCCCCCTACAACGCTCACCTGACATGACATCATGCCGTAACTTCTCCACTAGTGAGAAGTGAGCAGTGTGAGCACGCGCACATCTATGTGCCTGCTGTCACTGCAATCTGGAAAAAAACAGACAACCTGTGTCAGGGAACAAAACAGAGCCGATAGAGACCCGTTCCGAGGCCCCCTTTAAAAAACTGCGGGTGCTCAGCAACGGTGAGATCCGGCCCACCCAAAGCCCTCTCTTTCTCTGTGTAACTTTTCTCTGCTGGGTCGGCTCTTTCTTCAGTTGGATCCTCTCCAAGTGCCTCATTTATGAGAAATGACGCATCGCTGCGTGAAAGCAGCATTGCGCCACTTCTCAGTGCGCACTCCTTGCGACATACCTGATGCGTCATATTTAATGTATGACGCATCATGTCGCAAGGAGTTACAGATACGTCTGACGTATCTGTATGGCGCAAAAGTGATGCATTGCTAGAGGGTGTCACAAAAGTGACGCAACTCCAGCAATGCGTCCTTTCACATGTGGCAAGTCCCATGTGAAAGGGCTTCCGTCAGTCTTACGCCTGCTGTGAGGCAAGCGTAAGATTTTGACGCAACGCCGTCCTAGAAGTGACGCAGTGAAATCTATGAGATTTCACTGCGTCACTTCTACGTGGCTTTTTGCGGGGGCACGCCCCCCCTTCTTACATTATACCTGACGCAGGTATAATGTAGGGCAGGGGTTTACAAAGTGACGCATCTGCTTAGATGCGTCACTTTGTAAATAGTGCGCAACAGGAGGCATGTTTTACGCCGCCGATGCGTCACAAAAAGTGACGCATCGGAAGCGCAAAACTGACGCAAGGCATCATAAATGAGGCCCCAAGTCTTCACTCCTCCCCCCGCCCTGGAATCTCACTCTTCTCACTTCTGTCCACTCACCCATCTCTGCCCCGCCCCCTCCTCTTGTCCTCTCCTGCTGACGCTGCTCGCCGCTCTTCGACACCGACATCTGACTGACTCAAGTCATATCTTACTCTCAACTCTAGTTAATAACTTTATTTCAGTTACAGAATATAACCACAAAAACACATATCAAATCACAATTGAAGCAAAGTCACGGTAGTTACAATAAGATCAGGGCGCCCTCGTGATTGCAGACTAGTCAACCAGCTGCGATGAATAACGGGTTAGCTCGACATAACCAGCTTTCCTCACTCAGAGCGCACTGTTAGATTGTCTGGGCAGCAGTAAACGCGTCATTCACTGGGACTTAAAATGCATATTAAAGTGACTCATGGGTTATCCCTGGATACAATGATACAATTTATCTAAACGTCCCGTTTGCTCAAAATCAAGCACCACAACAAGTGTGTGTGTGTGTGTGGGGGGGGGGGGGGGAGGGGGGGGGGGGTAAGCCGGGTTCCTTTCCTCCTGCAATTACGGGACCTCACAAAAATGTCAAGATAACTCCTGTGATTAATGTTCTTCCTGGACAGACAACAGAGTTTTGTGTAGTTGAGGTTTTTGACTTATGTGGAGGTAGCACAGAGGGTTAATGTGCATACTGCAAAGAACGTGTACCAAGTAGATTACAGAGTGCATTTAATGTGAATAGATCAGCAGGTTACTGCTTTTAAAAGAGCCATCCTTTTGTTACTTGCAATTTATAACTTAAAGTCCTAATATAGAATAGTGAGGTATTAATTAACTTTCATCATAGAACTGCATTCACTCTGCAAAGTATAGCACATTTATTAATGTTGCAAAAAGGTTTCATATGGGTAGAAATGGATTCTTCCTATTAACCCCTTCGGCGCTGATGACAAGCTCAGCTCGTCATCAGTTGCGCGCTCGCACGCTGATGACGAGCTGAGCTCGTCATGTAACGCGGCTTTTTGAAAAAAGCCTCGTAGCGCGAAAATCGCCGCAGCGCGCATGCGGTTAAAGAAAACTACCAACTGTGGTGTTTCTTTTTCGACTCTGAGTTTGTGCTTCTCCACACCAATCACTCCTAAACTATACGGCCTACCAGTATGGACTGACATGTGTGACTCCTACACCTTTAGTCCTTTCGCTTATGTAATATTTCCTATACACTGATTTACACAAGTATGATTGATTGTCTCTGTGTAATGTGTGTGTGACGCAAAGTGCTCCGACATCCTTTAATGGTATGAGTGGCGCTATATAACAAATTCAATGCATCTGAGAGAGAGTGGTTATGGAGACTTGGTCACTATTAACCCCTTCGCTGCGGGGGTTATTCCCCCGCTGTGCTGGGGGGGAGGGGGCGTGCACAGCGCCCCCATGCTCATGACGAGCTGAGCTCGTCATGAGCTAAGGCGCTCCGGTGCTCATGACGAGCTGAGCTCGTCACAGGTGCATTGGCTCCCGTGGAACGCTCAGCACAGCGGGGGAATTCTCCCCGCACCTGAGCGTTCCACGTGCCATGACGAGCTGAGCTCGTCATGAGCACCGGAGCGCCGTGGCTCATGACAAGCTCAGCTCGTCATGAGCGTCAAAGAGGTTAAAGGGTGCCAGTGAGAGAATCCATGGTGGAGGTGGTCATTGGGGGCACCAGCTAACATTGTCGCATTGGGCGCCACCAGTGCTAAAGCCTGCCCTGGATCTAAGCACGTGCGGCGTCTCCGCGCGGTGGATAACACCCAAAAATCACCAATCGTCAAAGCGCAGACCTGGTCCATATGTTTAGCCTATGCCCCTACCTGAAAGTATTGAGCTCCGAAATTGCAGTTTTTGTAGGGCACGTCCTTAAGGTGAACAGACCTCCGTCCCCACAGCTTATGTTGCTGGGTGTTGATGAATTAAATATAAGTGTGGGGGGGGGTCAAGCTGATTTTTATTGCGATGACAATTTTCAGGCTTTGTGCAGCCTCTGTCTGTCTGTCCCTTACCCCCACATTTCAGCAATGAAAGGGGCACTTTTTATATGTTTTCAATTTGGGAAAAAGCGCTTTCTGAGTGGAAGGGGAAGAAGGCTAAAGTATAAGGGAGGAGGATTTGGGGGCCTTTTTTCGACTAGGGTATCAACATGTCAGTAGAAATGATCTGCTTGACTGGGAATGGGCCTGGAAAGAAAGCAGGGTAGGATTAGTAGATGATTCAAATGTCTAATTTCATTTAGAGTAGTGTTTGGTCAAACTGTTTGTAATTAATTTTTGTTGCATTGACTTTGTGATACATTTCTATTATGATCCAACTGCCGGATGTATTACTATTATTGTATTTATGTACTCTTGCTGCTAAAGATTTGTTAAATTTATTGGGGGGGGAGATTCGATATAAGTTTAATAAAAATTATTTTAAAAAAAATCGTCATTGGAATAATCCACTCAGTGTGCGGAATAATGTACTTGGGACAGAATAATAACACGTGGATCTCTGTTTCACTAACTGATGGACAAAAGGTAGTCCCCTGAGTTACCTTTGTCCCCTTCCATTTTGCAATCAGCGTGTTAAGGAGAAGTGTGCCAAATCTGAGGCGGAAATATAAGGTCTCGGCTGAGCGGGGAGCGATCCTATCCATCAGGGTCTCAGCGGGGAGGGATCCTATCCATCAGGGTCTCGGCTGAGCGGGGAGGGATCCAATCCATCAGGGTTGGGGAGGGATCCAATTCATCAGGGTCTCGGCTGAGTGGGGAGGGATCCAATCCATCAGGGTCTCGGCTGAGTGGGGAGGGATCCAATCCATCAGGGTCTCGGCTGAGTGGGAAGGGATCCAATCCATCAGGGTCTCGGCTGAGTGGGGAGGGATCCAATTCATCAGGGTCTCGGCTGAGTGGGGAGGGATCCAATCCATCAGGGTCTCGGCTGAGTGGGGAGGGTCTCGGCTGAGTGGGGAGGGATCCTATCCATCAGGGTCTCGGCTGAGTGGGGAGGGATCCTATACACCAGGGTATCGGCTGAGTGGGGAGGGTCTCGGCTGAGTGGGGAGGGATCCTATCCATCAGGGTCTCGGCTGAGCGGGGAGGGATCCTATCCATCAGGGTCCTGGCTGAGTCGGGAGGGATCCTGTCCATCAGGGTGTCGTACACTGGCATACCCCTGGGAGCTGAGAACCTGTCTATCTATCAGTCTCTGCGGCACAGTGCGCACTAGGCTTCCCCAAGGAGTGATCCAACTGTATTGTCAATAGTACACTCCCCACTCTCTTCCAAGAACCATCCCACTCACTCCAGGTCTGTCATCTCACTCTCTTCTGCTCTATCATGTCACTCACTTCTGGTCTATCACGTCACTTTCTCCTGATCTGCCTTCACACTTTCTCCTGCTCTATCATGTCACTTTCTCCTAATCTGCCTTTAAACTTTCACCTGCTCTATCATCTCACTTCCTCCTGATCTGCCTTCCCACTTCCTCCTGCTCTATCATCTCCCTTTCTCCTGATCTGCCTTCGCACTTTCTCCTGCTCTATCATCTCACTTTCTCCTGATCTGCCTTCACACACTTTCTCCTGCTCTATCACGTCACTTTCCCCAGATCTGCCTTCACACGTTCTCCTGCTCTATCATCTCACTTTCTCTTGATCTGCCTTCACACTTTCTCCTGCTCTATCATCTCACTTTCTCCTGATCTGCCTACACACTTTCTCCTGCTCTATCATCTCACTTTCTCCTGATCTGCCTTCACACTTTCTCCTGCTCTATCATCTCACTTTCTTCTGATCTGTCTTCACACTTTCTCCTGCTCTATCATCTCACTTTCTCCTGATCTCCCTTCACACACTTTCTCCTGCTCTATCACGTCACTTTCTCCAGGTATGCCTTCACACGTTCTCCTGCTCTATCATCTCACTTTCTCCTGATCTGCCTTCATACTTTCTCCTGCTCTATCATCTCACTTTCACCTGATCTGCCTTCACACTTTCTCCTGCTTTATCAATCATCTCACTTTCTCCTGATCTGCCTTCACACTTTCTCCTGCTCTATCACGTCACTTTCTCCTGATCTGCCTTCATACTTTCTCCTGCTCTATCATTTCACTTTCTCCTGATCTGCCTTCACACTTTCTCCTGCTCTATCATCTCACTTTCTCCTGATCTGCCTTCCCACTTTCTCCTGCTCTATCATCTCTCTTTCTCCTGATCTGCCTTCACACTTTCTCCTGCTCTATCATCTCACTTTTTCCTGATCTGCCTTCACACACTTTCTCCTGCTCTATCACGTCACTTTCCTCATATCTGCCTTCACACGTTCTCCTGCTCTATCATCTCACTTTCTCTTGATGTGCCTTCACACTTTCTCCTGCTCTATCATCTCACTTTCTCCTGATCTGCCTTAACACTTTCTCCTGCTCTATCATCTCACTTTCTCCTGCTCTATCATCTCACTTTCGCCTGATCTCCCTTCACACACTTTCTCCTGCTCTATCACGTCACTTTCTCCAGATATGCCTTCACACGTTCTCCTGCTCTATCATCTCACTTTCTCCTGATCTGCCTTCATACTTTCTCCTGCTCTATCATCTCACTTTCACCTGATCTGCCTTCACACTTTCTCCTGCTTTATCAATCATCTCACTTTCTCCTGATCTGCCTTCACACTTTCTCCTGCTCTATCATCTCACTTTCTCCTGATCTGTCTTCACACTTTCTCCTGCTCTATCATCTCACTTTCTCCTGATCTCCCTTCACACACTTTCTCCTGCTCTATCACGTCACTTTCTCCAGATATGGCTTCACACGTTCTCCTGCTCTATCATCTCACTTTCTCCTGATCTGCCTTCACACTTTCTCCTGCTCTATCATCTCACTTTCTCCTGATCTGTCTTCACACTTTCTCCTGCTCTATCTTCTCACTTTCTCCTGATCTCCCTTCACACACTTTCTCCTGCTCTATCATCTCACTTTCTCCTGATCTGTCTTCACACTTTCTCCTGCTCTATCTTCTCACTTTCTCCTGATCTGCCTTCATACTTTCTCCTGCTCTATCATCTCACTTTCACCTGATCTGCCTTCACACTTTCTCCTGCTTTATCAATCATCTCACTTTCTCCTGATCTCCCTTCACACACTTTCTCCTGCTCCATCACGTCACTTTCTCCAGATATGCCTTCACACGTTCTCCTGCTCTATCATCTCACTTTCTCCTGATCTGCCTTCATACTTTCTCCTGCTCTATCATCTCACTTTCACCTGATCTGCCTTCACGCTTTCTCCTGCTCAATCATCTCACTTTCTCCTGATCTGTCTTCACACTTTCTCCTGCTCTATCATCTCACTTTCTCCTGATCTCCCTTCACACACTTTCTCCTGCTCCATCACGTCACTTTCTCCAGATATGCCTTCACACGTTCTCCTGCTCTATCATCTCACTTTCTCCTGATCTGCCTTCATACTTTCTCCTGCTCTATCATCTCACTTTCACCTGATCTGCCTTCACACTTTCTCCTGCTCAATCATCTCACTTTCTCCTGATCTGTCTTCACACTTTCTCCTGCTCTATCATCCCACTTTCTCCTGATCTCCCTTCACACACTTTCTCCTGCTCCATCACGTCACTTTCTCCAGATATGCCTTCACACGTTCTCCTGCTCTATCATCTCACTTTCTCCTGATCTGCCTTCATACTTTCTCTTGCTCTATCATCTCACTTTCACCTGATCTGCCTTCACACTTTCTCCTGCTTCATCAATCATCTCACTTTCTCCTGATCTGCCTTCACACTTTCTCCTGCTCTATCATCTCACTTTCTCCTGATCTGCCTTCACACTTTCTCCTGCTCTATCATCTCACTTTTTCCTGATCTGCTTTCACACTTTCTCCTGCTCTATCATCTCACTTTCTCCTGATCTGTCTTCACACTTTCTCCTGCTCTATTGGTTCGGTTCAAAATCTTTATTCAGCAAGTTAAAAAACAGCCATAAAAGGGCATTAAACACATTAATTAAAGCAACATTATAATCATTTCAACTAACCCACAAGATGCATACCTATTGAAGTGCCATCCAGCCATTAAAATACATCCAAAGGCTCTAACAAGTGACACTTTTCCTTAAATTCACGGCTTTCAAAATAAAAAGAGCAACATTAAAACATACTTAGTGAACAATTGGTGCAAGCAGAAATGTAAAAGTATGTATGTGAGATCTAATATTCAGTGCAACAAACATTGGGTTAATGTGAGTGCTTTGTGTGCTTGTACCATTGCATGGACATAGGGTCAAGGTGGACGGGCAGGACCTCATAATAGGGAAGGCCACCAGGTGAATCACAATTCCAAGCCTGGACCTGGTCAAAACAAAACGATGTTGGGTATTAGTGACACGAGTCGGGAAATTCTTACAGTCCCCCTCAAACCCAAGGGACAGGTAAAATGCAACTGTCGGCTTTGTCTTCTAAATGCCCTCCCACCATTCACTTATGTGCAATAAAAAGTTGCCTTTAATGCCTTTCTTGGCAAGGGATAGCACTAGGAGGGGGTCAGTCCACACTGACAGTTCAAATAAAGTGCTAAAAGAGGAATGTATGTATACTAACAAGAGGATACGCGAGACGTTATCCAGTGCTAAACAGTCGGAGATGATGGATTTGGTGAAACTGGTTTCTTCTTTTGACCATAAAGAGAGGCAAAGTAATAGCGGTCTCATCAGGATCAAGACCTCCAAATACTCTAAGCCCACCTCACGATGAGGAGTCGTGGTTGAGGTGGAAGCTGGTAAGCTGGCTAAACTTTAAGAAAATGATTTTCCTCTACCTGCAATGGTTTACAGCAAGCATTTCACTATCTGAGGACCTCGTCTCTCTCTCCGGTGCTATCATTTCACTATCCGAGGACCTCAGCTCTCTCTCTCCAGTGCTATCATTTCACTATCCGAGGACCTCGTCTCTCTCTCCGGTGCTATCATTTCACTATCCAGGGCCTTCGTCTCTTTCTCCGGTGCTATTGTTTCACTATCCAGTGCCCTCGTCTCTCTCTCCGGTGCTATCATTTCACTATCCAGTGCCCTCGTCTCTCTCTCCGGTGCTATCAGTTCACTATCCAGTTCCCTCGTCTCTCTCTCCGGTGCTATCATTTCACTATCCAGTACCCTCGGCTCTCTCTCTCCGGTGCTATCGTTTCACTATCCAGTGCCTTCGTCTTTCTCTCGGGTGCTATTGTTTCACTATCCAGTGCCCTCGTCTCTCTCTCGGGTGCTATCTCTTCACTATCCAGTGCCCTCGTCTCTCTCTCCGGTGCTATCATTTCACTATCCGAGGACCTCGTCTCTCTCTCCGGTGCTATCATTTCACTATCCAGTTCCCTCGTCTCTCTCTCCGGTGCTATCATTTCACTATCCAGTTCCCTCGTCTCTCTCTCCGGTGCTATCATTTCACTATCCAGTACCCTCGGCTCTCTCTCTCCGGTGCTATCGTTTCACTATCCAGTTCCCTCGTCTCTCTCTCCGGTGCTATCATTTCACTATCCAGTGCCCTCATCTCTCTCTCGGGTGCTATCTCTTCACTATCCAGTGCCCTCGTCTCTCTCTCCGGTGCTATCATTTCACTATCCAGTTCCCTCGTCTCTCTCTCCGGTGCTATCATTTCACTATCCAGTTCCCTCGTCTCTCTCTCCGGTGCTATCATTTCACTATCCAGTTCCCTCGTCTCTCTCTCCGGTGCTATCATTTCACTATCCAGGGCCTTCGTCTCTTTCTCCGGTGCTATTGTTTCACTATCCAGTGCCCTCGTCTCTCTCTCCGGTGCTATCATTTCACTATCCAGTTCCCTCGTCTCTCTCTCCGGTGCTATCATTTCACTATCCAGTTCCCTCGTCTCTCTCTCTGGTGCTATCATTTCACTATCTAGCGCCCTCGTCTCTCTCTCTGGTGCTATCATTTCACTATCTAGCGCCCTCGTCTCGCTCTTACAGGTGCTATTTTCTTTCTCCACAGGTATCACCTGTCACCAGTGCTATCATTCTTCTCTATATTGTGCTACCAGTTCTCTCTCTCTCTCCTCTGCTACAATCCTTCTCTCCAGTACTGTCATTTCTCTTTCCTTTGCCGCCATCTCTCTCTCCAGTATTCTTAAATCTCTCCGGTGCTATAATCTCTCCCTCCAATGCTGTCACCTTTCTCCAGTACTATTATCTCTATCTCGCCGTCTCTCTCTCCATTGGTATCATGTGTCTGTCTCACCAGTAATATTTTCTCTCTCCCCCTCTCCTGTGCTCTCTCTCTCTCTGTCTCTCTCTTTCTTTCTCGTCAGTGCTACCATATCTCTCCAGTGCTATTATAACTCTCTCTCAAGTGTCATCATGCCTCTCTTCTCTCCAGTGCTATCAATTCCGTCTCTCTCTCTGGTGCAGCCATCTCTTTGTCTAGTTTTCTGGTGCCCTCGTTACTCTCTCCAGTAGTGTATTATCTCCTCTCCCTCTAGGCAATCATGTCTGTCTCTAGTGCTATAATCTCTTTCCCTCTCTGCTAACATCTTTCTTACTCCAGTGCTATCATCTCTCTCACCTCAGTGCTATTATATCTCTCTCAAGTGTTATAATCTCTTTCGCCCTCCTCAGTGTTCTCACGTGTCCCTCTCCAGTGCTGTCATCTCCCTCTCTAGTGCTCTCACCTGCTTTTACTGTATTATCTCTCCGTCCAGTGCAGCCACACATCTCTCCAGTTCTATCATCGCTCTCTCTCTCTGTGCTCACCATTAAATCCATTAACCTCACCCCCACCTCTTCTACCTTCTATCAGACACACTCATACGCTAAATCTACCCTTACACCCATGCCCACTTCCAGACATGCGTAAGCCTTGAAGAAGCGCGTCTTTCGATGACACGAAACATGTAGCACAGGCATCAGCATTATTTGTTCATTGGAAATCTGTTCAATATATTGGATATTTGCTTTTGAGAGAAACAGATTATCACATGGGTCATATACCTCCTTTATCTTAAAGGGATGGCAACTAGGCCAGAGGTAAGGCGCACTGCTGTGGTTAAAACTGTAACAGAAAAGTATTAAAGACGTGAACTCTAAGAGAGAAAAGGGAACTGGCTACCAGACAGTCCCCAGTGAACCCTGAATGAAAATTCAGAGATCGTCAAAACTAGAACTGATATCCCTCTGAGCTCCACAAAGCAAAACAATAGTACAAGCTTTCGCAAGTTATTATGAGAACTGAATAATCAATTCCAGTGCAGAAGTAATGTCTTCATAGAAGAATCTACTATTAATGGACATTGGATCATCATTACTCTGGATTTGTGGATCACCTTTTACCTTATGGACATTTCATTTCTCTATGAAGACATTAGGGATATCAGTTCTAATACCTCCTTTATGTGCGATTCTACTAACCATGACATTGGAAACCCCAATTCATTGATTCACCCTCTCTTGCTGTCTGAAATGGTCATTATTTTGGATCATTTGAATGGAGACATCTTGGCAATAATGACGTTGCAGACTACGTGATTAGCAGAAACATTGATTAGGAATAGCTGGAGCTAAGCAGCGCTTATGATTTGTTTGTAGTCTTTATCTTATTGCAGTATCTCCCCATCCTGTTGTCACTTCCTTTGGAACTCTGCAGTCTCTTTAATCTTCTCTCTCTCTTTCTTGCCTTCATAATATTCCTTTTTCAGAGCTTTAACTGGACTGAAAAAACGATGGGGTCTCTCAAAGGGGCGTCGCTTAAATATACACAAGCTACAATTCTGTGCTTAGCATAGTGTGCCGCCCAACTGGTATTTTGCTGCTTCTGTCATTGCATAGGTATATAATATTGATGCAACAAGTGGCATTACACCTACAACAAGCCAAGGCAATTGGCTTTGCCAATGGTTGTTGCTTGTGTAAGATAAATCAGCCACAAGTATGGCTTCGTTGTATAGAATATTGAAAATGCTTCCGTTCTGAAATGATGAGAATGTGAAAGTACTATAGCGAGTCTCTTTGAAGTTGCTTCATAGGCAGTCAAGGGTGGCACTGCTGCAGAGGTACGTTTTTTTTTTTTAACCCAGTGGGCAAAAAATGGAGGGCCCGATAGAGACCCGGTTCGGCACCTGCTTTATAGAACTGCCGGGGCTGAGCCCCGGCAAGACCCGGCACACTTAAAGCCCTGCCTGTTTGTTTTTTTTACTAATATGTTGCCTTTCGCGGTAAACATCCTTCACAACATGGTCAAAACACCGCGGTGCAATTACGACGGATATTTTACAACGCAAGTCGTTACCATGACTAGCGCCGGAGGGTGCTCAAGACTAAGGAATAGTAGATTTACTATTCCAACACCTTCCCTACTGTACGTAGGCTGGAGTTAGAATAGTAAATCTTACTATTCCTAAGTCCAGCACCATACAGCGCAAGTCGTGGTAACGACTTGCGTTGTAAAAGATGCGTTGTGATGTACCGCGATCATTTTGATCGCGTTGTAACATCATACATCCCATTTCGCTATATTTATCGTTCGCTTCCCCTCTCCTTGTGTCCCTTTTCCTCCAAGCTTTCCCTCCCCTTCCAATATCTCTTCCCCTATTCCCCTATTCCCTCTGCTCTGCCACCCTCTCCCTCTCTCTCACTCTTTGCCTCTCATCCCTTCTACCTCTTGTCCTTTCGTGCCTCCGTCTCATCTCTCCGCCTCGTTTCCTTGTCCCTCTTCTCTGTCGCTTGCCTGCTCCTCTCTTTCTCACCCCTCTCCATTCCCTCCGTCAGTACTTCAATGCTCCATGTCCCAGCAGCCCACAGGACATTGTCACATCTTCATTGTGTTGTCAGGATCACACCGTGCAGGTAGGGCAGGCTAAATTCAGGGCCGGACTGGTTACCGGGCAGTTGTGTGTGCTGCCGAGCTGGGGGCTGATTTCGTTGATAGGGTCCTCCGTGTGAAAAACGAAATTCGTTTTGCTTTTTTATTTCAATGCAGGTCCCCATCAACGAAAAAAGCCCCCACCACAGAGAAATTAACCCCCAGCTCGGCAGCACACACAACTGCCCGGTAGCCAGTCCGGCCCACTTGAAGTGGAGGGGAAACGAACATATCAAGAACATACGGATGCCCTACGGCCCTGGCACCCGATGCCAGTGCAGAACCCTGCCTGTTCCATCAGGACACCTCTGCACACCCATTTCGTGTCCAGGAGGGGACACAGATTCTGCTCCACTCCCTCCAGTCAAGCTCCGAGCTCTTACAGGAAGTCCCCTCTCATGTGGCTGACCCCGTGACCTTTGCTCTTCTTAGCCACGTCTCATCTTTCCTCTCTTCAGCATTGGACGCTGTATTTTTTGCTGCAGTTTTATATAGCATTAGAGCACTTGACATCGGCACAAGATTACATTACACATTTTCTAAGGAAGGGGCAAATTAAGTGATTTTCTCAGAATCACAGGAAGTTGAGCCGAGGCCAGAACTCGAACCGGATTTCCCAGTTTCAAGGTCGGTCTCGTTGGCCATTAGGCTACATTTCCTTTCCTTTTTTTGCGGTTTTATATAGCGCACATTTGGCACAAGGATATGGGAGTGCTTTACATTAGCACCAAATTACATTACACAACATCAGATTCATGTTTTATGAGGGACGGAGAGATTATGGGCATGGTTTAGATTTTGGCGGACAGGTTACTCTGTCACAACAGTCCGCTGAAATATAAATCCCATAATATAAATATAAATCCCATAATATCCTATCAGATTTAGATTTTAGCGGACAGGTTACTCCGTCACAACAGTCCGCTGAAATATAAATCCCATAATATAAATATAAATCCCATAATATCCTATCGGATTTATATTTTGGGCGGACAGGTTACTCCGTCACAACAGTCCGCTGAAATATAAATCCCATTATATAAATATAAATCCCATAATATCCAATGGGTTTTATATTTTGGTGGATGGGATATCCTATCCATCACCATTGTGACAGAGTAACCATCTGCCTAAATCTAATAAGTACAAATCTCTCTCCCTCCCTCGCGCACTGCTCCCCTCGCTATCTCCCCCTCGCTTCCCTTGATGTGCCTCAGACCAGCCTCCTCTAACTTTTCACCATTTCTCTCCTTCTTTGTCTTGCCTCTCGCTCTTGTCCCTGCTCCCTCCTCCACCTCAGGAAGTGAAGGGAATTCCCAATCTGTGCAAGTCTTGCTTTTTTCTCCCTCATTCATTAAGTTTTCTTTTGATCTGGCTGCTAATGAGTTTTTTCCTTGCATTCAGCAGAAAAAGCAGGAAAAAAAGTCAATCAGCTGCGAGGGATTTAATGGGGATGCTAGAGGGGGGAGTTTTTGAGGGTATGGGGAGGTAGCAGGATGGGACACATCTTCAGATGGTGCCAGGAAAGGCCCACTGTCCGGTAGTACGTGGTGCTGCGGCATGTGGATTTATCATTCACAGACAGACGGACTGGCCTAGTGGGAGGAGGGAGATTACCAAGAAAGCAGAGTGGTAGAGACAAGACTGAATTGTGGCCAGGGCCGGACTGGCTACCGGGCAGTTGTGTGTGCTGCCGAGCTAGGGGCTAATTTCTCTGTGGTGGGGGCTTATTTCGTTGATGGGGACCTGCGTGCGATTTGAAATAAAAAAAGCAAAACGAATTTCGTTTTGCACACGCAGGTCCCCATCAACGAAATTAGCCCCCAGCACGGCAGCACACACAACTGCCCGGTAGCCAGTCCGGCCCTGATTGTGGCTGACACTTCCCCAGCCCTAAAGCCTTGCAGATGCAAGCACCTGTCTGAAAATCCTCCTTTTGTAACACCCACTGAGTGGTACTCGTTGTATCAACCCCAGAAGGATATCTAGCATAGGTTTTGCACTGGAAGGGTACCTTTCCAATACAATGCGTGTCATGTCTGACATAGTTGTGCACTGGACAGGTCACCCTCCCTATATCAAATACAAACTATGCCTAGACACACTTAAAACATTTCACAAGTTGGATGAATGCTGCATAGAAATTAAAAAAATTCTGAAACATAATGCCTGCTTTGCGTAGGAGTGATTTTTGTTGTATGTCTTAAAGCTCATTAGTGGATAGGCTTTTATGTGAGAATGCTCATGTACCACCCCACTTCTTTGGGCGGGGGGAGAGGAGTTTTATTTAGTGTGATCTTGATCCGAAGGTATCAGAGTGCTTTACATGAGCATCAGTTGCGTTACAGATGGAACCCGTTGACGCAAAACACTATTTGCATTGCTTTACAAGCTACTTTCAAAGGATTGATAAAGCTACCCTTTTGTATCTGGTTTTACCTGACAAAACTTTTCTGCACAAACACCTGCAGGTGTGTAAGTAGTCTCCAACTCGTTATTCCTATGTGGTCTCAAACGGAAGTGTAGTAGTCTTTCTATTCTCTCCTTGGATTACTATCTTTCTATGATGTCACTGCCATGGTGACGTAATGTGTATGTTTGAATAGTGGGGGGCAGTTATTGTCCCTGGAAGCTGTGGAGATGAACAGACAGTAAACCTAGTGTTTCCACACTTACCCGCCTCAGTGTGATCACTACAGTTTGCTTGCTTCTAAATCTGATTTTTGCGTGGTCCTCAGAATGAGGCTCTTGTGACCAGCCCTTTTTGCTATTATTTCTTTAATAATTTTGTGCATTGCAGCCACATTTGAATAATGTTACTAATTTTGACTCTACCTGCTGGACTCGGTTCATATGAGCATCTCCACTTAATCCAGATGCCGCGCTTGGCTCAGGTCATATCAACAGCTTCATTGGGGCCAGATGCTATGTGTGTCCAAGGCATGAGAGTAGCTCCACTGAGTCAAGATGGCGTGATATTTGCCAATGTGTCTGATACCAAGTGCCGCCGGCATTGTTCTTACCAATGTGCCTGATGTCAAGTGCCGCCGGCATGGTATTTACCAATGTGTCTGATGCCAAGAGCAGACAGTGTGGTACTTACCAATGTCTCTGATACCAAGCGTCGCTAGCATGGTACTTACCAATATGTCTGATGCCAAGAGCAGACAGTGTGGTACTTACCAATGTCTCTGATACCAAGCGTCGCTGGCATGGTACTTACCAATGTGTCTGATGCCAAGAGCAGACAGTGTGGTACTTACCAATGTCTCTGATACCAAGCGTCGCTGGCATGGTACTTACCAATGTGCCTGATGTCAAGTACCGCCGGCATGGTATTTACCAATGTGCCTGATGTCAAGTGCCGCCAGCATGGTATTTACCAATGTGCCTGATGTCAAGAGCCGCCGGCATGGTACTTACCAATGTGTCTGATGCCAAGAGCAGACAGTGTGGTACTTACCAATGTCTCTGATACCAAGCGTCGCTGGCATGGTACTTACCAATGTGCCTGATGTCAAGTGCCGCCGGCATGGTACTTACCAATGTGTCTGATGCCAAGAGCAGACAGTGTGGTACTTACCAATGTGTCTGATGCCAAGAGCAGACAGTGTGGTACTTACCAATGTGTCTGATGCCAAGAGCAGACAGTGTGGTACTTACCAATGTCTCTGATACCAAGCGTCGCTGGCATGGTACTTACCAATGTGTCTGATGCTAAGAGCACACAGTGTGGTACTTACCAAAGTCTCTGAGACCAAGCGTCGCTGGCATGGTACTTACCAATGTGCCTGATGTCAAGAGCAGACAGTGTGGTACTTACCAATGTCTCTGATACCAAGCGTCGCTGGCATGGTACTTACCAATGTGCCTGATGTCAAGTGCCGCCGGCATGGTATTTACCAATGTACCTGATGTCAGGAGCCGCCGGCATGGTACTTACCAATGTGTCTGATGCCAAGAGCAGATAGTGTGGTACTTACCAATGTCTCTGATGCCAAGCATCACTGGCATGGTACTTACCAATGTGTCTGATGCCAAGAGCAGACAGTTTGGTACTTACCAATGTCTCTGATACCAAGCGTCGCTGGCCTGGTACTTACCAATGTGCCTGATGTCAAGTGCCGCCGGCATGGTATTTACCAATGTACCTGATATCAGGAGCCGCCGGCATGGTACTTAACAATGTGTCTGATGCCAAGAGCAGACAGTGTGGTACTTACCAATGTCTCTGATGCCAAGCATCACTGGCATGGTACTTACCAATGTGTCTGATGCCAAGAGCAGACAGTGTGGTACTTACCAATGTCTCTGATACCAAGCATCGCTGGCATGGTACTTACCAATGTGCCTGATGTCAAGTGCCGCCGGCATGGTACTTATCAATGTCTCTGATGCCAACCGTCGCTGGCATGGTACTTACCAATGTGCCTGTTGGCATGGTTCTTACCAATGTGCCTGATGCAGAGAGTAGCTGGCGTGGTTCTTATCAATGTGTCTGATGCCAAGTGCGGCCGGGATGGTTCTTACCACTGTGTCAGATTCTAAGAGCAGCTGGCGTGGTTCTTATCAATGTGTCTGATGTCAAGCGTGGCTGGCGTAGTTCTTATCAATGTGTCTGATGTCAAGCGTGGCTGGCATGGTTCTTACCAATGTGTCTGATGCCAAGTGCGCCTGGTATGGTTCTTACCAATGTGCCTGATGCCAAGAGCAGCTGGAATGGTTCTTATCCCTGTGTCTGATGCCAAGCGCGGCCAGCATGGTTCTTACCAATGTGCCTGATGCCAAGAGCAAATGGCGTGGTTCTTATCAATGTGTCTGATGCCAAGCGCGGCCAGCATGGTTCTTACCAATGTGTCTGATGCCAAGTGCGCCTGGTATGGTTCTTACCAATGTGCCTGATGCCAAGAGCAGCTGGCGTGGTTCTTATCCCTGTGTCTGATGCCAAGCGCGGCCAGCATGGTTCTTACCAATGTGCCTGATGCCAAGAGCAACTGGCGTGGTTCTTATCAATGTGTCTGATGCCAAGCGCGGCCAGCATGGTTCTTACCAATGTGCCTGATGCCAAGAGCAACTGGCGTGGTTCTTATCAATGTGTCTGATGACAAGCGGGCCAGCATTGTACTTACCAACGTGTCAGACGCCCCCAAAGACAAGGACTTGGGTATGATCACATGCCCTAATCCTCCTGAACCCTGTTTAAAACACGCATGTATTAACAGTGTACATCACCAGCCATTAGCATAAGCAATGCACAATGATGTCATTTTATCACAAGGAGTGGTGCACCCAAGGGGATCATCTTTCATCTCCTGCCTCACTCTATAATCAAAGTTGGATCCAAACTTTGCCATGTGGTACTACATATAAATGCAATATAGGACTTGGCCTAACAGCTAGGGCGGTCGATCTCGAATCTGGGGGACTGGCTTCGAGTCTTGGCAATGATGCTGAACATCCTGTGATTTTGGGCAAAGTACTTAATCTCCCCGTGCCTAACAAAAATGAATGTGTCCTCATATAATGCAACTGGGGCTATGTAAAGCGCTTTGATACCCGGTTCGGGTCTAGTTAGCGCTATATAAAACTCAGCAAATATATATATATTTACAATGGATGGATGGCTTGTTTTGTCACTGCAAATCTTTCAAAGTTTGAAAAGATACCCGAGCCTAAACTCAAGAAACAGTTCATCCATTCCTGCCCTTCATTAAAATCAGAATACGCAAGGGAAGTGCGTTTTAATGAGCCGCGCGCTCTTCTGCTCGTTTCCCCTGTATCTGAACCCATGATGATAACACTGGTGATGATGGAGGAAGTCAAAGGCACTTATTGATGGATGTTAACAAACCTTCCTAGGGAAAAGTGCGCCTTTTCACCCAGTTATCTCTGGAGATAACAAGCCTGTAATTGTCATTTGAGGTCTCTCGTTAGCCAAGGCTTTTTGTTTTTCATACAAATACTGATATTGTAAATACTTCCGGGGGCTTTCAGCTAGCTCTCTTCATTCAGTGGTCTGCTGTAGTGTCATTCACATTATGCCTTTGCCCACAGCATGGGGCATGGGGTACATCTTCAGCAGCGGTGGGCGCCATACACAAAGGGTGGTGGGGCGGGTCTGTTTGCATGGGAGGCATTGCGTGTGAGGGGAATTTAGTATAAAAAAATTAAACGTATCTTTTTCCACCGGCTGCTCCAGCATTGCGTCTCCTCGTGCCGCCTCACCTCTTCCTGGGTCCCAGCAGCCCCTGGGACAGACTCCCTGTCCAATCCCCACGATGGAGACCAGCGCAGGGATTGGTCTGAGCAGGCAGAAAAGATGCCCTGCTCAGACCAGGGAGTCAGTGTGGTTTCTCCAGCCCGGCTACTCAATGCAGCGAGGCTGGAGAAAACCTAAGTGCGCATGTGTGTTTTGATCGGCCTGAGACGGCTGGCCAAACACACATGAGCACATAGGGAGCTCTGGCAACGAGCCGGCAAATGCAAATTAAAACTAGGCAAGAACAGCGTTTTAATTATCATTTGATGGCTCGGAGTCAGGCAGTGGGGCGACGAACCTTCGCCATTGCGAAGGAGCCGCCACTGCTCTTCAGGCATTGGCTGATGTGAGTGTAAGGGGTGGCAACCTGTTCTTCCACAACGTGCACACCCGTAATAAGTAGTCCCCATCAGTAACCGAAACTGCCAGTGCAATGTCTGCTTTTATATTAAACCATATATCTTTTGGCTTTTACATAATGCTTGTTTGACTCAGAAGAGAGACCGACTGCTTCATCGACCCGCTACCAAGCTGCTTGAGTGCCTTAATAAAAAAACTATTTACAAACAAAATAAGCACTGGCGAAGACGAAATGTCGACAATCAATGCCAGACCTATTTGCTTTGGCAATGTTTGTTAACTAGTGTTCTGAAGCAGCCTCCTGATTGACTGAGCACTGAATAAAAATGACAAATTAAAACTGTTTAGCTCACAGAAAATGTGAAACTAACAATTAAAAATAAAAAGACCACTATTGTAAATCCGATATACCATGTAGGCCGATTAAGAGATAGATAGCTTATGAATGAAACAAAGGACAATATTTTAAAACGAAGGGAAATACGTTTGGATAATTCATTTAAAAATAAAGATTACTGGTTTTATTAAGTAATTTATTAGTATTTTTAAAGTTGCAATGGCTTGGGGTTAACCTTCTGATAAGAGTGAAATAACTCAGGTGCAGCAATGTAGCTATCTCTAGCAGCATGTATCGACACACCCAATGCATTTAAAGAAAGGGGGCTCCCTGTTGATAATTCTACAGGGTATTAACAGAATTAAGAAGGTGAAAGATTTGTTAGTAGCTCTGGTCTGCAATAAAAAAAAACTAAACATACTTTTTAGCTGGGGCTTGAGCTGTGGGGGCTAATACAACCAGGAAATATGTAACTAGGAGGAAGAGGAGAAGCGAAAAATCACAGCGGGAAGGGTTGTGGTAGGAGAAAACCAGAGGGAATAGGGTAGAGAAAGAAGTTAAAGTCAGATTTGGACTGGTGATGTGAGAGGAATCAGGGCCTGAGTTAGAAATGATGATACTCTTTAGTTCATACTCAGAGAAGATCAGAGGGGCCCTGCTGAGATGTTTTCCAGGACTAGACACTGTACTCAATGGGGAACATCCTTTACCACGAAACTTTTACTACGCGGTACCATTACTACGCAGGTTTTACAACGCAAGTCGTTACAACGACTTTCGCTGGAGGGCGCTCTAGGATAGGGAATAGTTTAATTTACTATCCAACACCTTCCCTACTATCCACGGGGACTGGAGTTGGAATAGTAAATTAAACTATTCACTATCCAGCGCCCCCCAACGCAAGTCGTTGTAACGACTTGCGTTGTAAAACCTGTGTTGTAACGGTACGCGTGGTAATACCACGTGTTGTACCGTCATACATCCTACTCAACTAAGGTCTCCAGGCTTGGTCATCGAGCGCCGGCTGACCTCGCTAGTGCTGGACACCATAGCAAGGGCCTCAATGCAAGTGGCTGCACAATTCCAATGCAGGCAGTCCCAGGTCACCAATCCCCACTGAGTAATGAGCTCTGCAGGGGGAGCAGGGTTCTGTTAACTGGGACCTGGAGATTTTGACTGCTGAAATATTTGGGTGAAAGGGCGGGGCAAATTGAGGAATTACTGGAGGATTCGGACCCGCAATTATGGATTTCCTCTGGTTATTCTTTATTTCTAAGTGGACACATCAGGTCCAACTTGTAATGAGCTGGACTTTCTCCACCCTGGGAGTTCATTTTTGTACCCTTAGCATTGATAACTCCAGGGGTGGTGAAATACCGACCCGTTTTCTGGGCCACGCTGTAATGAGGTATACAAAAAAGTGAAACAAAAAAGGGATGGATGGAATTCTTGAATTAATCTCAGCCACTGATAATTACTTGGGCCGCATCCCAATCCATTGTAATTTTGCACACCATGTCACCTCAGTTTGGAACCACCTTTATGCAAATCATTCTTGACCCTGCTCCAATCGGAACAGTCCAGGTCCTTCCAGAACCGGAACACAAGCAGCCTAGAGCCGTTTTCGCCCTAGTTATGGGCTCATCGGCTGGGTACCAGCTTGGTTCCAGTGACACAGTGTGCATGGGACCCACGATTGGGCATAACCGTCCCACCGGTGACACACTAAAATATACAAAAAAATGGTTGGAATGCTTGAATTAATCTCTGACTATGCTAAAAATCTTCCAGTAAAGCTTGTGGACCTCTTCTCATGAAAAACACCCCCCTCATGCCCAGACATAAATGTGTGACGATCGACCAGTAATAAGGCAGCAACTAGATACCACATAAAAGGGGCAAATAACGCGCAATGAAATATTTCAGAAATGCATTTCAAAATAAGAACTAATGTGTACATTTCAGAAAATAAAATATTTTCAAGCAATAAAACATCTATTGAAAGACCCCAACCTGTGCTAAACGGATTAGAACTATTTGTCTTTCTTCTTTCTAATTAAATGCATAATGTAAGCTTAGGCCAAAGACAATAAGAGGCGACATATCAGTTAAAAATAAAGAAAGTGCTGGTTAGAAGGTGCGGAAACCCAGGGTAAGACACAAAGGTCTAATCCATTCACGCCTGGGCTTGACATAAGCTGTACAGAAAAGTAGGACATGTTCAATGTTTTCAACAGCATTATTGATGCACGGCTGGCATAAAGTCACGTTATCAGAGCCATTATCCCACTTAGCTGTATGCGTATTGATTTTAAGGATTCCAAAATGCACCTTGAACAGGGACCTCGCCAACGGCGATTGAATACAGTCTAGATATGCTTCATACCTAGATATTGGCTATGAAGAATAAACCTATTCGTGAAGGAGCCGAGAGAAAATGCATCTGTGCGGGACAAGATGGATATATTGCCAAAATGCAGCTTTAACAACTGGCATTCTGGGTGATTGTACAGGGGTCATCCCATACATCCTCAAGGCCCAATGTCTAGAATCATTGGCAAATATGATGGAACCATGGAAGGTTGCTGCTACCAGCCACCGACAGAATCTCCTTTAAGGCTTCCCTAGATAGATGCAATTCCTCAGTAGCCCACAGCCTAGTCCAAAATAAGAGGTCGCGGCTGTACATTTGAGGGGGATGTCCATAAACATGCGAATTGTAGGGGGGGGCCGGGGGTTCTGTGAGAGACATTACACAATGATCTTATAAAGTTGTTTTCTTCAACGGATAGGTGGGTTACAGATGAGTACCCCTAGATTCCAGCCCCATACAGTGCTGCAGATGGGCCTGTGGCCTGTTAGACCTCACCAGCTGGTAAAATGGACCTGGCTGCCTTAAAGAATTTCAGAATAGTAGCTGCCCTGTGGGTGAGAGTGGTCTTACTCTTCTCTAGCTGTGGCTGCCAACAAGGTCTTATCATCGCGCTTAAACCCAGATACTCTGAACTAGCGACTCTATCTATCTAGCACTTTATCTCTCAGCCTATTTTTTTCCCTTATAGCGTTTATATTTGCTTATTTCCAGATCCTTAAGAGTACAATATTATCGAAAGGAGTCTAGCAAATTTTTCAAGCCTTTAGCGGTCTGGGAAATCAAGATTCCTCGTCAGCGAATAATAATGCCGGAACGATTGGCCCGTTTAACTTAGGAGAATCATTGACATAGTCATTGAGGTGATCAAATACATCATTCACATATAATGGAAAAAGCGTAGGGGCCAGAACTCACCCCTGTCTCAACCCCCCCCCCCCTCCTAACCGGTATGCGGTCTGACAGCTCACCATCACTACCCCATCTGATTTGGGCGTAATTCCCCCTCATGGAGCCGCACAATGATGTTGAGAAGGGAAGTTGGAACTCCCATGGACTGAAGTGTTCCCCATAGCAGAGATCTTGGAACAGATCAAATGCAGCTCTTAGGTCCATAATGGCTATATATAGATACTCATTGGTTAGTTTGGTTTACTTCCATAAGATTAGTGTCATCCGGAAGACCTGCTCGACTGTTCCTGTTCTTGCCCTGAAACTTGCTTGAAAGGGTGACACGATGATGTTTTGCAGCATAAAATCCTCCAATTTATTAAAGACCTGGCAAGCAAAAACCTTTTGTAGATTATCCAAAAGGCATATAGGCCTATAGTTGAAGGGATGTCCTTTGTTACCTTCGTTAAAAACTGGTATTATTTCGGTCCCTTGCCATGTGGATGGAACTTGGGCTCCTGCAACAATAGAGTTGGGCTGTGTGTTGATGTAAGGCTCTCAAATTGTTGGTTCCAATTGGAATAGATCTCCCGGCATCAGCCCCAAGGGCCTTGCCAGGTTTTAAGGTCTCTGTGGCAGCTAGGGTTTCAGTCCTAGAAATAAAATCAGTGTGCAAAAGATGTGAAGGGTTATCACCCGCTAATGAGCGGACAATGCCTTGGGGTGCAGTAACCAACGATCATTCTAACGCAGAGTATAGTTGTGCAAAATGGTCCTCCCACTTGGATGGTTCAGTGTGGTGTACAGTAGTAGTAAAATCCTTAGTGTTCCCGTGGGCAATAATATGGCAAAATAAAATGATACCCCTGCACTAAGAGACCTCAAGTGAGTCTGGCCACTTCTGTCCTCTCAATTAGTATTAAAAGTATGCAGGGTCTTCTGATAGTTGGCTCTAGCAAATTGAACTCCTGCAGGACTGCCTTGCTTAACAGCTAAAATGAATTTGGATTTGGTCAACAACACTCCTGGGTGAACCAAGAAGAGGAGCCAATGTTTCTCGAGGTCTTTGAGCAGACTAATTACCAGAAGTGGTCCTTCAATTCAGTAAAAAAAAATATTGCAAAGCTTAAGTAAAGGAATCTGGTCGACTGTACAATTAATGTAAAGTTTTATAAAATTGCAAAGTTCTGATCTATTAAAGCTACTAAGTTCTTTTTTTTTACTATTCTGAGACAATTGATGAACTAGTGATTGTTCTCTACCAGAGTTGCAGGGTTAACAAGCCTACATGGTTAATCAAATCCCCCCAAAACATGGAGGTCAACTATTGCGGGTTTATATATAGCGCTAGGAATCGACTCCCGGAGGAGTATCTCCACGCTTCGACCGCTGGGGAACCCGTCCTGGCTCACCCTGAGAGATGGTCCCTGATGGGTATCTCTAAGGTGCGACCAAGCATCCCCGGCGGTCTGGGGGGGCCGTTGTGAAGATGAGGCAAGCTGATACCCAGAGTTGCCGAGTGTGGTTTCTGACTAGAGTAGGCACCGAGGCGAGAATTATCGAGTCCGCTGACCCTGGTCCACGACCCTGCCGCGTCGGGAATCGAACCCTGGCCCCGGGCCGTTCTCTGCTTACGGGTCTGCCCTGTCTAATGGTAGAAACTGCCCTGTTAGTGCCTGCTGTGGCCATCTTTAAGGATGTTAGGGCTTATGCAGTCCTCCAGGCTCATGACCCCTGGATTGGAGCTGCCATTTTGCTTCCATTATAATGCACTTGGCGGTGGTGAAGCGTGGAGAACCACTGGGCCCAAGCCTGGACCCACCAAGTTATGGCATGTTGAGTCACCCCTTCTGTGTTGCTGTTTAATGGGAAAATAGTACCTGGCGTAACCCAGCTTGTTTACATGCAGACCGCATCCTCTTCATCAAAGGTTGCTCCTGGGTGGACTTTCCAACTCAATCCTTGCACTGACCATTTGATGGTCTGATTATTCACTTTCTTTTCACGAGGGGCCCATCTCTTTTTAAATAGACCATTGCTAAACATTGTTTTTTATAAGGATATTCAAGGGTTGGGTGCTAGCTGGATTAGAACATTTGAGTCAGGTAAACAGTCATGATGCTCAGGAGCATGTCAACAATCAGAAGCATTAGGAGGGAGTGATTATAAAGTACTGATGTGAGCGAGGGCTAAAGTAGTCAGGCTGTCCCTAACCAGGTGAGAAAGGAATGGATGGGAAAAGCTCTTCATGCAGAGGAGGACTGACATGGACGGAAACATACATATGCCACAGCATCACGTGAACACTGATAATGACGTCAATGGTCTTTCTCATTATCAAATTGCCAGCGTGTTTCAACTTGTAATGATTTTACTCAGAAACGCGAGTGAAGCTTTCTTCACAGAACCTGTTTAGATTAAGAATGTGCCTCCCATAACCCCTTCCAAATCTCTTCTTCAATGACGCTACGTAAGAATCCTACATTCTGCTGAACATTGAGAGTGTTATTTACAAGCCCCTTGCGCCACTTTTGTGTCACTTTTAACATGGAAATAAAGTGCCCCATAGTACCTAAGTAGGAAGGCACCACACTCTAGCCAGCGAGCTGTAAACGTCCTTTACTTATCATTTATCAGGATGACTTCCTGGATACTTACAAGGTATCTCTGAAACACTTAACTTGTCCTCTCTGTTGACAGAACCTCGGCTGCAAGTGCAAGTGCAGCAATTTGTGGCAAATGTTACTGTTGAGGAGATGATGGGAAGTTTGAGTCACCGGTTAAAGACATAGTTATGAAACCCATGCTACACGAGAAACATGACGTGTATTTCAGAATGGTTTTAGGACTGTAGGTCTTCTTATATGTTCACAAATCCTGACATTTGTACAAAACCACATTTGAAGTAAAAGTACAGATAGCTATATAAAAATGACTGAAATGGAATACATATTCTTAATTCGTTGGTTTGTTACTCTAATCCTATATTTCGGAAAAAGGAAGTGACATGATTGTATGAGAGATCTGATATATATATATATATATATATATATATATATATATATATATATATATATATATATATATATATATATATATATATATATATATATATATATATATATATATATATATATATATTTATATATATATAAACACCCTGAATATCCTGCAAGTGAATTCAGGAATGTATGTCATGGAAAATGATTCACAGTTAGACTTCTTTTCTGTGAATTAAGAACGTTGAAATTACTACCAAGCGTTCAATATGAAGGCTTACCCAGGTACATATATATATATATATATATATATATATATATATATATATATATATATATATATATATATATATATATATATCCTACTGACAGTCACCAGTAGGTAGTTATTATTAGTTTCCATTGGAAAAGTGTTTTTGGACTTATCTACATCTTTGGTGCTGTTTCATGAATCTTCACAAACTTTTCCAAAAAGAGTGCCCTATTGAATCTTGTTGCGGGTGGAAAGTTTTAAGTTTTGGGGTGATCAGGCAAGCAGGGGCCAAGAAAAAGGGAGGAGGGGTGAAAAAAAAGTGTGTTTCCATGTTAATTCCCATAGACTCTTTAGACAAGCCTGCAGCCCGTACCACAGGACGGAACTACACCGAATTTGGGAGAAAACTAGCCATTGGTCCGCAGATTGTGCTTTTTGTTATTTGATGTAAATCAGTTCAGTAGATGTCAAGAAATTAAAGGCAATTTAAATTTGTTTATGTACAATTGCACAGTGTTCGAATAATGACAAGCTAGCACAGAGATCAACAGAGCTCTGATTGGCTGCCAACACTTCAACCAGGAAGTGTTGACTGCCATTTTGGGAATCCACTTCAGTCGAGTTCTACAAAAAAAACTCACAAAAAAAAGAAAAGGGTCAGGGTAGGAATACCCTGAGATCCTAAACTTGGTCATGGGCAAAAAAACACCCACTAGCATGGGCTCCCAAACTTGTTATGAAAAGGGCCCCTTGGTGGGCCAGATCCTGGGGGCATTTTATTAAATAAGGAGGGGGTGCACAAGCCCCCGTCCATGGGCTCAAATGAGCCCCGGGGACCATTTCCTCCCAGGGGCTTTAGTTAATTAATGAAGGGGAGGGGCGCACAAACCGCCCTCCTGGGCTGTTTCAAGTCCTGGGGACCACCACCTCCACAGGGCTAATACAATAATAGTGCGAAGGGTCACACAGACCTCCCACGCCCCGGGGACCACCACCTCCTTGTGCCAAAAAACATTAAATAATATGGGGGTGCATGGACCCCTATGTCCTGAGGATCACCACTTCCCCGTGGCTTATGTACGTATAGTGCGGGGGCCACACGGACCCCGTGCCCCAGAGACCATCACCGCCCAGGGCTAAAAACTGATTTTGAAGTGGAAGGGGAACCCAGCAGACCGCCTCCTGGGTCATATGTGGTCCCAGGGACTACCACCTCCCTGGGGCCGGCACCTTCACAAAAGAGGGGGCCACGCAGCCCCCTCGTGGAGGCATATATGGCCCTGGGGACCACCATCCCCAGGGCTGGCTCCTGCTATGTCCTGGGGTGCTCACCCCAGGGACATACCATTTTACTTTTGCTCCGCCAAGCAAAAACACACACTCTGGTTCCAGCGGGCAAGAGCTGTCATAGTGCTCCCGCCCGCTGGAATTGGATGTTATATCTCTTTCCCTGTCCACAGACATGCAGACAGGGAAAGAGATGAAACTATTCCTCCTACAACCAGGGAGCTGCATTTCCAGCAGCTCCCTTCATGCAGCAGCAATGCTGGCTCCCGCAGGAGGTAGGGAGCTGGCTGCAACCGTGGGGGCTCACAGTCCCTATGGTGCACACTGTAATATGACTTAAACCTACGACCAGGCCCTGCAGCCAAACCCCCACGGCCAGCCAAACCATCTCTGAAGGCCGTGGGAGGAGTTGGCCAACTCCTCTCCCCGCAACGCTGTGCACTGCGTGGTGTTGGGTGCAGGGCCAAGTTATTTTTTTATATTTTTTTCCATTCTATCTTGACTTTACCTGTGGTTCCCACAACAATACTGTGTCAACGGCAGGCCCCAAAAAAAATTGACTTCCCATAATGACAGTCTTTAGGGCACATGGGCCAAGTCCAGTGTTGGATTGGCAAACGGACAGTTGTGCATTGGGCAATGGGCCGGTGTCTCAGTGCACTCTGACTGTTTTTTTCATTCCCCTTACCACAGAGGGCACTGAATAGGGAAACTAAAGCAGCCTCTCTGGGGTGGGGGGGCAGATGATGTTTTGGCTCTTGAGCCATCAGCTGACGTGGCCTTTCCTTAACCCTCTTCCCTGCCATGTGGTCACCATGAGGCAATGGTGGGCTGGAGACGGGGTGAGTAAGAGAAGGGGCTTTGCTGGGGGCCAGGTGTTGCTATGGCTGCTGGGCCAGTGGCACTTTTCCCCAGTGTCTTTCCCGGAACCATCGCCTCCCACATTCAGGCCTTGATGGGGATTGGTGTGCATTGCCCACATGGAAAGTGGCAGGAAGGTCAGGGATGCAGAGGATAGGGGAAATAAGATTTGAGTCCAGTGCTGACTCGACATTCTGTGATTCTGGGCAAATCACTTAATCTCCTAGACACTAAAATAAAATTGAATCTGATCTTGTTAAATTTAACGCATGCTCATGAATAGCACTCCAATGCCCTAGAGCCAAGAACACACTATATAAAATTGTTTAGAAAAAGTAACAATAAAAAATAACCATCTGCTCATATTTTATGATTCTGCAAAGGCCGGAGCATGATACTTAGATGATTCTTTACATAAAAACGTCAGTATTTTTAACCCAGCTTTTCTGCCTTTGTTTAGTTTAACTATCAGCAGAGCCACTGGAGTTATGTGGCAAATGAGGCCCAAATTATGGGGTAGGCTAGAGTAAATTAGACAAATCCTGTGGCATAGCATGGAATATTTTGTGATAGTATTATTTCAATATTTTGTCATTTTTAGGTCTCGCCTAGCATGCAATGCCTCTCTAGTCATGCTGTATCTACTGTATGGGCTTTCAGCACACTCATCTGTTTCGATTCGTTCCTTCATGTGCCTTTCTAAATTTCTTTGTTTTTTTTGGTAAATGGTTTGCATTTGTTCCTCCTCTTGCTGTTTTGGTCACGCTCTGGAGACTGGCCCTGTTACACGGATCACTTCACTATCGGCTATATAAGTTAGTTTTGGCGCACTACCTTTTTTTTGTCTGGGCTTGTTTTGGCTTTCCAAATGCACTCAGTTGAGTGCTGCAAACCATGTCCGTATCTTGTTTTCCACTGTCTTTGGTTTCACAAGCACTTTTTTAGCTAGAGGCTATGATTTTTTTCATTCTTTAAAATGTTTGGTTTCATTAGCTCATCTGTCCAAACCTTAACTAATATACTTAATTAATGGAACTGTAGTTTAAGAAGATGGCCAACAGTAGGATAAAACTATTTACATTGTGCTTTGAAAATGTGAGTATGTGGATACGATTAAGGAAGTAAACATTCTGTTATTGCTCCATTTTATGAAAATGAAAGCAGCTTTAGGTCGCTTGCTTTCAACTTTTGATGCTTTCTTTTAGGTTTCAATCGTTAGTGAAGTAAAATCAATATCAAGGGATGCATCCTCGTGCTCTCAAAACAGGGCATGTAATGTGAGGTTGTTTAACAATACATCCTGCAAGTAGATAGTGCAACACCACCCCAGAACCTCTGCAGTACCACCTCAGCATAGGCACAGCACCACTTCAGCACCAGTCAGCATCAGTCAGCATCACTCAGCACCACTTCAGCAGAACCACCGCAGCACCACCAGAGCAGCACCTGAGCACCAAAACAACACCAGCGCAGCACCACCTCTGCAGCAACCAGCACCAATGCAGCACTACTTCAGCATTACCACATTACCAGTGCAGCATCACCACAGCACCAACTCAGCACCACCTGAGCCCAGCACAGCACCACTTGAGCACCACCAAAGCATCACTCAGCTCCACCTCAGTATCACTCAGCACCACCTGAGCACTACCTCCGCACAAGCCCACCACCTGAGTATCAACACAGCACCACCTCAGCATCAGCTCAGCACAGCACTGCCTGAGTACCACCCTAGCACCCTCTCAGCATCAGTACAACCCCACTTCCTCCTCATTGCAGCACCAACTCAGCATCAGCACAGCACTACCTCAGCACCAACGCAGCACCATCTCTGCATCAGCACAGCACCACCTCCGCATCAGTGTACCACCACCAGTGCAGCCCCACCTCAGCTGCAACCAGCACCAATGCAGCACTACTTCAGCATTACCACATTACCAGTGCAGCATCACCACAGCACCAACTCAGCACCACCTGAGCCCAGCACAGCACCACTTGAGCACCACCAAAACATCACATAGCTCCACCTCAGTATCACTCAGCACCACCTGAGCACTACCTCCGCACACGCCCACCACCTCAGTATCAGCACAGCACCACCTCAGCATCAGCACAGCACCTCAGCACAGCACTGCCCGAGTACCACCCTTGCACCCTCTCAGCATCAGCACAGCCGCACTTCCTCCTCATTGCAGCACCAACTCAGCATCAGCACAGCACTACCTCAGCACCAACTCAGCACCATCTCAGCCCAGCACCACCTCCGCATCAGTGTACCACCACCAGTGCAGCCCCACCTTAGCACAGCGCAACCTCACCTCAGCTGCCACGCAACACAACTTCAGCATCAGTGCATCATCACCTCTGCTTCAGAGCCTCATCATCTCAGCACAACACCAACTCAGCATTGCTCAGCACCATCTGAACGCCAGCGCAGCACCACCACCTCAGCATGACTCAGCACCACCTCAGTCTCACTCAGCATCACCACGCACCACCTCAGCATCAGCACATCACCATCTCAGCATCAGCACAGCCTCCTCATCAGTGCGCCACCTCCGGTGCAGCACCACCTCATCACCAGTGCAGCACCACCGCAACTTCAGTGTAGCACCATCTCAGCATCAGCAAAGCACCATCTCCGCTTCACTGCACCACTACCAGCGCAGCCCCACCTCAGCATCAAGCAGAACCAATAGAGAACCTCTTCAGCATTAGGACAGCATCTCCTGAGCACCATATCCGCACAAGGCTACCACCACCTCAGTATCACTCAGCATCACCTCAGCACCAGTTAAGCACCACCTGAGCATCAGCGCAGCCCCATCTCAGCATCAGCACAGTGCCACCTCAGAATCAGCACAGCACCATCTCAGCAACAGGACCACCTCCTCATCTGTGCAGCACCACCTCAGCATCAGCACAGCACTACCTCAGCACCAGCGCAGCACCACCTCAACATCAGCACAGCACCATCTCAGTACCAGCGCAGCACCACTGCAGCACCAGCACAGCATCACCACAATATCAGCACAGTACCGGTACAGCACCACCTCCTCATCAATGCACCACCACCAGTGCAGTACCAACTCAGCATCAGCACAGCACCACCTCAGCACCATCGCATCACCACCTCAACATCAGCACAGCCCCATTTCAGCATCAGCACAGCACCACCTCCGCATCAATGCACCACCACCAGTGGAGCACCAACTCAGCATCAGAGCAGCACCACATCAGCACCAACGCAGCACCACCCTGACATCAACACAGAACCATCTCAGCATCAGCACAGCACCACCTCCGTATTGATGACCCACCACCAATCAGCCCCCCTCAACAGCACCTCTTCAGCATCAGCACCAACTCAGCATCCCTCAGCACCACCAGTGCAGCATCACCACCTCAGCACTACTGAGCACCACAGCATGACTCAGCACCACCTCTGCATCACCCAGCACCACCTCAGTCTGCGCTCATAATCTGGCATCTGTTGATTCGCCCCTCGTGTCCGCCTGCTGTTTGTGTTGTAATTCAGGTACTATTTCCCAACCTCCAGCCTCCAGTTGTTTATGTCTGCCCCATAACAAAAAAAAGCTATCACAAATAAGCATTAGTACAGACAGGAAGACCTTACCAGCATTGCAAGGACAAAAAACTAGAAAACATTTTTTATTTTAATTCTTTTTTTTAATAGGGTCATTCAGTTATACATAATGTCTTCTTAGTTATTTATAAGGTAACACAAATGCTTATAATGCTTTTTTATTATAACTTGTCAACATGCTGCACAGCAGTCACAATGTTCTACAACCTAAGCTTAACGACATTGACAATGCCAGTAGCTCTGGCTAAACACTTGTAGGGTCCCAAAGGCGAGACCTACTGGCTATGCCAATGCTTGTTAAACTTGTTAACACTGTCTGGGCAGGGGGGAGGAGCCAAGATGGCGACCGGAGCAGACCTGTAGGCTCCCGGCTCCGCCAGCCTTCCAGCGCCGCACCGACATCCTGAAACGGATCCTGACGGAGATGGGTGGCAGATTGCGTACGGCACCGCGCTGACCTCGGCGATGTTTCCCCGGACTCCCGACCTGCCCGGCGACCGGAGATAGCCGCGGAGCAGCCTGTAGCCCTGGACCCCGCCTGTGCGATCCCTTCCTGCCGTGCCCTGGAGAGCCGCTGACGGCCGGAGTACCCGGTCAGCGCCGGCTGCTGGACCATTGGTGAGGTCCCCGCGATGCGCCCCCAGCTACAGGCCACCTGACGCGGCTTGAGACGGGCGGGGAGGAGAGAGCGTTTCCTACGCTGCAGCACCCCTCCGGACCGGCTCCTTTGTTGGCGGCGGACGGTGCGGGGAGAGGCTTGCTCGGCCATATTTGTTTGACCAGGATTGCCTGCCCTATGCCTCTCCGCCCGGGTCTGCCGCGGAGCGCCTGACCTGTGTTGTGTGCCTCACTGGCGCGGTATACAGTGTTCCTCCACCATTGACTGGACAAACTTTGGTATCTCGACTACCCTGGTATTACTCCGGAGCCCCGCTATAATGGCTTTGTTTGGTGCTTTGTGTGGTGGAGGTGAGCGCCCGATCCCGCCTGTGACCCGTGCTGCCCCGCCTGGGGTGGGATCCGAGTTTCCGGGGACCCAGGGCGGCGAGAGGCAGGGGCTGCAGCCCGCGCTTTCCCTTGACACCGTTCTGTCCGCCCTGTGTGATCTCCGTGCGGAGATGTGCCATAGCTACGGAAGATTGGGAGACAAACTGGACGACATGGCGTCTGCGCTACGGCGGGAGTATGCCGCGCGGATCCCGCAGGGTTGCCACTTGTTTCCACCCACGTCCCACGAAGATACAGCGCTCCCACCTGCCTGCTGGTCACCTGTGCCCGCTTCCGACCTTCTTGGTGTTCAATACCACCCGCCTGACGACTCCGCCCGGGATACTTTGTTTCCCCCTTTCATGGAGAGCGCTACATTGTTGTTGGACTTACGATCAAGGGCGCTCCGGGACCTATCTACGGCATTATCGATTGCCCCTGTGTTGTGTTTTTTGACTCTGTTGCCTGAAAACTCATACTCTCCTGATGCCGTGGCGGATCTCCATGCTACAGTCGACGAAATTCCTGGTGACTTTCGACGGCCATTTTGTGGTCTCACTTCATTTTCGTTTTTTCTCTCGCCATGTTGCTTCTTTGTTCTACAGTGGGCGGGCTTCTTTCGGGGAGCATGTCCGAGGGTTTATCCACGTTTGGGTCAGGGCTAGGCAGATTTCCTTAGTATTTGCTTCTTGGCTGGTTGGGCCGGGTTTGGGATTCTTTTTATGTCCAGTTTCATCGACCGCTGCTAGTTGATCGAGGGCTGGGATCGGGTGGGCTCCTGTGATCGGGACAGGGTTGGGCGGGTTCCTGGTTGTGTCACTGTCTTGCCGGGTGGGGATTGGGGTTAGAATGTGGTACGTACTGGCTGCATGGCTCATATTTACGATGTAGATTGTTTTCACCCGTCTGTCCCTATTATAGCTAATGGTTGTTTTGCTTTCCAATCAAGGCATCCTTCGGGTGTTGCGACCTTTGTCAATGGCACAGTCGGCTTCATGCACTGGCTACCCTGATTAATTGCTGGCTATCGGCTCCGCCACGTTCTCTTTGGTTCCTTTTTGCTGGTCCTGGAAACTTATTGTGACATGGGGGTTATTTGTTTAGGGTAGCGTCCATCTTGCTCTCCTTTGTCTGCATTCTCATTACGGCGGCCATCTTGTCCCTTTGTCCTGACCGGGGAGGGCTTTTGCTGGGTGTCATGGTATAGTGGTCGCTCGCGACCTGATTAGAGCTGGAGGTCTCCGGGGCTTCACTCTTGTTGGACTAGCTGTTATGTTTTGGACTGTGCCGCCTCTCTGGAGAATGTAGTGGTCGTAGCTCCCCACATCTGTTCTGCTACTGTTGCTCATCCTGGCGATTTCGCACGTGGGGTAGAACTGGGTGTATCCTGCTATTGCCCATATGGACGGGGTGATCATTCAAGTATTGGCTCGGGGTCCCGGGTGCATCTGCTTCGATTCTTCATTTGGTGGTGTACTTTTGATATTATTGCTTCACTCGGTGCAGGGGGCTATACATGGCTGGGGGACCGGGAGTTTTGTTAGTGTTAGGGCTCCTCCCCCGTTTCTTTTCTTTTTCGGGAGTGGTAGACTAGCTTGTTCTTTTCTTCCTCCCGATGCTTCAAGTGTGACAACTTTCTTTTCTTCTCTTTTCTTCTCTCTTTTCTATTCTTCCTCTGTATTTCGGGTTTCTTTACTGGGCGACAGGCACTTTGCCGGGGGGGGGTAGGCCGTAGCCTCCGGATTGTTGTAGGGTGGGGGGGTAGATTTATTTTTCCTTTTTAGTTTCTATGGGCCTTATTTTTCTAATTTCTGCGCTTTCTTGTTCTGGTTTCAGTTCTGGGTCTGCATTAGGGGTTAGTAGGGAGTGGGTGGCGCTGAGGGTAGTACGTAAATGTGGACTGCAGCTCTTATTGTTTTGTATGGTACTGCCATATTAACGGGGAGTTCTTACTAATGTTGTTCTAATTGATGCTGCCTGCTCATGTTGTGAAGCTAATGTCCGGACTCAGTTCTTCTTGATTTTATTCTTCGCTGATTTATATTTCTTCAAAACTTTAAAAAATGTAACCTTTAATATTCCTTCTCCTTGGCGACATGACTCCATTCAGTGTAACTGCTACTAATTGCTGCTATCTTGTCTGATACCGCTGTGGAGCCGCATTGCTTGCACCTGTGCTTGACGTTTCGTGGCCGGCCTGCTGGTTGTAGGCCCGTATTTGTTCTCTTTTTTGTGCACAATAAAGGTTTTAAAAAAAAAAAAAAAAAAAAAAAAAACACTGTCTGGGCATAGGTTGTGCCTCATTAGTAGGATCACACATCACACATCTGGGAGTCCCACCCAAGAACCAAGTGAAAAGAATAACCAACTAGTAATACATTTGACGGACTTGCGAATGTCAAAACTGTGATCTTTTGACAACTGTGACAAACAGGATTAATGAGCAGGACTCCATCACAGATGTGTTTTTATTGTGACCCGTTCTGTGTTGGTATGATTGCTGGTATGCATGAATAGAATGAAAGGTGAGAATGGAAGGATGATGGCGTTATGTTGGGGATATTATAATTTGGTTCTAAGTTAAGAGAAGCTAAGAATGGTCTTTTGTAAACCGAAATGATATCATGACTCTGTCGTATTTGTAAATGTTTTTGTGAATTTAACACAAATTATAAAAAAAGTATATGACAATATAGAAATATACATAAATATTAAAATATTTTTGATTCATAAACAAAATAAGAAAGACAAAAGTAATGTTTGTATTGAGACTTTGTGCCATGGGGAAATGTCAAGTGTGAGTAATTACCACTGCAGAAACTATATAGGCCAGTTAAGAGTGTGTTTCCATTGTTGCTCATTAGTACCCATTTAACATGCAAATATAGCAATTAGCAACAGAAAGGTGACCAGCCAACCTTTTGCAAAGGGCCTTCCACTGCGTGGCAACGTGTTGTTGCGTTTTTAGTAACTTTTGAACCATTTGAGGTAGAAAGAAACATTTTTTTTGTTAAGAGATGCAGATTTTGTAGCAGGATTATGTGGCAAATGTGGCAAATCTAGAATTATGCGAAGATCGCCGCAGCACCACAATTGAATATTTCCAGTGGCCTTGACTGCCAGTCACGAATCATTAAGGCAGCTTCAGAACACATTTTAAAGTGCTTTCCTTTATGTTCACTGTTCAAAGCACTTACGGATAAGAGGAAAATAAAGATTGGATTTGGGTGATTTTGCTCATTTTCGTACCGGACAGGAGATGAAACTACTGGCACTGCAAGTAACAAACCTTCCAGGTGACAAACCTAGCCAGATCAGGCATTGTTGCAATTTCACCTCGCCCACCTGGCCAAAAGGTAATTAATGTCCCATTTTTAGAGAGAGAAAAATTAAGTGTTCCAGTTAACTCTGATGCAAAAGTGAAAACGGTCCATTTAATTCCTCTTAGTGCCTCTTTGTCCGGGTTTTCTATTTTGCAGAGGCTGCACTCTGACACTTAACTTATTCTGTGCCACTTGTTGGATGCACAATTCTGCTTCTATGTTCTTTTTGTTATTATTGGAGGGCCTAGGTTTGTGCTAGGATAACAACATTTTATTGTGTTCCTATTTTCCAGTGACTTCCTCCTCGGCCTGTAATGGGGGCCTTGTTGGGTGATCTTTGTGGCTTTTCTTTCTGCCCCCAGCAGAAAGGAACATTCACATTTCCTGCCTCATCTTCAAATGGCTACACTCCTCCCTCACTCTGTTGCCTGTATGAGTGGGAAAACAGCAGACCTGTGGGTTTCTGTCTCGCGCTCTGACCACACACCCTTTCTTAGTCAGGCAGTATAGCACACTTTCTAAATTGAGGTGGGGGTGAGAATTCATAGATTTCCATCCCTTCTTCTGATTACCATGACCACAATAGCCAATAGAAGTGCATTAAAGCAGCTGGCCAACAGCTTTCATCAGACAACTTTAAGCTGGACTCAACAGTGCCCACCACTAGGAGGATCCTATACAGAGGTTGAAGCAGGAGGTCAAAGTGAAGATCTGACCAGCCAGTCCTAAGACGCACCGACGACCTGCTTCAACAAAATGATGCTTCAGCCTACATCTTCATCTTTTGGGGCCCCAATCTTTTCCTACCTTGCCCAGCAGGAAGGAATCCATGCTTAGGCCTTCAGTGGCCCGGTCCAACTCCTGAGGCTTAGACAGAAGTCAGGACCGACCCTCCCACACAGAACTACAGAGTGTTCACCTGGCCATTTCTGTTCAGCTACTCTTCTAAGCCAGAACCACAACAGGGTGAACTTCCAACTCTGCATGGTAAAAAGTAAACTTACTGACTTTGGGCCAGATGTAGGTAACTTCAATTTAGCGAGTCCTTAATAGCGATTTTTACTGAATCGCTATTAAGGACTCGCTAAATGGAATGTAGGTGGGAATCGCTAAAATATTAGCGATTCCTTAACATTCCTTAATAACAAATCGGTAATTGAGATTCGTTATTAAGGAATACTTAGCCATTCATTCTTATGGGCTAGGAGGCCCATAGGAATGAATGGGAAGATATTCACTATTTGCGATTCGGTATTACAGAATCGCAAATAGCTGGAGCTATTTCAAGGGTGCCAGGGGGTCCAAAGGACACCCTGTTGCACCCCTGAAATGTGCATGTGTGCACATGTGGCGCACATTTATGCCTTAAGGGCATGGATGTGTGCCACATGGCACATTTTAAAAAAGCAAAAAAGTGTTTTTTCAAAGGAAATCGCTACCCACCAACTTGAAGTTGGTGGTAATTAGCGATTCCTTAAGGCTGAAGTGCACTATATTTAGTGCAACATACATTGCATTTAAGGAATTGGTATTTCCGGTATTGTTATTACAAGTTTGACTCTCACAGGCCCAACCAAGTGGATAATAGTGGAGCTAGCACAGTCATGTCTTGGAGCAAAAAGTATTTACTTTAGGGGAAAAAGTGCAAAATGTTTGAGGGAGCTAGATGTATTCTTTCTTCTCTCCTCCATGTCTGATCGAACAGGAAGCACCCAGTCTCCCCTAAGCCAATCACAACGCTGCACTCCTCCCACTGCTCCTCTGTCATCAGAGCAGCCAAGCCCTGCCCTGGCCGCAACGCTGCTGCAGCAGGAAAAAATGAAATGATAATAACCTCGAGTTATCATTTTATTTTTCCTTTATTGCATTGCTGCAAAGCACTGGGGCGACGTGGAGGAGCCACCACTGGGCATTTTGGTGCTGTCGCAGGCTAGTACACCACGACCGAGATGTATCTACCTCTCAAACAATGCAGCACAGAACCCAAAGTTGCTTTGCTGCACTATGTGATGGGAGAGAGCAGGAAAGCAGAGATATGGGCCTCGACTCTCAGTTATGCTGGGGCACAATCCAACTGGCGAGAGCCATGCACATACCTTCGCAACTTGTTGCAATGAGGTTTGCGTGAGTCTAGCATAGGTTTTCTGTTAGGAGGATACCCTTCCAGTACAACATACTGTGCCTAGACAAGCTCTAAACATTTTCCCACCTTGTGTGTGTGCTGTACAGTGCAGCACACATGCAAAGTCACTTCCTGCTTTCAAGTGTCATTATTTTTTGGGCCAAACCCTGTCTACTGTTGTTAGTAAATGGGGTTTTGCATAAAAAACCATGGCTGGTTGCCCATGTACCACCCATGGGACGCCCCCTTGACGCAAAGTAACGCAAGCGCCCTGGCTTGCGTTCCTTTTTTTTCCAAATATTAATTTGTGTTGTTTGTAATGCCAAAATCGATTTTGCTTTGAGTCTGCATTGAAAAAGTAATGAAAACCCGATGAAAACCTACGTACATCTAGGCCTTGGCAATGGCAGTGCCTAGAGCAGCTTAATGTATGCCTGATATAAGCATATCTCAGTGTCATCAATGCCCAGCGGACAGAGTCCTTCTCTGGCGCCTTTCCTATGCATGGTTATTTTCTGTTACACCGCCTTGCTCTTGAAATTATAAATGCCAGTATGGGATTAATTAATTAATGATTTTATTTTATTTTGACTTATTTATGCAGATTTTGCAGTCACACTGCTAATTAAACTGCCACCGGGCGGGGAGGCCTGTGCTGCTCTGGGTGACATGAAAGGAAGGGTCTTCGGGGCTTTCCTGGAGAACAGCAGGCGGGGGGGGGGGCTCCTCTCTAAACTGGAAGTTGGTTATAAAGTTTGACTATTGGGATACAAAGTTCCAGTATCTGCAACTCGCTCTTCCGGGTATTGTGACATGGCAAACATAAACTGGGGTGGCGGAGTGAGCTAAAGAATGATGATGGATTAAACCCAGATCAGTTGACTGGGGGTGAGTGCTTGCAATGTTCAACACTTCGTCCATCATCCCCTTTGGTTTTGCTTTGTTCGCCCTAAGTTGGCATAGTATGCCCAGACGTGGGTCCCTTGCTCACTTTGCAGCTGGATTCAAGCAAGCCTGGCTGATGACGGCTGATTAGCCAGAAACCGGTCCTCGGAAGCTTGTTTCCGGTCCAGGGAAGACATGGCTTTGCAGTTCCGGCTGGACTGTTCCCATGAGGCACAGGGTCAGACTGATTTGCATATGACCATGTCTGAACTGGGATGGCGGAGTGAGCTAAGGAATGATGATGGATTAAACCCAAATCAGTTGACTGGGGGTGAGTGCTTGCAATGTTCAAGACTCCGTCCATCATCCCCTTTGGTTTTGTTATGGCAAACATGAGTCCACCCCCACACCGACCAAATGGTGCTTGAGTCGTTTTGAGGGCGGTTTTGTGGTATGGATGCGACGGGGTGGCCCCCAAAGGGCACATACAGGTTAGTCAGAGAGCCTTTTCTTCAGGATGTACCTCGAGCTAGTGGGGGGGCCCAACTGAGACGTGTGAGGGTGGCCCTTACATCGCCTGTCGCGTGGTATCTGGATAGAATCCAGTGCCAGGAAGCTAGCAGAGAGGCCCTTGCACAATGAATGGGCATAGTCCAACTTTGAAAGTCCGTCTTTTAGTATGCAAGGATTGCGTCTGTACTTCGCGGGTAGAATAGGCCTCCTTCCGCACGTGCATCCCTACGCTGCAGGGGCGTGACTTATATTGGTGCAGCAGGTACAGTGGCACCGGGACACCGAGGCCTGAGGAGCCAAAAGAACCCTGGGCCTCATTTATGAGGCTGTGAGTCACTTTTAGACTGCTGGTGCGTCACTTTTTGTGACGCACCAGTGGCGTAAAAAATGCGCCTTGTTGCGCCATATTTACAAAGTGACGCATTTAGGTAGATGCGTCACTTTGTAAACCCCTGCGCCACAATATACCTGCGCCAGGTATAATGTATGCAAGGGGGCGTATTGACTCAAGAAAGAGTCGTAGAAGTGACGCAGTGAAATCTATCTGATTTCACTGCGCCACTTCTAGGACACAAATGCGTCAATTTCTTACGACTGCCTCACAGCAGGAGTAAGACTGACGCAGGCCCTTTCACATGGGGCTTGCCCCATGTGAAAGGACTCATTGCTGGAGTTGCGTCACTTTTGTGACACACTCCAGCAATGCACCACTTTTACGTCAGAAATACTGTAATTCCTTGCGCAATGATGCGTCATACTGTAAATATGATGCATCATTGGTGGTGCAAGGAGGGCGCAGTGAAAAGTGACGCATCGCTGTTTTCACGCAGCGATGCGTCGCTATTCATGAATGAGGCCCCCTGATTATTGCCGTATTTTAAAATGCAACCACCAAGCACGGGCGCCATTCATTCCCTTCATTGCATTGGGGCCCGTGACGCACTGGCTATGTGTTATATTGTGTGCTTTGTGAATTGCTGTGTCTCGTGCGGATGTCTCGTGGAAGTGTGTTAGCTCTTGAGGATGTTGCGTCTTGCAATTCTGTATTAGAATATTCTTGTACAAAGAATGTTAGGCTGACGACACTCGACAGTTAACAGTTGTGCTGGACTGGCGAGGCGGTCGGATGCCAGGCTGTGTTCCAGCAATAAACTTACCTGAATACTCTTCATATTCGTCTGATTATTGAAGAAGGCATCACAACACTACGTCACTGCTAGACTGGTGCCCTGATGCCTGGAGACCGCTCAGGCCCAGCCTGATGTGGAGACGGCCTGCTGGTGTCTGATGAAGGAACGCCTGCCCACTCTACTGGTGTGGAATGGGGGACTCCTCGCGAGGAAGCCCCCAGGGGCAGCAGGGTGTGCGCAGCAAAGCTACAAACAGCAGAGGTCGGAAGGGGCTGAGGGAGACTGGTCAGCTGAGCCCACAGCCGCGCGCGAAAAGACGCACAGCATCCCTGGAAAACAAAAAGGACTTTCTCAGCGAATGGGCTAATCCCACGAGGTAGCACAGAAACGCGGAGCGGAGCGGCGGTCCTATGCTGCAGTGCGGGTGCCCCCTTCAAATACTTGAGCACTGCTGTGCGCGCAGGACAACTACCCTTCAGGGGCCATTCATTCAACCCCAGGCAATGGACATCTGTCATATATGGGAGAGTCGGGCGCTTTCATCGCATCCCGCACGGGGGCTTGTTTTGTGTCACGCCACTGGCGTGAGGGTCCCATCAGAGGGTCACTACCGTCAGAAGCTCTCTTGAGTCCACAGAGTGCTGTCCAGGCCAGGGGTGCTGAATGTCCGGAAACAGACACTGACCGCGGAACCTGTCAGCGCTGAAGGCCTCTCAAGCCTGCGTCTGTAAAACAGCCCGATTCCCTCTCTTTTACTGCACGGGGGGCTGTAGAAGGGGGCCCGGATGGATCCAGGGGCCTGTGATCTTCATTGTCTTCATTGAGTGTGCCTTGTCTCTATGGTGGTGTATGTAAGGGAGCAGGTATACTGTGGGGGCTAGTGCGATCAATATACACGTGGGGACACTGGTAATAAATGAAACACACACACTTTGCTAGATGGTCGGACCGGAAGCCACGAGCGACGACCGTCCGTTTATTTATAGCCTTCTGGCCACGCCTGGCCAGAAGGTGATACAATGTGTGGAGGTGTTTCCGGGTCTCAGCCGAGACCCGTGAAACACTAGACCGCTACATCCCTTCCCAAGTTAGTGTTCAACGTTATTGTTTTCTGTTCCACTACTTGGCAGAGTCAGCATGCAAAGTCCGCTAGCATCCGACTGGGTCGGGGATTTGGTCGCAAGTTGTGATAGCATCGTCCTCGGGGGATTGTTGGTCTGTGTTCTCTGCTACCCGGGGATGAGGGATTGTTGGTGTTTTCTTCATTCTCATGGGGCACCTGCCTGTCGTCAAGTTGACTAGACAGTTCCGCTGCAGGCCCTTCAGTTTCATCATGATGGTCTTCTTTAGATGGAATCCGTTTAAACCATGAAACGTTCCTGGTGATTTCTTCACCACTCTTTTGTGCTGTCACTGCTGTGCCGTTGGTTGCTTTGACCGTCCATGGCTCCACTTCATATGGGGTCCTGAACTTTCCTCCTGGGCGTCGTGTTCTCACTAGCACCTCATCCCCAGGGGCGAGTACTCTGTCTTGCGCCCGTCTCTTGTAGCTTGCTTTCTCATTTGTTCTCCGTCTTCTCTCTTGAGTGTTGGCTGGTGAATACGGTTCCGGTGTCCAGTTCTCTGCTGTTGGCAACAGATCGTGCCTGGGTCCGGCAAACATGAGCGCCCACGGGGATCTCTGGGTAGTACTGTGCGGGGTGCTTCGGTATTCCCTCAGAAATAATTGCAAGGCTGCTTCAGGATCTTTTCCTTCTACCAGTGGAATCCTCAGAGTTTTATTCACAGTTCTCATGAATCGCTCTGCCTCCCCATTGGCTTGAGGCCATTGAGGTGTGATTCTACGATGTGTTATTCCCAGCCCTTGCAGGAAATCCTTGAATTCATGGCCTTGAAATGGGGGTCCATTATCTGTCTTTAGTACCTGCGGGATGCCAAACATCGCAAAAATCTTACTGAGTATTGGTTGGACATTTGCAAAACTTGTAGATTGGGCAACTTCCACCACTGGGTATTTCGTGTAGCTGTCGACTAGTACTACTGTCACTCTCCCGTCCGGGAAGCTTCCAAAATCTAGACTGACCCAGGTCCAGGGTGCCGGTGGTGGTTCTTCCGTTATAACTGTTGCTGGTGCCTCAGGGAGACTAGTCAGCTGACACGCTCGACAGTTTCTTACTAGTTCATCCACTTTTTCTTCCAGGTAGGGGAACCACACTTTTTCCCGCATCCTCGCCTTCATCCGTTTCGTTCCTTGATGTCCTTCATGAGCAAGCAGTGTTGCCCGGTCTTGCAGAGTGCGGGGAATTACTACTCTCCTTCCTCTGAGTATCAGCCCATTATTCGCCTTACTGAGCTCATTGTGTATTCTCCAGAACTGGGACAGCCTTGTCTGATCTGCTTCGTCCCAGTCACTCACATTTCGCAAGAAGTTCTCCCACGATCCGGTGTCTAGGGCTGTTTTGATTCGCATGATGACAGCATCTTCTCCATACTGAGCTACAATGTCTTCTAGTGCCAGGGCCCGGGGGCACGATAGGTGGGCTACCATGTCGACTTAATCTTCAGTCTTTGTTTCCTGATCCATCTCCTCGGCAACGTCTGTCTGTGGATGCCTGGACAAAAAATCCGCCGGGTTCTTGGCCCCTGGTCTGTAGACTAAGTCCATTTGATAGTGTTGAACCTGGATAGCCCATCTCTCGATCCTCGGAGGAGGGTGTGGGGCTGTGCCTTTGAACAATGGCACTAGAGGTTGATGATCTGTGACCATTCTGAAGGGTTGCCCTGTTATGTATAAATGAAAATGATTACACGCCCACTTCACGGCCAGCGCCTCTCTTTCAATTTGTGAGAACCTTGCCTCAGTAGCGGTGATGGCCTTGCTGGCGAACGCCAATGGTACCCATATCCCAGGTTCTGACTCCTGCGTCAATAGTGCTCCTAGTCCAACGGGACTTGCATCCACCAGTATTTCCGTTTGACGTGCTGTATCGAAGTAGGCCAGCGTCGTGCTGTCCAGCAGTGCTGCTTTTATCTTGTTGAAGGCTTCTTCTTCCATTCGTGACCACTTCCAGGGGTTTTCTTTTTTTGTCAGGTTCCTCAGGGGTTCCGCTATGGTGGCAAGTTGCGGTATGAACCGGGCACAGTGTTGTGCCATCCCCATGAAGCTTCTCACCTCCGAGGCTGTGGTCGGGGCAGCGGCATTCTTGATGGCAATCGACTTCCGTGGATCTACTCTCACCCCTTCCGCTCCGAACACGTAACCAAAGAATTCTATGGACTGTTTAAAAAATTGACATTTCTCTTTGTGTAGCGTGACCCCAAACTCTGCCAACCTCTTCAGTGTTGCTTTCAGCCTCCTGTGATGTTCTTCGCTGGTTTTGGCATGGATGAGGATATCATCACTGACGTTTAATACCCCACTAAGTCCCGATAGAATTTCTCTGATAGTGTTCTGAAAAATTTCAGCTGCCGACGTGATACCAAAATTGAGTCTCTTATACCTCCTCAGACCTAGATGCGTGGAAAATGTAGTAATATAACGGCTTTCTTCTGCCAGTTTCAATTGATGGTACCCCGCATTTAGATCCAACTTGGAGAACCATTGTGCCCCATTTAAGTCTGTTAGTATATCATCCACTGTGGGAGTAAGATGTCTCTCTCTTTTGATCGTCTTATTTGGCATCCTCATGTCTATGCAGATTCTGATTTGCCCTGGTTGCCTGGGCTTCTCAGCGATCACCATCGGTGACACCCACGGTGTCGGTCCCGTCACCTTTTCTATCACTCCTTGCTCCTCTAGTTTCGTTAACTCCTGCTCCACTGCCGCTCGAAGATGAAATGGTATCCTCCTATGCCTTAACGCAACTGGTTGAATTGCCTTGTCGATATGTAGCTTTACTGGAGGTCTCTTGATAGTGCCCAGTCCTTGGAACAGTGACGGGAACAGTTGGAGAATTTCTTCTGTGTGTAGCTCTTTTACTGCGTTTGCGAAGGCAATTAACTTGAGGTCTTCTGCCGTGTGACTGCCAACCAACAGGTCCGCCTCCTTATCAATTACATGAAAAGTCGTCATCACTTCCTGATTTTCTGCTTTGACTTGGACTGTCATCTTCCCTCTTAACGGCAGTGGTGTTGTGCTTCCATAGGTGAGGATTCGCGCCCTCGACGGCACCAGCCGAGGTTTTGGTCTCAGTGCATTGTAATGCTGGATGCCCATGACATTAATTGTGGCTCCAGTGTCTATGACCCCTGTCACCGTCGATCCGTCGATTTGGATCTGACACTTTGGTTGGGGCCGACGCCGCCTTTTGAGCTCATTCACAAAGGACACATAGTAGCACTCGTCTTCATCGTCTGTTGACGAGTCATCCAGGCGGTTCGGGTGGCGAGATAGTGTCCTGTTTCCTTTTACCGAGTAGGTATCTCGTGCGTCGTCTAGTGCTAGCTGCCGGACCTCTTTAGTTGGTGGTTTCCTTCCTTCGTTTCTTTGTCCTCGAGCTGACCCTCTGCCTCCACCTCTGCATACACTGGCAAAATGATTGCTTCCTCCACACTTGTCACACGTTTTGCCACGTGCTGGGCAGTTGTCTCGATTGTGTTCTTCATACCCACAGGACCCACATTGCGCCCTCCTCTGGGTCCTGGTCGGCCATCTTCCTCTGCTTCCCCGGTTAGAGCTCCGCACCGCATCGACTCTCTCTGTCTTGACTGCTGCTTCCGAGTTTGCTGACGGGTTGATGGCTGACTCCATTGCTGCTGCCCGTGCATCCGACAGTTCGTGTGACCGTGCCAACATTAGTATTTCGTCTAGTGTTATGCGAGGTTGTCTTAAAATTAATGTCCTTAGGTGTTTGTTCTTGCACCCCTGTATTAATTGCGCAGTTACTTCTTTGTCTTGGTCATCATCCGGGCATGTACTTACTAGCTCTCTTAGTCGGGCATAAAACGCATCCATGGTTTCTCCTTCCCTTTGCCGGGACTGCCTGAACTTGAACCTTTCGTAATGGGGATTCAACTGCGGATTGAAATGCGCATTCAGTGCTTGTACCGCACCATCATAGTCTGTCGCTGCTCCAGTGTTAGGTAGGTGTAGGAACAACTTGTATAGCTCATCACCACCAAAATGCAATAACAGGGACCTTTTTACCTCATTGTCTTTCTCCCTCGTTGCCGTGAAATAGTTGTTCAGGCGACTTAGCCACACCCCCCAGCGTGGTGCTGCCGTGCCAGGGTCTGCCAGCGCACTAAATGGAGGAATGGGGTTGATTTGGGCATGTGGCGACTGCTGAATCACCGCTCCTGCAGGCTGCTGTCCTACACTTTGTGCTGGGGCCACTGCTTGTTGCGCCCCACCTCCATTGGCTGCATCCTGTTGCACCGACATGCCTGTGTTCTGCTAGGCCAACTAGCCTCTTTCTTGCCTCGTGGTTAGACAACACGTGGCCCTTGACGAGAAAAATGGCGCCTTGTTGCTGACTCCCTTTGTCCTTTTTATTTTCAGTGTATTGCAATGTCTCTTTGTGTGTCCTGTGCTGCACCCTCTTTCTGTCCACTCGAGTTTAACGACAGACATTCACCACCCAGGATTCCATCTAGACACGTGTATGTTAAAACATACCCTCTGTTGTCATATCAAAGAAATGTTTTTTTTTTTTTTTCTTCACAAAATGTCCGCCGCCAATGCTTGTTGGCTCACCCCTTTGCCGGCCGGACAGGCACGGCAATCCTCGCCGTCACACAGAGCCGCTCTCCCCTCAGGGCTCTACTCCGGCACCTCGGCGACCACAACGCCGTCTCTCCCACATCAGGGCCTCCAGCGCACGCCTCCGCCACGGAGTCAGGCCGCGAGGGTACTGCGCATGCGCGCACCTTCCTTCGCGGTCGTCAGGCCTTCTCCTCAACTGCACGGCCTCCCCGAGCACTCCGGTCCCCACGCAGCTCTGGGCACGCTGTTTACCGGACAACCGCCGTCTGATGACCACTCTCCGACGGCACCACTGCGGACACCACGCGGGGCCGGGAACACCAGACCGGTCGGGATCGATCCGCTCCGCAGGCAGGGTTCAGGTACCTTCGGACCACGCACCACCTCGTCGCCAGTTGTAAGGGAGCAGGTATACTGTGGGGGCTAGTGCGATCAATATACACGTGGGGACACTGGTAATAAATGACACACACACACTTTGCTAGATGGTCGGACCGGAAGCCACGAGCGACGACCGTCCGTTTATTTATAGCCTTCTGGCCACGCCTGGCCAGAAGGTGATACAATGTGTGGAGGTGTTTCCGGGTCTCAGCCGAGACCCGTGAAACACTAGACCGCTACAGTGTACAATTACTGTATCCAAAAGGCCCTTTGTGCCCATGCGCATACTGCAAATGTTTTTTCGGCGTGAACGGCCCAAAAGGTTCCTGCATTTGCATGGGCCATGCAGGGCTCTCAGTGGGCCGGGTCTCACCGGTGCTGAGCACCTGCGGTTTTTTATAGGGTGCCCCGAGATGGGTCTCTATCGGGCTCTGTTTTGCGCCCTGCATTGACAGCAGGCACATCGATGTGCACAAGCTCACACTGTTCACTGCTCACTAGTGGAGAAGTTGCATGACGTCATGCCAGGTGAGCGTTGTAGGGGGAAGGGAAATCCTTTAATGAGTCTTTTTTTTCTCTGGGTTTTCCTTCTCTTTTTGAAACTCAGGAGCAGCAACATTGTTGTGGACAGGGCTGGACTGGGAACCACAACCGGCCCTGGCAAAGTGCTCGGCCGCCCCCCTCAGCCCCCACTCGGGGGGAGGGGGAGGAGAAGGGGTTGGAGGTGCCGCCGAGCTCTTTGACTGGGCAGGTTTTCGGCCGATTTTGGTACAGGGCCGATTATCGGCACTGTACCAAAAACAGCGCCCAGGGGCCCTAACCCGGCCCCCACCCGTGCTGCGCACCGGGGTATTGCCCGGTGCCCGCTATGGCCAGTCGGGCCCTGGTCGTGGTGTCACCAGGGCTTTAAGTGGAAGCTTTTTCAATATTATATACAACGAGCCATAGTTGCTGCTTATTTATCTTATGCAACTAACAACCATTGACAAAGCCAATACTCCTGACTTGTTGTAGGTATAATGTTACTTGTTGTTTCATATAGCTGGATGCAATGACAGAAATAGCAAAATACAAGTCGGGCGGCACACTATGGCAAGCACAGATTTTTAGCTCACGTGTTTTTGAGCCACACCCTTAATTACATTGGCCACACCCCTCTGAGAGACCCCCCAGTATTTCATCCCACTTAAATCCCTGGCGACATGGCTTTTTACAAATCATTGCAAATGAGGGCCCACCCACTTGGCACTGAGCTGATGCTGACTGTGTACCCTTGCAGTGCCTGTCTTAGAAGTGGTCAATCAACTGCAGCAGCTTCTTCGGCTGAAGTGACTGAGAAATAGACGCAAACTTTGGTTTCAATCCTGAGCAATTTGTCTAAAAATGGCTACGTTTCAAATTCCTACAGCATCTAGTGAGGAATCCAGGGAGCCTGACTGGTGGACTTTCAGGATGAGGGGGACTTTATGAACTCGGATTTGGGAGCAGACTATCACGCCAAGGGAGCAGGGGTGAAGCTATCAATAGTGCAGCAGGTGCAGTGGCACTGGGCCCAGGATACGAGGAGCACACTTCACCCAAATTATTTACTTTTTTCTTGAACATTGGTTACAAAATCGAGCCCCTCCCAAGAGTCTGGGACGTCCTCCAAGAGCCTGCACTCAGCGCACGGTAGTGAGAGATTTGTAGTCCAAAAATGTATGTCCTCCCTAAAGAGGGAGCCAGGCAGGCCGTCGGGCCTGGGGCTCCCTTTATTTAAATCCTTTTTAAGGCCGTGCGTGCTGCTGCTTCGCTTGGGACTGCAAGATCCGCAGGAGACCTCGGGAGCTCGAGGCTCAAGTTTTCTGATTTGCTCTGCGGGGCATGCCGTTTAGGCAGGTGAGTTTCTGGTCACTAGTGTATAGGGGCTTCACGTGCACGACCCACGTCTCTGCTGGGACAGAGTCCCCTCTATTTGATGCTCCATGGATTAGGTTGTTTAGAATTGTCGTCTCTTCTTAGGGGCCAACAGTTCAAAGATCTCTATCCATTTCTCCTCTGTGGCTTTGCATTTTAATTTCCAAACAAGTTGCGTATGTGATTTTGCTGCTGATTTCATTCGAAACAAGGGGTCCCTTACGAGTTCAGTCCATCTGAGTGGTACCAACATGTGAGTGATTTTTTCAATTAAAACTCTCATCCTTCAGGAAATCCAGAAGGTGTGCTCATCATAGAGTTTTCACAACGGAGTCTAATACTTCCACCGCGGGCTTCTACCTGATCTTTTTCAGAGCGCACTTATAGATATTTCAAGGGAAACGTGCAGTAAATGGTTAACATGCTGTCTGAGGCATACCTGCTGCAAACTTTATTATCAGAATATTGCCTTGGCAGCGAACCACCCGGCAAGGAGTGAGGATGCTTCCTCGATGGATGTACGTTGTCACAACACATGCTTTTACCACGCATGCTGTTACAACACAAGTTTTACAACGCAAGCCTTTACAACGCATTGCTTTGGGGGGTGCTGGATAGTGAATAGTTTAATTTACTATTCCAACTCCAGTCCCCGTGGATAGTAGGGAAGGTGTTGGATAGTAAATTAAAACTATTCCCTATCCTAGAGCGCCCCCCCAGTGCAATGCGTTGTAATGGTTTTCGTTGTAAAACCTGCGTTGTAAAAGCACTGCGTGGTAAAAGTTGCGTGGTAAAGGATGTTTCCCTTACTGGATTAAGTCCAACGTTTCTTTGAAGAAAGTGTGACTATAAGAACGTTGACTCTCTCTTGTTGATAGAAAATGAGTGGCAAGCTAAATATAGCAATACAGTATAAAGTCTATGCATGGTATGAATGGAAGTATGATGTGAGAGTAGGGGCAATTCCCCACTTGTTATACCCAGAAGGGATTCGGCAATCCACAGGGATCCTTGAAATACTGATCCTGATTAAGACCTCAGTATCTTCTAGGAAGGCTGAAACATGTAAGCTGCAAGGAAGGATACTTGGGTAATTAGACCCCACACAGTGTCCTCATTTGTTTTTAACACTGCCAAGCCAATATGCTGATAGTAAAGTTTGTTGCAGGTGTGCCTCAGGCAGCTCAGCGATGTAACATTGATGGCAGCACCCCAAGTCTGGACACTCGATTGGAATCTACAGCCAGGTCTTCTGTCTTAGTGGATGGACTAATACGTCCACTCCGGGGATCAATGTTTAAACCTATGGTCACAGGTTCAACTCCCGGCAGCACATTCAGACGTTCATCCTTCTGAGGTCAGCAAATGAGCATGTATGTGTAATGCTGAACAAAACATGCATTCTGTTATGTTACTCGATATGAGGAAGTCGTCTGATTATAGTTCAGTTGCATTTCAGGAGTTCCAATGTCAATGTTTTGCCTGCGGATAAAGATCAATAAATTGTTTAGGAATCATTTGGTTAATATAAAGAATAGCTGAGGCTGTTACACGTCACCCCGACTATCTGTGGCCTCAACAAAGTAGCCGAGTGCATACGTTAAGGCCGAGAATCCTGTCAGGAGTCTTATTAAGGGCCATAATGGAGTAAAGAAAAATCTATCAATGCTCTGCAGGTGAACATGAACAATGGGGTAGATAAGGTTACAAGTGTCATTTCCCTTTTCTGAGGGCGTAAACAGATGGACATGGCCCTGTGTCCAATTCTAGGCCTGATATGGGTCATTAGAAGGAGAAATCAAAGCTGTTCGACTGCTAATGCACAGCTCGTTGATGCTAGTTTGCAAGGGAAATGCCTGCTTTATTTCAGCCTTGTCAAAATCACTGCAAAGATACACATGCAATCGAAAACATAACATGTATTTGGGAAACAACCTTTACAACGCAACTTTTACAACGCACTACCATTACAACAAAACTTTTACAACGCAACATCCATTACAACGCACGCATTTACAACGCAACCATTACAGCGCATGACACTACAACGCACACCACTACAACGCATGTCATTACAACTCAGTCATTACAACGCATACCATTACAACGCATAACATTACCATCCAACACTTACCCTACTGTTGCACCCCCTGGAGTTAGAATAGTAAATTTTACCCCTACACTATCCAATACTTACCAAACATGCAATGTAATGTAATGCGTTGTAAAGTTAGTATGCGTTGTAATGGAATGCGTTGTAAATGTAGTTTTAAAAATTTCGTTGTAATGGCATGCGTTGTAATGGAATGCGTTGTAATGGATGTTGCGTTGTAAAAAATGCGTTGTGAAGGTGTGCGTTGTAAAAGTGTGCGTTGTAATGTCATACATCCCATGTATTTGTGGGGAATTCGCTTTGTTTCGTTGTTACCTGTGTTTTATGCTATGAAAGCTAAGGTTTTGCTGCGTTCCTTGGCTTTTCTTGGTTTTGCTTCTTCCTCCACAAAAAAAAAACATTGTTCTGCACCTGGATTCTGTTGCAAGTGGCAGGAAAATACTTTGCCACCCAATGAATGCCAGCGGTTGAGCCTTCCTAGACGTGTCTTGCCCCATTTCATTAATACAAGTAACCATTTGGAAACGTTATACATTTAGGGGCACATGCATCAAGGTAAATTGCATTCGCAAACGGTGCGAATCGCAAAATTCGGACGTTTGCGAATGCAATTTCCTTTTTTGGAATGCATCATGTTTTTTTATTTTTCCGCAATTTAAGGAATCGCAATTATGTTGAGATTTCTTAAATTGCGATTGCATTTAAGAAATCGCAATTTGCGATTTCTTAAATGCAATGCATGACAATTTAGAAATTGCGAATTCGCAAATAGGTAGATGTAAATTACCATGAAGTTCACCTTCATGGTAATTTGCGAAAACTTTGAAAAATGCAAAAAAGTGCATTTTTCAAAGTTTCATTTTACACACACACACGTGCCCTTGGGGCATGTGTGTGTGAAAAATGATCTTAAAGTTAAATTTGGACCCCCCTCCTGCACCCTTGAAATAGCATTGTCATTTTGCGATTCCTAAATTGCGAATCGCAAAATGAGAATGGCTTCCCATTCATTCCTATGGGCCTCTAGGCCCATAGGAATGAATAGGAAGGGGCCCATAGGAATGAATAGGAAGGGATTCCTTAATTGCGATTCTCAATTTGAGAATCGCAATTAAGGAATTTTAAGAAATCGCAAATTAAATTGCGATTTCTTGATGCATAGCCGTTTGCAATTTCTTAATTGCGATTCCTTAATTTTCGCAATTAAGAAATTGCAAACGGCAACAATGATGCATGTGGCCGTTAGACTCATGTGTCTGTTGCTGTGCGTGCTCTGTTGCTCTCCATGTGTCAGGAGCATGCCAAGCTCCATCACCATCAGTCGGGTATTTTGTCTGGCATGGGAATAAATGTGCACATTGGCAAAGATCGATCACTCAAAGGATTTGTTAGTGTGGTCAATAACCGCCAGATGAAGCGGTGGATTGCATGGGGAGACACATCATGCTTAAATCTGGCAGCCTTACTCTTTGGAGAGATTTTTGTATCATTATTTTTTATTGTTATTGTTTTTCCCTAAACACAGAGCACTCTAAAGTAAAATGTGTAGGAAACATTACAATGTATGGCAGGCTGCCGGACGAAAGAGTCCAATGTTGCATATGGATCCCGGGTCGGTCACTGTAAAATGTAAATCCGTATTTGTAAAGCACAAACTACTCACCCTTAAGGGTCTCAAGGCGCTGGGGGCTGTCGTGGAAATTAAGTGAGCTATTGTCCAGAGTTGCATGGTGCTGAGCAGAGCTGCCATCAGAGCCGGGGGTCGAACCGTGAACCCTGTGCTTTGAGGTCAGCTGCCCTGGCCGCTGCACCACACCTCTCCACTGTAACTCCCAGGCAGCCTCTGTCTCGGCTCTGCCGGGGCACGCAGGGTCGTATGGGACAGAAAATAGGCCCTTGCACCAACATAAAAGTGGCCTCCATTAGCGAATCAGATAGCTTGTTGTCTAGGTATGAGAGCCTATGTGTGTCTGTGCTTGCTGGAGGCCATCTTTGTGGTAATAGCAGGTAAATTAAGAGCAAAAACACTCCCACCAGACCATAAAACAGGCCCACAAACAGTCAAAAAAAGGCCTATAGACTGACTTGTCAGACCAGCCATTCGAGTGCTGCTTGGTTGCCCCATAGGCCAGTCCAACCCTGGGGGCGCTACCAGCGTCCACCCTGTATTCCAGCACATCATTTTGTGATTTGCGATCTTGTGAGGAGGAGCACGGGTACTAGGTTTCCCCAACCAAGGCCATAATGTGATGTCCAACTGCCCCATTTCTTCTCAGATTTCCTGTGGGAACCCCTTGCCTAATACACCACAACCCTTTCCTCCATCCAACAAGTAATCTTACCTGCCAACCACATTTCCTTAGTTGGAGCAATCTGGCTCCCCTCTGTCTGTCAGTGTCTTGTTTGCCCTATACAAACCCCAGTGTGCAAAACAGCAGCCATGCCCTAGGTAAATCTACATCACTTGGAATGCCTAGTATACCAAACTAATGGCTATCCGGCTCAGGGGTCCCTATGACTGCCGACAATTCGACTAGTATCTCCCACTAATATCTCTGCATTTGGGACATGCCGAAAACGGATGTACCACGGTACAACGTGTGGTATTACCATGCGTACTGTTACAACGCGTCTTTTACAATGCAAGTCGTTACCACGACTTGCGCTGTAGGGGTGCGGACTTAGGAATAGTTTAATTTACTATTCCAACACCTGCCTACGTACAGTAGGGAAGGTGTTGGAATAGTAAATCTACTATTCCTTATCTTAGAGCGCCCTCCAGCACAAGTCATGGTTACGACTTGCGTTGTAAAAGACGCCTTGTAACAGTACTGCGGGGTAACATCCGCATCGTATAGGATGTTCCCCGCTGAAAACGTTTGGAAATAGAAGACTAAAATCTCCGGGCATCTTATGCACATGGTGGACCACGCTCTACCCATCTTGAATAGCCTGCTTATATCATAATACACCCTGTGAAGCACTTTCAGTTGGGTAAGTCTGAGGCTTTGTCAAACAAGAAAGAGGGGGGGGGACTAGGAGCTAATAAAGGTCCAGTACCCGTGCACCGCACAATCATATCAATCCAAGGCTAGGGTACTGTTCCTAATGAGAGACACCACTTGTGTCTCATTAGGAACAGTAACCCTACTTTTGGATTGATAAGTCTGAGGTTTGCATTGATAACCACTGAATGTAAGTGCATTAATATGAGGACTGTGTATATATACGTATGGTTTTTACTGATCTGTTTTCATATGGCTGTATATATTTGTATTTTTATTGTGCTTTTATGGATATTCATGTTCAATATCCGAATAAAGAAAGAATTGATTGATTGAAGTGCATTAATACGGCTTTCTGCAGAGACCTGGACAATTCCTGGAGTGCCATATACAACCGTGTGGGTTGTGCCAGGTCTTACCAGTCAGTTATGGGGGTTCATCTTCGTTACAACTAGTACACCCGTGACCCCCTTTCCTACCCAGAGAGTACCAAGGCCGCTTTTTGGAGTGTTTAATTGTTTTAGACGCAAATGCCCCGGAGAAATTTGCAATATTTTTGAGGATATTATTTTGTTTCATATGTTCAATTTGCTAACAAGCGTTTCTTATAGACCTTCACTTGACATGTTGAACCTAGGTCTAGTTCTCCTCCTTCTACCAAAATCCTGGCAGAGAAAGACTTAAAAAACAAATATAGGCAGCTTCCAGAATAGAAGACTATAGGTGGAACAATATTTGCCAACATCCTGACATACTTTTGACAGTCTTTACTGCAAATAAGTTTGATTTACTAAGGAACGCCTATTTCCAATACATCCAGTTAATAAGAGATTTTTTGCACGGCAAGTGAAAAATGCTTAGCATCAGTCTAGTGATGTAAACAAATGATTCTTATTCTTATGGACGCTTCAGTTAATCTAGCTGTAGTAAGTCAAAAGAAGTCTATAGGAATATGATTGTGTTGATGGCAGTTCTACCGAGTACTGCAATATCAAAGTTTGGGATGAAGAAAACTGATGTTTAATGGGTGATTAATGGGCGAAGGTGCATTTGACGCAAATTGGATACTAGTTATTTTTCTACTGTTCTATCTATCACCACGTTACACATACTTTATATGTTAACTTGTCTTCATCACTCAAATGAAATGACCTAAAACTTCAATCCACAAAACTGGCATGTATCAGAGAGGTGCTAAGCAGAACCAAATGATGCTTCACATATAGAGCCGCTGTTGATTTTTTAGTTTAGTGCAGTGCAGGGATTTCAGCATTGGGTTTGCTTGAGAATTTACTCACTGATGAGTTGAGAGAAAAACAGCATTGGCGTGTGTTTCTTGTCTTTCCCATTGTCGTTTTCCCTATGTCAGCCTAATTATGCACGTTGTTGGCCGCTTTTGTTTTTCACACATTAATAAATATCACGCTTGCGTTTGTGGTGTCAGACTGACTCTCATATACATCTTGTGTGGTTGGGTATTGCTACCTCGAAAGGAGTTGTATTAACATTACTATATTGCTTTGTAGCTACATTCATACTAACCAAATTTCCATAGAAAAATCATATGGGTGACTTTTTTAATCTTATGGCAGCTTCAGTGATATTCTGAAGGGCGGGTGTGGCAGTCTCTGATGGAGTCTCATGTGGTGCCTACAAATTAAATATTGTGATTTCTGACATACTCTGTCATGAGTATTCGGTGCTGTAGTCCCAGATTGCAAAAGACACACAATTGATGGACGGAATGCAGAACAAATCAGAACATTCACCCCCAGTCAAGAGATTTGGGTTAAATCCATCATTCTTTTGCTCACCATGCCAGCCCAGTTTGGGCCTGGTGCTTCATGGAGGTGGGGTTTTATTACCTTGAATGGCATTTGCAGGTACATCTTGAAGTTGGGGATTTGCTGCCTCAAACGAGGACACGTGCGCATCATTAGGGTGGGGCTTCGGTACCTCGGGTGCCGTTTTCATGTGCCTCTTGAAGGCAGGGTTTTATTACCTCCCATGGGGTCAAGGGTGCATCAAAAAAGTAGAGTATTATTACCTGAGGTCATTTCATGTCCACTATTACATGGTAGGTTCCCTTTCGGCCTAGATGCAATAGCTGTAGGCTCCGGGAAAGTCGGTAAGATTTGCCCCCAATGTTTGTTAACATGAAAGGGCGGCAGAATCGTTCTTATAAGATGCTGTGTTAACCTTTTATGCAATGCCGCTGTAAAGTTGATTTATCGTTACAGTTTGTGTGTGGCACGACGGAAGTAGCGAGGTTTAATATCTGCTGGTGGGTGGCTCTGAGACCTTGAGTGTAACAGGTTGGGTGGGTAGTTTTTTGACTCTCCTCTAAAGGCATGAGAACTTGGGTGTCACAGGCTCTGAGTTTGCAAATAATGAGGGTTCAAATTAATGAAATTGAACAATTATGATTATGCAAGGAACAACACTGTTATGTGACTATTTGAAATGTAAAATAATTTATGTTACAGTTGTGGTTTTTTTATTAACTTGATCCCTACATTCTAGATTAATGTGACATGTGCACTTAGGACCCTATAAAGGAAGAAGTAGACAATCAGTCAGAAACTGGTGACGAGATAAATTCCCTCTCCCACTTGTGCAGTGATATGGATGTCCCACTGGTTTTCACAAACACTGGGTGTATGGGTTGTCTATTGTGGATATTGAGCAGGCTTAATAGTGAATGTTTTTATATTCACAGAGTAAGGACCAGACTGCAGCTGGTTCCCTGGCTCTCCATACATACTAAGTATGGTAATTTTATAATTTTTCCACATTGTAAGCAGAGTGACATGATGCTGGTCTTGACGAAAGCCACAAACTTTTGATCATCAAGGCAGAAACGTGTTGACCTAGACAAATAGGGAACATCCATAGCCCTATTTTTCACCCTGTTTTTTAGCTCTATCCGCCTGGGACAATCAATAAAGTCTTGTGTCCTTGGTGGAGATAGTTTTAACTCACTATTTTGTTTTATTTTTTGCACTCTGCCCCTCACTCATCTTAACACTGGATGAAATAAAACCCCTCACGCTCCTCTCTGGAGGGCGAGTTGTAGCCCACACTGTGTACCTTGCGGCCACAGTGTGCAAGAGGGAACCCAATGATGAAGCATGTCACCTTCGGCTGAGTGAGGGTTCTCGTCTTTACAAAAATAATTGTCTCTCCAATTTTCAACCATTTGCAGTACTCTCAACTTACAGTTTTTGTATAGTTGTCAAACCATCCGGGTATTTTTTGTGAGTCATATTGCACTATTACATGGTGTCACGTGCTTCATGAGGCGGGGTTTGTCTTCAGTAGTTTGTTAAATAGCGGCAGCCAATGAATGACTCGGTGAGCACAGTCTAGCTAGGAGGAGGGTCTCCACCTGCCGTCTCCGATGAAAAGGGTTCTCTTGTGTGTGTGGATTAGTAGCAGCACCTGTCAGTCCTTCACAAGCTTGTAACTTCAGGTAAGAGGGAGATCAGTGCTTTAAATGGGCCAGTACTCACAGGTACTGAGTACCGGCACTTCTTATATATATCACTCTGAGTACCGGCACTTCTTATATATATCACTCTGAGTACCAGCACTTCTCTGCTGCCAAGGAAAGTACCAGTACTCATGACACGGTAGGCGCATTGGCTGCCAGTGCTGGTGATCTGTCTGACAGACAAGGCATTTCTGTAGCAGTGACGGGTGAGCTCAGTCCCCGCTGAACTATTCAACGTGGACTCATTTGCATAACGTCTGGTGTTTACCATCAGGGTGTGTTGCAAACTCAGGAATCGAGGCAGCCCGTTGACGGCGCAATTAAGAAAGCCAAAGAAGGTAATGAGGTTAAAATGGCTTTAATCTTAACTGATGCTTTTGCGTGAGTGTCTGCTTATGTTTGTCTGTTTGCCTGTGGGCATTTATTGTGTGAGGAAAAAAGTGAGAGAAAGGGGTGTAGAATTGAGACACTCTTGGTAGGAACATTAATGGTAATGTGTGGAATGCTTTGTGTGTGCACGTCTGCTGTTTCTTTCTGTGTGTGCGCACACTCGAGAATATATAGTATTGTGCCAAGCCACAGCAAAGAACAGTATGGAAACTTCAAATATTATAAAACTAGGAAATGTTAAAACATCACTGGTTTGGCTTTCGTTTTGTGTTAGGAGTTAACCTGTTTTGTTTATAGAATAGCATTTCTCATGTGTTTTGGTGCGTGCTGCCACTAGTACTGAAGTCACACAAAAAAAACAACGTATCAGCATGTCTTGCTCTTGGCCCCGCCCACTCGCCCCATTTAAATGAGTACCTGCACTATGTGTTCCCATTTCCATGCACTGAGGGAGATAACTCCAAAGGCGCTACTAGGTGAGCTTCTCGGCGCACAGAGCTGCGATAGGAATGACCGGTGTTTGAACAGAGCTCCTCTCCTGTGCCTCCTGGGCACACCTCTTCTAGGAGCGGAGGAACGACAGGGCCACGCCACGCAAAACACGCGTATGGTGGGTTAAGATACACTGTGCAGGAACAATTCAATGGTCCAAACGGAATCGAGGTTAAAACACACGAAGTAACTTGAAAAGAAATAGCATAATTTTAATTGTGTAACCATAACGCAGCAGAAAAATATCACACTTCAGGTCAAGACCGGTGAATTCTACGATTTACTCTTCACGAGGCGTGATGCTGCTGAATCGTTTAAGGGTGAAAGCGAGAAACTCCGGAGATAATATCAAACGGAGAGCTGTATTATCGTAGGGAGTTGTTTCAAAGTCTGTTTTTGTCGGAAACAGAGCCTCGCCTCCTGTCCAGGGTGCTGATGTGTGTTCAGCCAGTGGGGCTATCCGAGGTGGCGGCCCCTGCAGCTGCTGTCCATGGTGCTGCCTGCAGCTGCTGCTGTCCATGGTGCTGCCTGCAGCTGCTGTCCATGGTGCTGCCTGCAGCTGCTGTCCATGGTGCTGCCTGCAGCTGCTGTCCATGGTGCTGCCTGCAGCTTCGCTAAGGTTTCTGACCCCCTGAGTTTTATCAGGAGTTTATGTTCTGTGGTCCCCTCTTCAGAGGCGTTGCCCCTCGACCACACAGTGTACGGCAGTCCGAGCCATCACCACCCATCCATCTGCATTCAGCAGACCGGCAGGCATCGCATTTTCTATTCAGACTTCAGTAGTAGAGAGGCAATGTGTTCTGGGTACTCGTGTCGAGTTCCGTATATGGCGTGTGTGTCCTGTCAGCGCGCAGGATTATGGGATACTCATGTGTTATGAGTTGCACATTAATGATCACGTGTCTGATGGTTGAGGTGGTGGCAGGTCAGCCGCTGACCTGCCAAGCTGTCTTGCAATGATGATGGGTCGCATCTCCAGAAAGGGGTTCGGCCTCCTGCTCCCCAGAGTCGCACAGAGACACACCTCCATCTCAGACCCCCCCCCCCCCTCCCGCCCCTCAAGGCAATTACAAACTTCTCGGGTACCTTCTAGTCGGTTTTTCCTCTAGACTGCGATGTCAGTTTTAGGTACAGTGCAGCTTTTGATTTGAAATGAGGAATGGCTGGAGTGGTCGCCTTCAAACAATGGCTTCTTTTGTTCCGAAACCTTTAGCCTTTGGCTTGCGACATTGTCGTTTGCATCCAGGGTTTAGGTGGGATTAAACAACTGGGGGGAGGAGTCTCTCGAAGGAGCGTGACCGATGTAATTAAGCACGTGGCTTAAAAACACAGTCATCTTAAAATCTGTCCCTAGCACAGTGTGCCGCCCGAGTGGTATTTTGCTGCTTCATTGTATCAAGACATATGATAGAACAAGTAACAAATAGACCTACAACAAGCCAGGACTTTGTCAATGGTTGTTAGTTGCATAAGAGAAATAAGAAACAACTATGGCTTCGTTGTATAGAATATTGAAAATGCTTCAGTTTTGAAATGATGAGACTGAAAGTACTATAACGAGTCTCTTTGGTGTTCCTTCAAAAGCAGTGAAGGGTGGAACTGCTGCAGAGGTAAGATTTGTTTTCACCCTGAGGGCAAACATGGAGAGTTCGATAGGGACTTCTCAGCACCTGCTTTTTAGAACTGCCGGCGGGACCCGGCCCACTTAAAGCCCTGATTGCATCTTAGATCGGCAGGGGCGTAGCTTCAGGGAAGGTGCATGGGGTGGAACCCGATACCCGCAACATTCACGTCGGGCCCTTGGAGACCGGTTTCCATTTTTAAACTCAAAGTTGGGGACATTTGATAATAATTAGTTGATTTTGTATTAAAAATCGGTTTCTTAGTATGTTGCTAGAGCTTTTTAAAAATGGGTTTTCAATGCCCAGCGGTACTCGGTTGCTGAAGTGGTTTATGCACATGCTGTAACGTCTTTGTGTGATCTGTGGTCACTAGTTTGAAGCCTCGTGGAGTAGTGTTGGGGTTGGAGTGTGTGTGAAGGAGAGAGAGGTGTCCCAATGATAAGGGCCAGCAGCCAGCTAACTGGTCTTCGGGATTAAATCCAAAGGCAAAGTTGCTTCTTTGGCATTGGGAGTGGGTACTAATGGCAGAAATTAGATGTGTGTTTTTGTGTGTCTGGAGGGGCTGTTGGCAAAGCTCCCCGCTGGTCACTCGGGCATGGCTAGCGTGGAGTAGCAATCAAGTGTGTGTTTAGATGTAGAAGCGATGAAGCCTGTTTGCAATGGAGAGCTGTGGGTCAGGGATCAGTTGATGTGGTAGGGATGTGTGCTACTTCAGTGAATAGAAGTAGGTGCTGCACGACAGGGACTGTGTCTGTGGAGCTGTGTGTGTGTGTGTGTGTATGTGTGGGTCTGTGTGTGTGTGTGTGGGTCTCTCTGTGTGTGTGTATGTGTGGGTCTGTGTGTGTGTGTGTGTGGGTCTGTGTGTGTGTGGGGTCTGTGTGTGTGTGGGGGGGGTCTGTGTCTGTGGAGCTGTGTGTGTGTGGGTCTCTGTGTGTGTGTGTGTGTATCTGTGGGTCTGTGTGTGTGTGTGTGGGTCTCTGTGTGTGTGTGTGTATGTGTGGGTCTGTGTGTGTGTGGGTTTGTGTGTGTGTGGGGGTCTGTGTGTGTGTGGGGGGGGGTCTCTGTCTGTGGAGCTGTGTGTGTGTGTGTGGGGGTCTCTGTGTGTGTGTGTGTATGTGTGGGTCTGTGTGTGTGTGTGTGGGTCTCTGTGTGTGTGTATGTGTGGGTCTGTGTGTGTGTGTGAGTGTGGGTATGTGTGTGTGTGTGGGTCTGTGTGTGTGTGTGGGGGGGGGGTCTGTGTGTGGGGGTCTCTGTGTGTGTGTGTGTGTGTATGTGTGGGTCTGTGTGTGTGTGTGTGGGTCTCTGTGTGTGTGTATGTGTGGGTCTGTGTGTGTGTGTGTGGGTCTCTGTGTGTGTGTATGTGTGGGTCTGTGTGTGTGTGTGAGTGTGGGTATGTGTGTGTGTGTGGGTCTGTGTGTGTGTGTGGGGGGGGTCTGTGTGTGTGGGTCTGTGTGTGTCCTAAGGCTGATACAGGTCAGGACTAAGGTGTATTGGGAGAGTCACGTCTGACTGAAGCAGGGGGCGCTGTAAGTGAGATGCCCTGCAGAAGTGTTTGTTTAGGATTAAGGAATGGAATAACCTTGAGCACTTTATTCTATATGGGGGGGGAGTGTCACGGTGCTGACACCTGTGGGGTTTCCGATGGCAGGAACGAAGTGTATTTGCAGAGCTGTGTTAAAGCAGAGTCTTGCATTAATACAAGTCCCATAACTTTACGCAGAACATCTCGCGCTGAGTGTGCATTTCAGACATTACTGCAGTGCCTCTCCCACTGGGAGCAGGTATCATAACTTAAAGTCGAGTTTCATTCCCTGGGTGTGAGTTTCACTTCTGGAAGTAGAGTGTAAGTGATTGTTCACAAGCCACAATTTCTGGAGCACAGCTTCCCTCGCTTGGTGTAGGTTTCACAATATAATGCACAGATTCACTCATTTGATCCTAAAGCTTAGAGAACAGTCCTGCTCACTGGACGCTTCCAATCATCCACAACATAAATGAACTTATATGATCTCAGTCACAATATATTCTTATTGAGTACCTACTTGCAGCATTTTAACACCAACATCTCAAAATTATTTTAAGATGATGAACCTGCAACCGCCACAAACAGGAGATTGTCAGGCTTGGTTGCCGCGCCATGAAAGAACTGTAAACCTCGCTGGTGCCCTCTCTGAGCCAATGGCACCGCTGCAAACCTAGGTGTAAACTGGACCTTCAAATGTACTGTTTTACTCCCTCTTTACATGTTATTCTCTGGGAACAAGATGGGAGAACCCTTCTTAAGGAAATGTGTCTTGCTTAGTCGCTGTGCGACAGATCAGCTGTTTTTCCTCACCACTTTCAAAGATCTCCAGCCGCCATTGCAGGTTGTTTTAAACTTTTCTGTATTATCTCCTGAGTTTTGGATGCCTCATATTTTTATTTGGTGACAGGTGCTCGAAAGCCTTTCCTCATGTTCCACATTTCACTTGGCAGGATGTGTATCTTGTGTTCCTCATTTACCCTCTGGTACGTCTTCCTTTACGCTCACCCCGGCCTTCTGCGCTGTCTGCTACTGCTGCGGAGCCTGGTCTCCAAGAGCCTAGGCCTCCTCTGCCTAGGTGCTTAACTGCTACCAAACATGCCCTTGCTGCCCTTTCCTAGTCAGATCTGTTGCTCTTAAGTCTGGGCTAATGCTAGCCCTGCTCCTCTTGGCCTCCATGTCATACAGTGCTGCGTGAAGGAGCTGGGCTGGGCTGAACATTGTCCTCTGTGGAGGTGGACTGCCCAAAACAGATTAACACCAGGTGAGAAAGAACCAATTCTGTACTCTGCCAATAATTTTGTGACTGGTATCGAATAAGAGTGAATTCCCAGCTGGGCACTTAGGGGCATATTAGCAACGAGTAGCGATATTTTTCGCTAACTAGGCTTTGCAACGATTTTTTTATCACTAAGCATCGCTGGAAATTATCACTGAGATAACTTGCTATTAGCAACGTTTATCTCCAAAGCGATAATTTTTCCGGCGATAGCGTGAATATCGCTGAGAATACAGCGATATTCACGCATTAGCGACAAAATGCTCTTAGCCATGTTATCCACCTCCCATTGGATAACATGGCTAAGAACTGTTCTGAGCAGGCGTTAGTATTTGGCGATAGCGGGAATATTTCCATCGCTACGCCCGCCTTGCTAATAGGCGATAGCGACGTTAGCGACTGCTTTCAGTCGCTAACAGTTTGGGTTCGCCCACTTTGCATGTCATTAGCGATAAATATCACAGACATGCAAAGCGGGCCCCAAACCGCTCGCTATCGCCTAAAAGCTGTCGCTAACATCAGTTAGCGTCAGCTTGCTAATAGAGCGATAGAATTATCCCCGCTTAGCGGCCGAAAACGGCCGCCAAACCGACCATAATTGCCTATCGCCCCCCTTGGTAATATGCCCCTTAGTTCCCACAGGAGAATAGAAAGGGTCAAGGTGTCTGCTGTGTTTCCTTAAGTTTGCCTCCATGCATCTCTGGAATCCATGAAGCACTGTATGGTGTGTGGCCCGTGACCTTGTGGTGAGTATTTTTTAACCTGGGACGTATCTTTAAGCATCCTTAATAAAACTGAATTCAGTGAACCAAGCTCAGAACAGAACATAGTGCCAAAGTGGCACAGTGCTAATACTTGTATGCATGTATGTCTTGTGAATTTGGCATTGCATTGTACAACTTTTTAAACAAGGTACTGAGACACATGCTTGGCTTACAGTTTGCATTTTTTAAAACAACTAGGCTGTATGGCTTGGACAGGGGTGAAGAAGGTGTGCTTTTAACAGCTAATGGATCTATGTGGTACCAACAATTTTCTTATATTTTTTTTTTGCAGAGTTTTATATAGCGCGAACTAGACCCGAGCCGAATCACGTATCAGAGCGCTTTACATAGCACCAGTTACGTTACATGAAGACACACATTCATTTTTGTTAGGCACGGGGAGATTAAGTGATTTGCCCAGAATCACAGGATGTTTGGCGTCGTTACCGAGACTCGAACCCAGATCCCAGATCACCACCAACTGGGTGCACCCTTGCTTCTTGGGAATCCTCAGACTACCCCCCCACCCCAATCAGCCCTGGGCCGTTGGTATGGGCTGAGGCCCCCCCCCCCATTTTCCAGGCAAGATGAGTGTCTGTCAGGCTGAATAAAGGTCAGCCTGACCGACACTCCTCCTGTTCAGGTCAGGCAGCCAGGAGCTAGAAATGTGCAGGGTTCTGGCTGTCTGAGCTGAACTTCGCCAGACAGAGGATTTCACAGCCCAGTGGGTGCGACCTCCTCACCCTGGCAAAAGTGCCTTAGGACCCTCCATCCTAGGGACAAGGGGGAGCGTCACTGATTGCCTCGGACCTGGGTGCTTACGTTTTAAGCCCTGAAGTGCCCAGGGCTGAGTGTCAACCAGTGAGTGACACCTTGTCACAGAGTGGGGTGAGGTCAGCAGTCTCACTGACGCCATCACACTCTGTGACGAGTGAGGGACTCTAGCCTTCCCTCGAGGGTAGGCAGCAGTTCCACCCTCCTGGGACTCCCAAGGATTCCCTCTCTACAGTGAAGGTAAGTTGTATGTGTTTTTTATGTTTGCTGCGTTGTGTGTATGCATGAATGTATGTGTATTTGTGAGTGAGTGTCGTGAATGGGCGTCTGTGTGTGTGTGCGGGAGTGTGAATGCATGAGTGTGAGTAAGTGTGTATGTGTGCCCCACCCCAGGTAAAATTACCGGCCACCAATGACCCTAATATTATTGCCTAAGCTACGCCCCTGAAACTCGACCCACAGCAATCCTTTAACGCCTTCGATGCTCATGACAGAACGGTTCCGTCATGAGCGTCGGTTGGCCTGTGCTCATGACGGAACCGTTCCGTCATGAGCCCGTTGGCTCATTAGAACCTTCAGCACAGCGCGAAAATTCGCGCCGCGCTGAAGCGGTTAATCTCCATTTTTTCCGATAGACTATTTTGGTATCTCCTTCCATCTCCATTGGAAAGCCTTAGCAAATATTTTACATCTCAAATTAGGGACAAGCCCTGAAGCACCGGAGAGATAGTGTTAACAATGATGTGAAAATGGGTGCTTAGAAATGAAAGAAACTCTTTTTAGGTCTGGCTTGAGAGCGCAGCTGTCCTCGAGTCATATTGTTACCATTTCTTTAAATAAACCTAGAGTGGGCTTTGCCTCCACTCAGAGGAGTGTTATTCTTCCAGCTCATGCTATTGGCTGATCAGTGTTTTATTCAACATCAGGGGCACACATTACAACTTTTTAGACTAGGAAAGTGGGACATTTTGGAATTTTAAAAAAACGGGAGCATGCATTCTCCCCGTAGACTACTATTGAAGCAGAGGCAATGTCACCGGGACACGACTAAAATAAAGGCATTTTTGGCTTGCCAAATATGGATTCTCCCGACTGAATCGGGTATGTTGGCATATGTGCAATGGAGTGATTGCTTTGCAATGCATGCAGGACTATTTTATGTCTGAAAGTACACTCCGTCGTAGCACATTCAGTTATTTGTCTCTTAAATGCATTTTATACAGAAAACATGCAGCTTAAAATATTTATACTGCGAAAGGGCTTTTTGTTTTTTTAAAGTAATCTTTTTAGGACTCGCATGTGAGCCATTACAACAACCATCTTTAATAGCTCCACCTTTCAACCACCACAAGTGCATTTGTACATGCCAGTGTTTGCATGCCTTACATAAAAGCCAGAAATGTGGCGTTGTCAATGTTTGTTTTTTTGTGATGTCAATATTTCAGATGCTTTTGTCTTCGATCTAGGTTTGCTTTTCATAAGTTGTATTCACTCCTGCTCCCAATTCTTGCCTTTGCCAGTGTTTGTTGTGCTGGTATCCCTATGCATATTACTGTCTTCATCAGGAGCACGTAACGCTGTGCGTCTCTTTTAGTATTTTGTTTTTTTCCACCCCAGTATGTTTCAAAAGCCAGGTTTGGGGCAGTGGCGTCAGAGCTCGGAGGCCTGAGGGGGTCATCAACCCTGCTTATTGCTGTATGTCACTTTCCATACAGCTGCCATGGGGGCACTTCCTTCCTAGCACCAGGGCCCATGGAGCACTGCTACGTCACTGCGGGAGTCCATTGCGTCATTGACTCTAAAGCCTTCCTTGTATATGGGGAGATGTGCTCTGCAGACCACTGGCTTCGCTTTTTCCGCGCCTGGTGTGATCCCCGGCACATTGCTTCATCTGTCCTAACTTCACTTTTCTTTAAGAACTCGATAACAGCCTCCACCATTTTTAGCATTTTATAGTTCACAAAGCTTGCCAATTCTGCTGTTTCCAGTTGTTCGTTTGTTTATTATATTTGTATTTGGCTTATATAGCCATAAAAAGAGAGTGCTGCAATACATACAATTAAAATCTGATTTTCACAAACTCTGTAACCGTAAAAACAGTATAAAACACAATAAAATCCTGATAAAATCGAAAAAAAGGAACAAGACCATAGGGAGTACCTAGTTCATCATCAGCAAGGGGAAGGTTGTTTCCAGAGGTGGACCGACTTACCACCAAAGCCCGACTTCTCTTCCGAGCGAGCTGGAGAAGGCCCGCCAATCCCTTTCAAGAGCCGCACAGCAGGAAAGGGAGAGCTCTGCTGACATCATGGCGGAGCGCCACCTGTCTCTGAGAGCGCCTTGTGGCGCTAGGCCGCAGCCAAAGACTCGTGCGTTTGATCTGAGCTGGGCTGGACGCAGCTTCAAACTCGAGGTGGCCAGGCGCCGACGGCCTGGCGCCCAGGGTGGAGAGGGCGACAACGGAGCTTTGATCAGCCATGCACAGGTGTGTTTGAATCACGAATCAGCTGGCCGCATGAGTAGAGGGTGGAACCTAAAACGATAGCAAGTTAAGAATATTTTATGATATTCAAGGTTCAGGGGCCAGATGTATGGACTTTTTTAAGCTGGCAAACGAATCGGGCCGTTTGTGACCTGAAACAAGCATTTTTAAATGTACGAAGGACTATCGGCCAGATTCATCATACTAAAATTGGCTCGCAAAGGGCCAGATTCTGAGAACCTGGCCCTTTGCGAGCGCAATTTTTGCATTTGGGATTCATCATCCCAAATGCAAAAATCGCTATACTAGAAATCGCTATATTGCGAAGAATCACATTTAAGGAATCTCAATTAGAGATTCTTTAAATGCTATTCATGAACCTTTTTGAAATTGCGATTTCGCAATATGGGGCCGCTATTTACCGCAAAGTGTAACTTCGTGGTATGTAGCGAAAACTTCGAAAAATGCACTTTAGTGCATTTTTCTAAGTTGTATGTTACACACACATGTCCTTTGGACATGTGTGTGCGCAACATCAGTCTACATTTTCATTACAGGGGTGCTACAGGGTGTCCTTTGGACACCCCTGGCACCCTTGCAATCGCTTCCTTATTTGCGAATCGCAAATTGCTAATCGCAAATAAGGATTGACTCCCCATTCATTCCTATGGGCCTTTAAGCCCATAGGAATGAATGGGGAGTCATTCCTTATTTGCAATTAGCAATTTGCTAATCGCAAATAAGGAAGCAGTAGAAATCGCAAATAATATTGCGATTTCTACATGAATCCCGTTTTACGGGTCTTTAATAGCGATTCCTTAATAATCGCTATTAAGGACTCGCAAAACATGACAATGATGAATCTGGGGGTATATGTGATTCAGGTAGCTGTTACTAATCGCAAATTTGGTTTGCTACTCGCTATTTGCAAGGGGCGTGCCAAGGACGTCCCTTCCTAATAGCGACTTGCAGTGGTATGTAGGAATGTTTCGCGACCGGGAATGTGGTCCCAAAACATTCGCAGTTAACACTAACTTCAAGTTGGTGGCAACACATTCGCAAACTGGAAAGGGTCCCCAAGAAACCCACTTTCCCTTGGTGAATGTGGGCACCATAATTTTTTAAGAGCAGGCAGTGGTCCCGCGGACCACTGACTACACTTAAAAAATGCAAAGGAAACTTTTCATTTTTCTTTTTTAAATGCATCCTGTTTTCGTTTAAGGAAAACGGGCTGTATTTCAAAATACTAAAAACTGCTCTATTTAAAAAGCAGTCCCAGACATGGTGGTATGCTGATTCCTGCAGGCCACCATCGCTGTGTGTTCTAGTCATTTCCAGTGGGTCGCAAAACTGCGTCCTACCTCATGAATATTAACGAGGCAAGTCCGTTGCGACCCATTGGGAATTGCAAACAGTGTAAAACACACTGTTGTACATAGCTGTTTGCGATTTCCTAATAGCGAATCGCAAAAAATCGCTATTAGGAAATCGCAAACGAAAGTCTATGTACACCTGGCCCTATATGACTCGGAAAGTAGGCGCATTTGTGCGAGAGAAATGGAATGTAAGCAGAATACATTTTATGGCTTAGTCCAGGCATGCTGGGGTATTACAGAGAACACGGCCAAAGGTGCCCGCGTGGGAGGGCTCGGTGGCAGCACGTAGCAAGGATGCCATGGGCCATGGTTCAAGCACGGAAAAAGGCCCCTTTGACTGCTGTTGGGATAGCAAAATACATCAATCATCAGGGTTCAATTGGCCCCTCGGGACTCTGGAACTCGGTGCCACTGCACACGCTGCACCAACAATAGCTAAGCCCCTGCTCACTGGTATGAGTGAAGGTGAAAGTCCATTGAAATATTTCATAAAGGAGGCAAAGATGAGAAAAAATCTTTATTTAAATTGCACAGTATGACAACCTCAATCCAAGTCGTTAAGGAAACCTTCTCCACTCCTGACCTGTTCTCCTACAAAGCATTGTTTTTGGGTGCGTTACATGGTACAGTGGAAGCAAAGCAAGACTACAATATCCAGAATGCATTAGGTGATCATATGACAGTTTAGGACTGGAAACAGTATCCGTAATGACCTGGAAGGAGATGATCAGCAGTGATGAAGGGGGGGGGTATGACACGCCAAATGCACACACACAGCAGAGATGCAGAATCCCTACTTATGACATGCAATTAGTTGTAAAGACCAGTTTTAGAAACAAGAGCGCCTAATATCCCTGACGGGAAACGTCGTTTTCAACGCACCGCACGACCTTTACCACGCTGCTATTACAACGCAAGTCGTTACTACGACTTGCGCAAAATGGCGCTGTGGGATAAGGAATCTTGTAATTTTATATTCCAACACCTTCCCTACTGTTACGGGGACGGGTGTTGGAATATAAAATTATAAGATTCCTAAATCCACGCCCTCCAACGCAAGTTGTTGTATCAACTTGCGTTGTAATCTCTGCGATGTAAAGTACCGCGTTGAAAACAACCGCGTTGTACTGTCATACATCCATGGCTGACAGAGATTCATGGTGCCATGAAGCAACAATGTTTCATGTAGCACATGCGAGGTTAACCTACCCAGCAATAAAGCAACCACATCCACGCATTAGCCTTAGAGACAGACATCCAGCATTGTTGGATCTTAAGTGGGTCCAACCGGATCACGGATTCAGCAGCTGGTAGGGGATTATCTGATATTTGGGCATTTTGCAGACACTTGGATCTGCACCACACTTTGCTTGCTGTGTGTCCAGAGCAGCAACCTGCAGGGGAAGAGGAGGTCTCTTAGTTTTTAGTTTCACTAAGCCCAACACAAATGCCTCACTTAAAAGACCATCAACACTCCTTTTGTTCCAGCCTCATCCATACTATGGATCATGGATCATAATACCTTGATGGCAATGCCATCAAAGCAACAAAGGCATTCTGTTTTTCACTTCATAAGGGCTTGTGTTATTTATTTTATTTAGAGAGTTTCATAAAGTGTAAACATGACCCAAGTATATAAGAGCACTGTACGCAGAGAACCCACACCCCTTTACATAACCTACATCACCACGGAAGGTATAATCAAAGGAAGCATATGAGTACTCTATCCAAGACCACCCTAAGTGGGGAATCGCCAACTATTGTTAAATATAGAAGCATCATGACGAGCAAGGGATCCCTGTATCGAACCCCTCTTGAGTACCCAGTGTCAGGTAGTTCAGGCACGACCCTGATTACTAGACCTTATGATAGGAACCTGTTCATCCTAGTTAAACTGTGATGAGGATGCAGGGCTGTGAGTTTTCCAAATTTTTGTTTTTTTTGCTTGAACTAGACCCGAAGGTATCAGAGCGCTTTACATGAGCACCAGTTGCGTTACAGACAGACACATTCATTTTTGTTAGGCATGTGGAGATTAAGGGCCAGATGTAGGTAATTCCGATTTACCTACTCTTAAATACCGAATCATACCGAATCGGTATTTAAGAGTAGGTAAATTGGAAGTAGGCAGATGTAGGTAATTTTTCTTTTACAATTACCGATTCTGTAAGATTCGGTATTTACCGATTCGGTAAATACCGAATCGGTATTTCCATTGATTCCTATGGGCCTTGAAGCCCATAGGAATCAATGGGAAATACAGATTCGGTATTTACCGAATCGGTAAATACCGAATCCTAGCAGGGGGAACGGGGTGTCACTTTGACACCCTGTAGCATCCCAATTGCAGGCTCGTGTGCCATGGTGCACACATACATGCCCTAAGGGCATGTCTGTGTGTCACATGGCATAGGTGTACATGCACAGATGTGCATGTACACTGGAATTCGGTATTTTACCACCCAATAGGATTGGGTGGTAAATACCGACTCCTAAAGGGCCTGTGGCACTCTTTGAAGTGCCAGCTACATCTGGATTTACCGAATCGGTAAATATACCGATTCGGTATTTACCAAATCGGTAAATTTACCGATTCGGTAAAAATTAGGCCCCCTACATTAGAAAACCCTAATACCGGTCGGTAACGGCCGAATTCGGCCGTTACCGACCAGTATTAGGGTTCCTACATCTAGCCCTCAGTGATTTGCCCAGAATCACAGGATGTTGAGCGTCCCTGCCGAGAGTCAAACCCGGTTCTCCAGCTTCGAGGTCGACTGCTCGTCAGACTAAACTTTGTTTGTTAGAGGTATGTATGCCATGTGAGAACGTCCCATATACCTGTCCATTGGAGTAATTACCCAAAGGAACAATTTCTTTAAACAACTTGAGAATGGTGAAACATTGAGAAAAACATTAAGGTTCTATACTTATGTCTTGCAATTTTCATGCCGTGCCTTGATGATGGTTCTTAACTTGTTGAGCTACATTGTAAGGGTAGTAACATCTCACCTGCAGATAACACAAACATCTTCGCAGCAAAAGCACTAACCACTGAGCTGTCTACATAAAATACAAATATGTGAGGCATGTTAGATGCTGTGCTTTTCAGCAGGAACATTAACCCTTGGCGCTATTTTGTGATGAATCAGACTGAACACAGCTATACCCAGCAAGTCCATCAAACACCAGACTTATCTTTCTTTTATCATATATTATGATGAAGTTGTTGATTATGACTAATATTTGTATTATTAGTATTGCTTTATTATTCTGATTCATTCCTACCATTTCATAAAGACAGGGGTCCAGCTTACCATAGTGGTGTGTATTGAAGCAGACAGCGGCCAGATAGACTGAGCAGGCATAGCCTATCACTGTGAGAACTGCAAATCACTATCAAATCAGGTGTTTGTTAAGCACGACTACTCACCCGTAAGGGTCTCAAGGCGCTGGTGGGGTGTGTGTGTGTGGGGGGGGGTTCGCAGGTTCCTGTCCATCAAGAAGGGTGTCTGTGGAAGAGCCAGGTTTTGAGGTTTCTTGCATAGATGGGGACTGCAGACACAGCTCTCCAAGCAGATACAGTGTTTTACGTCAGCCTATCACGGCGGGTCTCTGGACGGAATGTACATTGAAGCCACAAACCAGGCACAGATTGAACCGCTAAGTGGCTTCAATTGTTCAGTCCCTGGAACTACTTCAAGGGATAAAGGAGCTAGAATCCCCTTGGCCTGTTGGGGAAACTCTCCATCACGTGTGGCATGGAAGGTGCCCTCACAGAGGGCATATGTCGTGGCACACACACAGCCATGCACTCAATGGGAACTGAAGGACCCAAGTTATGTAAAACTGTATCAAGTTTACATACAGAGGCCAATAGGCCCCTCGGCCAGGGTATGGTATGGCCTATAGTTCTTACTACCCCTGACAAGGAGCTGAAGTGCTTTGCAGATGGGTAGCATGCTACTTTGTGGGAGCCTTATGCTAGTGATTTGGTCATGCATAAGGATTGCTGTTTTTATGCTGTTATGCATTTTGCAATATCCATCTCATGCGCAATTGTTGTGCAGTTCCTTATATTTAAAGGCTAACGTTGAATGTGTTTGAGTTATATTGGATGCTTCGCACCATTATGAAGTTTGAAATGTTATTGTCTTGCATTGGTTTATTTAGCACGTTCTATCCCTGTTGAAGTGCGAATGCATTTTGCGGACGGGTAGCACTTTACTCCGCGGTTTACTTACAACATTCGAGACATTTGTCAGGGAAGCTCAGTTGCACTTCGTCATGCTCCTATCACACAGTTTGTAAATAGTTTGCTAGGCAACTTCTCACGCAATCTGCCACAAACTGTCATGCAGTCCGTCATACCATAAGCCCATAAGCGGTTATGCAGTCCGCCATGTTGGCAGTGCATGGCAGACTGCATAAAGCTGCCGCAAACTGTCATCAGTCTGTCATATCATATACCTTCGGGAGGTTATGCAGCCTGGCATGCCTGCAGTCGTGCAGGTGATTGCCCTTGAGATTGTTCATGGGCATGCAAGCAGTTATGCAAGCTTATAGCTACCATCTTGCAATAGTGGTACCAATGAAATACTATATGCAGTCATCCCAGAAGCGACAGAATCCAAGCCCTGGTTGCGCTAAGTCACCAGGAGTCAACCCGGGGGTCACAGAATATCAGCCCTTGGCCACAATGTCAGGCTGCCTGGAAACACAAAATAGGGTCAGCCCAGGAGCAACAGAATCCTTGTCCCTAGAAGCACTGCAAAGTCACCCAGAAACACAGGAGAGACCGAAACTTATCACCTGATGCAGTGCTAAGCAACAAGCAGATCCCACCAGGTTTAGTTGACTGAGACCCAGATGCCATGTTTGATAATCTATGGTTTAACCCAAGGAGTATTTGATTGGGTAGATGCAGTACTTGACAGATGTGTCATCTAGTAGTGTCTGTAGGAGTAATGTGTGAGGTTAAGTGAAGAGAAAGCGAGGGAGTAAGAGGTGGATGGGCAGGAGTAAACCCAACAGGGTAGTAGAGGCTGTAGCTCAATGGCCAGCATGTGAATTACATTCCTAGAGTTGGCAGTGGCAAGCAGATTTCAAACGTTGCTTGCCAGGGTCCTCCCAGGGAGCCAGAACAAACGTCAAATAAAGTCTCCAGAGAGACGCATGAGTAGCACGTAGTGTGCATTGATTGTAGGCACACAGAAAAATGGAAATGGTGTCTGCCACAGAGTGACGGAGGAACTATTGGCCAAGAAACAGATGTGTGACAGGTATGTTTATTGTTCAGAAGTTTGTAATCTACCAGGCTGTTTATGGCAGCAAATGTGGATTGTGTCTTCTAGCTCTTGAAGATAGGGGATCTTCACTCTTGATTGGAGTGGCGGGAAGTGATATTGCAGGACAGGGGTTCTGGCCCGAAGCCCTTCCATGCCATATTAGGCGAAAACAGGGGAGTCGCTTCAGGTGAGGCGACAGCAGTCACACCACCACTGTGGAAGATGGTACACTCTGAGCATGCCCTCATACCAGCTGAGTCTAGTAGTTCACAAGTTGAGCAACAAAACTGAATTTGCGCTTCCTCCGGTGGCCCTGGGTTGTGGCCACTGGGTAGAAAGATCACTGTGCAGGCCACTGAACCAAGAGAGACTCACTCCAGCGTCCCTGTAGTGAATAAAGTATATTTCGGTCCAGTCTATATCACTACATGGAGAGAAGAGCGATCCCTCGTGTCTTCCCTTTCTATCCATGAGTGGAATAAAGAACATTACCTCCTCGTCCGTCTTCCTCTCACAGTCCTTGCGTAATGAGTTTACCTCCTTCACGCAGCAAACAAGACCGAAACCAGTGGGACACAGGGAGATGCGGGTGGGAACTCAGTACTGTGACAAGGAAGACCTGGACTCGGAGTAATGAATATTACCAGTAAGTAACCGGGCATTCCAAGACACTCGCGTCCTTCTCCCTCACTGCATCACGGCTTGTGCTAAGGAGCAGCGACAGGCAATATAGCCCTGATTCTCCGCGTATCACTGCAAGGAATACCGACCTCCCCTTGTATCTTGCTCTTCGTCTCTTCGACCGAGAGTTATCCCTCCTTCTGCTATACTTAACCTAATCCATATGTTTCCAACCTGTCTGCCAGAGGTCTGTGACGTTAACACTTCAGCGGAGGGAGATGTTTAATGTTCTCTGCCCATTAAAATCTGCCGCCTCGCTGAGCTGCACATAGCAGCTTTACGGCCTCCAGCATGGGCAGCAGTATGTCACCAGGCAGCTGTGGGCTGTAGGTTGTGGTGCTTTTTATTGGGCCAACAAAAGAGCACACCGTGGAGCTCTGCATTAGCTTTCAAGACCACGCGTGTCGTTGTAGCATCTCCAGATGGTGTCGCGAGGTAATGTGCTGTGGTTGCATGATTTTTAGATCTGGCTTCATCGTTGAGCTGTATGTGTGATCAATGGTTAAAGTTCTTTAAAATATGGAGAACAGGTTTTGACCCCACCCACAGGAGTTTTAGTCTCTCCCCACATGCAATTGGTTGTATTTTGGGTCATTCCACCTGGTATGGAGAGCTTGCATTGCCATGCATGAGGGACTATTTTACATCTCAAAAGTACACTGAATGATCTCACAGTAAATGCTTTCGCCCATGGGTACAATGTTTACAGAAAGCGACTGTTTGTTTTTCTTTTTCACTGACGCAGGATTTTTTTAGATGTTTAGTGATGATTCACAATCCAAGCCAGACTCTAGCTTTGCCAATGATTATTTGGACTGAGCGGCTCAGAGAAACATATCACTGGACCTAGAATAGGCGAGGAGGGGGTCTTGGAGCCTGTGCTGATAAAGGGATAGGCACCACCATTTTGGCACCCTGCACCAAGGGAAACTGGGGTGCCATGCCAAGAAACCGTGGCGCATCTGGGCACCTACCCTGGCCAAAAATTGAAGCTGCTTGATATGCAAAGCATCATCCATGAAATATTTATGTTTGATGCTGAGATTCAGACAAATAAAGAAATATTCTCAACTAAATAAATACGCTCTAAGAACTCGGGGGGGGGGGGTGTAGGACAAGCGAGAGGGGACACACAATATCCGGATGGAGGAAACATACCATGAGATCTCTGAGCTGAGAGGGGAACCTTCAGCATTATGTGAAGTGTGAGAAGGAAGAGCCCTTTAGGGTGAGAGACTGGTGGTGTGACGGGAAGCCCAACAACGAGGAGATGAAAGATCCTTCCACGACTCTGTTAGGAGCGAGGAGACACACTAAGAGCCCGGAGAGGGGAGAAGAGACATGCCGGAGCGCAAGAGCGGGGGCACAGTTTGCATATACTAGGCCGCTCTGTGTTCGGTGAGTGGGAAGTAGAATAGGGGGTCACGTACAACCAATTGTAGACTCTCACTGTGTTAAAGGCACAGAATCACCCTGGGGGTGCATTGAGGTAGAGGCAGCATATGACCTGCTTGGGTGGGACAAATGAAATGACAAGGACAGTAAAAGTCAAGCCACGCATGAATAATGCGAAGGGTTTGCAAATGGAGCTAGACTAAAGTCCACAATAGGATTAAGAGTGGGCACATCCAATATGGAGTCTGTGCCTCCAGCAGAGCCGCCATGACGGAGACCCTGTTGAAGACGTTGATCTCCTGCGTCAGCGTTAAGCCAGACGAGTACATCCCTCCGCTGCTCTGCTGGGCGTACAGGCCAGCCGCCTACCTCTACACGTCGGCCAAAGGGTTCAAATGGAGATAAGACCACAGTTAGATTAAAGATGGAACTGGGGACAGAGTAGAGATCACAGATACATCAAAAACTGAATGCAGATTACAGGTCTGTAGGTAAATGAAGTACAACATAGGAGACACCGTTGAGTTTGTAGTTAAAACAAGGATTACGTGTGAGTACATTGAAGGCAATGATAGAGATTCAGTAGGGTGTACAGTAAGATTTTGGACAAAACTAAAATTAAGTGGTACCTATGGGGAGTATAACGATAACGTTGGAGATTGAGTAGGGTCTCTACTTAGATCAAGGATTAGCGTGTAACTGGAGATTCAGTGCGGGCTGCGGATAGTATAGAAATGGAGAAACTATATGACCTAGCGCTATTCTTTTTCCACCATCACTTCCTCCGTGTATCTTATAGTTGCCAAGTCTCCAACTCCGCCTTTAGTGTACGCAATTCCATTAAAGTATTATTTTTATCACCTTCTTTCAGATATGATCCCTTTCTTTCTATGCATGCCCGTACAATATGTCTCTGTTAATGTTGATGTTAAGGAAGATGTCAATGTTATGCTGCATTAGTTGAGTGCGACATTCAGGCCCAGGCTGGGCTCCTGGCTCCGCATACATGAGACTTCTTTCTGTTGGATGTTGAAGTCCAGGACAGTGAAGGACTCTGACTGGCTCTAATCATATAAGTATGCCAAGTGTATGGGATTTCTTGTGTCTGGTAGTAGGTGTCTTTGCTAAAATCTTTGTCCCCATTCAAAGAGAGTGACGTTTCTCGACGTTGCCCAAGTTTTACCTTCACCTCAATCCTTGATTTTGCTTCTCTAATATTGGTTGGTATGATGTACCTCTCAGACATCCAGAGAAGTCTTTCAGGTAGAAAGATACATACAGTGTTGGGACGGCGAATGAGTACGATTTTTATGTACATCGGCCGCACCAGCGCTTACTTGTGGTGCCTGCAGATGGTGCCTTCACTCTTGTTTGAAGGGGAGTGTAGCTAGATGCATTCCAAAAAGGGGAGAGCACAATCAACTTACCTACCTAGGGTACCACATTTCCTTGAGTGGATTTATATAGCACTGCACAGTAAGCTGAATTACCTTTAGCTGGTTCCTTGTCCGAGACTTGCTCCGACAACCATTGAGAACACCATTATGTATACGCGTCACTCAATGAACGGAGCAGCATGTTGAAGGAAGGGGCTTTTGAATGCTGTGGAAGCAGAGACTCTCAGTGGTGGTTCATTGGAGTGCTGTACACAGTAATAAACAGAGCAATAGATAATATGTGGGTAGAAGTAGTTATTTGAGTAGTTAGAAATGGACATTGAACCTGACACAGAGATGTTGACAAAATACCCGCTTATGCTTGGCATACAATTTCTCCTTTATGTACATGGTTACACTTCCTGAGGTGGTGCAGGAGGAGGGGTTGGTTTTTCACTGTTCTCTTCTCTCAGGTTAGCGAATGGAAGGCTGTGATTCGGTGAAGGATATTTCCTGGTGATTGCGCTAAAGATGCCGGGAAGGAGTTATCTTGTGTTGGAAGCAGCAGCCGGGGTCTGGATTCGTCGGTTTCAGGAAGTTGGGAGCCATCTACTACTTTTGTGTGATTCCATGCAGTATTCTAGGGTCTGGCATTCCCTATGTTTGTATGAGGGTAGAATGAGGTTTTCTAGAGTGGATGCCTAACCATATTCAGGCACCGGATGCAGCTATCACTATAAGTGCCCTGGAGGCTCAAAGGTCATTTGCACCCACTGCTTGTGTCCCCATTGTACTTTACTATTGCTAGGCGCCGCCAATGCTTGTGTGGCCCCTTCTATAATATGGTCACACCGATGCGGATGTATGTCACTACACAACGCACACTTTTACAACGCATACCTTTACAACACATTTTGTACAACGCAACATCCATTACAACGCATTGCATTACAACGCATACCATACAACGAAAATTAAAAAACTACATTTACAACGCATTCCATTACAACACATAATACCTTTACAACGCAAACCATTACAACACATAACATTACATTGCATGTTTAGGTAAGTATTGGATAGTGTAGGGGTAAAATTTACTATTCTAACTCCGGTGGGTGCAACAGTAGGGTAAGTGTTGGATAGTGTAGAGGTAAAAATTACTATTCTAACTCCAGGGGGTGCAACAGTCGCGTAAGTGTTGGATAGTGTAGGGGTAAAAATTACTATTCTAACTCCAGGGGGTGCAACAGTAGGGTAAGTGTTGGATGGTAATGTTATGCGTTGTAATGGCATGCGTTGTAATGACTGTGTTGTAAAGACATGCGTTGTAGTGGTGTGCGTTGTAGTGTCATGCGTTGTAATGGTTGCATTGTAATGACATGCGTTGTAATGGATGTTGGGTTGTAAAAGTTTTGTGGTAATGGTGGTGCGTTGTAAAAGTTGCGTTGTAAAGGTTGTTTCCCCACCAATGCTTGGGTGCATTCCCTAATTTGCTTTAGGGCATGGTGCCATGCAAATGAGGAAACACTTTGCCTCTGAGCCAGCGCAGTATTACAGACGTGAGTTCAGGAGCAAAGTTCCTGTTGGCAGGTGCACTGACTGACCAAGGGCACTCCTCGCGTGGGTAAAGGGGGTCCCAGGCACCCTCCAGATACCACAATTAGTGAGGGGACCAATTAGCATATATGATGTTGTCCCAAATAGTGATGTCACAGGAAGTGACACCACACCTCTCTATTATCCATGAGTACTTCCTGTTTCGTCTTTTATACATTTGTACCTCTCTATGGCAGAATAGAGTTAACTGGGTTCCTTCGGAGATTCAAAATTATTCTGGAGGCTCTTCCCACCGGTGTCCACCTCGACAGTGGTGTTCTGCACATAGAGCTCTCTGCAAGAAGCACTGAATCCACAGAGCTAGTTAGCAGTCTCCAGACAGTCTGTCGTTGATGTGTGTGGGCCTCCTGGACAGAAGAGGGAAATAATGTCTTTGCAGCTTGGAGGAGATGGACAGCTAAGTCACATGTGACAAGCAAGGAGTGATTTAAATCTCCTTTTCTAGGTCTCCTCTAAGACAGGGCACGCACTCTTGCTTGCAAGAAAACATTGTTAATTGGCAGTGGCCTTAGAGACCGCCCATTACTTACCATTGGATGGCTTCATTTTCACTACATTTGCTTGCTTCTTACTCATTTGCTTGTGTGGGCTTTTCTTCTGCCTCTTGTCCTTATCCCTCCCCTGGAGCATGGACGCATTACTTGTGTCCGTCCGCTTCCTGTTCAGACACTATTTTTTTCTTTTAGGTTAAGCACTCAACAAGAGTGCATGTGTTTTCCAGTAGTCTCCTTCTTGTCGCTTATGTTGTTCCTAGATATCTCCCCCACCTACATCTATCTGCCCTGTGTTGCTGTTTCTCCCGAGTTATTCTACCCCGGCATGATGTTGCACTCTCTCACACCAGTTTGCTATCCCATACTGATGTCCATCCCATGCACTACTTTTTTTAGGTTTCGCCTACACAGCGAATGCATTGTGCTTGAGAAAGCTATTTGTTTTAATATAAACTTAAAAGGGACTTACATCCCACCTCCTCTCTTTCCTGGATTCTCATTGGTTACTGTGTGTGTGTCACTTACCTTTCCTGCATTTCTAGTGCCTGTAGCATATTTTCCTGCCTTACCCAAATGCTTGCTTCTCGTCTGCTTCTCTTATCAGTTTCCCGCCCCGAAATACTGTTAACATCCCCTTTGGTGGAACTATATTTCCATAAAGTTTTGCCTTTTACTCTTGCAGTATATTTCTATAACAATTTATCACCCGAGAGATTACGTGATTTGCATAGAATCACAGGATGTCGCAAGGCGGCGCCTCCAGGACTCCAACTGGGATCCCCAGTTCTTGACCCAGCCGCTCTGGCCGCTTACGCCACATCCTCTCCACTCCTGTGTTTTCTGTCAGGGTTTTTTTTCCTCCGACCAGACGATAAATGATGAAAACAGCTCTTTATTCATTACATAGGCGAAACCGTTGCATTACCAACGCTTGTTTCTTTTTGTTCTCCGCTCCAGCTCGGCCTGAGTCTTCTCCCCTCCGTTTCCACACCAGCCGCTGTGGCCAGGGGGGCAGGCGAGGGCACGGCGGAGAGGGCACCTCGCCCAGGCACAGCTGGGAGAGCGCCTGGCCGGCCCTGCTGCCAGGCCGAGGTTTTAGTTGATTATAAAGTGAGGGATATTGAGGGGGGAGGGGGGGCTTACGCTTCTCTGCGCCCGGACCATATGGCAGGGGCTCGGGAGCAGCAGTAATCAAAGCTTTTAGTCTTACAGATTAAAAACCCGGGGTTTTCGTTATTTTTTTTATTTTTAGAAACGTTCCCGGTCCTAATGCAGAAAAAAACGAGGTGAAATTAAGGCGATGTATGGTATCCATGATCATTTCATACGAAGAATAAAAAGCGGGGGATTACCAGCTCTTTCCACCCTGGTGGGTGGCGCAGGGGGCGCCGTTCTGTCCAACACCCCATTTCTGTGTCCACATGACCTCGCCTGCCACGGCTGCATCTTTGACCCCTGCGTGTCGACAGCGGTCACTGGTGCATCACCCGCAGGACTAGGCCAAGACACCCGTCTCATCGTGACAGTTTCATCGATGTTATTTCATCTGAAAGGACAGTACGTTTCACCGAGCCCCATTCATAGCTGATTTCATCTAAATCAACGTCATCAAGAGCGCTACCAACATCTGACCCTAAATTAATGTTAACATTTACCACTCAACCTTTGCAAAAACAGTTTGGCCTTCATTTAAATAATAGAACTGAGTGTATAAAGTCCTAAGGGATGTCGTCAATACCTAATTAATGTTGGAATTTGGACATATTAAGCCTCACCCGACAGTACACGCTGCTCCAAACCCTTCACAAGGTCATGAAGCGCCTCGAGCTGCTTCCGGTTTTTGGGCAGCCAATCAGAGTACGTGAGTGCAAGATGGCTGCCAGCAGTAACTGGGTCTATCTTACACGGGAGGCTCTGGGTGAGATGTGTGAAGTCGGGTGATGTGCTCTGAGGATGGCGCTGCAACGTCACTGGGAACACTCGTGACGTGTTAGAGGAGCGGCCTGCAGCGAAATGGAACCCACCAAAGATGTGGATCCCTGGGACCCCAGTGAAATACCGCGTGGGTCTATATTAGAGATGGGGGGCACTGCCCTGGTGTGCGCCACGGTGCCCCTTTAACCCCTTCGGGGCTGATGACGAGCTCAGCTCGTCATGAGCGTAACCTGCCGTGCGCTCATGATGTAACGCGGTAATTTTAAAATTGCCTCGTACAGCGGGAAAAGCCGCAGCATTGATGCGGTTAAGTGCATGCATGGGTACAGAGCAGGTCAGTGCCCCATCACAATGAATGCACTGCCCCTGCACCTCCACACCTTGAGCCTGTCCTCAGGGAAGGTAGGACTGGCTGTTTGAAGCAACCATTCCACCTGTCAGGGAGGGCGGATGACCTTGCATCTCATTTGAAGGGCGAGTGACTGCATCCGTCTGCAAGAGGATGGCTGGATGGACCATCCAAGGGGGCACGCTCGGATGAGGGGTGCGCTGACTGTTTCCTTGCCTCTGTGCCAGCGTCTGTAATGCGGCGTGGAAGCAGAAGTTGCGTGTTTCCTAACTTGCATGGGGCCACACCCCCATGCAAATGAAGGCACACCAGTGAGAGCGTGCTGGCGCTACATGTGAACAGGTATGATCTGTTCCACAGAAAGAGCAGCACAAGCATCCGCTGCCCCTTCTGTAATACCAAAGTACCCCGGGGGCACAGAAAGTGGGCACAAATACCTGTTGCTCATCAGGGCAACTTTGAGCTGCTGAACCCTTTCGGGTAGTTTTAAATAAGCACGGTATACTATGGAGCCCAAGCGGGAACTACAGAAGCTAGGGTTGCCCACTTTTTTCGCTGGCCTCCATGGAAAAGCACTGGTCAGGCTGGTAAAAAGAGGCCAAGCTGGGAACCCTAAGAGAAGCCGATCTCTGAAAGCACCGTGACCCAGGCAGCGAATGTACACTGTAAGGAGTCACACTGCGGCCACAGAGGCCTGACACCTGCAGGCACTGGTATTAAATACCCAGGGTGCACCGCCACTGTAAATATCACAAGTATCCTTCTTCAAAATATAGCCATCAATATATAGAGAGAACCCCCATCCCCCAAACACCAGTGTCCACAGTTTTCCACATACCCTGGTATCCTACACTGTTCTAATTTTATTATCAAACTCTTAATTGTTTTGAAATATTAGTCTCTCAAACTGTTGCTGGGTCAAAATCTATTTACTGATATGCAGGATTTCCGCCGCCCCCTCACCTACCGCAGGCACACGTTTCTGCAACGTCTTTTTTGTTTGTGGCATACACTGTACTTTTTGCAAACTACGCTTTTAACCCCTTCGCTGCGGCCGCGATTTTTCCCCTGTGCGGTACACAAACGAACAGGGCGGGGCCGTGACGAACCCTAGCTGTCATCAGCACACCCCCACCGCGGGGCGTGACGGCTGGGGTTCGTCACCAGCATGTGAGGGGTTAAGCATATAGATGATTTTGTTCACAGATGAATTTGCACGAATGAAACTGCATTTACATGCCTTTTTCTGCAGTTAATTTGTTTTGAATAACGGGGTTAATCACTAATATTCCTAGCAGCATCTAATCAGTGGCATTGGCATGTCAGGAAGCCCCCCAATTTCCCTGCCACCCAGTCCGTCTCGGCTACGATGCGTTCTCCTCACAGGTCAGAGACTGCCTTGGCCTGGGGGGTCTGATAATGGAAAGGACAGGGTGGATATAGGAATGGTTCAAGGCCAGACACTTCCAAACTTCTCCTCTGCCATGCCAGGCAGACTGATGCCAGCCTCAGAGGCCTTCGAAGGAAGCCTACATGCCACAAGTATTATTGGTGTTGGGAAACATCCATTACAACCCAGGCATTACAACACAATGCCTTTACGACGTAGTCAATCCAACGCAAGTTCCAAAACACTGCATATCCCTCGCTGAGCAGCACTTTCCCTGAGGTAAGCACCCGGCGGTGTTACAATAGTGTTTTTCATTGTAATGGCATGTGTTGTAATGGAAGATGCGTTGTAAAAACCGCATTGTAAAGGTATGCGTTGTAATAGTTTGCGTTGTAACGTCATACATCCACTGGTGCCATATGCAAAATGACATCTTTCTCCACCCCCCCCAAGCAATGGGACTATATTTGATGCATGGAGAGCCGTGTGGACCCTCTTCCAGTTGTGATGCTCTAGGCAATTGCCTAGCTTGCTGTAGCAGTGTGTCTGGGTACCAGTGCTTCATAGCTACTTTAAGTCAGCTGGTGAGACTAGACGCACTGAGCTCCCTGGGAGCATCAGTCATCTGGGGGTTCCACCATGGTGGCCCTTTGTCCACAGCGCCGTTCGGTGTTTACCACCGCACTGACCATCATCCGTAGCACCAAAACCCAAGCGGAGACACTACTTTCTAATGCTCCTGCTTTACTCCTGCTTTACTCGAGCTATCCAAGGATTTCACAGGCATTAAAAAAGCGGGCTGGTCTTCAGTTAATTCAGCCTAAAAGTCCATAGAACATCTGTACTGTTACCATTACTAAATCTAGGATGTGCTGTGTTCAAACCAGCTGCTTTCTGATTGGATGGCTGCAATTTTCAATGCAGCCTCTATACTCATAGGTCACGTCACAAGTGCACATTCGCAGGGGCATGCAAAACAAGCTCCCTGGTGAATTTCAAGCTGTCATTGGCTGCAAACGCAGGGATGGAGGCCTGAAGGGCACATCAGACCCCTGTCCCTGCATTCCAAAACATATTTGAAAAGTAACCCATGCCCATTCTAAGTACCGGTGCTGCTTTCAAAAAGGTTCCAATATGGGGAGACATCTGAGAGAGCCGGTATGGTTTCAGAAACAGGGCCGGCTTTAGCGCAGGTGGCGCCCCGTGCGACAATCATTTTTGGCGCCCCCTACATCCCATGACCACCTCCTTGGATTCTCTCACTACCACTGGGCAAAAAAGCCCCTCGTCTCTCCAATCATAAGTTATTGAAAAAACACAGCAGCCCCTTGAGGTCAGTGCCCCCTCCACAGGTCAGCACCCAGTGCGGCCGCACTGTCCAGAAAGACCTGCCCCCCTCCTATTTCACGCACCTTCCTATTGGCGCTGAGGACAGGCTCACGAAAGCATTTTTACACTTTTCTGGCTCATGAGAGAGCTTTTGGGAATAGTAAAAAGGTATTGTGTGATCACACACCCTGTGATTTTGCGCATCGCAGAATTTGAGACTGCAGAGTCCCAAAGTACAACAGGCCCTTTGTGCCCATGCAAATATTGGCCCATTTGCTGAGACTATAACCAGCTATCTGTATTTCACTATTAAAAGTATATCAGCCCTATTGAGAAGCTCTGCGACTGGCAAATACAAGAGCACAGCAGCCATGTTGAGAAATTCTAGTAATGTCCCATTACGTGTATACCAGTCCTTTGGAAAATGCTGGAACTGTCAGTCAAAAGGTGGCAGCATTACTGAGGGCTCATTACTGAGGGCTCTGGGTAACGATAGTCAAAAGGTGGCAGCATTACTGAGGGCTCTGGGTAACGATTCACTAAAAGAAAATAAGTGCTTTGGGCATTCCAACGCTAACATTTAGCTCACCCCATTTGAGGGTCGATTAACCACATCCCTGCAGGTCATTAAGGACAATGCTTCTACTTTCGTGTGATAACCTAATGCATTCTGGGTATGGTAGTCTTGCTTTGTTGTCATTGAGCTAATTAGACGAACAGACGGAAATAATGATTTGTGGGTGAAAAGTTCAGGTCTGGAGACAGTGTCCGTAATGAACTGTAGTGAGGTGATCACCCTATCTTTGGGGGAGGGGGAGGAAGGGCTACTGTCTTTGAAATTGTGAAAGTTTGTGCACACTTATGTATTAATGACACACATTAACTTAAGTGATTGTCAGCTGTGAATCAGTCCTCCAACACTTGCTCACCAATGAGCTAAATGCAGAACACACTGACACAATTAAAAAAAAAAGGTGGTTGCTTGAGGAGCACTGCTCCAGCCCCAATTAACAGGGAGGCCGGGTGGAAGCAGGTAAGGAAAAAGAGGAGAATTTGAAAGGCATTAGGACAATCGTAGCTGCAAACTCGTAAGCAATTCTTTCTGATAGCTTGTATGAGAGAGTGTGTTGTATCTTCAGCTCCAGTGCTTAATTTGTGCCGATGGTTTCCGGTGCTTGGTACCGGCACTTAATTGTCAACACCGGCACTTATGACAGCTGCCACATGGTGGCACTGTTTGTGTGATTTAAAGATAAGCAGAACAACAGCTGGTTTATTAATTCAATATACATTAAAGACGACTAATATCTGCGTCCTACGCCATTCTTATAGCGCTGGGGGCCTCGAACAGTCTGAATTTTCGCACTTGTAGGAGTTTGATGATTAGTAGTTGTGTAGGTACTGTGATGGCAGTACTGACAGGGACAATGAGTGGTGCAAGCTGCGGTGGCCTCCTGATGAGGGCCTTGGCACTTCTTAAATTTTTTTTTTTTTTTTTTACAAATTAAGCAGTGACTGCTCCACTATGGCACCCTTAGCAGACTGGTGTCCTAGCAGCCACTTGGCCTGTCAACGGGCCAGCCTGGCTCTACGCCAAGTCTGCCTTTGCAGTGTTTGACGCGAAAATGAAAAATTGTAGCTGCCATTTTGGTAGTACCTTCCTGTTGGTTATTGTACTGCTATTCCATTGCACTTTCAGACTGCATATTGTTTACACACCGCATGTCTATGTGCATTAATTTGTAAAGTCTCGTTCAAACTTCGAGGTGTAACTGGAAAACGTTTTTAATGGTATAAGACAAACAACCAGTGCTTCATTTGTGGACGCACGCTGGGCATGAAATGCACTGTAGCAGTTTTCCAAAAGCTACTCCCCTTTGCAGATATTCATTTGTTAAATGAAAATCCCATCCCGATCTACACATCTGCCACTTTCCTTTTCCCAATAAAAGACCAGGGTCACTTTTCCCATCCGTGAAAAACAAGCCTGCTTTGAGTTTGCTCTTCAGACAGAAGCTGTAGGTGCTTTGAGGCCCCTTTATTCCGCACTATCCCCCTTATCTAGGCCATTGGATCATTGGAGGTGATTGTTGTAGGTTTGCTTACTTCAAACCTTTCCTACATGGGCATCTGTAATATGCCTTCCTTTCACTTCTCAGGGAATCTTCACACTTTTTCGCTTACTCAGATCGGCCACCCCTTTTAGGTCGAACCTCGGGACAGTGCATGCGCTGTCTGTTGCCAAGCGTATTGCGGCTTACTAAGTACATTGAGGGGGTTGGAGCCTGCCCATTGCTTACCATTGGTTGTATTTCCTTGCCACTCTCATTTACCTTCTTCTTATGCATCATGTTCCAGCCAATCATGTTGTTTTCCCCACCCATGGAGCATTGCCTCTTTACTGCTGCTTTGATTGGCTGGTATTGTTGGTCCCAGGTCTTGCTTTTCAAGTATTACTTTTTAGGTCTCGGCTAGCGTAGGCTGCGCATGTGCAGTCTCGCTGGCGAGATTTTATGTTTCTTAGTAGCGAGGGTAAACCCCGCCCCTCTTCTCCATTGGCTGGCTTCCTAAACGGAGGCCAGCCATTGGAGAAGAGGTTTTAGTGACATAATTTTTTTCCAGCTAAGCCCCGTCTTTTTCGGATTGAGGGGTGTGTTTTTCGTTTCTTTCTCATTCTTCTTCATTGGCTGAAATGTAACAACAACAGTCCTAAACATGCCTGTTGTTTATATTCCAGCCAATGGAGAAGAGGGTAGAAAGAGAAACACGCCCCCCAATCGCAAAAGGACTGGGCTTACAGACATGGCGAGCGCTTGTTTCCAAGTCCTACTTAGTCGGTTTTTGCAAACTTCTTGCTCAGGAGGCATCATTCACCCGATCTATACTGTGCCCTGCTCTTTTATGTGACAGAAGCTAAAGAAGGCACAAATATGCATGGCCTTTTGACACCACACCCTTCCAAAAAATGGTTAGAAGGTCACCACGTCTTGTAACCTGCGTTAGATTATGGTGGAGCCTCCGGAGGCCGGCCAGGAGTCGCGTCTGCACGCGGGAGGGACCGGACCGCGCTGCAGCAGCACTTTCATCGGATCTCCGTTGTTTTCCTTCCCTGGCTCCGGCTGGGGACTCGGGCTGGCCACGCATGCCGGTGCCCGGGGTGGCTGCCCTGCTGAGCCACGGCTGGAGGCGGCGCTGAGCCGTCCCCGCGCTGCTCCGGGGAGCGATGCCGGCAGCATAAAAGTCACTGTGTGCTTCGGGAGGATCCGGGTGGTGGTGCCCTGCGGGAACGGCAACCTATAGGTCTCCAGCCTCATCCATCAAGCGCGGACCCGCTACAGGAAGGCCATCGCCAAGGTGAGTTAGGGAGAGCTGAGGGGACCACAACATGGCGCTGCCTGGGGAGCGGGACCGGGAGAGGGCCTCGGAGCCCCGGGACACGCTCTCTGCTGCTGCTCTGGGTATGAGAGGAGAAGAAGGGGCGTCTGGAAGCCTCCATGGTGCGTGAAACCGAGGTGCAACTCCGGGCTGAGTTGGCAGCAGGATGGGAAAGTTAAGGAGTCTGGGCGGCCTAGCGGTTTTCCAGAGGGAGCCCCTGGAAACAAATTTAAGCTGTTCCAACATTTCCTAGTGCACCCCCTCCGGTTCATGTAGTGTTTTCAGAGAATCGGCCAGTGCGCCACTCTGCCAGTTAAAAGGTGATGACAGGGTGTAATGACCTACTTTTCTGTATGTTTTGGTGCTTCTGTCAGTCACCAGGCCATTACATACCACATCCTTTCTGAGGATCCAGAAAGACACCACAATTCACAATACTTACCCAAGAAAGGAATAAACACTGACAACATATAAGACCATTGCCGAGGAGCTCGCAAATAACAACAAGTCACAACACTTCCCCATCCAAGAGGGTACACAGCAAATCACAACACCTCCCCATCTGAGAGGGTACACAGCGCATGCTCCTCCTAGCAATGTATTTGATAGAATAATTAAAATTTAGATATCCCTGCTAGGAGCCAATTTCCCTTCCGTATCAACAATTACCCATTAGAGGGGAATCGCCCATCCCTCTGTAAGTACTTGGTAAAAAAGGGGCCTGACCTTCCTTCACAAGGAATAAAGACAAATGATATGCTTCAAGGGTTCTTTATTACATGATAATAGGATGACAAAAGAAAGAAAAACTAAACATCACAGTAAATATTAGTAGCAATCATCAACACATACATATACATAGAGCCTGAAAATGAAAGACATAGTTAGATACAATAAGTATACATGGAACACCTCACCATCTTGACATCTGAAGAAGGGTCCGTCTCTCTTTCCCTCTCTGGTTGGGTCAGGACTCTCTCTTCCACAAACACGACTGCACGTCTGCACCGTGATGTATCATCAGACCGCCAAAACCACCAGACCAGCATCTCACCCTCTCTCGGACTCCCTTTCTCTAATATAGAATGCAGCTCTCCATCAAAGTTTCTAGCAAACTCCGCCTACAGTTCTCACTAGATTCCTGTACCACCTCGTACCAAGAGAGCACAACAACAGCTGGCCAAGCATTTTGCTCTGACTCCGGCATCGAGAGAGCACATTCTTCTGATATGAACCGGTCCTCTCTGGTTCACTACTGGTGAACAACACATGGAATCTAAAATATAATCTCTCACCTAAAGAGGCTCAGAAGATGGCTGCAGTTTAGAATATGGAGTTGCTCAAGCATAGGCCTCTACTACTTGGAAAACAGAATGATATTAGACCACGTCAAAGCCAATAGGCTAAAGTCATAATTCACCTAACTCAAATAACACTATGCACTTCATCCCTCAGTATCTACTATGGAGCACATGTGTGCACCATCACCAACAACACTGCACCTCGACATCCCATGTCAGCTCAAATTTAGCACTGCTATTACTGTGTTTAATCACTTGTGATAATATAAAAACACAATCAGCAGCTTATTTCGTGCATGCGGTGTAGCATGTGGGGTTCAGATTCAACTGGATCCATTCAAAGAGAAATCACCTGGCAAGTGTGTATCTGCAATCTGCTATGGACGTACTAGCTATAGAACGTACAAAGGGCATAGCTGGGGGAACATGTAAGCAAAGTACGTAATGTGTTAGTCAGGGCTGGACTGGCCATAGAGGGCATCAGGAGTTTACCTTGGAGCAGGGTTGGTGTGGGATTGAAAATTGGCCCGGGCACGCAAAAAAAAAAAAAATCGGCCCACATTTGCATAATCACTCCTCAAATCACTGCTTTGGCTTAATCTTCTAAAAAAACTTTAGGGGGGGTAAAAAAGAGCACGCGTTCGTTTATAGTGGTGAAACAAGTGAGGCCACTTCTACTCTGGCCCCCTGCCCCCGCTCAGTCCCTGCACACATTAATGGACCGGCCAGCGAGGCAAAGGGAGTGACACCTCTTGCTAAACGGAGGTAATGAGCGCCCATCTGCCTCTAGAAAGGCCACTCGGACACCCACTGGGCCGCTGGCTGTATTCGAACAATAGACACAGCGCCCAAATGGCCCCCCAGACTGCGGAAAAAAGAGGCCCACCGGCCCCTCGGGCATTACCCGAATGCCGCGTTACCAATCCGACGCTGCCTTGGAGGCTAGAAGGGTGGGGTCCGGTTCTGGAGCAGTGAGGGACGGTTTTGTTACTGGGGACCGATCGTTAGCAATGCTGCAATGTCGGCTACCAGTAACAATAGCAGCAGTGCTCGGGCCGGTTTTGTTAAGCAGCAGTGCATCACGCTTGCCCCCCCACAAACCCCCCAGCCCCCTCCCCGGTCTGACAAAATTGCCAGGGCTGCTTTGGGTTCCCATTCTGGACAAGGCATTAGGCCTGGACTATCTCTGCTGGGACCCCGGTTGAAGGAAGCCTGCTGGCGTTGAATTTGAATGCCGCTAATACCAACACGACCCATCTAACTGCTAACTATTTTGAGCGCTGTACCCATAGTCATACCACACATTTAGATCTGCTACAACTGGAACAGAAATGACCATTATGCGTAAAGGTCAAGATAGGAGCACTTCGGGCCACGGCCCTTTATGTACCTTGACAATTTAATAAAAAATGTTTACAAAAAAAAGATAGGAGCACTTCCACCTAGAGTGTACCATTCCAAAAGGGTGGCACACCTGTCCCAAGATTGCACATGCACTTTAGGCTGCAAGGATACAATATCAAATATTTTGCTTTTCTGCACAAAAATCGGCGGTCCACAGCAGAATTGACTTGCCATAAGGTTGGAATAAAGGGGTTATCATGATGACTTATCATTGTGTTATAGGACAGATTACACTGATATAGTTTGCACTGTTGCCTCCTGTCTATGGTCTGCCTGGCTTATCCTGAGAAAAGCACAACATTAGGACTGATATCAAGTACTTGCTTGGTAGGCTGATTTTATTCATATTTATATAACTGATTCATGAAGTATTGTGTGCACTAAGGAAATAATGAATCTCTTGGGTGGTTTTATTGTTTTTATTGGGATTTTACCAGAGATACATTTGGTTGCTAGCTTCAATTTTGTTTTACCTGCGTGCGTCAATAGTTGTACTTTTTATGTCCGGTTGTAATTCTGAGTATATTAAGGCTATAAACTAAAACATTTATAATAAACTAAAGTAAGATTCAATGGACAGATTGAAGCCTTCACATAATCATCCTCGCTCGGCTGCCTCTCTTCCTTTACAGAGAGAGAACGGCGCAGCTTATTGCGCAAAGGACGAGAGGTCATTGGGTAGGATAAGGACACATACAGCAGGGGATTATTAAATGCACATTTAAAAAATCTTAGGGACTGAGTTACTGTTCAGCGGACTGGTACTCTATCACAAACGTGATGGATTACAAAAGCATTAGGATATAATGTACTTGTAATAAGGCAGACAGGATATCCATCAGAACCCGTCCACCAGACTCAAAATCAGGTCCTTGGTATCGTTAACTGAATCAAATACAGTGATAGCGAGGGATGTGGTCTGTTTGCCATCTTTCTCTTTCTGTTTCCCCTGAAGCTGAAAAAAAGGCAACAGTTGTTTTTTGATGGTCCTGCCCCTAGCTATTTCACTGGTGGCTTGTCCTTGAAGAGACCGTCTCTTTTATCTCTGAACTTCAGATAGCTGTCCCATCTGCTTTATGTTTGCAAGTAAAAACACAATAAAATAGATACATATGTGTGTATATGTGTACACACACACAGACACGCATGTACTTTCAGTCATTTCTTCACAACCAATGGTCTGTTCAAATGTCACTCACATTTTGCTTCCATCCACCGCATCCTACAGCATGGGGCAATCAGTCACCCCACTTAAGCCACTGGTTTTCTTCTCTGTGGTTGATGGCAGTTTGCAATTGCACATGTACACATCTCCCAAGAAAATAGCCCACTTCATTGTCAGGGCAGGTGGGCCAATCTTTGCTTAGATTTTTGTTTTTATTTCATTTTTTTATCAAGTGATCTTGCAATGGATCATTTTTAATCCTACTTTTTTTGGCAAACACATGTACGCCACACTTAGACGGTAACATGTTTATTTATTGATAATGTTTCAGTCTGAGGGCCTGACTAGAAGACGATGGAATGAAAGTAGCACGTGCTTTTATGCACTGATTTTGCTCTGCCTGAAACTAAGGTTTTTTTTCGCCCAGTTTCACTGGTTGTGGGAAAAACCTGATCCGATTTTTCTGCCTGATAAAACCGGACGAAAAAAATCGCATGACAGTAGCCAAGTTCTCATTCCGCTTATTTTTTCTTACAGGGGGAACATTCAATGCTACTCCTGCAAGAAAAAAACGTTCCCTGCCCTCCCCAGTTCCTACACGCTCTTCATTAACCCTACCCCATGCACTGGACGCTGCACACTTTTAGCACCAGCTCAGAGCAGGTGGTAAAGGTATTCTGGAAAACCCCATAGAATGCCTGTTTACTTACCGGTAATTTTCATTACTCTCAGTCCATTTCGTTCTCGTCACAGTCCTAATGTATGTGTTTATCTCTCAACCATTCAGACAATGATGATCAAATATGAATCTACTTTCCTAATCCAATATGGCCCCCATCAATGGGAGGGTATATATTTGTCATATCCTGCCCAGGACTTGATAAAAAAAAGCCCATAAAGAAACCAGTTGCACATCCAGGAAAGGTGGGGGGGAACTCAGGACTGTGACGAGGAAGCCAGGGCCTCGGAGTAATGAAAATTACTGTTAAGTAACCGGGCACTACCTCCTCGTCCATCTTCCTCTCACTGTCCTTACGTATGAGTATGCACCCAAGCAAAAGCACCTATTTCAACAAAAACAAACACACCATCAGGCCAGTCCTTAAGTGTATTTAACCCCTTTAAAGCTAGTAAACAAACCTCCCCAGTGCTGCGCTGTCCATTATCCGGTGCTGAACTGGACGTCCAACGGTCGTGCGCAGCACTGGGGAGGTAGTGCCCGTGACGACCGTTGGCCGACGGCAGCACTTAAGGGGTTAATACAAGGACCCAAAAAAATCATACTGACGGAGGAACAACAGACCTCACAACAGCAGAGCCGAAACTAGGGGATACATCTCCGCTTACTAGTTGGAAACGAGAATGGGTCATTAAAGTGTGAGGGAGAGCCCAAATGACAGCAAAGCAAATGTCATGCACCGATGCACCCTTAAATGCTGCCAAAGAAGCAGATACACCCCTAGGAGATGCTCCTTAGATGGACGCTGGTACAGATTGGCCAGTTAAAGAATAGGAATAAAAAATGGCCAACTTAATTTAACGTGATATGGTGGAAAGAGAAGGTTTAAGACCTTTGTTGGATAAACCATGGGTAACAATAACGCATCAGACGTGCGAAACAAAGCAGTGCTCTGCAAATAAATGGAAAGTGCACAATGGACATCAAGAGTAGGCAAGCACACCTCAGCATCTGACACAGCAGTCAGACAAAAAATAGGTAAGACAATTTCCGACTGTAAATGAAAAGAGGAAATCACATTCGGGCTAAAATTTAGACTAGGCCGCTGCACCACCTTGTCTGGAAGAAAACAAAGGAACAGAGGGAGGACAACAAAGCCCCAATCTCACCTACTCATCTCCCAGAAGAAATAGCCACAAGAAACACAACCCAGGCTAAAAGACACTTGAATTCAGCGGAATCCAAGGGCTCGCATGGAGCACCCTAAACCCCAGCAGTACAAGAGGCAAGTCCCAAAGAGGCACACGGGAACGAACTACGGGACGTCCGAGAAATAACTCCGCAGCAAGGGAGCTGCCAGAGGGGTAACAGATCCTAGACCCACGAAAAGCCTGAATAGCAGCCCACTGACTACAGAGTGCAGACACAGCCAAATCCAACTGAAAGCCATTCCAAAGGAACTCCAACACCGTAGAGGGATCAGAAGAGGAAGATAACAAACCCCTATCCTGACACCAGACAGAAAAATTTCACTGGTGATGGCCATAAGCTGTAAGAGTATTCTGCCTTCGACGGATGAATTAACTCAGTGATATCCAAAGAACACCCTTCTTCTAAGAGGGACTGCCTCTCAAGTGCCAGACCTCAAGATACAACCTGCGAAGGGTTTCCAGAGCAGCTGACTCAGTGGACGCAGCTTCTTATTCTCTGCTGATTTTCTATTCAGCTCTTCCAATCCACCGCCAAAAACCTTGGCACCAGTAAAAGGCGGTTTCATGACAAAAGAAAACAGACCTGCTGCTCCATTAAGGCCAAGAGAGCTGAGAAATCCACACACTCCTGTACTTTCTTTGCCAAAAAATGGAGGTCCTTTAGGAGGGACATAGGTGGAGTAGGCATTAGCTCGCAGAACAAAGTTAGAAGCCACACAGGCCCGTTTTGCTGCCCCTTCTACCTCTTTGTCCACCGCAGCAGATGGCATGGCATCCTCTGACGCCAAATTACCCTGGGTGGACAAACCAGCCATGATGTATGAATTTTTACAGAGACTGGAAACTCCTCCCCAAACTTGTCCAGAGGATAGCATTTCAAAAAGAAGCGAGGAAAAGACTGCTTCTCGACATCCTTGCATTCGTTAGTTAACACTCAACAAATTGAAGGGTGCAAGGGCAAAGACAAGGTTCCGCACGCTGATATTGTGAAAAAAAAGGCATCACCAGCAGGAGCCTGAGCAGAGGAAGCAAATCCCAGATTATCAGGCACATGCAGTATGATTTCAGCTATATCTGAGAGCTGCAGAAAACCTCCTTTGGTTTCATCATCATCACCCTCAGCAGAAGGATCCATCCTGGGGACTTTAGAAGGAGCAGCCCCTTCCCAGGCCTGGAATCCAGCCGCCACAGCTGCAGTCTTTCTAGCAGCCTCCCATCCTTTCTTCTGTCACTGTCTTCACACTGCTGGCCTCCTACCCCGTCTTCTGTCACTCTCTTTGGATGGCTACCCCCCATCTTGTCTTCTGCTACTGTCTTCAGATGGCTGACCTCTCGTCACTTTCTTTAGTCACTCTGTTCACATCAAATGCCTTATTGTTATCAACACAAAGAGAGTGAAAGGGAAAACCACATGTCACACAGCCTGCCTATCAAAGTCATAAATCACATCAAATGTAACAAAGTCAAAAATTAGTACTTTAGTTATCCATAAGTTTAAGCGATTATGGAAAAGCACGCCTCACACATAATTTTTGTGGCATGCACTCTACACCGGTATCTCGAACCAACTCATACAAAGACTGAAACTACCCAGAGTGCTGCAGCCAAATTCATACTTAACATCCCCAGCTGCACACACACACACCACCTCAGAGAGCTACGCTGGCTACTCCTCCAGAAGCGCTGCCAATTCAAACTGCTCATCCATGCCTAAAAAGCCCTCCACAATGCTGGACCTGCCTACCTCAACCACCGTCTCCACTTCCACGATCCAACTAGGCAACTGCGCTCAGTCACACTCTGCCATGCACATATATGTGGAAGCAAAACTGGAGGACGCTCTTTTTTGACATCGCCTCCAAACCCTGGAATAACCTTCCCCATCACATCAGTGCCTCCCCATATCTACTCGAGTTCCACAAGAAACTGAAGACATGGCTGTTCCATGAGGATCTCCGATCGACCTACACATCTACTCTAACATCTGGATACCTCCTCAGGTGATAAGTGCATTTTACAAATCCGCATAACACAACAATCCATAAAATAAGTACTCCTGTCCTTGTAGCTGAATATCACCAGGATAGACTCATTCTTGGTTTTAGGGAGTTTTTAGTGCAAATTAGCTACCTAGATTCTTGAACCCAGGTTACTAAATTACCCTAGAACAAACATAAAGATGTTTCTTTAATAGGTGGGTACCCTGGGCAAAGTTAAAAAAGGCAATAATACAGGACGTCTTTGAGGTCACTGGCTAATACACCATTTATCAAGTGCTAACATGTTTCTGACGTGCTTAGTGCCCTTTTGAGTCAATGGCCTTCATTAGAGTCTGATCTCTCCCTCCTTTTCATAATCCAGTTTGGCACAACACGCTCATACCTCCATTGGTAGAAAGTAGTAACAGACGCTACCCTAACTTGGGTTTAGATATGCTTCAGAGCTGTGAAATGGAAGCATTCTCTGTAGTCACATTTCTGCCATGAGAATGTGCTGCATATTCACCTAATGTTCCTTCCTTTCGCTGTAATTATTGCTGGCCTTCCATACCATTTTTTGTCACTATCTTCACATCACTCGCTTCCCGTCCTCTCCGTCTAACGCAGCGGTCTTCCTATTTCTGGCCTCCCATCCCCTCTTCTGTCACTGTATTTCCATTGCTGGCTTCCAATCCTGTCTTCTATCATTGTCTTCTCATCATGTGCCTCTTATCAGTGACATCACATTAGCAGCCATGCATTCCTGACTTTACATCAGACCACACATAACAGCTTCATAATATCGGCCACGCTTTACGGGTCTCCAATCCTGCCCTCGTATCACTGTTCTTCTATCAGTGAACCGCTGGACAGCCAGTGCTTCCTAGCACTCGACTGCTGTCACTAGCCGGGCATCCGTAAACTCAGACCATGGATTTCACATTCTTTGACTTATCTCTCTGGTTTTCCATTCCAGGGTCCTATCGCTGGACTCCCATCATTAGCCTTCTGTCAATGACCTTACATCAGCAGGCAGGCATTCCTGGTTTCACACCCCAGGCCTTGCCTGACCTTCCAGAATTCATTCACTGGCCTCACATCATGGCTTCCTATCATTGGCCAACTATCACTGTTGTCTCATCCATGACCTTGATTCACTGGCCTCCTATTAGTGAACTCACACTATGGACTACTATTCTCTGACATTCAACCCCTGGCCTCCATACATTGACCTCCTATCAGTAATTCACACCATGGCTTCCTATCACTGACCCCCTGTCACCCTAGTATAAGTGAACTCAGATACCTGGCTTCTTATTGGCCAACCACGCCGGCCTGCCATTCCTGGGTCCTACTGCTCACCTCCCATCACTGGCCTAGCTGCCCATTCCTGTGCTATCATCAAGCGCACACACCGCCATCGTCATATTAATGGCCTCGTCGCCATAATCAGTTATGAGGCTGGTGCTGTTTCTTAATGCAATAAGCAGGCTCGGGATAACCCGATACCAATCTTCGAGAGCTCTGAATCCCGTTCTAGAAAGAGGCACGTTCTCCTCAGAACACATCAAATACCTTAGTCCCTGCTCGGGGATCACTTGTCGTTCTCTTTCTAATCTACCGGGCATTTTTTGCGTTTAAAGTAACCAAGACTTGGAAACGAATTATTAGATGCTAATGGCAGACCTGCCAAATCACACGGAGCCACCGCGTGTCACACGATTTCGGGCCCTTCACACGGTCACCTGGTGAGGAGCCGAAATCACATGGTGGCCGGGAAAACGAGCTGAAAACCAGTGTAATCTGGATTTTCAGATCATTTTTGGAGGCTGTAAGCAGCCGATGTCCATAAATGATGTCCCCTTCTTTCTCTCAGCATCTTTTTGACTCCCTCAACAATTATTTTGTTGAAAAGATAGCCTTAATCAAAGCAAGTATCCCTACACCGACGCAAGCTTTGACGCAGGCAATATCCCCAACAACCCTCCTCATTTTCAAAATTCCCGCCATTCACACGGGAAATATTTGTATCTCTCCTTAGCAAGGTTCGCTCTGGCTCGCCCGCGCAGTTGCCCTGCTCACATTGCCCGTGAGATCTTCCTCAGTCTTCCAGAGGTGCCCCTTTCATTGCTCAATAACTCTCTTGTTGGGGGGGTGGTCCCCAGTATATTTAAATCCGCCATTGTTTCACCTATCCTTAAGAAACCTGGGGCAGATCCGGCGATTTTGAGTAATTTTCGGCCAATATCCTTACTCCCCTTATTGGGCAAACTCATGGAGGCCCATGTCTCCAGCTGCCTTGGTTCCTTTGTAGAAGGCTCCCAGGTTTTAGATCAACATCAGGCTGGTTTTAGACCTCAGCATTCTACAGAATCCGTGATGGTGGCAGTTCATGACGAACTCAGAAAAGGGGCTGATCAAAATATCTCCCAGGCTCTGGTGCTCCTTGATTTGTCGGCGGCGTTCAACACCGTTGACCATTCCATCCTTCTCCAACGGGTCGAGAACGCCGGCATCAGGGGCACCCCGCTTAGGTGGCTCACCTCCTTTTTGCAGGATCGTAAGCAAGCTGTTCGTATGGGCCCCTTCATGTCGGAAGCTAAAGGCCTTACCTGTGGGGTCCCTCAGGGTTCTTCCTTTTCCCCGCTATTATTCAACCTTTATATTTCCCCCCTCATATCCAGGCTGCGTGAGAGACCTGGGGTCATCCTCAATTATGCGGATGACCTCCAGCTAATTTTTAACATTGATTCCTCCCCTGCCTCTATTGAGAACTTCCAGTCAACTATGTCATACATCAGCAATTGGATGAATGCGAACCAACTCGAGCTAAATCCAGGAAAGACCAAGCTGGTGCTCACTGGACCTCCAGGCAATCCCTGGAACTCCAGCTTCTGGCCACACTCGCTGGGAAGAGCCCCCTGCCCGGTGAGCTCGGTCAAGAGTCTTGGAATTACCATCAGTGAGGATCTGACTATGAAATCCCAAATTAAATCTGTGATGTCGACGTGCTTCTTTCATCTTCGCCGCATCAGAAAAATTAGCAGATTCCTCACTCATGAGGCCCTAGTCCAAGTTACGTTGGGCTTGGTTATTTCCCGCATTGATTATGGGAACTCATTGTATGTTGGTATTCCCCTCTATCAGTCTCATCAACTTCAGCTTATTCAAAATCAAGTGGCTAGACTGGTCTTTCGGCAGCCTAGGACCAGTTCTGCCAAGCCTCTCTTGAGGAGCCTGCACTGGCTCCATGTGCTCCAGCGCAGCCTTTTCAAGGTGGGCTGTCTGACCTACCAGGCCCTTATCCATCATGGCCCGGCCTTCATCTCCTCCCTTCTCCATCGATATATCCCTTCCCGAGTTCTCCACTCTTCTAGCTCCAATCTGCTGTCCGTCTGCCCCTTCAAGCGGAAAAGGCTTGGGGGACTAAGATTCGCCTCTCAAGCTCCCCTCTTTTGGAACTCCTTGCCTTCTGACCTTCGTCTTATTTCCTCTTACCACTCATTTAGGAAGGCTTTGAAGACTTGGTTGTTTTCCCAAGCTTTTGACTGATTATTGACTGATTAATGTCTCTATCCTGCAGCTCTTTCCTTTGCCTATCCAATAGCGCCAAGAAGCCGTTGGTGAACATGCGCTCTACAAATTATTTTATCATATTATATCATGTGAACACACCCCAGGACACCAGACACAGCCTCGATAAACATTTGTTTGGCTCGTTTTGGAGGGGATAGGGGGTCTTGGTGAGGGGCAGAGGGCCTCTTAATCAATTAACTTTTGGCACCAGACCTCCTCACACAATGAAAATATTTTTTAAGTTGGCAGTACTACGGGTATCTTGGCGCTGAATTACAGATGTTTGTTGTTACCCAACTCAACGGTACTCATGTTATCAACCTCAGATGGATGAAAGGCTGAGTGGACCCACCAGGATTTGAACCTGTGACCATGAGGTCGAGCACAGGCCCCTGCAGTAGACACATTAGTCCACTGAGCCACCAGACCCGGTATGTATGCGTCTTAAAATAATGAACATCTTGTTTCCCTGTTAAAACGTCAACAACACAGTAAAGTCGTCCGGGCCGAGTTAGGCTTGTAATTGTTCTTTGTTAATGGCCCGTTGACGCCATCGACGTGAGTTTTACAATGGCGTCTCAAGCCACGGTCGGTTGGCCTTTATCACCGAGAGCCAATTATTCAATAAACAGCGAACAAGCCCGGTTGTTGCTGTGCTGCCACCTGCCCGCGCTGTGCCCGCGGGTGAAGCCTTCTTCCAGGTCGGAGCCCCCTCGGGAGGAACTGTTCTGTTCCAGATCCTTCCCCGCCGTTCACACCTGTTTTTCGGGAAGTCCCGCCCCCGGAAACCAGTTGTTTTCCCGGCGTCGGCCAATCAGATGCGTTTCTGATGGTTCCAATGACGTGCGGTGACCTTTGGTAGCCTCGGAGCCGGAAGCTCCCCAGAGCCGGGCACTCCAGGGACTTCTTTCCAGTAAAACGCACATTATGGTGGCTCAGGTGTTCACCAGAGCGCAAATATTGTTCTGAGGTCACGTGACCAGTTGAGCATAATCTGTTTTCAGACTAATGATGTTGAATTCTTTTTTTCACGTCTGACGTTTATGTGGCACACTATGTTTAATGCCGGAAGGTTCAAAGACATGTCATCAACGAAGACGCAGGCATTACCTTACCTCAGCAGAGAGCTGTTGTACTAATTTTGCACTTGATTAATAATGCATATTGATTTCTGATCGACAATTGCTGCTGTGGAGGGCGTTACTAAACATAATATTTCCTAGCTTTGGAAAGTGTAGGGCCCTGGTACAGTGTAGTGTCCTCAAATTAGGCAGGTTGTTAACTCTCAGGTAATACCTTCTGTGACTATCGTTGTGTTAGTACAAACCAACTGTGGAAAGTTTGTGAGTGTTGTGTGTGGAGTGTGGTCTATTCGGTAATGCCAACAGAACCATGCAGTGGTCCTGTCGCACCGACCATGGCGTGACCGCAGATCTTGAGGTTTTAGGTACCACCGAGCATTCTCCAAGTTGACGGAACATGTCTTCCCTCCCGACGAGAAGGATACATACTTGGTCTGAGATGGAGAGACGGCCTCAGAAGCCTCATGGACCTTTTTTTTTTTTATCCTTCCTTGAGCTGTCAAATCAAGGCTCTTGGTAGATCGCGTGATGGTTGAGGCACATAAAATACAATCACTATACACACCATAAATATGAGTATCCAATCAGGATTAATAGAAAGAAATAGAACTTTGCTAACAGCTAGATGTTATTTAGGGACGGTAACTTCTAGAAACAAAATGATAGTCTCTTCCCTCTAATCCTAACCATTTAAAATATATTACAGGCCTTAGTTGTAAGGTTATCACCTGTACAGAGGTTTGCAGGCTTCTTCCATAACTGAATCTGAGCCGCACATTCAGGAGAAAGAATTGGCCCAGCTGTGCTCTGAAAGTTTAACAGCAAGAGTCGATCTGGGGTTCCAGGGTGCTGACAGATTAATGAAATATCTTAATGTTCCTCCCTCATCTAAGTATTTTCCTTGTTCCTTATCACTTCATGACAAAGATAATTTAGCAACTTCCCACGCACTTTATCCACTTTAATGAACCTTTTAGGCTAGTAATCCTACCACACTAGTGGCTCAGACCAAACCCTTGCCGCCACCAGGCACACAGCCCCCCCACCCCATGCTTAAATGTTAGATTTCCCTGTATTTATAGCTACTAAGATATGGAAGCCAGCATAGTGGTCAGTCCAGCATTTCTTCACATTTTGAGATGGAAAGCGAACCTTATAAAGTCTACCATGTTTATCTCATTACCATGAGTGCAGCATCCTTGATATGCAGTCTTCCACCCGTCTTCATTGGAAGATAAAGAGTGGAGAGAAGATCGCCTTTCTACAGACTGAAGATGCTCTCTTCACGAGTAAAACGGTGAATGGTTTTGTCTTCTGATCAACAGACTAGAATTAATCAGACTACTCTTTTTTTTTTTTTTTTATTGGTGTAAGAAGTTCTATGCACTTTTCATCACATACAAAAAAAGAAAATCACATACAGTGTATTCGCCTACAACCGCAACGGGCCGGCTACTTGTAATCGCAACCGAGATCATTAGCATTAGTTGTACACGGCCCATCAGCCGACATCCAGCGGACCGGCGGCGTGTTATCTGATAGCTCCCACTTGTATGTCAGTGCTGTACTCGCCTATTTATACATCAGTAATCTTACATTTTCACATTTTTTTACTTAACTGAATCAAACATAACAGTGTATCACCCAACTTGTAATTCTCCCCTTGTTACAGTCCCTCTGCATCACAGCATCCTCCCTCCTCAGTACCATCATTATATAATTTTTCGCTGTGTGTTGTCACCTTCAGACGTATACTTCACTCAACTTCCGCTTCTGATTCTGACGCACCATGTACTAGTAAATAGGCACGCAGGTACCCCCAATAGTCCTTGGGCCTAGAACTGCCTGGCAACTCCTCCTCATACGTGGTAAGCGTGTCTCGACAATAGACCATATCCTCAATCCAGCGCTTTACCTCCGGGGCCCTCTTGCTGTTCCAGTGGAGAGACACCCTTCTCTTAGCCAGCAGTAGCGCAATAGCACAAAATTTGCGCTTCAAGGCTCTCAGTTGCGGAACAATACCCAACAGACAGATTTTCGCGTCACACAGCATGGAAACCCCAAGCATATCGTTCAAAATTTGTATGACTTGTTCCCAATATCCCGCCACTTTACGACAGTGCCATGCTAGATGCATGAAGTCTGCATCCTCTTGTTTACACCTGCAACATTGTGAATCTTCCCTCAAGCCATATTTATATAGTCTCTGAGGTGTGTGGTACACCTGATGCAAATACTTGTAATGTATGATTTTCAAGTTCCCGTTTGGTGTCAGCATACCCGTAAGCATGCAGGAGGAATCCCATTCTACATCCGTTAGGGGTTCTGCCAGCCCAGCGCTCCATTTGTCCCTAGCCTTGTGTGTATGTTCCCCCACCGCCTCCTGTATATTTGCATATAGCTTGGACACTAGGTGGGATGCTGTGGGTGTAGTGAGGAGTAGTCGTAAGGGTTCAAGGGTAGGTGGCTCTTCCGGATGTGATGGGTAGTGTTCCCGAAGTGCTCTCTGTAGCCTATAGTAGTTGAAACTAAAAAGTGGAGATGGGTTTCTGATGTATTGTAGCTTGTCTAGTGTCTGGAATACGCCATCTTTGTACAGGTCCCCCAGTGTATCTATTCCTGCCCGCCTAAACAGATCCATGCCGACCCGCTCCTGCGTTACCGAAAGGGCCGGGTGATGTGCCAGTGGAAGTGTGGGTGCATATAGTGGTAGGCTGTTTGCTGCTTTACCCATTAGTCTCCATGCCTCTGAGGTTGCGTTAACCGGATTAATGTCACGGTCGTGCAGCCTAGGGCGTTTATGCGTCAGTATATTGGCTAGTGGGATCGGGTCAGTGTCGCCCGCTTCCACGGCCACATGCGTCAGAAAGGGCACCTCGTGGTACCAGAAGTGTGCGTATTGCGCCTGAGCGCATAAGTAATATAAGTAGAAGTCTGGCACTTTGAAGCCCCCTCTAGCATATGGTAGCGTCATGGTGCGTAGTTCCATCCTCGCCTGTTTCCCCGCCCACAGCAAATTAAGTACCAGCGTTTTGATATTACGGAATACCGCAGCTGGAGGTTTTATTGGAATATTGTTAAATAAATACAGGAATTTTGGCAGAAGCACCATTTTAACGATCGCTGCCCTGTCTGCCAACGATAGAGGAAGTCTGTTCCATCTTTTAATTTTTTCTTCCAGGGATGAAATGGTCCGCCCGTAATTCGTCCTAATGACCAATTCCGGGTCTCTGTGGAACCATATGCCCAAGTATTTTGTGGGTTCCTCTTGCCATTCCAGCGGATAGTCCAATTTTGTCGGACGTGTGCTGTCCGTCAGGGATAGGACAAGGGATTTATTGCAGTTTATCTGCAATCCGGATTGTTGGCCAAATTTTATGTACTCTCTTAGGAGCGGATTTAGGTGTTGTTCCGGATGCTTAACATATAGCACCATGTCATCCGCGTATAGCGAGATATGTATGGGTCGGGAGGGCATTTGAATCGCCGAGTAGTGGTGATGTTGCCGGATTTTACAGGCCAGTGGCTCTAGCATTAACACGAAGAGCATCGGCGAGAGTGGACACCCTTGTCGAGTACCCCTGCATATTCGAATGGGTTCTGATATGTACCTGTTTACTCTGATGCGTGCCGTTAAGTTTGTGTATAGCATCGCTATCCATCCCAGAAATATCAATGGAAATCCCATACGCACCAGTACTGCTTGGATAAATGGCCAGCCAATAGTGTCGAACGCTTTAGCAGCGTCTAGCAGCACTGCCACAGCCTTCGTCTCCGGAGCCAGATAGTGTGCCAATGCGAACAGTGTGCGGGTGTTATGTGTGGTGGCCCTGTCGGGGATAAATCCAGACTGATCAGGCCTGATCACCAATGGCATAAGCGGTTTTAACCTGTCCGCCAGCAGACTAGCTATGATTTTGGTGTCTACATTTAACAACGAAAGGGGGCGGTATGAATCACATTTATCTACTTCTTTACCTGGTTTCAACAACGTGATGAGCAAGGCTTCCCTCAGAGAGGCTGGCAGCGTCTGAGCCTCATGCGCCGCTCCATATAGTTGCACTAAGTGCGGGGCGAGTAAGTCAGCGTACGTCTTATAGAATTCCGTTACGAAGCCATCCGGCCCCGGTGCTTTGTTATTAGGTAAGCGCCTAATGGTGTCCGTAACCTCTTCCACTGTTATAGGTCGTTCTAAGTATTTCCTATGCCCTTCAGCTAGCCATGCCATTTCTATATCCTCCATATATTTCAATAATTCTGCCTGTGATGGTGATGGGCGTGCCTTATAAAGTGTGCCGTATGTGTTCATAAATTCTTTCAGTATCCCCTTGGTATCTGTAACCACCTCCCCGGTGTCGGTACAAATGGACGCTACAATCTGTGGTGTTCTACCTGCGCAAATCTTCGCGGCCAGTTCTCTACCGGGTCTACCCCCTTCCCCATACCTTCTAGCTGTTGCTCGCTTTGACACATATTGAAGCTCGTCCGTCGCAAATTTACTGTGTTCCGTTAACAGCGCTTGAATGTCCCCCAATACTTTAGTGTCTCCCGTCTGGGTGTACGTCTGTTCCAGTGTGTGAATGGCCTTTTCTCGTGTGTGTAACTGCTGTCGGATATCTTTGAGGATGCCTGAGGTTGTACTGATACAGACTCCCCAAATTGTAGCCTTAAAGGCCTCCCATAGCAAACCCGGGTCCTCAGTTGTCGGGCCGTTAAGGTCAAAGTAATCTACTATCGCCCTATGTATGGTGGTAACATATACGGGGTCTCGCAACGCAGCTGCGTTGAAGCGCCAAGTGAAGGGTGGTGGGTCGTAATATGGGATGGCTATCTCCAACAGTACCGGACTGTGGTCAGATAGTGTTCGTGGTAAGTGTTTGATATCTACAACCCATGATAGTACTTCTTGTGTGCTCAGCCAGTAGTCTAGCCTAGACCAACTGTTGTTCGCCGCATGTATGTGTGTCGCTATTGTTAGCCCTGGGTTACGTGTCCTCCACAAATCTACCATATGCAGGTCTTCCATGGCGTCCCGCAGTATTGTCCTGGCATTCCCATGTTGTTCCAACGTATGTGCTGCTCTGTCTAGAGTGTCTCGCAATGTAACATTGAAATCCCCTCCCCATATTACGTGAGTCGTCTGCATGTCAGTGAAGATGTGCCATATCTTACTGAAAAACCCCGGGTCATCCACATTAGGACCATACGTGTTCACCAATAGTATCTTTTGTCGTCTAACCGTGCCAGCCACAACCACGCTCCTCCCATCTGTATCTCTGTGTACGTTTGTAATCTCAAAGCCCGTTCCCTTTCTTATCAATATGCTCACCCCTCTAGAGTAAGACGAATAGCTCGAGTTGGTTACAGATGCAGCCCATTTAGCACCCAGTGTGGATGTGCCGTCACGTACCAAGTGCGTTTCCTGTAAAAAAACGATGTTAACCTGCAATCGGTCAAAGTAAGCAAACAATCGCCTGATTTTTTTCGGATTGCCTAGACCACGCACATTCCAAGTGAGAAATTTTAGCGTACTACTACTTGCCATGAGCATGTACGTGGAGATTAATCATGCACTTCAGGCATTGAGCCTGCATCCTATAGTGTGTGTGTGCAGTGTGACATCTTACAGCAACAGAAAGTGACAGTGGTATACATTGTATGTAAACATCATTCGCATGACAATGCACGACTAAGGAGTTCGCCATGCTTCTCAGATACAGAGGCTGCAGTTGGATAGATCTTAAATTTCCCGCCCTCCCCCCACCCACTTTAGCACCCAAACTTTGCCAAAGCCATCCCTGAACAAACTTTAACTTTGGTATCGAGCATGTTTCGGGGTACACCCTCCTGGGGGTGTCACCAGGTTCACACATCTCCATCCACATAGTGGATGTGGACGGTCGCATGCGTATGTTTCAGTATTTAACATGTGTGTAACTTCCTCTAACCCCTCAACCCCTCCAATACAATCAGCATTGATGAAATGGTATAATGACAGTCTACCAAACTCCCCACATTCACATGTGTTAGTGCATCGGATATGAGGAGCCGTGCCACGGGCATTGTCTCTCTTGCTAGCTGAACTGTATGACGACAGGCCCAGCCAGGGTGCCTGCCACTGGCCAGTGGCCCCACACCCCCATCAGGGGGCCTACACAACTTCCCCCATTGCCATCCGCACTCTTGATACTCACATCCTGATTGTCTCTTCCGCGGCACATCGCTTTCAAGGTCCGTACTCACAGTAAGTTCGTAAGTGCCTCGCCAGTCCATCATCTACTACATTCGTAGTCGCCATGGCACGTTGGAGTGTCCGCAGTCGGGTGCAGTTGCTGCTAGCTGCGTCTTGCATGTGAGCACCGTAGTTTAGTCCAGCCCACCTCAATCAAACTTAGTCATTCCACATCACTCGTTGGTTCATTCCGATCCTGCTGATTTCGTCGTTTCCCTTGCTGCCTAACATATTCCTGCGCCGCCTGTACCATCTGAAGTATGACCGGTTTCCCGCCGTTGATGATTTTGAGTTTCGCCGGATATAACATGGCATACTCCAGACCAAGTTCCCTCAGCTTCTTTTTTACCGGAGCGAATTCCTTCCGAGCCAGTTGTACCGCCATGGTGTGATCTGGATAGAACTCCAGCGTGTTTCCCTGATGAGTAATTTTACCCAGTTCTCTGGCCAGCCTCAAGATCGTGTCTCTATCCCTGTAATTAAGCATGCGGGCAATGACCATGCGCGGGGCAGCGCCAGGCTTTGGTACAGGCGCTAGTGATCTATGAGCACGTTCCACCAGGAACACTGGGGACAGTTTTTCGGAGCCAAAGATCTCTCTCACCAGTGCTTCTATATAGGTCTCCATCTTCCCTGTGTTTGTGGATTCCGGCAGACCCGAAATCCGGACGTTATTACGCCTGGACCTAGCTTCCTGGTCCTCCACCCTGGCTCGTAGGCTTTCCACTGTTTTTTCCAGGCCACCGCAGGTCTTGGACGTGGTTCTTTGGTCATCTTCCACCTGTGAAATTCGCTGTTCGGCTTCCACAATGCGCCCGTCATGCTGTTCAATTTTCGCCGCCATGTTGTCCACCCTCTGCACCACGTTATCAAGTTTTCCGTTCATCTCCTGCAGGCTCTGCTGGATCGCCCGCAGTACTGACTCCATGCCCGTGCTTTCCGATGGCTCTTGGCCCCCTTCCGCTTCGGGGTCAGGCGTAGTATTTTTGCCCTGTTTTCGCGTTTCGAATTGGAGCTTGGTTTGCTGCCGATCCGGTTTCCCCATTTCGTGGTGTTGTTTTGGCGTACTTTGCCCGGTCGACTTAGGGCTGCCAGCCGTCGTCGTACTGGTCGCGGAGTTGGTGCGATGTGTGGTTGCTGCAGCCCCCCACCGTGCTGTACGTGTAGTCATCAGCCGGCTAATGCAGGTGTGGGTGTGAATGGGCCCGTGGCGAAATAGCGCCTTGTAGATTCAGCGGGTGGTGCAGTCCAGGGATCCCTTGGGGCGCTGTAGAAACAGTACTCTCTTGCTGGAGTAATGGCTCCCTTTAGATTGGTGGCGTCGGTGTGATGTTATGGGCAGAGCCCATAGGTCTGTGGCGCGGTCGTGGACACTTTGCTTAGCTTGCGCGCCTTGGTCTCCGTGCAATTCGCAGATCACCTCTCCCACCTCGCTGGATCCCGGTCACCGGAATGTAGTCTAGGGGTACATTGCGCAGTACAGCCAGCAGCAAGGGCAGGGAGCCCCACTCAGTCACCAACCTTTAATGTTCCACACAACCGTCAGGCAATTATGGGGGTCTTCACCACGCCCGGCGCCCGGCTTGATCGTTCGCCGCCGCCGGTCATTTGCGTTCCACGGGCGCCGCCATCTTGCTTCTGGTGGAACGCACGGCAAGTCTCTGCGAATTCACGCCCAGCACCGCTCTAGATCGCCGCACAGCCTCATATGTTGGTCGGCACCCGCATTCCTTACGGTGCCGAGTTGGCTCCCAGCCCCACTCTACCTGGCCGCCTCTCTGTGGAAAAGTAAATTTTGCCATGTTCTGTGTCCCTACGTGTCATCCATCATATGTTATGTGTGCATGACCAATATGCATATGTTATTCCCCATGTCCGATTCAAGACGCAATTACAGTTGTGTCCACCTCTAGTATGCCAGTTTCCAGTCCTCGTGAATACTACGGATATCAGGCCTATGTAAAGTAATGTTGCCACGTTTCTCAGTGTGCACGTTATTCCATTATAAAATCCCCGTTTCTAGGCCTCAACAGGGCCTGGACATCAGATTCAGCTCCTGTCTCCTGAAGCCTCGCTGAGGAGCGATACAGCCCCCACCTGTATCCCCGAACTTTCACTTACTTCCTGCCTCGCAGTGCCCGGTGCAGCTTGGCTCTGCCTCTGAGTCTGCCAAAAGTATGTTATAGTTCCAGTTATCAGTTTAGTCCTCCTTCTCTGCATTCCTAAGCTACTGAACTGCATCAATAGTTTCCGTCATTGTCTAGCCTTCTCGTCTCCACGTTAGAGAAATACTGCATTTAATGGTCATTTAATATTCTTCATCACGCACTACATGTAGAATAAAGCATGCTCTAGTCTTAGAGTCAGTTAGCCTTTCCCCTCATGACTTCTAGTTTATATCAACATGTTCCCTAAACATCAGATACTAGATAGGGTTTAGGTACATGTCGCTCCGACCCTCCAGACTTTAGTCTCTGCTCTTAGCCCAGAGTTCATAGCCCCCAGCTTCTCCTAGTAACACGTCATTGCCAGTTTGCGCGCACCACCAGGTTAGAGGTCCCGGCTCCTTAGGTAGCCCCCCCATGTTTCCGCCCCATTCATGACATATTCTGTTACGTCTGCACCACATGTCTATGTATACGCCCAGTTACACCTACTTTTACTCTTATCTTTCGCGACTGCTACGCGTCACGCCTTCTGCTCCACCCACTGCTACGCCTACTGCAATGTAATGCTATGTGTTTGCGTTTTGTATATAAGCTCGTGTATTGTTATTAAAAGCTAGCGCACGCTCATCCCAGATCTTGGCCCCCGGCAGCTGCCATCCTATTCCCGTGCAGGTTGTCCTGTTCCTGTCCTTATGCTGTATTAAACCTGCAAAACTCCTACTACCTCGAATCTTGACTCTTATTTATTGAGCTATCTGTTATGATATATGTCTAGTCAAAAATAGGGTATTATTTATTTATTTACCACATAATGGCGCCCGAATAGGGACTTGCCCTTTCCCCACGCGTCGGTGAAGCCACGCCGACCCCCTGACCCTCTGCAGCCGTGACGGAACCATACCGGCCACGTGCAGATATTTCTGCTTCAAGTATCCCTCAGGCCCACGGAGGAGACGGAGGAGGCGGTCCAGCATCCAAACGAGACGGTGGAGGAACGCGGCGAGTCCCGACCAGAGCCCAAGCCAAGAGTCCAAGGTCCGAGGTATCCGGAGGCCCACCCGTAACTGAAGTCCGAAGTTCGTCGTCCGTCGTCGTAGCAGTCCAGTCCAGTCCGAAGCTTTCTGTTCTTGCTGCCCGGTGAGTACCATTGCTGGGGTAGTATCTAGACAGGGTCAATCTAAATTGACTCTGGTCCGTGGGTTGGTGGTACCCAGACTCACAAACGAAGTGTTCACCTAGGTGGATACGGGTCTTGATGCGTCCCTTTATGGGACCGGTATGTTCCGTACTGTTTCAGCAGTGCATCCAGTAACTCTAGTCTGTTCCGTTCTCGAGAAATCCTTGTGTTTCTGTTCTCAGTATTCCAGGTAATATTTCTGTCCGAACTGTAATGTTATGATGTTGTTCAATGTATTTCCAATATCGTGGTATGCCTGAATTGTTTTCCCAATTGTTATTGTTCCTCGTCTATTGTATTGTGTTCCGATTCAAGTTTACAATGTCTCTTTTTTCGAGACTACGTCAGTTAAAAACTAGAAAGGGTTTGTTAGAAGAAGCAGTTCCTGTTCCGCCTAGGGACAGTCCAGGTCACTTTATGTATCAGAAACATGGCATAAGCGCCATATTGTATCTAGATTTATGGGTAGATTATACCAAACAGTTAGAAGAAAAGTATAGATGGCCCGTATCGGGTACATGGGATGCCGAATGCATCATGCGAGTAGAAGAAGCATTATGGAAAAAGAAAGCCAGACAGTCACAGAAAGATGCCATCGAGTTATGGCGCAAAGAAGCTCATAAAAGAACTGAAAAAGAAATCAGAAAGACAAAACTAAGTAGAGAATCCCAAGAACGAGCCCAAGAAAGAGAATTAATCGAGATAGGTGAACGAGTCAAAGCCGAACAGTCAGACAGACAGAGGCATGCCCTCATTAAGGGTATGTATCCTCTTCTTGCTGAGGGCTTGCCAAAAGCGACCCCAGAGGCATCCAGTAATTTCCCGCCACCATTAGTTCCGACCAAGCTACGTCACAAACCGACCGCAGCTGATATTTTTATTTCGTCCTATCTGGACGACACAGTCCCCGAATATGCAAGTCCTGTTCGCACTCCGCCAGTCCCTGTAAACCAGGTAATTCCTGCTCCTCCAGACACCGGGGTGCCCTTAACAGCTCCCCCGAGTCAGCCCGCCATACAAGTCCAGCCCACGTTACAATTACCCACCCTGCCAGGACGAAAAGCATCAGTTGATGATTCTAGTATAGGGGCCGCGGGAGGAGGTCTTCCTCAAACCCCGCCGCCATACAAGCGTTTATCAGCACTCGAATTACATGCTCAAGCATCACAGCGTACTCCTAAGAGTAATAAGTCTGTTGCAGAAATCAGGCAAACCCTTGGCGAATGTGTCTATGACCCAGTTCCAGGCGAATTTAATATGGTTTTATATTCCGTACGCATAAGGAGGGTGACCGAGTATCTAGTCACCTTGCCGAATATGAAAGAAGATCTAGACAGAATATATCGTTTCATCCGTACAGGGGATGATCCAGAAAGTATTAGTAATGCCATGTCTCAAAGGAAAGCCGAGATTCAGCGCATGATATTAAAGTTCTTAATTAATTGTCTAATAAGAGAACAAGATTACCCGTCTAAAGATCCAGCCGAAATGAAAATCCTGACAAAGTGGAGTGATAATATTGCCGAAGGAAAGCACAATACCATTAGTGCCATGGAAAGTATGTACAAGAAAATTCGTAGAGAGATAATAAAGATACACGAACAGCGTAAAGCAGCACAAGTAAGCGAGAAAGAAAGTACCTCTGATCCTGAAGAGGAAGACGATGAGAATACTGCCAGAATAGCGTATGTAGGAAAATCTAGATTTCCAGATCGCCATTTACGTCTAGAACCCAAGTCTACTTTCCATCATCCAGCACCAGAACAAGGTTCCCTAGAACAAGTATTTCAAGCTACCGATCACATTCTGAAATCACGAATCGGTTATAGTGAGTTAAGTACTATGCATGAACAAGAACTAGTCCGATCAGCAGTCCGATGGATTACTGATTCTACCACTTTTCCAGACGAAATAGTGGCACAAATGTTTCTGAAATTGCCCCCAGCCAAGCAGCGACTGGTGGGTATGTATATGATTCAGTACCTCATTACTCTGTATGAGGGTCAGCACTCTGATCCAGGTCCGTTACATGATATCCTGAACGAGTTACTCCAGTATAAATGGAGAGGTCTAGGTACCGATTTAATTAGTGTCATTCTAGAACAGCGTCACAAATATAGAACATTCTTGAACCCGCATTTTGTTCATGTCTCACCCCCAGAAAGTAAATCATTCTACATAGACAGACAGAATCCGTTACGAGAAGTCCACCCAGTTAAAGGAACGGGTGGCGAAATGCAGCGAGTGTTTGTATACACTCCGATCACAAAGATGGAACTCCTTGAAATGAAGAAATTAATTCCCTGTCATGACAAAGATCCAGCAGGGTTCCATCGAGAATTAAAAGACATGCTCCGTATGGGAGAATACACATACCCTTATATCATTAAAATGTTAAAGGTCCTGTTGCCCGCAGGGGTGTATGAAAAGCTAAAGGAAAAAGAATGGGAGGTGGGAGAGAAAAAGATCGATTGGGCAGTTCTAGAAGCAGAAGACAAGGCACGAGTACCAGGTACCGGTCTTGGAGATAAATGTAAAGAATTACCAGAATTATTGATTCAAGTTTTACCCAGATTATTGACAACTAGAAAAGAAGACTGGGATGCAATCTCAGCCTGTAAACAGAAACAAGATGAAGATATTAGTGATTTTTATTCTAGGTTTGAAAAATGTTTCAGTATCAACAGTGGTCTCAAGACAAGTAGTGAGTCATACCCTCACCTTTTTGTTACTAAATTAGTCGAGAATTCAAGTCCACCAATTAAAAAACGAGTTTTGAAAGTCGAAAGCACCTGGCAAGCTAATACTCCGTCCCAGATGCTCCAGATGCTCCAGTACCACCAGAATAGAATCAGGGAAGAGCAAGAACACGAAAGAAAACGTATGAAAGACACGAAAATGAAAGTACTAGTTGCTCAATCTGTTCCTCAAGACAGTCAAAAGAGGGGTCCGAATCAAGCCAGTCATCCTGCAGCTCCCGTTAAAGGGAACTGCAATTATTGTAAACAGCCAGGTCATTTTATAAATGAGTGTGCAGTTCTGAAACATAACATAGCTACTGGTAAGACTAAAGAAAGACCACGTCCGCCTAGACAGGAACAAGTTTCACAGATTCCTCAGCCACAGAATGCACAACAGACAGTTACAGTACCGCAGCCTATCGCTGCAACCCAGCACGTTACATCGCAGATGTACCAGTATGCACAGTCTGAGTATCCAGAGTATCAGCCATATTCATGAAACAGCCTAGAGAGGGAGGTAGGCTTGCCTCTCATCGAGATACCTGTAGATCAAGAAGGTCCCTATGTTCATAGTCAAGTATTAGGGAAAGACAGAAAGTTTTTGATTGATACAGGGGCAAGTAGGACCACAATTAGTCATGCCGAAGTTCCAGGGGCTCCGCTCTCAGGCTCAAGAAATGTTTCCCTTGGATTTTCCGGAAAACCTATCGTTAATGAGATTTCAAAGCCAGTTACTCTAGAAGTAGGTCCATTGTCCCGCACTACTGACCTGTTACTTACTAAGTCATGTCCAGAAAATCTATTAGGCATTAAAACACTGAAAGAATTAGGTGCAGTTATTTGTTGTTCCCCAGAGGGAATACGTCTGTTCCTACGTGACTTTAAGGGTCACTATGTATTACGAGATTTTGATTCCAGACTGTCTAATGTTCCGCAGCATTTATGGGCGCAAGGTCCAACTGATGTAGGTTACATGCAAATCACACCCTATCGTGTGACTCTCAAGCCAGGTGTAGTGTTACCACGAATCAGACAGTACAGATTGCCACCCGAGGCTATAACAGCCTTATCCAAAATTATAGACGAGCTCATGGCTCAAGGAGTAGTTGTAGAAACTGACTCCAATGTATGTAATTCTCCGATCATTCCAGTCATGAAACGCACTGATCCAAATGCACCCCCAGTATATCGATTAGTGATTGATTTACGAGAACTTAACAAATGTATTATTCCTCAGTACCCAGTTGTCCCAGACATCTCTTCCCTATTAACTGCTATTGATTCCGAAGCCACGTTCTTTACAGTAATCGACCTCAAGAACGCATTTTTTAGTGTTCCAATTCATCCAGACAGCCAGTTTCTTTTCGGATTTTGTTTAAATGGAAGGAGCTATATGTTCACACGCGCTCCTCAAGGTTTCACAGAAAGCCCTAGTATTTACAGTCAAGCACTTAAGAGACAACTAGATAATATTCACATGCCAACTGACACTGCCCTGCTCCAGTATGTCGATGATCTACTGATCACAGCCCGTTCTGAACGTGATTGCGAGCGAGCGTCACTGACGGTTCTGTATTTCCTAGCCGAGATGGGGCACAAGGTGTCACCTTCGAAGCTTCAATTCTGTGTCCAGCAAGTGGTATACTTAGGACACTTGCTGTCCAAGAGGGGTAGGCAGTTGACACCAGACCGTATCCAGTTGATAGCGAGTCTTCCCCAGCCCAGAACCCAGAAGGAGGTACGTGCCTTTATCGGCCTTACTTCTTATTGTAGACAATGGATTCCCCAGTATGCATTTCTAGCCAAGCCACTGATACAGTTAACAACACAGGAGGCAGCCGTATCGACTGTTCTCCCTTGGACATCTGAACATACACTTAGTTTCAACGAGTTAAAGAAAGCTTTATGCCAAGCTCCAGTTCTAGCTACACCGAACTACAGTAAGCCTTTTACACTTTTCGTTACTGAACGTGAAGGTACAGCATTATCTGTTCTCACACAAGATCAAGCAGGACAGTACAAGCCCTGTGCTTTTTTCTCAAGCACACTAGATCCAGTCGCCCAGGCGTTGCCTGCGTGCCTCAAGTCAGTTGCAGCCACAGCACTAGCTATCAGACAAAGTGATTCCATAGTTTTAGGACACTCCCTGACAGTACAAGTCCCACACTCCGTGGAAGTTCTTTTAAACAGAACACAAACACAGCACTTGACAATTGCACGTTTAACAGGTTATGAATTGACACTGTTTCAGCCACACATAGATATTAGACGCTGCAACGTTCTGAATCCTGCTACACTGTTACCATCAGTTAGTTCAAATTCTGCCACACACGATTGCGTGGAAGTAGTTAACATTACGACAAAGCCAAGACAAGACCTGACAGACATTCCGTTACCAGATCCTGACCTGACACTTTATGTGGATGGTTCATGTATGAGAACTAGTACAGGAGAACTAGTCGCCGCGTATGCAGTAACTACTGACACCGAAGTTATTGAGACACACCGTATTGATACCCTGTCCGCTCAAGCAGCAGAGCTAGTTGCTCTGACACAAGCCTGTATACACGCCAAGAACCTGAAAGTTAATGTTTACACAGATTCACGTTACGCATTTGGAGTTGTACACGACTTCGGAGGGCTCTGGCAGGAGAGAGGTTTCATGACTTCTCATGGAACCAAGATTCAGCATGGTCTCCTTATTCAAGCTCTGTTAGATGCCATACATTTACCGACATCCATTGCTATCATGAAATGCAAAGCACATACGAAAGTTACTGACATTATTTCTCAAGGTAATGATCTAGCAGATCGCACAGCCAAGCTTACAGCACAGACTCTAGACATTCCAGTTAACCTGACACACACTCCAGATCTGATTACATGTATGACAGTTAAGGACCCCACTCAAGATGTCATAGATATCCAGTTACATGCTACTCCCGATGAAATCAAGAAATGGTCTGAACAAGGAGGGGTCCAGACAGATCAAGGATGGTTAACGAAGGGTAGAGCCACATGGTTTCTCCCCGACTCTATGGTTCAAGTCATTATTAATACCGCACATAGTCCAGCACATTTAGGAGAAAAAGCAATGTTAGATAGTATCCAGAACATTTGGTTCAACAAACATTTACGAGCTGCAGCCAAGCAGAAAGTCCGTACCTGTATGATATGTTGTCAGTTTAATCCAGGTAAAAGTGTCCCGGTGGAACAAGGTGGTTTCCAGCCTCCTGACCACCCTTTTGAGGTCCTCCAGATGGATTATATTCAGATGGAGCGATGTCGAGGTTTCAAGTATGTCCTTGTAGTTGTATGCGCTTTGTCCAGATGGACAGAAGCATATCCAGTCCCAGATTATACAGCCGCGACCACTGCCAAGCAGTTGGTTCGTGAATTCTTCCCTCGATATGGACTCCCTAGAGTCGTATATTCTGATAACGGTCAGCCATTCTCATCTGAATTGATGAAGCACGTTTCCCTGTTGTTAGGGTACCAGTGGAAGTTCCATTGTGTACGCCATCCTGAAGCAGCCGGTCTAGTCGAGAGACATAATCAGACTCTGAAAATCCGAATTGCTAAAGTATGCAAAGAAAAAGGTGTGGACTGGCTAGTAGCTCTGCCAGTTGCTTTATTTTATATGCGCATGGTCGCACATTCCAGATCAGGTCTGTCCCCGTATGAGGTCGTATTCGGCCGCCCCCCTAACATGTGGGGTACTCCTAGACCCCGAAGTATTACTGATGTTTCATGTAATATGCTGACAGATTACCTAGCTTCCTTGATGTCTGCCCTCAACTCATGTCGTTCACAGGTTGCTGCCGCATTTCCAGACAATACCGAGGTGGCACCGCATGAAATTGTTCCAGGTTCCATGGTGATGGTCCGTAACTTTGACAGATCAAGTCCGCTGGAGCCTCGATGGAAAGAGCCCCGTCAGGTCCTCCTCACCACCCGTACAGCCGTGAAGTTGGAAGGCCGAAAAGGATGGATACACCTTTCTCACGTTAAACCTTTTAAAGGACTGAAACCCGTCTTTAAGAACATTTCCCCGGATTTTAAGGACTGCCAAAATATTGCTCTTAAGGACTGTCCCGCAAATGACATTGATACAACCCCTTCCTTGGTAGAGAAAACTCCGCAGCAGGAGTATAAGCAAAAACTACGGTCTAGTAAAATAAGTCAGTCAGTTTGATTGTATAAGTCCTCCCCTAGGTGAAACGGTTAGACTGTTTCTGACATGTATAAAATAGACCCCCATAGTGAGAGAGTTAGTAAAAACTCAAACCGATGTATCGTTTTTCTAAGTTTCATATTATTCATCAGTATTATGATTTCCTGCACCAGTTATGCCTTTTTCCTATATTTCCCAGTTCTTCATGTAAATAAGCCTGCTAATGCTACAGCAGAGCACACGTTTAGTGATCTGCCTCCTCACGAATATTCATATCGCCTTGCTATGCGTAATAACTCATTTATCCACATGTTACATTACTCACACCAGACCAGCAATGCCACTAATTGTTGGGTGTGTGGTCGACTCCCCCCTTTCCAGACACCGAAGGGAGTTCTGCCACTTTTTCCTTATCCGTTCTCACATAATGGTTCGTGTGGAGCATGGTCCACGTTAACGTCATCCTCAACAGATATGTCTTTTTTTTAACAGTACATGTTTCCCAGACAAGCAAGGTTTCCCCCACAGAACAGGTTTAGATCTAGAAAATGAAGTATATAATTTAGGTAATTATTCGTCGAATTTCATGGTCCTGAATGTTCAGTCTGATACTACTCCAGACTCACCTGCTATTTCAGTACTACCAGTCAAAGGCGAATTATGTGTCCGAAATAAGGGTTCCGTACACGTAGGACATAGTGATTGTACTACTATTATCCAGTATAGTGACAGTGGGAAATCTATTTTCAAAGCTTCACGTCATTCTTATTTTGTTTGTGGTCAAACCGCATATGTTCGTCTGCCCCTCGATTGGGAGGGAACCTGTTACATTGCTTTCCTACTGCCACCAGTTTTTCTAGCCCCACCTGACTACCATAGGAATTCCTTCCTAGTACATACTAGACACAAGAGAAACCTCCCGATTGTCGATTATACTGAAACTGCTGCAGAACAATTCATTGATATTGATAAAGGTGTTTTCCCTTATTTAGGTACAGTTGTAAACAGTAAGCTAATTCGTAGATTAACAAGAACCCTTGAAGCTGTAGTAGATGAAACTGCCTCCGCTCTAGGTAACTTAACCGAAGAGCAATCCTTTATGAGAATTGTCGTTTTACAGAATCGTCTCGTCCTTGACGTCATACTGGCCGATAGGGGCGGGGCCTGTAGAGTCCTCGGATCTAGTTGCTGCATTTTCATTCCAAATAACGCGCCGTCTGTTTATTCAGCTATAACCAGACTCCATAAAATTGCCCATCTGTTACACCAAGATCCAGGCACCTGGACATGGTCCGGTTGGTTCTGGAATATAATTTCCGCCTGGGGATGGAAAATATTGTCCTTCCTAGGTATTGCAGTAGCGATCATATTCAGCTGCTGCCTCTGTATACAATGTGGCCCTGCGATTTGCGGCATTTGTGCTACCTCTTGTATTCCTAGTCCCAAGCCCCGTTCTAAATCCCGTTCCAAGACAATTCGAGACGAACAAATGGTACTGTATGAAATGATAGATGGTATCATGAATATTGATGTTTCCTGATGGAAACGTAGTGACAAGGAGGGAATGTGGAAAAGTAAATTTTGCCATGTTCTGTGTCCCTACGTGTCATCCATCATATGTTATGTGTGCATGACCAATATGCATATGTTATTCCCCATGTCCGATTCAAGACGCAATTACAGTTGTGTCCACCTCTAGTATGCCAGTTTCCAGTCCTCGTGAATACTACGGATATCAGGCCTATGTAAAGTAATGTTGCCACGTTTCTCAGTGTGCACGTTATTCCATTATAAAATTGCCTCGCCAGTCCATCATCTGCTACATTCGTAGTCGCCATGGCACGTTGGAGTGTCCGCAGTCGGGTGCAGTTGCTGCTAGCTGCGTCTTGCATGTGAGCACCGTAGTTTAGTCCAGCCCACCTCAATCAAACTTAGTCATTCCACATCACTCGTTGGTTCATTCCGATCCTGCTGATTTCGTCGTTTCCCTTGCTGCCTAACATATTCCTGCGCCGCCTGTACCATCTGAAGTATGACCGGTTTCCCGCCGTTGATGATTTTGAGTTTCGCCGGATATAACATGGCATACTCCAGACCAAGTTCCCTCAGCTTCTTTTTTACCGGAGCGAATTCCTTCCGAGCCAGTTGTACCGCCATGGTGTGATCTGGATAGAACTCCAGCGTGTTTCCCTGATGAGTAATTTTACCCAGTTCTCTGGCCAGCCTCAAGATCGTGTCTCTATCCCTGTAATTAAGCATGCGGGCAATGACCATGCGCGGGGCAGCGCCAGGCTTTGGTACAGGCGCTAGTGATCTATGAGCACGTTCCACCAGGAACACTGGGGACAGTTTTTCGGAGCCAAAGATCTCTCTCACCAGTGCTTCTATATAGGTCTCCATCTTCCCTGTGTTTGTGGATTCCGGCAGACCCGAAATCCGGACGTTATTACGCCTGGACCTAGCTTCCTGGTCCTCCACCCTGGCTCGTAGGCTTTCCACTGTTTTTTCCAGGCCACCGCAGGTCTTGGACGTGGTTCTTTGGTCATCTTCCACCTGTGAAATTCGCTGTTCGGCTTCCACAATGCGCCCGTCATGCTGTTCAATTTTCGCCGCCATGTTGTCCACCCTCTGCACCACGTTATCAAGTTTTCCGTTCATCTCCTGCAGGCTCTGCTGGATCGCCCGCAGTACTGACTCCATGCCCGTGCTTTCCGATGGCTCTTGGCCCCCTTCCGCTTCGGGGTCAGGCGTAGTATTTTTGCCCTGTTTTCGCGTTTCGAATTGGAGCTTGGTTTGCTGCCGGTCCGGTTTCCCCATTTCGTGGTGTTGTTTTGGCGTACTTTGCCCGGTCGACTTAGGGCTGCCAGCCGTCGTCGTACTGGTCGCGGAGTTGGTGCGATGTGTGGTTGCTGCAGCCCCCCACCGTGCTGTACGTGTAGTCATCAGCCGGCTAATGCAGGTGTGGGTGTGAATGGGCCCGTGGCGAAATAGCGCCTTGTAGATTCAGCGGGTGGTGCAGTCCAGGGATCCCTTGGGGCGCTGTAGAAACAGTACTCTCTTGCTGGAGTAATGGCTCCCTTTAGATTGGTGGCGTCGGTGTGATGTTATGGGCAGAGCCCATAGGTCTGTGGCGCGGTCGTGGACACTTTGCTTAGCTTGCGCGCCTTGGTCTCCGTGCAATTCGCAGATCACCTCTCCCACCTCGCTGGATCCCGGTCACCGGAATGTAGTCTAGGGGTACATTGCGCAGTACAGCCAGCAGCAAGGGCAGGGAGCCCCACTCAGTCACCAACCTTTAATGTTCCACACAACCGCCAGGCAATTATGGGGGTCTTCACCACGCCCGGCGCCCGGCTTGATCGTTCGCCGCCGCCGGTCATTTGCGTTCCACGGGCGCCGCCATCTTGCTTCTGGTGGAACGCACGGCAAGTCTCTGCGAATTCACGCCCAGCACCGCTCTAGATCGCCGCACAGCCTCATATGTTGGTCGGCACCCGCATTCCTTACGGTGCCGAGTTGGCTCCCAGCCCCACTCTACCTGGCCGCCTCTCAAGCACTGACCCGCCGATCTTCGTAAGCGGCCATTTTGCGGCGCCGCTGTTTGGTCTCCGTTATTCGGGCTGGATCAACCACAATCAGCCCATTTGGCGTCTCCTTTTTGCAGGACAATGTCGGTCGTGAATTCCGATGTCCAATGCACCGTCCGTTACCGCATTAGTTGGGGATCTAAGGAGTCAAAGGCCGCTAGGCGCGCGACCGTCCGGCGGAGCTGACACATTAGCCAGCCATTCCGCAGTGCGCCCTCTAGCGCCCCCATTAATCAGACTACTCTTTAATGTTCTGAGAATATTCCATTCTGCCATTAAAAAAAAGAGAAAGTCCCCTTTCCACGTTTAGCAGTCTGAGAGTGTCCCCACCCTGGCGCTGCACGGGCAGACTAAGAATGTTCGTATGCTAAAACCCTGTGTATGGAACTTAAAATGCTCCTAGTATCTTGTGTAACTCCCTGAGAAGGGTCCCTCCTACTCTGTTATTCACTTACTGTGGCATTTTCTCAGTGGCACAGATAGATAACACCCTCATACTGAAAATGCCCTTTTCCTCTGTCGTACACCGAAAATGCACCTTCCTCTGTGCAAAATGATACCTTACAGGAATCTGTTGAGCATATGTATACTTGAATTTCAATAAGTAGCATTCTGAAAAAAATGAAGTGATATAAAAATGTTAAATCATGGTTTGTGGACCAGTAACATATGTACCTTCATTCTCGCCTCACGGATGAGCACACGCCTAAAAGTGCTTTTTGGAAAGTATGTGTCGTATTTATGTACAAAAATATTGGTTAACTTTCACAATTAAATTAAACCTGTTAAAATATCCTTTCAAAGGAGTCTAAGATTGCCGAAGAGCTTGAAAAATGAAATTATTTCCATAAGAAATTCATTTACATATGGCAGAGATATTTGAGGACAGCATTACTCCAGCTTAATTCATCAATCCGTTATTTTTATGGCTAAGCCTAAACGCTTGTCAGGTGTTGCTCACTTGCATTGACCGTAAAAATGAAGGACTGGGGTGACAACCATGTTATTGTGGTTGAGGGCCTATACCGTCTTCGAAATGCCATTCTGTGGAATTGAGCCTGGGCAACCATCACTAGATGCCCGGTCCCACACTCTATCCTCCCGTTCCCCTCCTGGGTCCAGGTAGTCAGAAGAATGCCTCCCTTGTCCTGCTAACTCTCTTAGTGGCCGGTGATAAGGGAAAAAATTGTTGCTGCATTGCGTTCACATGTCGAAGTTTGAGGTGGAAGGATCCTCACAAGCATTTAAAAACAACTGGAGGAATACCTCACCACCCTCGTACGACCAAAGAGGAAATTAGCAGCAAGAGCCAAAACACGCATTGTTAACTACATCACTAACAAAACACTTTGAAAACTTCTGACCCTCTAAACCAGTTCTAATGAGCAGGGTGGGTGGCTCAGTCATGGGGGCCATCAAGTCCTGGAGATGTCAGAGGGGCAGGCAAAGAGGGAAAGCTCCCAAACCCTCCAGGACTTTAAAGAGCTTTGCACGCCTCTCGGACCACCACTGAGGCACCCCTGGTTACCCACTTTTAGCTTGCCTGGCTGTTACAGTCAGACACCCAAGGCAAACCCCCTCACCGGCAAAAGCAGAGGGAGCCGGATGCTCTACGCACAACATTCTCACGGTTTGCTCTTCAGGGGCAAGCCCTCTCCCCGTGCCCAGTTAAATTCACCACCCCCTGTTTTGTTTTAGGTATTTAAGGGAGCTATGTTGCCATAGGCTGTGGACCAGCTAATAATGGACCTACGACTCTCCACTGAAGAATACACACAACCCGAATGGTCATCTTTTGGAATGTATGGAACGCAATGATCAACTTCCAAAATCACAGGGTACCTGTTAAACTGTTACCCTGACAAGGGAGTCTAAGCTTGCCATAGAAATTGTAAAAATGGCTTTCGCACCTTTTATAAGGGATGTATTTTACATCTAGCAGGAAAATTTGAAGACTGCATTACCCCGCCCAGAACTCTTATCACAGTTATTTTTATGGCCGAGTGTAAAGGCTTGGCATGTCTAACCCACGTTCATGACCCTTAAAAATGATAGACTAAGATGATAACTTTGTTATCGTGCTTGAGTGGCAATGCAGACTTTCAAAACGCTTTTACTCCGGGGTCAATCCTGAGCAGCCCTCGCTAGACTCTCCAGCTGGTGAGCACCTCATCCACTTGCACAACTGCCAAACTAATGGCCAAATAGACAAACCATCAGCGTCTTGAGAAAATACTAGGCAGAGTAGATGACAACCAACCACAAGGAAATAAGAGCAAGTCAAGACTGATGTACCCTGTGTAACAATCCGCCTAACCTCTGCCTATTCTAACTTCACCTCTGGTTCAAATAATTTGTGGACCACAGAAACCAGGCTGTTTGGATTTATTTATTTCTTTTTAAAGTTTTATATAGAGCGAACTTGACCCAAGAAGGTATCGGAGCGCTTTACATTTAGGATTGTTACGTTAAAAGTTACATCAGTTACAAGAGCATAGTAAGGTACAGTACACAAAAACAATGTTGTGAGAATTTGTAGCAGGGATGGGAGGAAGGAGTCAAAGCAGGAAGACGAGGAGGAACTGTGCCCAATGTCCGGCTGGGTAGGTGACGGTCGAGGGGGAAACCAGGGCCAGTCTCCTCAATAGCTGTCTAGCAGCTCCACCAGGCATCAGCGATATTGCTCTGGTCTCAGCGTTCAGGAAAAACAGTTTAGAGTTGATTGATGAATCCTTTTTCCTCAGATGTTACAACACTTAAATTGGGTGTTCCCCAAGGATCATCATTAAGCCCGACACTGTTCAACATTTATATATCTCCACTTGCTGAGCTGGTGGAATCTTTTGTCATCAAAGATATATCATATGCAGATGATACGCAGCTGTTACTATCTTATGAGGGTGGAGCGGATACAACTCAGCAGGCTTTTCCTGCCTGCATGGCAGCAGTGATGGGTTGGAAGTGAATCAATAACCTTCAGTGTAATTCTGACAAAACTAAAGTGCAGGTTTTTAGTGCAGATCCGCTCCCTGGTAGGACCTGTTGCTGGTCCAGAGAGATCCCTGCCCCTTCATCTCCATCTGTAGGTGCCAAAAAACCTGGGCATTCAATTTGATCATAATCTTTCTTTCAAATATCGGGTAGGCTTGGTGGTAAAATCTTGTTTTTGGATCCCGAAAAAGCTAAAGAAGTTCCTAACTACACTCCCTTGGAAAGTTCAGAGAGTGGTTGTGCCGGCACTAGTCATCTCGGGTTTTGATTAGGTCAGCGTTCTTTATCTGGGCTTGCCAGATTATCTTTTTAAGCGTACGCAACTGGTGCAGAATGCGGTGGCTCGCTTGTTAAGTGTTCCCATGGCTCGACCATTTGCACTTACTGGAATTAGACTGGTTACCAGTAAAAAAGAGCATTTTGTTCAAGGCGGTGGTCATAGCCCATCGAGCTTATTACGGCACAGGGCCACAGTATTAGTCTGCCAAACTACAGAAGTATTGTCCAGCAAGGATGCTTTGTTCAAGTGATGCTCAGCTGATGTGGTGTCTCGCTTTAAGCAAATTAGGATAGGGGTGTCATCTTTCATGGTACAAGCTGTGAGGGCTTGGAATGGTTTATCATTTCAACGTAGAGCTCTGCAGGACAAAACAGGCCTTTTGAAAAAAGGCTTAAATTGCATCTGTTTAGGGCATAATGTATTCTCTTCTCCTGAGGTTTCCTGTTAGGACAGTGCGGGGACACTGAGTAGCTGTGTGCTATATAAGCCTTTCATTCATTCATTCTCATGGCTCCAATCCCACCCATGCAGCTGTGCTTGGAGCTCCTATCTAAAAGAATGGGGAGTAAATTAAGATTTATCACTGCTCCCTCCAGTGCCAAAAAGCAAACCATTCAAAACTGAAAGTGGGACAGAGGGCTGATGTCTTCATGAATAAACAGAGGAAGAATTTCCCCTGTAAGACGCGTCTCCAAGTAACTGTTCAGGACTTCAACAGAGCAACAAAGGTGACAAGTGACCACTGCTAGCATGACCCACGGTGCCTACCTTTCTGATCAGGGTTTGACTGACTAAGCCAGACCTTCACCCCAATCCATCCCAAAAAGACATCCTCCCTTTGCAAACCTTGCACACCACCCTTGGCTTTTGCCACCATTACCCCATGGTGAAATGCCCCATGAAAGGACAAAGTAAAGACTGACTTGTAGAGTGACACCTCAAAGTCAGATAGGCATATTGGAGCCAAATTGTCAATTAAAATGGTTAATTTCTGAAAGCTCCATCCATGCGGCCCGTAAAACCAGAGCTTTCTTCGCTATAAAATGGCTGGAGTGACTAAGCGTGCACTGCTGCTGGGCGAAGACTGCATTTGCTGCAAGCTGCCTACGCGCATTTATTTATTTATTTGTGTGTTTTGTAAAGCGCGCAGTTGCCCCGACGGGGCGTCCCGGCGCTAATAGATCAGGTAGCAGAGGACGCAGATAAGGACTTAGGAACCAAAGAGGAAGGTCTTGAGGGATTTACGGAATTCAAGTTCGGACCGACTTGAGCGTAGGGGCAGCGGAAGCTTGTTCCAGCGCTGTGAGGCACAGACTTCGAATGTTTTACCTCCCATAACCGCGTTTACCGCGCATAACCAGCTGAGCGCCCTGCTTCTGTCATGGTCCACATGTACACCACCCATGGCTGTCAGGGATACACAAACTCAGGGCCTTTCCTTCCAACGAATACCGTGTAGGAGCCCAAAGCGCCAGCATAAGCTAGCCTTGCCCTGAGGTCTACCCTGACTGCAATGCGAGCTGCAAGCTGGGGCACCAAGATTTCAACCGTCCACGGGGAAAGGCTCAGAGCAGAGGCAAAGAAGCTCTCAGGGAACGCACTCAAAGTGTGCCACCTTCTAGGTGACGCGCTGTTAGTGCACCCCCTGAGAGAGGCCCTATGAAGGGGGGAATTGGGTCCTATATGCCCCCCCAGACATCCCCTCCAGGTTGCCGCCTGCACTGTGAAAACACAAGCTTGTTTTCACATTGATGCGCTGCCCCCAGGGCAGTGGGAGTTTGCGGCTTCCCTGGGGCAGCGCATTCTACATAATAGGGCACATTTTCATTCTTTGCACACGCAAACCTTTCAAACGGTGCGCTGGGCGCAAACAATGACATTGTGTAATCTCATTGGTCTCTAAGCAGGCATCAGTTGAAGGCCTGAGAAGCCTCCACCTTGTCTCAGGGAAGAATATTATAATATAAACATAGAGGCCCAGAGTGTGGTGCCGATCAGAGGGCAGAGACTGTCCCCAGCATCTCTAGGAGCCTGAAGGTGTCCTCTGTGTGTGTCAGTCACACGGTGAGAATGCCCATGTCTGTGTGTGACAGCCTGGTAGTGTCCCATATGGCCCCCCCGTATACAGTGTACTGAGCATCCCTCTTTCCAAAAGGAATAGATCCAGAATACCTCATTGTGGAGTTTTGTGTGACAGACTGAGAATGTCCAACTCCTGGAATCATGAAGGACATTCTCAGTCTGTCACTCATGATTCCAGGATGTGGACATTCTCATTCTGTCACACATGAATCCAGGATGTGGACATTCTAAGTCTGTCCTCTAGGACTCCGGGATGTGGACATTCTCAGTCTGTCCTCTACGACTCCGGGATGTGGACATTCTCAGTCTGTCCTCTACGACTCCGGGATGTGGACATTCTCAGTCTGTCACACATGACTCCAGGATGTGGACATTCTCAGTCTGTCACACATGACTCCATGATGTGGACATTCTCAGTCTGTCCTCTACGACTCCGGGATGTGGACATTCTCAGTCTGTCACACATGATTCCAGGATGTGGACATTCTCAGTCTGTCACACATGACTCCATGATGTGGACATTCTAAGTCTGTCCTCTACGACTCCGGGATGTGGACATTCTCAATCTGTCCTCTACGACTCCGGGATGTTGACATTCTCAGTCTGTCACACATGACTCCAGGATGTGGACATTCTCAGTCTGTCCTCTACGACTCCAGGATGTGGACATTCGCAGTCTGTCCTCTACGACTCCGGGATGTGGACATTCTCAGTCTGTCACACATGACTCCAGGATGTGGACATTCTCAGTCTGTCCTCTACGACTCCAGGATGTGGACATTCTAAGTCTGTCCTCTACGACTCCGGGATGTGGACATTCTCAGTCTGTCACACATGACTCCAGGATGTGGACATTCTCAGTCTGTCACACATGACTCCATGATGTGGACATTCTAAGTCTGTCCTCTACGACTCCGGGATGTGGACATTCTCAATCTGTCCTCTACGACTCCGGGATGTGGACATTCTCAGTCTGTCACACATGACTCCAGGATGTGGACATTCTCAGTCTGTCCTCTACGACTCCAGGATGTGGACATTCGCAGTCTGTCCTCTACGACTCCGGGATGTGGACATTCTCAGTCTGTCACACATGACTCCAGGATGTGGACATTCTCAGTCTGTCCTCTACGACTCCAGGATGTGGACATTCTAAGTCTGTCCTCTACGACTCCGGGATGTGGACATTCTCAGTCTGTCACACATGACTCCAGGATGTGGACATTCTCAGTCTGTCACACATGACTCCTTGATGTGGACATTCTCAGGCTGTCCTCTATGACTCCAGGATGTGGACATTCTCAATCTATCCTCTACGACTCCAGGATGTGGACATTCTCAGTCTGTCCTCTACGACTCCGGGATGTGGACATTCTCAGTCTGTCACACATGACTCCAGGATGTGGATAGTCTTAATTTGTCCTCTATTCCTCCAAGATGTGGACATTCTCAGTCTGTCCTCTACGACTCCAGGATGTGGACATTCTAAGTCTGTACTCTACGACTCCGGGATGTGGAAATTCTCAGTCTGTCCTCTACGACTCCGGGATGTGGACATTCTCAGTCTGTCCTCTACGACTCCAGGATGTGGACATTCTTAGTCTGTCCTCTACGACTCCGGGATGTGGACATTCTTAGTCTGTCCTCTACGACTCCGGGATGTGGACATTCTCAGTCTGTCCTCTACGACTCCGGGATATGGACATTCTCAGTTTGTCCTCTACGACTCCGGGATGTGGACATTCTCAGTCTGTCACACATGACTCCAGGATGTGGACATTCTCAGTCTGTCACACATGACTCCATGATGTGGACATTCTCAGTCTGTCCTCTACGACTCCGGGATGTGGACATTCTCAGTCTGTCACACATGACTCCAGGATGTGGACATTCTCAGTCTGTTGCACATGACTCCGGGATGTGGACATTCTCAGTCTGTCCTCTACGACTCCAGGATGTGGACATTCTAAGTCTGTCCTCTACGACTCCGGGATGTGGACATTCTCAGTCTGTCACACATGACTCCAAGATGTGGACATTCTCAGTCTGTCACACATGACTCCATGATGTGGACATTCTAAGGCTGTCCTCTATGACTCCAGGATGTGGACATTCTCAATCTGTCCTCTACGACTCTGGGATGTGGACATTCTCAGTCTGTCACACATGACTCCAGGATGTGGACATTCTCAGTCTGTCCTCTACGACTCCAGGATGTGGACATTCTAAGTATGTCCTCTACGACTCCCGGATGTGGACATTCTAAGTATGTCCTCTACGACTCCGGGATGTGGACATTCTCAGTCTGTCCTCTACGACTCCGGGATGTGGACATTCTCAGTCTGTCACACATGACTCCAGGATGTGGATAGTCTTAGTTTGTCCTCTATTCCTCCAGGATGTGGACATTCTCAGTCTGTCCTCTACGACTCCAGGATGTGGACATTCTAAGTCTGTCCTCTACGACTCCGGGATGTGGACATTCTCAGTCTGTCCTCTACGACTCCGGGATGTGGACATTCTCAGTCTGTCCTCTACGACTCCGGCATGTGGACATTCTCAGTCTGTCACACATGACTCCAGGATGTGGACATTCTCAGTCTGTCACACATGACACCAGGATGTGGACATTCTCAGTCTGTCCTCTACGACTCCGGTATGTGGACATTCTCAGTCTGTCACACATGACACCAGGATGTGGACATTCTCAGTCTGTCCTCTACGACTCCGGGATGTGGACATTCTTAGTCTGTCACACATGACACCAGGATGTGGACATTCTCAGTCTGTCCTCTACGACTCCGGGATGTGGACATTCTCAGTCTGTCCTCTACGACTCCGGGATATGGACATTCTCAGTTTGTCCTCTACGACTCCGGGATGTGGACATTCTCAGTCTGTCACACATGACTCCAGGATGTGGACATTCTCAGTCTGTCACACATGACTCCATGATGTGGACATTCTCAGTCTGTCCTCTACGACTCCGGGATGTGGACATTCTCAGTCTGTCACACATGACTCCAGGATGTGGACATTCTCAGTCTGTTGCACATGATTCCGGGATGTGGACATTCTCAGTCTGTCCTCTACGACTCCAGGATGTGGACATTCTAAGTCTGTCCTCTACGACTCCGGGATGTGGACATTCTCAGTCTGTCACACATGACTCCAAGATGTGGACATTCTCAGTCTGTCACACATGACTCCATGATGTGGACATTCTAAGGCTGTCCTCTATGACTCCAGGATGTGGACATTCTCAGTCTATCCTCTACGACTCCAGGATGTGGACATTCTCAGTCTGTCCTCTACGACTCTGGGATGTGGACATTCTCAGTCTGTCACACATGACTCCAGGATGTGGACATTCTCAGTCTGTCCTCTACGACTCCAGGATGTGGACATTCTAAGTATGTCCTCTACGACTCCGGGATGTGGACATTCTAAGTATGTCCTCTACGACTCCGGGATGTGGGCATTCTCAGTCTGTCCTCTACGACTCCGGGATGTGGACATTCTCAGTCTGTCACACATGACTCCAGGATGTGGATAGTCTTAGTTTGTCCTCTATTCCTCCAGGATGTGGACATTCTCAGTCTGTCCTCCACGACTCCAGGATGTGGACATTCTAAGTCTGTCCTCTACGACTCCGGGATGTGGACATTCTCAGTCTGTCCTCTACGGCTCCGGGATGTGGACATTCTCAGTCTGTCACACATGACTCCATGATTTGGACATTCTCAGTCTGTCCTCTACGACTCCAGGATGTGGACATTCTAAGTCTGTCCTCTACAACTCCGGGATGTGGACATTTTGAGTCTGTCCTCTACGACTCCAGGATGTGGACATTTTTAGTCTGTCCTCTACGACTCCGGCATGTGGACATTCTCAGTCTGTCCTCTACGACTCCGGGATGTGGACATTCTCAGTCTGTCACACATGACACCAGGATGTGGACATTCTCAGTCTGTCCTCTACGACTCCGCGATGTGGACATTCTCAGTCTGTCCTCTACGACTCCGGGATGTGGACATTCTCAGTCTGTCACACATGACACCAGGATGTGGACATTCTCAGTCTGTCCTCTACGACTCCGGGATGTGGACATTCTCAGTCTGTCACACATGACTCCAGGATGTGGACATTCTCAGTCTGTCACACATGACTCCCGGATGCGGACATTCTCAGTCTGTCGTCCAGGATGTAGACATTCTCAGTCTGTCACACATGACTCCAGGATGTGGACATTCTAAGTCTGTCAACAAGGAATGTGCACTTAGTGGTATCCTGTTTGACAGGCTGAGAATGCTTTGCTGCTTTGTGTTAGAAATCTAAAGCGCCCCGTTCTCTGGGCAGCAGAAAACGACCGCAAACTTTTCAAAGGGAGACTTCCACGTTCCTCTGTGTAATAGTGGAAAGGTGCTATTCACAGCCGACCGCGCATGCCCACCGTCCTTTTGTAACAGCACTCCCTACTCTCTGCTCCCAAAGCTTAGCCCTCGTGTTCCACCACCTCCCTTCTACGCAGGCTGAAATCCCCTGACACCCTTTCATCTGATGAGCTCCCAAGCGGATTGGCAGCCATGCCCTACACAAGGTCACGGAGAACTCTAATTCCTCGGTTTCATTCCACGCTCGAGGGCAGGGCAGAGTGTCAGTCAGTGTCGAAAATGGAGGGTGCAAGGGGCATCCAGTGGTCACACGGACTGCCTTAATGAGAGGTCTATGAGGAGTCCTCTTAGAAATCAATCTATCTATCTATCTATCTATCTATCTATCTATCTATCTATCTATCTATCTATCTATCTATCTATCTATCTATCTATCTATCTATCTATCTATCTATCTATCTTGACACATCCAGTGATCGAATGGGCTGCCTTAATGAAAGTTCTATCAGGAGTTCTCATAGAACACAGTCTGTCTATCTATCTATCTATCTATCTATCTATCTATCTATCTATCTATCTATCTATCTATCTATCTATCTTGACACATCCAGTGATCGAATGGGCTGCCTTAATGAAAGTTCTATCAGGAGTTCTCATAGAACACAGTCTGTCTATCTATCTATCTATCTATCTATCTATCTATCTATCTATCTATCTATCTATCTATCTATCTATCTATCTATCTATCTTGACACATCCAGTGATCGAATGGGCTGCCTTAATGAAAGTTCTATCAGGAGTTCTCATAGAACACAGTCTATCTATCTATCTATCTATCTATCTATCTATCTATCTATCTATCTATCTATCTATCTATCTATCTATCTATCTATCTATCTATCTATCTATCTATCTATCTATCTATCTATCTATCTATCTATCTATCTATCTATCTATCTATCTATCTATCTATCTATCCATCTATCTATCTATCTATCTATCTATCTATCTTGACACATCCAGTGATCGAATGGGCTGCCTTAATGAAAGTTCTATCAGGAGTTCTCATAGAACACAGTCTGTCTATCTATCTATCTATCTATCTATCTATCTATCTATCTATCTATCTATCTATCTTGACGCATCCAGTGATCGAATGGGTTACCTTAATGAAAGTTCTAACAGGAGTTCTCATAGAACACAGCCTGTCTATCTATCTATCTATCTATCTATCTATCTATCTATCTATCTATCTATCTATCTATCTATCTATCTATCTATCTATCTATCTATCTATCTATCTTGACGTATCCAGTTATCGCATTGGCTGCCTTCATTAAAGTTATGTAAGAAGTTCCCTTAGAACACAATATCTATCTATCTATCTATCTATCTATCTATCTATCTATCTATCTATCTATCTATCTATCTATCTATCTATCTATCTATCTATCTATCTATCTATCTATCTATCTATCTATCTATCATGCAATGCAGCGTTGGGATTGGCTCCTCGGCGCTCTGATGGGGGCAGGGAGGCTTTGCATGTTCCTCACCAGGCTGCGTATTGCAGCCTGGGTGAGAACATGCAAAGTGCACAGGTAATGCTTGGCAGGCCCGAGAGAGCCAATCAAAGCATCATGCGCACTTAGGGAGTGCAAACCACTCTTCCATCTGCACTGTCCAGCACCCCCTACGAGCCACTGACTTCCATAGGAAAAATTAAAAGCTAATAACGATACGTTATCATTGTATTTTTCCTTTTTGAGCCGTGGGGTGACGCCCCTCAGCGTTAGAGGAGGAGCCTTCACTGTCCATTTCATCTTGGACACCATATCACACACATGAGTATATTCTGGGATTTTTCATACTGGTTTACCTCAATGGAACCAAATGGACATGAATGGAGTGGACCATGGTTTGTAGAAGTAAGTCACTGAGCTAGAATATGGAGTCTTTGATGGCATGGAGTAATCGGCTAACCTTTGTAGTGGTTTCGGCCTGCACAATAGTTAATAGACCTATTCATGTGCTTGAACAAATACACTATTTTGTAACCTTTGAAAAGCGTCATCTGCAGTTGAAAATTCTTTAACAACGTTTTGGTTAAAGAATTTTGCATCACACACACAAAAGGTGATGGCATCTGTGCTTGCAATATGTCTAACCACTGGCAATAGCTCGGGTAGCACTCCAACTCATCGTTCTTTTGTTTACCATGCCACCTCAGTTTGGACTCTGCCATATGCAAATCATCTTGCAGTCCAGCACGTAATGCCAGGCCAGGCCCTCCCTGAACCGGAACACAAACAACCAAAGACCGGTCTTGCCTCAATAATTTTGCAGACAAGACATTTTTCTGACACCCTCACTAAATGTTCGTTTTTGCTGAATTTGTTCCCCTAAAACTCATTTTTTTTTGCCTATTTAAATATTTTTTTTTTTTTTTGATTTTTCAAAAACCTTTATTAGTATTCTTAATCTGTACACCGCTATTTAGCCAACAACCCGGAGGCAGGCAGCATATGTCCAACTTTCATATAGCAGGGTTGCAATACGTGCACAGTTCGCATTCAGGCAATATAGTTTGAATATTTAACATAAACACATGTTCCCCACAGGTTTTTGTTTTTGTTTTTCTATTTTTTGCTCCACAACTCTGTGAGCATTTTACCTAGGTACAATTGTGCCATAGGTCTCACAAGGATTTAGGATAGGGTGAGTCCTTTAGGAGGCTCATACCGTCCATCTCCTTTGGTCCTGAAGAATACCGGGAATTATCCCATAAGGTAGAAACATGTTGACCTAAAAAACACCACCAACACATATAGAGATACGTAGGTCGTAACTTCCCCCTTCCAGTATCTCGCATTTTGTTTTAATATTGTCCAGTTGCTTTTTAATAAAACTCATTTTTGAAAGACAAACCAGGACAATTTTTAACATCACCCCTTTTTTTTGCACTTACACTTCACAAACCCGCTCCACTGTACTACAGGTGTTGAAGCACACCCTGGTGACGCTAGGCCACCAGGGTGGACCCCGATGATGAAGCATGTCACCACTAGGTGGTGAGTGAGGGGTTTATTAAAAAAGGATTATTTTTCCATTTTTTTGTTGACCTCCACCTGACACGTCGGAACATACTGAGAACTAATACCAAATGCACACCAAATTACAGTATAGAGAAAGATGTCTCAATGGGCATAAATGAGTACAAGTAACAGAGTTCAGAACAAAAAGGGGAAGCGATGTAGTGCGATTCCTCTTTATTTGCATGGACGGCCAGCCGACACGTGTTTCGTCGTCAAGCGGTAACAATGCTTGCACGACTCATCAGGGCTGTAGCGTGAAGGAAGAGGACCACAGGTCGCTAAGCCGGTGATATTTCCGACCCGGCCCCTGCTCGAGACCAGGTAGACGTGGGATAGTGGATGTGGCTCCAGATTCCAGGGATCATGTAATGTAGACGATGCTTTATGTGAAGGCAACAGTACTCCAAGTGACTCTAGTAAAAGGATGCCACCAATGAAAAAAGCATCCGCTTCAAGGTGCTGTCATTACTGGGTTGGAAGATCCAAGCAAGGTGTCAGGAGTATAGTGAGCACCCCAATTGTGCGGGATCGGTGGTTGTTCTGCGACTAGCGGGAAGGATGACTCCTCGCAGCGGTTCCGGGTACGTCGGAACATACTCCTTCTTATGTTTTGCATATCCTTGTCCAGGGGAACAGGAGTATTTCTTGTCCACTCGGAGTGGGCACAATCCCTTACTCTCTCCTTTGTTTTCCCGATATCGTGGCAGCGCACAGCTGCGAGAGCATAGACACTGCTAACACTGGTGTCACAGTTGAGGAGACACGATACAAACATGGCAGAAAACCCAGGCTTATCTTTCTCAACAGAAGAAATAGACTCAATCATGAGCAATCTAAATGAATTTGCAGATGCAAATATCAGTAATACTATCTCACAGACATCGGAATGGGAGAAACTAACGGAGATGAAACGCAACAGTATACGAACCATACTGCACGGGACCATATTAAAAGAATACGTAACTAATAACATTGCTCCAAACGGCCTACTGGTTACCAACGCCCCGAGAATTTTCTTAGATGATCCTGAATTTAGGAAGGATTGGGCCCTGATAGCATGGCACTGCACCCACGATTGGATTATATTGATACTCAAAACTGCAGTACGCCTCTCAGAGAAAATCCAAATAGAAATCCAATTGACTGAGAGCCAAATCAAAGCCACCATCACGGGATATAAGAAAAAGTTAGACGATCTCAACAAAGAAATAAATGAATACAGAGATAACCTTACCCAACAGAAGGTGCTCAAATTCCAAAAGGACCTCAAGAAATTCAAATTTGTCAAAGCCTACCCATACTCGGATCCGGACTACAAAGCTACTTCGATACCCGACCAAGACTCGGATGCTTCAAGCAACACCTCTCAAAGCTCAAATAACAGCGGAGGGTCAAATAGTAGTACACCAAGACAAAGACAAGGAGGAGCATACAGAGGGCATCAACAATGGCCACAATATAGCCACCCTCCCTTTATGAACCCCTATCAACCACCACAACAGTTCCCGATGTATGGATGGCAACCTCCATTCCAACAGTTCCCCTTTCCACCCAACCAATTCCGGCCTCCTTTTCCCAACAGAGGCAGGCGAGGAAGAGGACGCAACAGACGGGGGAACAACGTCCACTGGGAGGAGGAGGATACAATAGGAAACAACACCAGGAGCAAAACGGGGACCAACAAGGCAGGCACCAGCAATGCGAGGAGCTAGTTACCAACTTATCATCACGAACACTGTCAGTGGCAGAGACACAAGTCCTGAACAAAGGACTTGGATTTGTACCAACGGCCGCACTGGATAAATTTAAGTTACACTGTGAACTGGCGGCATTCTTCAGGAAATTGAAGCTTAAAGCTTTTTTCGAAAAAAAACACACTGAAAGTGCAGAGGCCACTATCAATGAAACAGGTCTGAGAACGAAATCAACATTTGTACCACCTCCGCATACCATCCCTGTCGAAATCAACACCTTCGAGCAGGCTGTGTTCAACGACATTGAGAGAATGTCAGTCACTACACTCTACCATAACAATACCAGGGCAGAGAAAAAAGCCGTGATCGATCTCAAACATGATGACAAAATCGTGATAAAACCAGCAGACAAAGGGGGTGGATTGGTAATGATGAATACAACGGATTACCAGACGGAATGCAGACGCCTACTAGGCGACACAAAGAACTACCTACCACTCCAAACTGATCCCACGGAAGACCTGCGTGCTGAAATAATAGAACTTGTGGAGACAGCTGAAGCAGCGGGCCACATCTCCAAACAAGAGGCTGACTATCTCAGCAAGACAGAAGCCAAAGTACCTTACTTCTACGTGGTCCCCAAAATGCACAAGAACAAAATGCCCCCCCCGGGAAGACCAATCGTATCCGGCATAGGTTCACTGTTGGAACCCCTCTCGAGGTTTTGTGACTTCTTTCTCAAAACCATCGTACAGAAGACACCCACATACCTAAGGGATACCAAGAACTTACTAACACTACTAAAGAACATCAAAATGGAGGAAGATACATCATAGTAAGCTTTGACATTGAAAGCCTCTATACTAACATTCCCCAGAATGCAACCATAGAGGTACTGAAAAAAACACTGGAAGAAACCCCTTGGGACCACCGTACGCCCAGAGAATTCATCATCAATTGTGCTACACTAGCCCTGAAAAGGAACTTTTTCGAACACGAAGGAACACTATACCTCCAGATAGGGGGGACTTCCATGGGCAGTGTCTTCGCGCCGAGCGTAGCAGGGATCTACGTGTTTGATTTTGAACAGAAATATATCTTAACACCCAATAACCCCTACTTTGACAACATCAAATTCTGGCGGAGATATATTGACGATGTTTTAGCCATTTGGCAAGGCCCACAAGAGTCTTTACTGGCGTTCATAACTTGGCTCAACAACCGTGACCCCCATTTACATTTTACCCACAGCATGGATAAAAAGAAAATGGTTTTCTTGGACATAGAAATCCAAAGGGAGAATGATACGCTCACAACCAAGACCTACTTCAAACCGACAGCAAAAAACAACCTGCTAAGGTACGAGAGCTTCCACCCACGACCACTAAGGGAGAATCTGCCCTACGGCCAATATCTGCGCTTACGCAGAAACTGCAGCAAATTGACTGACTACAAGAGCCAGGCAGAAGAACTAACAACTAAGCTGAAAAACCGTGGCTACCCCACCCAGATTATCAACAAATGTCAAAAGAGAGCGAGGAACCAACAGAGAGATACCCTCCTGGAAGAAACCGTGAGGAACCAACCAGCAACTCCATTGACATGCGTGACCACTTACAATGCAATCTCAAATCAAGTCAGTCGAAGTATAAACAAACATTGGTCCATGGTCAATTCCGGCAACCTCAAATGGGATAAGCCACTTTTCTCATACAGACGGGCGCAAAGCCTAAAGGATAGCCTGGTGAATACCAGACCAAAAAAAACCATTGAGAATAACAACCCCACGCTCACACAACTATGGGGGCTACCGCCTGTAACAGGACACTCACGATGTGGTGACTGTAGTGTCTGCCACCTTACGGACAACACCAAAACGCTAAACCTCGAAAAAGACAGGATCTGGGAACAAAGAAGCCACACGAATTGCAACAGCAGCAATGTTGTGTATCTAATCACCTGTACCTGCGGGAAGCCTTACGTTGGAATGACGACCCGCAAAGTAAAACAACGTATCTGTGAACACAGAAGTACAATACGCTGCAAGAAAAACATTACCAAACTGACCGACCATTTCCTCACAGCCAATCACACCCCCAATGACATGAAATGGACAGTAATAGAGCAACTGCAACCAGGCCCCAACATACAATCCCGCCTCTTCGAGAAGGAGCAACGCTGGATTTACAGACTTTCGACCCACAAACAGGGATTAAATGATAATATTCCGTGGGCCTCTGTGCTGAAATGAGCATTCATTTTTTTCAGATTTTTTTCAGATTTTTTTCAGATACCTCATGGACCACTCTGGGTCGCCCAGCAGTTTCACCGTGCCCACTGGCACCGTGTTAAACACATTCCCCATTATCCCTAATGCCCATAGTTCTCAATCTATTTGCCAATACATCAAATAGTCCCACGCTGGGTATTGCGTTTTCCTAGTACCATGCTCCCTGGCACCAACCGTAGAGCCCTCGGTTTGCCTATAAGATTTAGCCTTAAAGAGTGAGCTCACTCCTTTTCCTTCGATTTTTACCTCCGTTTTTTTACCTCCGTTTTTAACCTCCGTTGTTTAACTACCTTAATCTACCCTCATCCCGATCTGCAATTAATGCATGATAGTCAATCCCCGTCATGTCAGTGCCCCTGTTAATCATCTCCGCGGAGGCATTGACATTCGCAATCTGAAACCGAGCGCTTACAGCGTCTCCTTGACAACCGAGGGCCCCGGCGGCTTGCCATACTGCAACCCCGCCCAACCGGTGACGCGGACCCACGTGACCGCACCCGGAAGCAGCCGCCCATTATCTACCACGGCAGTCCGCCCGGCACTGGCAGCCGAGCAGCGGACGGTAGCTGTAGGTAACGGGCCATGTACCACGCCAGTAAACTGTAAGTAACTGATCAAATGTACCGGCGTGTACATTAACACGCGCGGATAGTTTACCGCACACCCTTACTACGATATTTACAATTTCCTTGCTTCTAATCACGGATACAACACTTCTTAATTCAGAGTACGTTGTACCGCGTGATGTACCTACCCCCTGCCCGACGAAGCACCAAACAAAAGCTATAATAGTAAGCCTGATCTATGCCATATTGTATATTTGTCTCTTTCTGTGTAATTCGTGTTTTGTCAGTCCTGTCTGTCTTTTCACTTAGAGTCACCCTCAGTAACCAGTGATTGACTCGTGAGACATTACATTGCGCGTCACAATAGCTCTGCGCTGTAACAATAGTATTTTTTCCTTAATTTGAGAGATAAAACGGTACAAACTGCATGTGACTTAGCACGTACCTAATAGACATTGATATATCTTCCATTGGCCTTAATCATAAGCGTTCACCCACGATATATCACAATGCTCATCAATAACGAGAGGTCTCAAATCACCACTGTGGCATGCAGAATGACTGCACTAAGAATCTGCACGACGTTACAGGCTAGTAAGAATGTTCTGCGCCTGACGCCAATCCATTTCTCTTTCCCCACAGGTTTTTGTTTTTGTTTTTCTATTTTTTGCTCCACAACTCTGTGAGCATTTTACCTAGGTACAATTGTGCCATAGGTCTCACAAGGATTTAGGATAGGGTGAGTCCTTTAGGAGGCTCATACCGTCCATCTCCTTTGGTCCTGAAGAATACCGGGAATTATCCCATAAGGTAGAAACATGTTGACCTAAAAAACACCACCAACACATATAGAGATACGTAGGTCGTAACTTCCCCCTTCCAGTATCTCGCATTTTGTTTTAATATTGTCCAGTTGCTTTTTAATAAAACTCATTTTTGAAAGACAAACCAGGACAATTTTTAACATCACCCCCTTTTTTTGCACTTACACTTCACAAACCCGCTCCACTGTACTACAGGTGTTGAAGCACACCCTGGTGACGCGAGGCCACCAGGGTGGACCCCGATGATGAAGCATGTCACCACTAGGTGGTGAGTGAGGGGTTTATTAAAAAAGGATTATTTTTCCATTTTTTAGTTGACCTCCACCTGACACGTCGGAACATACTCCTTCTTATGTTTTGCATAGAGATTGTCACAGGTCAACCCAATCAGTTTCCATCAAGTGATCACAAGTCTCGCCGCCAGAAGCCCTTGGTTGTCTGCATGGAGCCATTCCCCCACCCCCCCTGCACCCGCTCTATATGTTCCCCCTGTACTGCCCTCAGTCACTTTCATCCCCCTCCGAGTGGGCCAGCCAGTCCACCAATGGCTGCCAAATGTCGGCAGGCCTAGAGCGGAGTGGCATCAGTTCCCAATACGCCGTCAACTGGTTTTTGCAGTACAAGGCAGATTTCAGCCAGCTCGATATCGTAGGTGGGGACTTTTGTTTCCATTTGAGCGCTATCTGCCGCTTGGCAAGCAGGAGTAACATTGCGACCAGCTTTCTGCACGTACTCGGTACCGGCAGCACAAATCCCAGGAGGCCTAATAATGGGTCGGGACCCAAGGGTATATGCATCATCAGACTCATAGTGCGAAACACATTCTCCCAGTATGCCCCTATCGGGCCACACGTCCAAGACAAATGATAAAAGGTGGCCTCTCTCTCACCACATCTCCAGCAGGAGGCGTCAGCTGACAGTCCCATTCTCACCAGTTGCAAGGGCGTACGGTACGTTCTGTGTAGATAATTGAAGTGTATGAGCCTGAGCCTGTAATTTGGGGATAAGTGTTCTAGTTGCGTGCAACAGAATGTCCATTGTTTTTCCGATATCTGTATTTCCGCCTCCCTCACCCAGGCCATCCTCGAGTCAGTGTGTGGGACTGGTGTCGTGTTCTGTGTGGCCCTGTAGATCCTCGTTATCAATTTATGGGAGGATGCATTCGAGAGAACGTCCTCCAGTGCCGCTAGTGTCGGCGGTGCCTCCGGGAAGCCCGGGTATCTACGTTTGCACGCAGCCCGCAGTTGATAATACAATAAGAGTTCTGTGGCCGTCGGGGACGTAGAGTCAGTCATGTCCTGTATCTCTATAAAGTTGTCATCCGGGTACAGGTCTCCTGCCACCTTCAGGCCTCTCTCGCTCGCTCTACGGACCACTGCTGCATCCGTGAGTGGTTCCAGCAGGGGGTTGCCGTCTAGTGGCATGCTCGGGGCGTACATGTCGCTCACGCCCGCTCGTTTTGCTATGCCCGCCCATGCCCATCGCACCATCTCCACCGTGTCTATGTCCTCATGCGGTCTCTTAAATTTTTTGTATACCGCCGTCTTGATGGGGCATGGAGACGCCACGTCTATCTCAATAGCTACGTGAGGTTGGTACGGGATCGGGTGGTGCCAGTAGTAGAGGAACTGAGCTTGTGCACTGTACGCATACAGCTCAAAATCTGGCGCAGCTAAACCACCCTGCCGGAACGGGAGAGTTAGGAGGTTCCAGGCCACTCTGGGTTGTCGACCCGCCCATACCAACTCAATGACCGCAGACCGGAGCCTGGCGAAAAATGCCATTGTTAACGGCAGAGGTATGTTTATAAATAAATACAGGAATTTGGGGACCACCACCATTTTGGCAAGAGCTATGCGACCCATCAATGAAAGCGGAAGAGTCTTCCACTTCTGTACTTTGCCCTCCAGCCAATCCATTGCCACTCCAAAGTTTGAGAGCCAGATTTCATGAACGGTGCAGCTCACTTTAATGCCCAAGTATTTTACTTCCTCCACTGCCCAGTCAATCTGAAATTCCGTGTGGCACCTCACCGTGCTATCTGTTAATGGCAGCATGGTCGACTTCGACCAATTAATATTAATCCCAGTGAGGCCGCTATATCTAAGCATCTCCCTCATCAGCGGATCGAAATTCGTCTCAGGGTCCATCATGTAGATGGTGATGTCGTCTGCGTATAGGGAGATAAGCAGACCGCGCGATGTGAAGCCTATGCTCCTTTGGGTGTGGTGTTGCCGCATACGTGCTGCAAGCGGCTCCGTAGCTACAGCAAAGAGTAGGGGAGAGAGCGGGCATCCCTGTCTCGTCCCTCTCGTGATCCGTATAGAGTCTGAGGTCTGCCCATTCACTCGCACCCTTGCAGTCGGGTGATTGTACAGCACGCCGATACGTCTGGCAAACAGCGGGCTGAAACCCATTCTAGTAAAGAGTGCGTACAGGAACTTCCACTCCAGGGAGTCGAATGCCTTTGTCGCATCAAGTAGCGCAGCAGCAGCTTTCGATTTGGGGTCCAGGTAGTGGAGCAACCCGAACAGAACTCTCAGATTGTGTGAAGTGGATCTCTCCAAGACGAAACCCGACTGGTCTGATAGTGCAATCTGCGGTAGCATGTATTTTAGTCGGTCAGCCAGCAGTTTCGCATAGATCTTGGCGTCCACATTGATGAGCGAGAGGGGTCGGTATGAGTCCGGCTCAAGAGGGTCCTTGCCGGGCTTGAGTAGGGTGATGATCAGTGCCTCGCGCATGGATTGCGGGAGTATCCCTGATTCGACCGCTTCCTCAAAGACCCTGTATAGTTTGGGTACCAGAATATCTACATACTCCTTGTAAAATTCTGACGTTAAACCGTCTGGTCCAGGCGCCTTACCAGGCGGCATGCTTATTATTATAGCCCGTATGTCCTCCTGCGAGAACGGTAGGTCCATGTACTGTCTGGCCCTGTTGTTAAACCAGGCCAGGGTGATTGTGTCTAGATAGTCTGTGATAGTTTGGTCGTCAGGCGTAATTTTGGACGTGTAGAGTGTGCTGTAGTATTGCGTCATGACTCCGAGGATGGCCTTTGGCTCCCTCACTATGTCTCCTCCCTCATCTCTAATCTCTAGCACATAGTCCGCACCCCTGGGAGCACGGAGCATGTTGGCCAGCGTCCTGCCTGCCCTATCCCCCTCCCCGTACCGTCGTGCCTGCGCATCCTTCGCTAGAAAGGACACCTCTCTGTCTGCCTCTTCCTGGTATTGCGTGAGCTTCGTGCGAAACTCAGCCCTCGCTCTGTCTGTAGGTGTTTCTTGAAGTCGAGCCTCGAGCGCTGCTAGTTCAGTTTCAAGTGTTTGCAAGGTGCTTCTGATTGAGCGGAGTACACCTGTCTTCAGTGACATGCAGCACCCCCTTATCACCACCTTACAGGCCTCCCACAGCGTGCCCGGGGAGTCCACCGACCCCTCGTTCAGCTCGAAGTAGTCCTCCAGTTTTACCCTCAACTCTTGGCTAAATACCTGGTCTCTAAGTGCCCTGGAAGGGAACCTCCAGCTAAAAGGTTGAATGTAGGGTGTTGGGGTGGCTAGGGTAAGGCATACTGGCGCATGATCGGACAGTGAGCGCGGTAGGTGTGTTACATCTGTCACAAGTGTATGGACGTCCCCAGAAAGCAGCCAGTAATCGAGTCTAGACCACGTGGCTCTGTGCATTGTTAGACAAGTACCTTCCCGGGCTCCCGGGTGCAGTACTCTCCAGGAGTCTATCAGGCGAGCCTCCGAGATGATATCCCATAGTGCAGCCGCCGCCTTGGGGTGGTGTTCTCTCGCTGTACCCTGTCTATCCATCGTGTCTGAGAGCACCACGTTGTAATCTCCTCCCCACATAATCGCTGCCTGCCCTTTAGTCTGCACTTTATACCAAAGGTCGTTATAGAACTCAGGGTTGTCATCATTAGGACCATACACATTCACCAAAATCATCCTCATGCCACACAGAGTTCCTACCACTATGATGTACCGCCCCTCTGTATCCAACTGCACCTCTGACGTTGTCCAGTGAAGACCCCGCCTAATGAGTATCGCTACCCCCCGGGAGTAGTTGGAGTAGGGTGCATGCAGTGTTACCCCCCATCTAGTACTACGGAGCATCGCAGCGGCATTGGCAGTCAGGTGGGTCTCCTGCAGAAAACATATGTCAATATTCCTTCGCAGCAAGTAGGCTGGAACCAGCCGGGCCTTACGCCTATCGTTCAAGCCGCGCACATTCCAGGTTAACAATTTAATGTGAGCCATGGTCAGAAGTGTGAGTATGCAGCGTCACTCCCTTCCGCAACATGCGCACCAGGGTACAACGCAATTGTTCACGATCGGTCACCATGCGATACCTGGCGCCTAAAGTGCTCTGGGGCCTATCTCGTTCAACTGTGTAAGTATTCGCTGCCTGTGACATCAGCCTCTCAACAAAACAATTAGCAACAGTGCTCTGCAATCCCAAACCCCCCCAACCCCCTCCCGCTCCAACCCCCCAATCAGGTCGTGCAATTCTATCCCTCCCCCCCACCCAAACATCAAACACCCTGTAAGGCATTGCAATAGTTCAAGTTCAATGGGAGTCATCCCTCGGGGAACGCGGGTCTTACGCACACTAACCCTGTACTCATGCCAGGGCGACCGAGCGCCAGCCTGACAGTGCTCCCGTGTGGACCTCCCCCTCACACCTTACATGTATCAGTAACGGCCAACTTATCTTAATACGGAGGATCTGCAGTGTCCGAGTCCCTCAGCAGGCCTCCCCGGCCCTTGCATCGCATAGTGACAGCAATGATGGTTCAAAGTTCGCTCCTCCGTCACTCTATGTCACTTAGGACAGCTCTCTCTTCAGGTACCTCAGGAGCCGGCTGATTCTTTTGATCTCGCGATAGTTGCTTCGCATATTTCAATGCTGCCTTGGCGTCCACAAAAAAGGAAGGTTTGCCTGGGCCTTGTACCCTCAGCTTGGCGGGGTATATCAGCGAGTATTTAGTTCCAATTTGCTGGAAGATCTTCTTGGCCGGGACGAATTCCCTCCTAGCCGCCTGAACCTGCATGGTGAAATCCGGGAAGATCGAGATGTGGTTACCCTGGTATTGGAGGTCCTTTATATCTCTTGCCATGCGTAAAATGGTGTCACGGTCCCTGTAGTTCAAAATGCGCGCTATGATTGCTCTCGGCGGTGCACCCGGTTGTGGCTGGGGACCCAGCGTCCTGTGCGCCCTTTCGACCAGGAACATTTGGGAGAGGCCTGTCCCAAATAGTTCTGACATCATGGTCTCTACGTACACCTCCATTTTCGCAATGTTGGTCGTTTCGGCCACCCCCGTTATGCGGACGTTGTTGCGTCTTGAGCGGGCTTCCAAGTCCTCATTCTTCTGTTGGATCAGCGTCAAGACCTTGTCCATGCCTCGTATTTTCCTGTCCATAGCAGTATGGCCCTCTTCCGTTTCAGTCACATGCGTTTCCAGCACGTCCATCCTGCCATCCTGCTTGTCCATGCGCCTGGTCAGGCCGTCCATACGAGCCGCCAAGTCGTCCATCTTTTGATCTATCCCTTGGAGACTCGTTTTGAGTTCCTGAAACATGGACTTGATTTCAGAAGTTTGCGTGCCCCCATTATCATTTTTGGCCGCCTCGTCTTCAGATTGCTCCTGGCCTGTCGTCCTCTGCTTGGTCTTATCAAAGGTGATCTTCGGCTGTCTCGTATCCGGTTTCCCCATCTTGCCTGGCGAACTCGACGGAGGGAGCACTGAGAACCTAGTCGTGCGCTGGCTCCGTCTAGCAAGGACTGCAGCTTGAGGTGTCCCATGCAGCCTAGGCTTCTCCAGCGCCCTTGCAGTTAGTTGTAGCTGTGCACGCTTGCATAGGAGGCAGTTCGTGGCCAGAATACCCTCCGCTGACCAGTCGCGGCAACTGAACAACCCACTCAGGGTCCGGCGGCACAAAATGGCGTCTCGCGCCAAAACAGTAGGGTTCCAGCAGCCGAGCCCAGATCCTGGGATTCGAGAGCGTTTTGCCACCACAAGCGTTCAGCGACCCTAGGGGGCAGTGGGCTAGTCTGTGCATTCACGGGGGGGGGGTGCCGCCAAAGTAATGTTCGCATCAGGTGCTTCTGCCCGCCCCTCCACGCAGTTTGGCCACGCGGGGGGTCCGCAGCCCGAGTATGGCACCCTCGCACCCAACTGGGTCTTGGAGCGTCGTCAGCCTCCCCCGTTATGCTCCTTACCGGATCGGCCCCAAAGCAGGACGGTAGCGCAGCTTTCCGATCTCACCGCCTCACAGTGCACCCCCGCTCCGGGCCAATCCAGCACGTTGTGTCACTCTAGAGCCATGGAGGGAGCGACCGTTCGTCCCAGGTACCGCCGCAGCTCAGCGCGGAGTTGTTGGGCGCCCCCTCCGGCCCCCGGTGTGCAGGCCGCGCAGCGCCGGGCTCCCCACTGCTCTCCTCCGGATCCCAGCTCACGCGAGGTCCCGGCTTCCAACTTGACTCGGGCCGCCTCTTCACTCGCAGGCTGCCCGCGTCAGTTCAGAGCGGTCAATCTTCCCGCTTCGTTTTCGTTCCTCCAGCGAGTGACCCCCGCCACTCCACGGGGCTTCTGAGCGGGAGAGGTCCGGGATCTCTGTCCGTTTAAAGGATAATTGCCTCGCGTCCAAGCCACGCCCCCCCTATTTAAATATTACATGCTGTGCAACATTTACAAACTTTTGAAAAAACCTTTTAAGGTTTGCAGAGATAAAAAGTAGGAACATTAAACACTCGTCCCTAGTTGTGAGGTGGAACAGCCCTTGATTAATACATAGTTCTTAAGTGACCATCTTTCAGACCTCATCTGTATGCAAACAAGCATTGGAAAATTCAGTAGGTCCCAGCTGTAAAAGGCCAAGCTATTGGTAATTATTTTTTCAAATGCTGTTTGCAATTAAATACATTCATCATGGTGCATATGCATGCATTGCTGGCGATCTTGCAATGAGTTGTCTATTTAAAAAAAACATTCCAAGATGGTTGCGATGCGTACACATGCTTCGTGACGCATACACGTGTGTGCCGTAATGCATGGATGCCTTTGAGTCGAGATGCATGCACGAGGATACATCTCGGTATACAGCAGCCATTTCGCTATTTTTATTTACCATTCAAACAAGACGGGTGGCAGTGGCAGAATAGCAAAACTGAAAGTTAAAGACGCAAAAAACAGAGTGGGTACCAGTGCAAAAAATGGAAATAAACTGCCCAGTATCAATTTCCAGCTTATGGGCCCTTGTGAAAAATAAAATAACATTTTTAGACTGAGATGGGGATTATTGGGAGTTTAAAAAAAAAGGAGGACACAGGTGAGCGGGGCCAGGAACAACTATGGGAGAATGTAAGGAAACCTTTGTACTCATCCGTAGTGCTAATGGCAAAATAAAAGGAGAGTGCCTTGAAGTTAGCAGTAAAAGGAAAAAAATCATCCTATCAGAGCACTGTGAGACCGAAATGCTCCTAGTTGGTGCAACCAACCACTAGGTTAGGGAGTAAAGCTATTGAATCAAGAGCAGAGCCCTCAGACAGACAGCTACACCATCCAATCAGGATTAAGGGGCTGACCCAAAGTCCATTCTAAGTATATGCCATGGATTGAAAACAATATGAAGCTGTCTGTTGCGGAGACCTACAAGGGGCCACCACGGTACTCACTTCACAACCCCCACCCAAATATAGTCAACTAATGCAGCGCCCCTTGCGATGGCTCTTGTCATAGGAATGACAGAACGGGGTGAGTGCCCCTGTTGATATGTACAGAACAGCTCGAAGGCAGGAGGGCCGGACGGTCAATGTTGTATCTGGGGTTGCATCCCCTGCACCAGGCCAGGGACAGAGGGACATCAGTGCGAATGAGTTTCTAAGCTCGATGAAACATGCTTGGCTGTGACCTTTGACCCCATGCACAGGAAGGGTAATCGGGGTGAACCGTGTGACGAACGCTCTAGGCCATATGAAAGTGAATGCGGTCCCCTGGGGGCTGTGCAGGCGTCGCTACGTGACAGGGGTCAGTGGCAATCAGCAGAAGCGGTGGCAGGGGGCGCCGGGGCCCGTCAGACCTCACACCCCTCCGGACATAACAGACAGGAGCGTACCTTGTTCTCTACGTGTGACAGCCACGCCTACATGATGTACGCGTTGCGCGCACTGCATTGTATTTTGGGATGCAGTGCACTCAACGAAATTCGTTTTATTTATTTAAATGTTTACTTACCTGTAAAACTCGGTAATCCATACATTACTACCCCCTACTCTGCCCCTCCCCCTACCCACGTCACCGCCCTGCATTTCCTCCCACTGCCGGCCGTGGCTGTGACTGGGTGGTACCAGGCGGTCCTCATCGGGTTGCAATGATTGCCTGCACCCGCGGACCCTGCTGCCCCTGCCCCTGGAGCGCTAGTGACGATCAGGCCTCTGGTCTTCGGACCCCAGAGGCCGCAGGGTGCACTGAGCACGGCTGCCCCCGTTTTACCTGTGTGACCTGCTGCAAAGAGTCTGGCGCCGTAGTAGATAGCCCTTCTCCTCGTGCCATACTTCTTGCGTAATAAGGCTTTCATTAAGGCACAAAACCGATTTGCCTCAGTCTGAACTGCAAAAACACCTCTGCTGTGGTGCAAACATGGGGAAATAAGATTTGGAAATCCCTGCAAAAGTATCTAGTTGGATATTTTGGAAAACGTTTTCTAAAAAATACACCTTGAACAAGACCAGTTAATTGACCGATCACACTGAATGTGGTGCACAACTCCGTGAATGGAAAACTAGTGTCTAAATGCAACTTAATTCATGAATGCCCTAAGGTTTCCAAATAGTGTCTTTGTCACCATAGGAACAAGTATCTTGCGTAGACAATGTTCTGAGCAATCGATTTATTGCTTCAAAGCAAGGTACTAAAGCGCCAGGATACCCTTTGGGTGACAGTCGCGCTATATAAGTATGCCTACATACATACATACATACATAACGCTTATGCCAGCCACACTTGGAGACAGCATCCTTACCGACTCTTGCTTTTCTATGACAGGGAAGCACCTTAGCCACCGGCAAGACACCACTTGTCTACTGTGCATGCCTCCTGAATGCAGTACCCAACGGATGCCCACTGCAGGCTGATACTTTGTTTCAATCATAGTGCTCAGAAACCATCTTACTCGAATACAAGCACTGGTGCCATCTTCAAGATAATGGCACACTTTGAGATCCTGGCTTTAGAAGGAAAGGGGGGGGGGCAAAGAAGCAGGAAAGGGACACTCGAGCACCATTGCAATTTCGTACCCTCGTGCCACACTCTTCCACACCAATTCGAATGGCAGAGTCACCCCTCAGCTAGCATTTGACTCAAACTTAAGTTCCTTCATTTCTTTGCCAAATAAAATCACTTTAGGGTCTACAGCTCACACGTTAGAATACCTTTGCAGACATTGTTCATATTTCTGCTTCCACACTGGGTTTATTGTATGTAGACAGTCCACCTGCCTTTCCAGCTCTTCCTTCATGATTCTGCTTGCTTGTGTCAGTCTCTTCCTCCATGTGGGTATTCGCGTGGGAGAAACATATTCTGTGGCAACACCCCCTATCAAATGCCTTTTTCTCCTACATATGTGTGGTGTTTCTGAGCCAGATGTGCTCTGTCTGCTTTTGTCATCCGTATCCATGACCCGGGCAGCTCAAGGGAGCCCACCTATAGGCATGGACCTTCTAAGGGTGGAGAAGCGTGGCTCAGTGGTTAGAGGCGGCAGACCCGGATGCTGAGATCGGCTGTGGACCAGGGTTCAATTCCCCGCCTCGGCGGGTCTCGGGCTCAAAAATTCCACAGACTCGACAATTCTCGCTCCGGTGCCTACTCGACTCACGGGGGTCACACTCTGCGACTCTGGGCAATAGCTTGCTTAATCTCCACTACGGCCCCTCGTGGCGGGATGCCTGGCTTTCACCTTGTGGATACCCTGCCGGGGTATCTCACAGGGGAATACCAGGACGGGTTCCCTAAGCAAGCGCCTTGATACCTTCGGGTGATACGTGCGCTATATAAGTCGCAATACATTTACATTTACAAGGGTGCTTTAAATCTTGAGTGTTCTCATTGGCTATTTCCAGAACCCGGCAAGGACAATATCCAGTGTCTCAAGTGAGTCCTTACTATTGAAGGTGTCTGCATTAGATGCTTTCATTCTTTAGTCCATAAACTATTAGCAGAGCTCTCAATTGTCCCAGGACAATGCATGAGTAGTCCATCTCTTCCAGATTTTTATTTTTTTAATTCTATGATTTGTAGTCTGGATTTTATAGCTGGCTCAACAGGACTATAAATCCCAGCATGCTGTGATGAAACTTGGACTGCATGAGCTGCTCCTGCTTGCAATGGGAACCTTGAGAGCTATGTGTGAGCCTTGATGAATGCTGGGTAAAATGTGTTCATCCTCGAAGTTTTTTTATAAGTGTTTTAACTATATTGTTTGCAGTATTTTTGCCCTGAAAGTGCCCTTGGGGATGCAGCGGTCATTAGTCAATGGGCCAGGAGGTCCCTCCCTTCCTGATGATGACTTCCTGCAATGTGTGGCAACTAGTTATCCCAGATTGTGCTATCCTGCCCACTCCCAGGATGGCAGAACCCCCTCAGTGTGTGGAGTTAGGTAGCTCACCCTGGAGCACAGTCTCTGGGATTATGCAATTCTGCAGCTACAGCGATTTTCACATAATTGTGAATTTGCCGCGTTTGCCATGTAATCCATCATCTGCAGCATAATCTGCAGATTTTAACAAAACAAAAAAAATCCTAACTCAAATAGATCAAAGGTTACAACATATATGGTGACTGGTTCCTGCGCACCAGAAGTCTTTTCGCAAGGGTCGCCTGGTCATCATTCAGTTACTTGTTGCTGTATTTGGGTGTTAAAATTGGTACCAAGATGAACTCTTTTCCCAGATGCTGTCACCAGGTGTAAAAATATCAAAATAATAAAGTAATAATATCACAAAATGTGGCGCATTACGGCACATAATTTGCCCTTTCTTTTCACATAATTTAGTCAACCATGCCGCATAATTTGGTCCTCCTCTGTCACGTAATTCCAGCGGCCCTGCCCTGGAGGTGTGGCTACCTGAGGGCTAAACGCCCACTGGAACACCGGTTTGGCCACTTGCTTCGCCTCTCTGTCCCTGTCGCCAACCTGTCTAACTGAAGAAAAGAGCAGCCCCTCTGGGGAGGATCCACCATTTGACCTTCAAAGGTGGCTTACCCTTTGAAGCTCGTCTTTTGGGCTCACATCCTGTGTGGATTCATTCCAGGGAGAGGTAACATCTTTTCCAACAGCAGGTCTCTATTGTTCCCTTTAGTTGGAGTCATTCACACTTCTTCCCAGAACTGCACAAGGCTATCTTGTGGCCAGCATCTGTGAATGACCACTGGAAAACTTGGGCAACAGAGAGGCAACTTTGTAAAAGTTACTTTTACTCAAAATGTACATTAAATTCGACTGGGGCATCAAGTTGGGTTTATGTGACTATTCTTTTGATACCTTGAAGTACCAAATTTGGTAGTCCCATTCAGGAGTTAGCATAGGTGAGTTGTGAGTGTGTTACCTGCATGCGCCAATGGTGCCATACTCTTTCTACAGCAACAACGACAATTTGAGTGTTTTACTGTTAAGACGTATAAAAGTACCTTTTCTACTTTTTAATATAGAGCATCCTGCCTTAGGATCTGATAGGCCTACCTTAGGAGTGACTTATATTTATAAAGAGTGGTCTGAAATTTGTCACGGTTCAAATGGCAAAGTTGAATTAACAGTCTAAAACCAGTCTAACAATCTGCAGTGAGAGGCTGCGAGACATGTTTTACTTTGTCACACTCAGAGTGGCACAATAAGTGCTGCAGACCATGAGGGACCTTTCAACGTGCAGGCCCTGGGTACTCCTGCTAGGGACTTATATGCTAGGGACTTATAAGTCTCTTTATATATAAGGGACTTATAAGTACCATATGCTGGGGACTTATAAGCCAATCAAACATGCACCGTCGAGGGACAGAGCACTGGCACTGAGGTCTGGTTGGAAGGCCTCAGTGCTCTCTCAGAGTCATTAAACCAAAAGTATCAGTCCAAAACTTTGGGGGTGATCATGCAAAAAGAGGCATTTCCTTCCAGTTTTGTCGTTTACTGTGGACTATGCAAGCGTGTCAGACTGCAGGTGTTTAAGGCTGCGGGCCGGTAGGATCACCACCTCGCTGCATATTGTCAGGGCATTAGGTTTCCAGTCCAGGCCATTCATTTGACTACCTGTTGAACTCTGGGAGTTGTAGTCATGTGTAACCGCCATTGACTCAATTGGGCTCCCTCGCCTGGTAACAACGATGTGTAACTCCAAAGCTCAGGACTGGGAGCATGGCCTTAACACACCATTGAACAATGCTTGCAATTAGACTCAGTCCTGGCATGGACTTGGAGCTGAGAGATTGTTTTGCTGCTTTCTTGGTGAAGGCAGCTGGGATCAGAGGCAAATACTTGTTAAGCAGTGCTTGAAATGGAAAAATGAAAGTGCTAGCACCCTATACCAGCATGCCAATTCAAAGTATTACACCTCTGTTGAGAAGTGCCTGTTCTCTCTCTCTCTCTCTCTTTCTCTCTCTCTTTCTGTCTCTCTTTCTCCCTCTCTCTCTCCTCAGTACCTGACAGTACCGGCCAATCTAAAGCACTGTTACTTACAGCACTGTAAAGATCCGCAACCGTGGCGATTCTCTGGCCTGGGGACGCATTTCTTGCTGGTGCTGGATATTGTGCTCCCCACAAGGGGTATTTACTCGAAGGTGTCCTCAAAGTCACTGGGATAACTGAAACCTTCAAAAAGCGCATGCCTCTGCAGAATGTTGCTAATTTCATTCACCCTATGCATAATTAATTAATTTAATTAAATCACTTTAATTAATAAAGACAATGGATTGCATTCAGTCGTTTTAATAAAAAAATTATATTAGGCTAATGAAGAGTATTACCCGGGGTGCGCTTCATAGCGAATGTCAAGCAGTTGTAGGTAATTCGCGCGGCGTGCACCGGCGATGCCGCCCCTGGCCTGACAGGGAGAAGGCCTTGATTTTACAAACAGATCAGAGGGTCCCTCTGGGTGTAACACATGCATCCTGTGTTTAAAAATACCTCATGCTTATGGTTTTTGACCTACAGAATGTTCCATTACTTACAAGTGACGTAGCTTCAAAGCTAGTTTGACACATCGTATGTGGGAGGGAGGAGCAAGCACTGGTGTCCTCCATTTTTGTTGTGAATGTGGGGGCTGAAAGTACACGTAAAATGGCACCCACGTACCTGCCAATTTGAACAAAATTCCCACTGTGTGAGGAGGGGGCGGGGCTTTGGAGTGGGCGGGGCATCATGCTGAGAAGTACCTTAGAGGCACTTTTGAACACCACCCTGCCCCCAAGTTCCCTCCTCCCCCCAACAAAAGAAAAGCTTGCTGAGGCTGGTGCCAATGTCCTGAGGTGTTTTCATACCCCTTAATGGACGTCTGCAGTTCAAAGCCTCAGAAAACATGCTGGATAACCCCCCTTTACAGTTGTTTTCAGCCTGTTTTCCCTGCCACCATGTGATAGCGGCTTCACACTGTGTGACTGTGTGATGGTAGCCGATATTGTGTGTCACACAGTGGCATCGTGTGAGTTAGCAGGTATGCGCCCACAACGTATTCAAGGTTTGTGCGACTGAGAATCCGAATATGCTGTACTAACTAACAGAGGAGGTGAGGGTTAAGGGGGGGGGTCTGTGGTAATAGTCAAGTGGTCAGATGGATAATGAGATCATCACTTTAGCAGTTCGTAGCACGCGTTAACCAATTCATTGCTTCATTGTCTTCTGGGAGTTGGAGTTCTGGTCCTCTTACGTTGAACACCCAAAGCTCTCTCACCCAATAACATTCACATGTGAAAGGAAGGGAGGACCCCACCCACTGACATACCTGGATGTTCCTGTGCAAGAGGCCCGTTTTGATACCTACCTCGGGCACCCCCAATACCAAATCCCACCTCTCCAAGGGCCAGCGCTTGATGCACCCACAGCACAAGCGTGGGTGGTTGCCGGACAAGCACTGCATGTCAGAGACCACCTCTAACTCGTGCCCCTGCAACCTCCTTTGACTTACTGCCAGCACCCCTTGGAGGGTTCTGTGATGCTGCTGTTAATTTGGTCTAAAAGGATGCTTTACGTAGACCCAAACTGCCCCACCAATCATGATCTCACCCACCCCAGGCCAGCACAGTTCACCTACTATCTGCCCTCCCCCTCCACTGTGGTGCAATGGATGTACCAGCCAGGCCAGGAAATCCTTTAGAAACAATTCTTTACTTGTCTTAGACCAATGGACCCCATCCTGTAAGAAAAAGCGCCCACCCTTGATGCAACTATGAGCTATAGATGACAAGCTAGCCGACCTGACCAACTTACCAATCTTATTCACCCGTTTCACTGAGTCACTGAGGGCTTTACCGACTTACCACCTCTCCAATTTGACCCGGGATCAATGTTGGACCAAGCTAGTACAGAATCTAGGAACCTCCTTGTGAGTCAGTCCATCTCTGAGATAACCAGCTGCAACACGTCTCTCCTCCAATCTCAGCTAAGTCATTGCAGCCAAGGTGCACAATAATAATCCATGGGTACATGAATTCCCGGGGCAACAGATAGTCCAAAGCAGTTCACATATTAGCCAAGCGCAAACCTCCTTGACCAAAGAACGTCAACCGATATCCAGCTACCTTGGCCCTGGTCACGTAGCTATTTGCAGAATAAAAAACCTTTGCACGTCTCACACGAGTGGCACAGCACCAGCACTTCTATAACCTTCACCGCTCACGCGTGGACAGAAGGTGCTGAGGTATTGAGCTACTGTCATAAATCCTCACGCCGTCTGCCTGTGTCAACAGGAGAAATAGAAAAAAGAGGGGGTGGGAGAAAGGCATTAGGGTCAGGTGGCTACAACAAATTCAGTATCACACAGCGATTGTAACAGTCTGATCTCCACCTACCTAACCTTTGCAGTTGCTGCTTGGCTAGCCCCATCCCAGCTGCATTCGCGAGCCATACTCCATGGGGTCCCCACCTTCAAGACACTGCCCAACACCCTACAGAACTGAAAACTAGCAAGTGGCATGCCATCTGCATCTACTTACTAGGGGAGCCACGGACCCCTGAGTGTGGTGGGCCATAAAGGTCTCTAACTTCCCCAAGGGGCAGCACTAATTTACCGGGGGCCTTATGCAGCAGAATGTGTTCTCCCCTTCCCATCTGGTTAGTCTTAGAATGGGAGATTGTTATTGCAAGGGGGCCATTTGGACAATGAATATGTGCATGCAGTAGACCCCCGGACAGGTTCTTCTTGTTTTTTGGCCACCAATTCAACTATTCTGAATGATCCTTAAAATGCTAGGGCAAATGTCACTGTGAAGAAACAGACCTCGTCCTGTGACCTGCAAATTTCCCCCAGAGTAGACAAGATGGGCTCTAGCTAAACCGTATCGATGCAGCGCCTCGAGTCCACCGTAGACAATTCCAGCCGCTGCCAACCCTTCATTACACTCTGAACCAGGAAAGCCTTTGTCCAATCGGCGTGCCCTAGCATCTTTGCGAAGGATGATACCGCAGCAATATAGCACCTGGCATATGAAACTGCCCGCCACTTCTGTCTCAGGGACCCCAGAAATGTTACCACTGACTCGGGAGCAAACCCACTACCCCTCCCTCGCATGCCCTGTAAACTTGATGTAAGTGTTGAATGCCCCTTCATAAGCATGCCTCGTCCTGGGTGCTAGGCTGGCTGCCATGAGGTCTGGTAAGCTGAGGCACCGCTCCGGAAATGGTGTAGGAAACTCCGCTGCTCCTGGATGGTGGTCGCTGAAACCCTGCATCTTGAAATCATCTGCTGCATTGTTCAGTACACCAGGTACATGCCTAGACTTAAAAGTGACGTTCAGTCTCTAGCACAACACAATCTCCTTCATGGGTCTAAGGGTCATCTTGCACCTGACTGCCTGCTGATTGATGCACTCGACCACAGCTATGTTATCTGACCAGAATACCACAGACTCATTGGAAAAGATCAGGTCAGACCGTGTAGGCCACTAGAATGGAGAAGAGTTCAAGAAAGCCAATATTCATCACTAGACCCAACTCACCCACTCCTTTGGCCACCGCTGCACAAACTACTCAGGACCCAGAATGGCACTGAAACCTTCACTGCCCGCTGCATCAGTAAACAGACCTAACCCCTCATTAGTCCTAGCCGAGCTGGGTCACGCTACAATCCAATTGAAATCCATCAGGAAGGCCTCCCAGTTCCTCATATCCTGGCGAACAATCTGGAATGGTTTTGCTTAGTTTTCAAGCCGACATGGCTTGTGCAATTGACAGCAAACATGGGTGGCCCATAGGAATGATGCAAAGATCAAAATTCAAATGCCCGACTACTACTTTTAACTGATGCAAAGCCATCTTCCTTGCCCTCAGGCAGTCCTTAAGGCGTGCAAAAAGGCATTAGCCTTCTCTAAGGGGAGCTGAGATTCACCCACTACTGAGTCCAACTCGATCCTAAGAATTCGATAGTTGTGGCCGAGGCACATGTCTTACCCTACACCAGGGGCACCCCAAAGATCCCATCAGCTCCTGAAAGGACTGCAAAGGCCCCACACACTCCATCATTCCGAGAGAGCCCCAAAACAAGAAGACATCCAAGTAGTGCAACACCCACTGGTGTCCAGACCTGCATCTAAAAACCCATTCTAGAAATGTGCTGAACTTCTCAAAATATGCTCAGGAGACTGAACAGTCCATGAGCATGCATTTATCTAAATAAAATAAACCCTTAAACTGGAAACCCATTAGTTGGAAATCAGCTCGCTAAACAGGGAGTAACCAGAAACTGGACTCTGTCAGACTTTGCTAGGCGTGTCCCACGCCTCAGTTCCTGCAGCATTGCGAATTCTTGATCAATGGAGGCGTATTTGAATACACATAAGGCCCCATTACTAGCTTTATTTACTGACTGTCTCCTGGCTGCAGAAAGGTTGTGTATCAACTGGTTCTTTCTTGGGGACTAACCCCAAAGGGAAGCATACAAAATCCTCAAATGGGACAGTGGCAAAGGGACCTGCCACGCTCCCCAGGTTCCTTTCTTCGTCAATCGTAGCCCTGGTGGCTCTGTGATTGGACCTGAGGCAATATTGATGCTTTCACCCAGCTGCAGGGATTCTAAATCCATTCTTAAAACCTTCATACAGAGCCTGCACAGCTAAGGGGTTTAATATAGACATTAAGCCATGCTACCATTGCCTGCCAATTAACCGGAGAGAGAGCCTTGAGCAGAAGGGAGTGGTCAGCTCTGCTTTTTTGCATTTCAGCCCCTAGACTTTTTGAAACATTTTTATTTGTTTATTTATTTATTAAAAGTTTTGTATAGTGCTAGCTGGACCCAAGGGTATCAGAGCGCTTCACAGCAGGTACAACAATGTGCCTAAACGGCGATGGAAGGTTGATAACTTGAGAACTTGGGGGCATTGCAAATAGCATAGTCATACATATCATAAGGTATACAGGGGTGAAGGGTACTAAGATCATCGCCATAGAGTTCAGGTGGCCTCAAGGAAGAGGACTTTGAGTAAAGTCTTGAATTTCGGGAAATGGGAGGTCATTCTGATGTGAGGGCGGATGGCGTTCCATATCCTGGGTGCATTGCCCGCAAAGGATTTACTTATATTTTTGCGTTTCCGCGATTTCAAAGGAATGAGAAGAAGCGTGTTGGAGCTTCTGAGGTTCATGGATTGGCCAGCCTTTTTGAGTTTCGCGGCCAGGTATTCTGGTTTGCCTGTGTGGAGGGCTTTGTGTGTAAGACATGCTGTTCGAAAGTTGGCTCGTTGTTCAATAGGGAGCCATTTCAGATCCTTGAGCGCGGGGGAAATGTGGTCGAATTTCTTGGTTCCTGTGACCATTCTAGCCGCGGCATTGAGGGTGGTTTTCAAGGGGCCTAGGTGTGATTTGGCTGAGCCGGTCAGGGCTGCGATTCCATAGTCAATTCTGGAAAGCACCAGTGCTTGAGTGGCCTGTTGAAGGTCCTTTGGAGGCAGGAAGGGTTTTATTTTGTAGAGAAGTTTCAGATTGAGGATAGCGCTTTTGGCAGAGTTCGTGATGTGTTTTTTCATGTCTAATTTGGGGTCTAAGGTGATACCGAGGGACTTGACCGACTGAAATTTACATGTCCTCGGGTTCTTTCTCCCCCTGCTCCAGCTGCCACTCGCCCCTGCACCTGCAGAAAGAGCTAACTAGGGGTGGCGTCAATGTTTTTTTTTTATTTATGGGGCTGGAGTGCTTGGCCCCTTCCAAGAGCCTTTTTTAGGACCTGGGGCTCCATCCCCAGGGCCTCTACTTAAAATGAAGGAGCAGCTACTTATGTTGCTACCTCCGGGTAGGAGCAATATTTTGATTACAGCAGGTCAAAAGTCTGCTCCAAGCTGTCTGGAGCATTTTCAAAGCTCCTGCCAGCTGAGAGCAAACGTTGTGCTTGCTCCCATGTGGCGGGAGTTTTGAAAATGTTCCCGCCAGACCTGAGCACACAGAGATTTCCCTGCCCTCACCAGTACGCGCATGGAAACTACTGGGACTGGGGTGGGCGTCTCGGGACATAGCTAGTGAGGGGGGCAGCACACCCCCCTTCCCCCAAAAAGCACTTTGGACCCCGGGAAATGGGGTCCCTGGGGCCGAAAGGGGCTGCTCACCCCCTCCCCCCATAAACATAATTAAGGCCCTGGGGTTAGGGTTCCCCAGGCTGATAGCCTAGGGAGGGGGGCCACGCATGCCCCTCTCCCCAAATAAATAAAATAGTGTCACCCCCTGGGTCCTGGCCCGACCGGGGGGCGGGTTGGTTAAACCGGAAGTGCAGGAGACTATGCTTCTTTTTACTTTTACTTTAAATTGTGGATCCTCCACAAATTTGCGGGAAACAAAATTATTTTAGGCCCCTGGCGGCGTCCTTCTGGAACCCCACCACCATTACTATGTGGACAGGGTATCCCTACCCTAACCCCTTATGTATTTTTTTGCGTTTTTCTTAGGACTCAGGGCCAAGCCCTGAGTCCTAACATGACTGCCACTACTCACTTTGAGATCTGTCAGCTCCATGGATCCTCCACGGCATGAAATATACAATTATTTTAACCTTATTTTCTCCATAACTACTGAAAAAGATTTACACCAACACACAATAAACACTCTTTCTGGACCAAGATCTAGCTTTCTGTCCAATTTGGTGTCAATCCGTTCTGTGGCTTGGGCCATAGCGGTGTCGTAATTTACAATGGAAAAATAAATGGGGAAATGTGTTTTGGGACCTCCCTTTTTCTCAGGCCCTGCTTGATGGATCACTCTGAAACATTCCATGTGCAAACTAATCAAAAAGTAGCACTTTTTTGGGAATGTTTTGTGGAGATTTGTCTAATGGGGCCAAAGTTATAAGCAACACAAAACATGCATTTTCTATGGAAACACAATCCTATCTGTAACAAGGTAACACACACGCACGCACACCCAAACACACTTACACTTACACGTATAGGCTTGCGATATGTAGGGTATGTAGATGTGGAGTTATGAATAGTACATTTATTCCTACTTCTTTTCGCTTATGTTCTCAATATTTAGGTCCTCGATAGTTTTGCATCGATATTTTCGACACGTTATATTTTTCTTCTCAATATTCTGCCATACAGTCTCTCTGGCACCCAATGAACGGCTGCTTGTAGTACAGCACAGAAGCTTCCCATTCTCCTGCTGTGAGCCACCCTGGACTGCTGCCCTTAAGAGGACGCACTAGCCAACTTCCAGATATTAACCCCCCTTTCCAAACTTCAACTCCTAATTTGTTCCATATCAGACAAGTGTGGCTTATTCATCCATGTTTATTTTCTTTGGATCCTGGTATTTAAAACCTGTTTTTAGAACAGAAAAACGCTACAAGTACCAGAATGCAAAGGGTAAAACGAGGACTGCATAAGGTAAATGAAATGAAATACCAGTATTTGTAAAGCGCACAGCTACCTCCGAAGTGGTGTCCCGGCGTTGGGGGCCATCGGGAAGATTAAGCGAGCTATTGCCCAGAGTCCCATGGTGCCGGGCTAACCTGCCACTGGGGATCGAACCGTGAACCTCGTAGTCCAGAGTCAGGCACCCTGGCCTCTGCGCCACACCTCTTCCACAACTTGTGCCCGGCATTGGACAATTGGAGAGTACTGCCTAACCTTCCTCAATCCATCCCCAGCAGCATTGCCCATGCACAGCTCATCAGGCTCTCCTGGGACCCCGGCGGGGCAGCAGGCAGTAGTCAGCCGGGCCCCTGAACACTAACAGGCTGGAGACCCTTTTGTCCGCGTGCACTGCTGCCTGCCGCCTCTGGGCTGAGTTCTCCCGCAATTCCATGATGAATGAAAGCAGCTCATCCAGCTGGGATCTTTAATCCTGAATTTGTAATGAAAAGCATGGAACAAGGTTCATAATGACAAAAGTCTGGGCTTGCAGTCTGTGCAGGGTCAGGCATGAGTTGCTCATGGAAGCCCATTGACACGTCTTGTGACTCTTCTTACTGATGAATCTGCATTTTTATTGGGTTTGATGACGAGATAGGATTCCTAGTATTGGTCCTGATATTTCAACGCTCTTCCCCTGACATTGCCCTGCATATCTGACTACTAGCCATCTCCGAGGTCTTTGAAGGCCCTGCTATTTCGTAGCATCATTTGGTTCCTTTTGATATCACCAATCTTGGGTCCCGGTGCCAACATGTCTTGGGTGTACGCTGTACTGTACACATAAATATATAATACACAATTGTGATTGGACGCTTGATCCCAACGGATCACATCCTCCTACAGCAGTTGACATGGGGTAGCATAGCCTCCAACAACCACAGCAGGCGGGGGTCTCCGTACATATGGGGGTCTCCGTACATATGGAGGTCTCCGCTCACCTAAGACCTATAAATATCAATTAGGGGGCCTCTCTAGGTGAATTTGAGGGTCCCTCCACCAATATTGCAGCACTACACACCGTTTTATTTCACACCTGTGATTCACACATGTAGACCTTAGACCACTGTCAGTCGGTTTCTCAAGCATTTACAGTGAACAGTTGGAAATGTGCAAACAATCTTCTGTAAACATCAGCCTGTCGATTATCATTGCTTCCTTATGGCAAAAACCAATGCAAAACATTATTATGGAATGTCCTGGCTCAGGAAAGTGGTTTATTTTTGCCTAACAGGAATACAAAAACATATGTCTTATTCTCTGTTGGTGAGGCAGATGTATGTTGTGATATATGATATGCTTCTGGTACCTTCTCATTGATGTCTAGTCCCGCCTTATAAGAGTGGCAGGGTATCCCACCAGTAGCAGAGTGTGGCAGCAACAAGGAGCAGGCTGGGCAGGACGCGCTTCTTTGTGAGGGAGGGGCCAGAACAGATGAAGGCACGGGGTCGAAACGAAGGGTATTCAAAGATTTGCATGGCCTATCGAGAAAAAATGAGCCCACTCCCCAAAAATTGATCTGATGCAAAAAACTGTCTTTCACAAGGATTGTAGCTATTATACACTTTTACTATCTCCTTAAAGAATTATTCTGACAATGGCAGGAAGGCCTTGGACCACTAACAGTCGGTTTTCAAGGATTTACAGAGAACAGTGGAAAATGTGCAGACAATAGTCTGTAAACATCAGCCTATTGATTATCCTTGCTTCCTTATGGCAAAAATCAATGCAAAACATTATTATGGCATGTTCTGGCTGAGGAAAGAGGTTTATTTCTGCCTAACAGGAATACAAAAGCAGACGTCTTACTCTCTGCTGGTGAGCAGATGAGCGTTGTGAAGAATGATATGCTTCAATGCGGTTACTACCCACAGCTGCGCATGCGCTGAGCTCATGCAGGTCTCCTGAACACTTTTCTTTCTGAGTCACTTCCACATATTGGACCTGATTTAGAGTTTGGTGGTAATGTAAAATCCGGGAAACATCCTTTACGACGCAACTTTTACCACGCAGTGCCTTTACAACGCAGGTTTTTCAACGCTAGTCATTACAACGAATTGTGCTGGGGGGCGCTCTAGGATAGGTAATAGTTTAATTTACTATCCAACACCTTCCCTACTATCCACGGGGACTGGAGTTGGAATAGTAAATTAAACTATTCACTATCCAGCACCCCCCAACGCAAGTCGTTGTAACAACTTGCGTTGAAAAACCTGCGTTGTAAAGGCATGCATAGTAAAAGCATGCGTTGTAACAACGTACATCCGTAAAATCCTCTGATTTCTGCTACATGTGAATCCACCCCTGGAATATACTTCAAAATACCGTCTCTAATTTGGAGTAAATGCCACCAATGGTGTCTACTCTGGTTTTTGCACCTTCACTGAAAACTGGAGGATTTTTCATTAGCACTAATCATGCCAATTGTCTATTTGTCCCTAGTAATTCCGTTCTCATTGAAGTTGCTCTAGTCTACGCCATCTGCTCTGAATTTTACCTCTAATGCGCCTTTTTCCAGGTAAAAATTGTTCAAAATGTGCGATTACTGTTCCCGCATTGTTTTGCACATTTTTATCCTCACACTTACTGATATCCTTTCGATGGTGGTTATGGGCAGTCGATAGATTATGTTTTACCACTTGAGTGAAGTGTTTAAAAAGTGCCATACAAGTAAATGTATTGCTGAAGTTATAATGTAAGCAAAAGAAAAACTGCTAAAATCTGATTTTTGCAAATTTGAACAAATTCCATTCTTTTCTAAATGGGCCATTTTTGTGTTTTAGTATGACTGTCTGACAGCAAGTTATCCTCTAAGTAGCTAGGATCATTTTGGGGGCATGCTTCTTTCCGCTTCTGCACAGCCCAACAGTGGAGGGGTCTAAGAAAGATTGTCTGGATCAGGGAAGTACAAGACCCACAGTCCTGGCAAGCAGGCAAAGTGGAATCCTCTCACTGAAAAGAGTCGTCTTTAGGTCCCTCTTGATATTTGCCATCTTCTGTTAAGGAAGACAGAGAGAGGCGAAACCTCTGTCACAAAACCAGGAAGGTAATAGTCTTGGCTGTTACCAACTCCAAGTTCTTCTCATTGATCACAAACTTGAGCTCTTGAAGGTGGTCGATCAAGTTCACTAATTGTGTTCTCAGCCGGTATGGCGTTTTGTCGCTATGGAGGAGATCATCGAGATAGACAATCAGACTCAGACCTCTGAGATACTGGGACAAGGGTTTGAGGAGTTTGGTAAAGCACCACAGAACCGTTGAGAGAGAGAAAAGAAGAACCTTGAACTCAGAAAACTGGGAGAGGCATAAGAATTTGGAGGAGACAAAGGTTAGGGCCAAAAATTGGCCTAGTGAAGTAGGTGTCCTTGAGATCTAGTCGGCCAACAGTCCCCCAGGGGAACTACTCTCACAAGTTGGATTCCCCTCCATCTTGAATTGTCGTTATCCCAACCACTCGTTGAGTCTCTGAGGTTGATCACCGGAAGAAATTCATTTCTCTTTCATTTGCACCACAAACAGATTGTCTCTGGAATGGAGGTGGATACAAACAATGGCTTTTTTTATTTCCCGTTCCGTGATCTCTTAACCTATGAGCATGTACTCCTCTCACAAAAAATTCAAATGCTGCGGCCACCGTGTTTCCTTGAAAATCTGTAGAATTCTATATAGAGTCCTTTTCCCATTTGAAGCATCGAAGTGTCTTTTGTGAGCTTGTGCCATTACAAATTCCACCCACCTTTTCCTCCAAGTTTTAGATGAGAAAAAAGGATTATCCTTCACTTTCAATGGGATCCCTCTGGGGACTGCAGGTGTACCTATCAAAATCCTCTTTTTTGCCTGTTCTGCAACTTCTTGGTAGGGACGAAATTCCGAATCTCCGCTGATCTTGGTAGTGTCCCATCTGCTAGAAGGCCTTGTTCATGTGGGATCACTGGAAATTAATCTCTGCCTCTATGATTGACATTGAAAGGCTTGTTGAATTACCTACCCAAGGAAAGAGTGACTATTCCCAGTAGCCATGGAGCCACCATGTACCTAATAGTACATATGAAAGGTGTGAAGTGTCTCCATACGAGGGATTCACAAAGGAGGGAGAAGACAAAATGTTAAAAAACCTCCCTGGCAATCTTGAACGTTTGAATGCAATTGAAGATTAATAGAGAGCATGTACTAAGCTCCACCTCACATCAGGGAGGAGGAAAAGCCAAGCAAGAAGAATCCAGAAGAAATCTGGAAGAATATCCAGCTGCAGAGAATGAAAATTCAGGGATAACAATAGTCAAAAACCAAAATAGACACAGCAGTATTAAAATACTATTAACACTGCCTCTGCAAAAACATTCTATTCACTTTGCAACATGTATTCCTGTACAAATAAGTATCATGTCTTTAGAGAAAATGTTAGTTTTCCTGGTGTCACCCTTAATCTACCTATATTTCTGTTCAGTGTCTCTCCTTGTCTATTGTATGTCCACAGGGTTGTTATTGCAGTCCTTTCTTCTTGGCAAGCCCTAACTCTGCCTATTTTTTGTGGTCATGATTGTATTCTTAATGTTATAGTCTTTTGTTTATGTTCCTACATCCTCGTTGGGATGTCGATACCAGCCTCCTGCTGTAGGCCTAAATGGTGTCTCAGAGGGACCATATATCGCACCTCCTTACATATAATTTAACAGGAACTGACATCACAGAAAACAACTGTTTTTCCAGCCTGTATTTAGAATCTTGGATGCTTTTCCATGTTTATATCATCATCTTGGAAAGGGGCGATAATAGGACTTACCCACACTTCCTTCCTTCCTTCCTTAAAACTCATGGGCCTCATTTATGAAAAGTGACGCATTGCTGCGTGAAAACAGGGATGCGTCACTTTCCACTGCACCCTCCTTGCACCACCAATGATGCGTCATATTTACAGTATGACGCATCATTGCGCAAGGAGTTACAGATACGTCAGTATTTCTGACGTATCTGTATGGCGCAAAAGTGACGCATTGCTAGGGTGTGTCACAAAAGTGACGCAACTCCAGCAATGTATCCTTTCACATTGGGCAAGCCCCATGTGAAAGGGCCTGCGTCAGTCTTACGCCTGCTGTGAGGCAGGCGTAAGAAATTGACGCATTTGTGTCCTAGAAGTGGCGCAGTGAAATCACATAGATTTCACAGCGTCACTTCTACGGCCCTTTCTTGCGTCAATACGGCCCCTTGCATACATTATACCTGGCGCAGGTATAATGTGGCGCAGGGGTTTACAAAGTGACGCATCTACCTAGATGCCTCACTTTGTAAATATGGCGCAACAAGGCGCATTTTTTACGCCACTGGTGCATCACAAAAAGTGACGCACCGGCGGCGTAAAAGTGACGCACAGCCTCATAAATGAGGCCCATGGTGTTAGTTAGGCACACAAAGAAAAAAGCCAAGTTTGACGTCCTTTGTTTTGCATCGTACTCTGATGCACACTTCCTGCATGTCACTCCATACAACTCGCAGGACACCCCTCTGGGTGACCGCCAGTATGGAAACCACAGCGTGGTCTGTGCAGCGAGAGCGCTAAAGTACATGCCGAGCATGTTGTTGATCCACACGCCGCCCAGATGTACAAGGTGCACACCGCGTGCACGCCTGTGATTTCAGTCAGGCTTCTAACACTGGCTGCATTCGTGGAGCGGATGGAACTCTCATCCAGCCAAGGCAAACATTTTAAAAGTGATTAAATCAAAAAGAGACTAGCTCAAGTTACTTTAGGGGAGGGGGAAGACTCTGGTATGTTTTGTCACGGAGTGTGAACACCCAGCAGGTGTGTTCAAAAAGCCCTCACCCACCAACCTAGTTGGTGGCATGCTTCATCATCGGGCCCACCCAGTGGCACCTAGCGTGCCCCGGGTGTGCTTCAACGCCTGACTACAGCGGAGCTGGTATATTACTGAGTGTGCGGTGAAGATAGTTAAGGGAGTGATGTTAAAACGGCTGGACGGTGGTCCCAGTACCCGAAGGTAAAATTAGACTTTAATACCTGGGCCTCCGTTGACCCATTGGATGTGAGAGGTCGTAACTCGCCCCTTACATCCCCTTGCCTTATTTTTAACCGCTGACGGAGGCCCAGGTATTAAAGTCTAATTTTACCTTCGGGTACTGGGACCACCGTCCAGCCGTTTTAACATCACTCCCTTAACTATCTTCACCGCACACTCAGTAATATACCAGCTCCGCTGTAGTCAGGCGTTGAAGCACACCCGGGGCACGCTAGGTGCCACTGGGTGGGCCCGATGATGAAGCATGCCACCAACTAGGTTGGTGGGTGAGGGCTTTTTGAACACACCTGCTGGGTGTTCACACTCCGTGACAAAACATACCAGAGTCTTCCCCCTCCCCTAAAGTAACTTGAGCTAGTCTCTTTTTGATTTAATCATATATTAACCGGGGACATGGACTAGCTTTCTGGTCCTACCTCTCTCTCTTGATTACGCAAACATTTTAAAAGACCTTTTGGATAGAGTTTTGGGAACCCTTACAATGATACGTTTTCAAATTATAATATATAAATTTCCATTTATCGGGGCAAACAATACCGTATTACTGTTCATTATTCCAAGAGCTATACATTTCAGTCAAACATAAAACAATTTAAAAGTTTCCTGAAAACTATGCACAGTTCTACAAAACAAAAAGTTTGCTGTATCTTGTGTGAAAATTGAAAGTAAGGGGCCATCTTAGGCTTAATAGTAAGTAACTTTATTTCGGTTTTTACACAACCCATAAAAGTACATATACATTGATAGGCAGTTAAAAACAATAATTATAATCACATGTCAGATAAAGTGCCAAAAGTGCAAAAGTACGATATCATCCTGTCAATAGGGAAAAAGAACTAATACATTTGTCACATGGGAGAATAAAAAATCATTACTTGTCCATACAATTTCTCAGCCTAACAGTCCATTTTAAACATTCAGTAATATGGAGAATACTGTCATTGTGCAAAAGTTGTAAGTACAATAAAGCCGGTCTGATCTGAATAAAATTAAGTTTTTTTAAAAGAGTTACCAGATAGCGCTTGCGTGGGTATTCATAAAATCTACATAAAAATATAAACTGCAGCATGTCCTGCGGAGACTTTCCGTCGCAGCCGCAGGGTGCTGCCAATTTATTAAAAACATTAGTTTTTGGCCTAATTAGTAGATGATGAAAGAGATTTAACCTAAACCTTGTTAACAGGAACTTTTCATGAGAAGTCAGTGAGCCCAACAGGTACGGCTCTGCAGTTTCACATGTTTTCAGCATGACAAATTTTCTCCTTAGGCTTAAATATAACATGTGATACAGACACGGGTGTCATTCCTTGCTGGTACTACAAAAATTCTAAAACCTTCAGAGATGTTTTCTTGGACAGGAGGCCGTGGGTTCCAATTGTGAAAAGTGAAAAGGTCTATCACAACCTTTAGTGAGATAAACAGCCAAATATCCTGAAGGCAAAGCGTATGGCTGGAACAGTCTGAGAGGAATAAAGCAAAGATAAGTACTTCCCAAAGTGGCTCCCAGAGCAGAATATACAAACTCTATCTCCAATCTTATTTTATATGGGTCAGACCCTGCCAGCCGGTTTCTCACAAATTCTCTACATCACAATCAGGGGTCCCTCACCAGTCGAGTCCAAGGAACTCATTTACGTGCTATGGTTGGTGGCGTTGACTGCCAACTCTCCCTCACAAGTAATAGGATAGGAACATGAAAGTCTTGCCGCCTGGCAGAAGATTCGGCTATCTCCTGCCTGCTTGAGGAAAGGAGCTGCCCAACTACTGACGAATTGTCTGGGAGGTGTTTTTGCATGAGGAAGATGCTGCCTCGAAAAGTACAGGACATCAAAGAACTGAGGCGCGAAGAAGAAAACAGTTGTCCAATGTAGCCCAGGGTAAAGACCTGCACCTCCAAGCCCTGTGGTGATTCCTTGCAGCCATGGTACCCCTGCTGCATGCCAAGGAGGCTGAGCATTTAAGGTGGCAAGATGCTCACAAATACCACAAGCACATCTGCTGGCATAAGGGATGTAAAAAGAACAGATGTTGGACGGAATGCCCGAAACAATCAAACATTCCCCCAGTCATTGATCTGGGTTAAATCTCACTTTTTTTTGCTTGCCGCGCCATTCCAGTTTGGACTCAGCCATGTGCAAATCAGTCATGACCCAGCTCGTCATGGGAACAGTCCAGCCTGAACTGCCAAGCCAGGAAATTCCTGGCCCGGAAATAGCATTCTGGAACTGGTTTCGGGGTATCAGCCCTCTTCAGCCAGGCTAGCTTGCATCCAGTGGCATAGCGAGCATGGAACCCACATCTGGGCATACCCTTCCCACTTAGGACGACAAATGCCAAAAGAACAGATGAAGGACAGAATGCTGAACAAATCAAACATTCACCCTCAGTCACAGATTTGTTTTAAATCCATCGGTTTTTTACTCGCCACACCATACTAATTTGGACCCAGCCATTTGCAAATCAGTGCTGACCCTGCTGGGTTCAAACTGGAATGGCATTCTGTCTATAATCTGTCCTTTTTGCATTATACAAATATAAGTGTTATGTTATTGCTCTCAAGTTCCCTGGAAAGGAACTACTGTTGAGGGAAACTTCTCCCCAGGTTAAGAAGAGAGAAATATGGCAATGGCAGGGATGTGGGTGAGGTTGCTACTCCATAAATGGCACTTTAGCACCCTGTGCAATGGTTTCCAACGCCACTCTTTGTGACGTGGGCATAGTAGTGGCTTTTACTCAGTAGTTTAGATCTTGATAATCCATCATAAAGAACCTACCATAGTCTGTGGGTTCATTGAGCCGCCCCCGCCCACCCAACATCAGCATGTTAAACAAACAGCCTTAAAATGGAAAACCTTTTTATTTCCCCAGGTGGGCACGTGGCCTGAGCGCCTCCCCCGCGGCCCTCCATTACTCAGACAAGCCTGGGGTAGGAGAGGGCTTCGGGAGGGGGGCTTTCATCTCTGAGCTGAGAGCTGCAGCGGGCGGGGGGTGAGGTGGGATCAATGAGGCTCGTGCGGGCCCGTGTGAAGAGACGGAGACTGGAGGTGGGGGCGCGCGCGGGAACAAGCGTGGCTCGTGCGGGCTTGTGTGAAGAGACGGGGCCTGGAGGAGGAGGCGCGCGCGCTGCTCACCTGTTTTTTTGTAAATTCACAAGAAAACAAAACGTGTGCTTGGAGGATACTTTAACTGAGGGGGCCACGCGCCATGTATTGCAGTCAGTTATCCTTGTACCTGTGTTTGGTACTCCTTTGTAACATGCACACGCCACTTATCGCTCTTTCCTCCTGTAATGCACGGTTTGCTACCTCATGTATTTTGTTTGCTCACAATTGTCACTTTTACCTCATGTAACTTAACGTCTGCTTTTGTAATGTGTTCACTTGTCATTTTCTGTTCCTATTGTGAAGCGCTCTGACGCCTTCGGGTAAAGTCCGCGCTATATAAAAACGCATGAATAAAAATAAAATAAATAACATGTTACAGTGGCCATGCCATCCCCGCTGGCGGTCCGTAAGCGCTGAATAACTTGTACACTGGTAGGCTGTTTGTGTGTACTATGGGCAGCCGCAGGACCACTGGAACCATGCAGCAGGAGAGGGCCAAATTATGCAGCAGGGTTGCGTAAATCGTGTGCCATGAAAAGGCACATTATGCGGCACATTTTGTAATAGAATTACTTCATAAATTCATTATTTTTAGACTTTGTAACCCTGTCTGAGCATTAGTTGCACCCCATTGCTAGCAGTTTAGCACCCAAATACAGAAAAAAACAACATAAATCTGACCAGTCAGGGTTTGAAAATGGCCTTCCCCATGCTGGAACACGAGCTGCTGCATTTTTTTGTAATTTTGTAACCGTTTGAGCTCACAATTTTTTTTGTTGAAATCTGCTGATAATGCGGTAGAGGGTGGAGTATGTGGCAAATGCAGCAATTTTATAATTATGCTCAAATCGCCTCAGCAGCACAATTGCATACTCTGGATGATATTATGGTCCTCTCCCCCTGATGAATTTTTCTGGAAATTATATGGCAATAAAACATGATGGCCTGTGGTAGCGTACAGGCTGGAGCATGTATTTGTTTATTTTAACCGTGTTCCTAGGTATTATAGAAACAATGTTGTGAAAGCCCCTAGGGTGCATTGTTCATTACTGTAGGTGATGAGACAACAGAGTGGACAATATCACTCTGAACAGGGGACCAGATACAATACACAACCATGGAACACACCACAGTTGTCTTTAGTCTAGTGGGCTGCCGCGGCACCCGTAGCACGCGTTACTTCTTACGTCAGGTGTCTCCGACTTTTTTTATGATAATGGCCGCTTTTTTGGTTTGAAATCACTGGCAAAATGTATTAACCAGGCAGAGGTTGGTTTCAGACACCCTTCCCGCACTGCCAGGGGGTTGTGTAAAGGGTAGAATGCTGGGCGGGAAGGGGGTCACGAGAGTAGGGCACCCCTTGTCCCTGGTTCCCTCTCAGCCCATTCTTGATATAATAGCAAGACGTGGAACTCCCTCCCCATCCACCTCCGCCTGACCCAAGACCACCTCTCCTTCAGGAAGCAACTCAAGACCTGGCTGTTCGAGCAGTAGCGGACCCCCCCCCACCCAAGAAGCGCCTTGAGACCCTCCGGGTGAGTAGCACGCTATACAAATGCCTTGATTGATTGATTGATTGCTTTAAAATAATGCCATATCACAATCTCAGCCAGGGCTCGAGTCAAAGGTAGACACGGGTAGACCCCGCCTACCCACTATTTTCAGACTGTGTTTACCCTGCCAAGAGGTTGGGCCTCACAGAAATATGCGGAACTCATCCCGGTTTCATTTTCTGACACTGAGACACTCTCAGCTGCACCTACACCTGTGTCTGCTTTTGTTCCGAGCAGTGGTGTACTTACGCTCTGTAAGCCGCTCGTACATGAGTTTGCCGCCATCGATATTACCCCCCCCGCTCTTCGGTGCGGCCAAGCTACGCCACTGGTTCCGAGCAGCGAGGTGCAGGCAGAGAAGGGGCTTATCAGATGCAAGCTGCCTGGGCCCACAAAAAAGGCCAAAGTTAAGGGGCCATTAGGCCTCCTTTTGGTAGAGGATCATGGCTGGTTGCTTCGGGCGGCTCCCACCTAGATGCAATGGAGGAGAAACAAAGTCTCCCATCTTATCACTTCACAGGAACTTAAGAGAGAAATGCTTTTGACTTTGTTCAGCCCCTGTATACAAGAGATGCACGCATGCACTGTAAGAATGTCAGGTGTGTGTGTGTCGTCCCAGTATTTACACAAATACAAATTTAAATACCACAGTTTTGTTTTATATCTTCTATAGCGCTTTAGCACTACAGTAGTGCAAAGCGCTATAAAAGAAATAAAACAAAATTATGGTATTTAAATTGTTATTTGTGTACGTGTAATGTAAAGCGCTCTGACATACTGCATTGGAAGTGCCACTACTCATTCCAATGCAAGGTATCAAAGCACCTTACATCACATGTACAGATTATACATTGACTATAAATCCTGTGTGTGCACATCAATATAAAGGATGTGTCACATAAGACAGTGAGGGTTATGTAGTAGGAGCCACAGGGCCTTCATAGCTCACTGTTCTGTGTTAGAAGGATTACAATTTATGAACTGCAAATAACAAAAGGATCTTTGTCTTAAAAGCAATAACCCACTTAGCCATTTACATAAACTAAAAATCTGTCATCTGTGTGTTACATAAAGTGCTTTGCAGGATAATATTAACCGTCTATGCTACTTTGATTCAAAACTAGGACTAGGCAAAACGCAGTTCTCTCCAGCAAATAAGTTATCCTCCAGAGTTATCTTACCATTATTATTATTCTTTAAGATTTAGCTGGCGCACAAAGATCACTGGAGCAGGTGTCTTAACCCCAAAAGATATTTTAAAATATAGTTGCATTCAATTAAGCAGAACAGATTTACTGCCATGTTTCTCCTTGTAGCCAATTTCTTTGTGGCAGGGTTCACAAAAATAAATGTATAAGTTGAGGCCCAGATTTTGCAGATTTCGTCACTCATTTAGCAGAACCCTAATGCAAAATCCAATTTGTTAAATATTGTAATGCACGCAAATTTACTCATGATAGACCTTCTAAACATATGCGAGGTCTTAAGATCTGATGTCATTTCCTGTGAGGTCATGGGATGTGATGCCACTTCCTGTGATACCACATGCGATGGCACACATTGTGATGTCACTTCCTGTGATGTCACACACGGTGATGTCACACCCATTCTGCCTAACTTGGTGAGTCCCTACCACTTCTTTTTTTAGGACTTGGGCCCTGATCTCAAACAAAGCATTACACCAATGGAGTGCGATTTTGAAACAATATTTGCACGGAATGTAAGTGTAAGAACAACATTCATTTTGACCGACCAGTCCAAAAGTTTTTTCTCCCCTGTTACAAATGTCATTTTAGCACTGCTTTTTATGTTGAAGTATTTTTTTTTTGCAGTCGTTATTGAAAATGTCACTGCAGCAGCGCAATTTTTAGTAAGCTGTACATTGATAGTTATGAATATAGTTGTTTTTTGTTTCAGTTTTTTCCCCAAATTTGCTGTGAATGTGTGGAAACGCTGAAGCCTAGGGAGCGGCATAATTGCGGCGTGTGCCTGATCTCAGCAGTCATTATTACACCAAGGAATCCATTTAAAAAACATTACAGGCTTTTATTTAAATATGTTTTCATTGACATTTCAAACACAAAAGCAGGTCCTGGCAGGTAGGTCCCATCACAGGTATGCATAAATTGACAGTTACAAGGTAGTCATGTGGCCTCGCCCGCTCCCATCAAGAGTCACAAATGGCTGAGTAGCCGGTGTGGTCACCCATGCATCACAAACAACCAGCATTACTCTAACCCCACCCAAGGTGGAGGAATGCGAGTGCCCCACCCTACAGAGAAGAAAACACACATCTGGACAGCAAAGAAAAGCCAAGAAACTGAAGAACACAAAACCTTGACTCAACACTTGACATGCATAATCATCAGTCCTCATCCATTCATGTACTATATTCAGTTGAGAGGGGGACAAAGAAAAGAAGACGTCTTAGGGAATCCGGAGGGGGGGGTCTGGTCAGTGCCATCTAATGGTGACGCATACGGTGTGGTCGTCTGAACAGTGTAGGTAAAAATGGTGGGTCCCCACTCCAAGACCTGTCCCGCCTAGGACTTCATGTGCCATCATGATCAAGAGCTAGGATCTCCTCCTTCTCAATAGCCAGAATGGCCTCTAGCACATCCACACAGAGCCCTGTAAGCAGCAGTATCTACACCCCATCTCTTCTCACTCCACAGACCCGCGTCTCTGCCCTGGCTCATGTTCCAGCGATTATTTATAGCGACACAAGACCGACTTGTGCCCATGGCCAAAGGTCAGAAGGACCTACAGAAACTCGTGAGTCCAGGGTGCCACCTGACCCTCAGCCCCTGACTCCTGATGGGTGCACCCACCACCCCATGTGTGAGGAAATGAGCACCATAGAGGCCATTCACATTCATCAAAGAGTCCAGCGTGTGCATGGCACCCTCCGTGTAGCTTTCACCTACAGTTTCTATGCCCACCCAAAGCCATCGTTCCAATCTGCGCTCCGTGTAGTACTCCATTTTACAGGTAGGTAGTCCCACCAGCAGGATTGCCAGGGCATAAACACCAGATGATGTAATCTCGTCCCCAAGGCACTCCAACACCTCATTGCAAAGGCCAGATGTCACGACGACGGCACTCTGCATGTACTCCCTCCCAACAGCCAAGCTACAAGGGCACCCTAGCGCTGGGGTTCAGCAAATCCCCCAAGATCCAGAGCATCTCTACCCTCTAGGTACCTGGCCAACCACTGCAGCTGCACCAACAGGAAATACAATTCCATGTCAAGAGCACCCAGGCCCCCACTTCTAGTAGGCCAATGCAAGGTGGCAAGGGACACACGATTCCCCCGCCTGTCCCAGACTAGTTCTCAGAGCACAGCATCAAGGCCCTTAAAATAACCCCTGGGGATCCATATTGGGAGATCAGTAAAGTAATACAAGACTCGTGGAAAAACCACTATCTTGGTGAGGGCAGCTCTCGTGATAATGGGGAGTTTAAGAGACCACTAGAATTTTCCTTTGCCTCTGAGTCCCCGCAGCACGCCCCCCAGATTAGCTTTCCTCATGTCCTCCTCACTATGAAACACACCACCTCCCCCCCAAGTCCTTAGCTGGGTCAGCACCCATAGGATGTATCGGTCCGTTACAGAGTGGGGCTCATCAATCCTACCCAGAAACAAATGGAAGGCTATGTTTTCTCCCAGATGGTCGTGAGACCTGATGCTTCACCCAAGTCCTCCAACTTGGACATGCTTTACTGTATACCCAAGTCAGAGTGCCGCTGATAGATCAGCATGTCGTCGGCATACAAGGACACTTGGTGCACTTCCTTGTGCAATGGAAAAGGTGTCAATGCAAAAAGTATTGGGAAAAGTGGGCACCCATGTTGCATTCCCCTGAACACCCCAAATGACTCAGAGATGCCACCTCCGACCCTCACATCAGCCCATGCCTCTGCATACAAAAGGGCAAGACACCAGCACCATCGTGGACCCAAGTTCATTTTTCTCTTCAGCTCTAGTAAAAAAAGACCAGCCCAGCATGCCAATAGCCTTGTGCAAATCTACGGAAAGGGCAGGGACATTCCTTGGGCTTCTCGTCAAGCAGGTGAATCAATCTAGCGATGTTGGACTAGGCCCTTTTTGCAGGATCATCCCAGAACCTTTTGCTTTCCTCCTGATTTTTTCTGACCGGTTGTTGGTGGTTTTAAGTTTCTGAGCACTTTATCACTGTTAATTCAGTGCTAAAGTGCATGTGCTCTCTATGGTAAACTTTGTAAGATTGGTCTACACCTGTTTGGCATATTTATTTTACCTGTCAGTCCCTTGTATAGTGGTATCCCATATACCCAGGGCCAGTAAATTAAATGCTACTGGTGGGCTTGCAGCGCTGCTTACCCCACCCACCAAAGTAGCCCCTCAAACCTGTCTCAGGTCGGCCCCAGTGATCTCCTGGAATCTGTGGCTTGCCCGATCCCCTTATCGTAGCGCATGGTGAGCGCTTAGTTTTTGCCTTGTGTAAACAGGCAGCACGTGTGGAGCACTCTGCTGCTGCCTTCTGAACGCAGTGAAGCAAGCGCTTAAGTTGTCCTGAAACTTGCCCCCATGTAGCGGAGGTCGTTCTGAAAGGAGACTGCTCTTCCTTTAAATTCTTTGTGCTGGGCTGCAGAGTGTGGTGTCTGCCACCAGAAGCGCGTGGAGGACGCTTCTAACTTTATCTCCTGAGCCGTAGGTGTAGGCTCCTACGACTGTGGAGCGCTTCCTGGTTCTGAGCTCGAGAGGCACGTGGCGTGGTGGAAAATCACCGCTGGACCCTGAGACGCAGCCTCACTCCCTCAGCATGCGGCAGGAGATGCAGCAGATCCCAAATTAGGGTGGTAGCCCTCCTTCTTAGCCCGCGTTTGTGGGCTGAGAAGCAGAGAGCCCGGAAGGAGTCGTGGCTGATTGCCGTCCAGAGGGAAGCCCCGCGGACGCCGGAAGCCTGGCAGGAACAATCAGCCGCATGGCTGAGTCTGGCTGTGGGCGGGGCGAGGCGGGACCGCGCAACAGAGGAATGGAGGATGGAGACGGCGCCCCGTGTCAACCCGGTCCCAAGGGCTGGATCGGGCACCGCCATTGGCCACCTTTCCTTCAGAGTTCTGGAACACTGTTCGTCGGTTGCAGCAGGCGGCTGCAATCTAACTCGCTCAGCCCCCAAGGAGTGGTGAGTGGGGCTGGGCTTCTTTGTGATAAGCCCCGTGGCGGTGCGCTCACGTGGCCAGTGATTGGCATGAATGGAGGTCCTTAGCCTACGTGGACAGAGCAGGGGCCTCCCCTACCTGTGGTACCTCACTACTTGGAGGCACACGAGAGCAGTACGGGGTGGCAACCCTCGACGGAGGTCCCGTTCCTGCAATTGCCATGCAGCCCGCATGGTAGGCATTAAAGCCCTGTGGCAGCAGAGTTGGGGTAGGGGTGCAAGTACTGCAATGCCCTACGCATGGGCTTGATGACTCAGGTGCCGGAAGTTGCCTTATGCGCATGTGTTATACCCTGATGTAATTAGGCTGTGGATAGAGTGTTTGCATAATGTACACGCTGCAAGTGTTTACTATGGTGCACTGCTAATTATGTTTTGCCTTTCCGAAGTGTACTCCTACCAGTAGTTACTGGGTGGGGACGATTATAATGTTTTGGGACCACGACATGTGCACTGCTGCTGATGGTTTATTCCTAATGTGTTTGTGCTAAGTAGTTACTGTTTGTCCTAAGTAACTATGAGTTATGTAATTACAACAATGGCCCGATTGGCCTAGTGATTTGTGTAATCTCTGTAAAATCATGACAAGTGCCTGGTGGCACAGTGTATATATGTGATTGTGTTCTAATGTGTTTTATGGATAATACAAAGGCTATTTTTATATAACCTTGTGTGGAATTTCTTTTGTGGTGTGACCAGTGTGTCATTGTTGTGTGAATGTGTTGCGCACACGCTTTACACACTGCCTCTGGGATAAGCCTGACTGGTCTGCCAAGCTACCAAGGGGGTGAGCAAGGGTTATCTTCAGTATGTAACTCTTTTGCCCTGACTAGAGTGGTGGGTTCTGTCTGGCTTAGGTGCACACCCTAGCCAACCATGAACTTCATTTCTAACAAGCGATGTATGAGGTGTTGCTCTGCGGGTTGAAACCGTTCTGATCGCCATGGACAAGAGTGGCCAGATGATCATCTAACTGACCCAACCATACTTTACTTTGTATCTTATAATCGATGTTTAACATTGATAATGGTCGATGTGCCCCTACCTCAAGCCCCCCCCCCGGGTTAGGGTCTGAAACAATTAAAGCCTCCAGAGAGGTAGCTGGCAGTGTCCCACTTCCAACGAGTGCGCATAGAGCTCAGCCAGTCTGGTGGGCAGGTCTCCAACAAAAGTTTGATAAAAATCAATGGGACGTCAGTACTTGACGTCTCCCTCCCGCCAGCTCTCTTATAGCTGCCCTGATTTCCTCCTCTAAGTATGGGGCCACCAAGAGCCTCCTGATCCTCCACCTCCAAGTGCAGGAGTTCCGCTCTATCCAGGAACAGATCCCGGACCTCGGCTGAAGGTTCCATGCATGCACTATATCTGTCCCAATCGACAGGAGGTGAAAACATCTATTATCTTATGCTGGGAGTATACAAGATGACCATGACTACGTCTAATGTGGGTGATGACGTGACTGCACTGGTTCTCCTGGATCAGCCAGGCCAGCAACCTTCCAGACCGTCATACCTCTGCATACAAGTTGTCCCTACAATCCCTCCAATTAAGAGAGTGCAGTTGCTCAGTAACTACCGCAAATCTTTTCATGGTGTTCCAAAAGTCTAGGGCATGCCACCGGGTTGGTAGGAAGGGAGCGCTCAATGTCCACCAGCTCATTTTCCAGTATTGTCAGCCTGTTGGACAGCAACCTCCGCAATCCCCATTTGTGGCTGGACTGCACAGCCAACCATCTAGGTGAACATGTAGGTTATAAACTGGGGAGTAGTATGTATATTCCCCGAGTGTGAGTGCCACATACGCCATGTGTCTAGTAATCCCTAGTGGGAGTACCAACCCCGGAATTCATTGGTAACTAATTGTTGGAGAGTCCAGAGGGGTGGAGTGTAACGGGCCAGGGCCGGGTCTGCTATAGTGTTATAGTTTCCCTCCAGGAGTATCAGCACTTCTGGTGTCAGTGCCAGCAGCAGGGCGAAGGAGTTGTTAAATGGGGTTTTGTTGACCACCAATACCAACTCAACTCCATTGAGCCATCCCCTAATAAATACACACCTCGCCTCCTTATCGATATTGTCCAACATGACATCCAGGAGCATCCCCGAGTGAAACCACACCAGTACACCACAAGCAAAAGACAAAAAGGTTAAGACGTACCCCCACACCCTCCAACTCCGTTGCATCTCATCAACCTCTCCACTCGTCAGGTGGGTCTCCTGTAGGCCACATCCACCCTCCTGCACCGCAAGTACGTGATGGTTTTGTGCCGCTTTGTAGCCGGACCCATACCCCGCACATTCCAATACAGGAGAGCATAAGTTGCTCTTTGTAACATAAGGATGCTTCAGAACTTCGCCCAGTACCCTCCCAGCCCCCTATCCCGGCGCCACAGAACTGCCACTCAGCAACTGACCAGTCCAGTGCTTCAAATGTTGTCCTCTGCCCCCTGAGTCAAACTTTCCCAACTCCCACTCCCCAGGACAGTGCGGCAACAGCCACCCGTTCAAGAAATAAACAACTAACCAAAAGCAATTGTCAACTATATAAGCATGTACATTGAACTCCACTATCCGGGAGGAGTTGGTGAGGGGTGACATGTAGCTCTGCTCTGCCATCCTTCCCCCGCCCTGTTACCATACAAATGATCAGAATTACTTGCGGAGTCATCAACAGGTTGCAGCAACATATAAACCATACGTACTCCGGAGTGCTAAACCCTGTCCATCAGTTTATAATCCCTGTGTGCAAACTGAGGGCATCTCTCTGCAAGTCATTACATCAAATATATGCGCCCGCATGTGCCCACACAAGAGTACAGCAACCTTGATTGCTATGGAGGAGATGGATTTTGGGACTTCCCCCTCGACCGTCACCTACCCAGCCGGACTTTGGCCAGACTTTCCTTTGTCTCTCTGCCATGTCTCCCTCCTACCCCTTTACCCTTGCCCCCTTGCCCCCTTCCCCTCTACACTTTCCCTTATCTCGTCTTCCATGCTCTTGTAATGTTTGTCTAGCAACTGATGTAAATTGAAACTGATGTACTTTAGTAATTTTGTGGAACCTTATGTAAAGCGCTCTGATACCTTCGGGTCTAGCCAGCGCTATATAAAACTCTTAAAATAAATAAATAAATAAATAAAGATCCTCTGCCGAGTGTGATCACCACAGGGGTTGGACCAACATCTCACACACCCTCTGAGTGTGTACCAATTGGGCTCGACCCAGATGAGCCTCCGCAGGTGTCTGACTGTCTCAATGCAGCAAAGGCATTGGCAGTCTCAAGTGCCTTCTGGTGGCTCCACGCCTGCACCTCTGATGGTCAGACCAACCGCGGGCAACCAGGATGTCTAGTCCTCTTACTCTGGGACCGTGGGGGTCTATGGCAGGAGGTGGAAACAAGACCAGACAACCTTGGTATTCGGCAACTCTGACACTGAGCAGAAGCACTGGTGGGCAACTGGCCGAACCTTTGGGCCCCTGCACCTATTCTCTTACAAGTTTAGTAGTGGACAGCACACACCAAGCTGGTTGGTATTTATAAGTCAGACATTTAATACGGGCTGTGTCACTGCGAGAACCTCTGAGAGTGCTTTCTGCTTATCGCTCATCGCTTTGCATTCCGGGAATTCTGGTTCTTAAAATGTTACCTTTTTCTTCCTAGTCATCTCCAGTTCTTGGGTCAGTAGACGCAGAGGGTTCATTTTAAAATGTAAAAGTCGCTGTACGCTTGCTTTTGAGGCATCTTCTGATTTACCTTACTCGTCACTCACGGGAGATAGCATTCCCCTGAAAGTCGGGTGATATGGTAAGTAAGTTATCATCGACAACTAGAAACATTTAAACAAATTTCAATGGAAAGTAAGATGCAGCTCTTGGAAATATTGATACCTAAATCATGATTTCTCAGTTCCTCAAGGACGTATGGATGGGGCACTGGCTTCATGACACTGCATCATCGACCTTGACTTGTTCCCAGCGACTGCTCACTACATTCAGTCAGGATTACCTGCACTGTTTAAGTTCCTAAAGAATAAGGGCAGGGTCCCACATTCTTCTCAGAAGTCTGCCTCTGTTACTGTCTAACATGAGGGTTACGGAATGCCAAGGCTGTCTACTCTTGATTCCACCTCAGGCCTATTTCATCCACCACCACACACTCCCTGTCTCTTTATCCCAGCCTTGCAGGTTCTTTTTCTTCATTGCTTTCGCTCTATATCACTGTTTTCCTTTATTCCCCTTCCTACATTTCCCCCCTTTTCTTTCTCCAGTTCTGGATCAAATCTTGATGAGCAAAAAGCCAAGGTACCCAAAAAGGAGTGCTTGTGGGTCCCATTTGAAAAACCCTGGTTTGAATTAAGCATGTAGTACCTGTGTTCGGAGATCAATAGTCTTCAGCTAGACATCCGGATAGCACACTTCCTACAGGCATGAGAGAAAGCAGTGTCGGAGGCAAAGGTGCAGTCAAAGAGTGATTGGAAAGGTAGCTGGGTTCTGAGAGTGGAAGTGAAGGGAACGCTTTCTGTGTTCTTTAAATAGGTGCATCTTCAACTACTCCCAAAATTGAAGCTGGATCGGGGTATTCCTAATGGATAGGGAATGTCGTGCCTGATCCTAGTGCATAGATGGAGATTCCCCATTGCCATGTTTGGTATCTGGGAGTTGGGTGTTCCTGAAAGATCAGCTCCATTTAGCAGGTATGACAACCTGTTTGTGTATTTTGGAGTGAGATGAATTGGTCAGACTGGTGGTGCCTACCAATAGTCGGTGGCTCTGCCGCTAGATTGCTGAAGCGTATGAGACATCTGTGTGCTTCTCTTCATCTTTTTTCAAGGTTGCCCCACCGTGGGGGATTCAGCATCTTTGGTGGAATCAGGTACTTCCAGCGCACCCACTTGGCCTTCCTGTTGACATATATGTCTGACTCTTAGCTTTAGACGGGAGAGGCTGAGGCAGCTGGGAATGCCTGGATGCACCAAGTTCATCTTTCCAATATTGACTCTGTCTTTATAATTCAACTTTGAAAGTGCACTGGTGTAGCACTTAAAGGCTGGTGTAGCGCATCTCTGTTCCCTTCGCTAGCCATTTTTGTGTGACTGTAGCTGGAGTGTGTCTTCAAGCGAGAGGAGCAAGGTGTGGCATCTATAGTGGTGGCAATATCAGCACTCGTTGGGATTTTAAATCAGCTCTGTCCAAGGCGGCGAGGGTCAGATTCTGCCTTTGCCGTGCAGGTGATGAGATTCAGGATCAGCTCACTAACCACCGGGACTGAGAAGTAACTTGGGGGTCCACTACCAACAGGAGGAAACAAGAGGATAAGGTCTGGTGAAGATAGTTACGATTAACGAAACACAAGCTAACACAGTGGCAGATGATCCTGATCGATATTAGGCAGCTGAATGTACAACGTTACTCTATTCAAGTGTCCTGGATGACACGTGTGCCAGAAATATGGACGACAAAGGGTCTTGTTTAAAGTTTGGCTGACAGTAGATTCTGTCAGAACATTGGCCGATGTCCCGTCTGCCATATTACAAGTGCATTATGTGGCGGGCGGGTCATCTGCCACTCTTTGAACTCTAAATAAAACCCTACGAGTGGTTGGTATACCTCCTATCCAAAGCTAATTTGAAAAGGTGGGTCTTCAGTCCTTTGCAACACAGGGGGCCATAGTCTGTTTGACTCAGATGTACAGGAAGGATGCCCCCATATTGAGGCTCACTGTGCATTAAAGGATGTGTCTCTAAATATTTCAAATCTGTCTTGATGGATGGTAACTTTGATTTGAGTGTCGGAGCTCAGATTTCTGGGAGGTTAATAATGGGATGTACGTTGTTACAACGCATGCTTTTACCACGCATGCTTTTACAACGCAGGTTTTTCAACGCAAGTCGTTACAACGACTTGCGTTGGGGGGTGCTGGATAGTGAATAGTTTAATTTACTATTCCAACTCCAGTCCCCGTGGATAGTAGGGAGGTGTTGGATAGTAAATAAAATATTACCTATCCTAGAGCCCCCCCAGCGCAATTCATTGTAATGACTTGCGTTGAAAAACCTGCGTTGTAAAGGCACTGCGTGGTAAAAGTTGTGTCGTAAAGGATGTTTCCCTTAATAATGATGAAAGGCATTCTGGAGTGTGGCAGTTTGGTACCTAGTGGGCGAGACACAGGGCTTTGAGCTATGCTCTTCTGTGAATAGAAACCACTGGAGGGCTTTCGAAGCTGCTGTGATATGGCCACATCTTCACAGGCCATAGAGGAGCTGAATGGCATGGATCTGGACTATTTGGAGCACTAAACCCTCCTTTCTTGTAGACCCTTGCCAGCAATGTTGTATGAATGAGGTCTAGAAACTGCAACCGCAAATCTTTCAAATATGAGTGGTCAGAGCGCTTCCATCACTGGATTGCAAAGCATGATACAGGCGTGTGTCGGACTAAAAGAGAGGCGAGGCGGCTCCTCCATTGTAGCTGTCTATAAACATTATCCGTGTCCTCGGCTTTTCCTGCATTGTGTGCTGTACTGTCCTTCTGCCCTGCCTTGTGTTAGGAATAGAAGGATGTTCAAAAGGACATTCCTTAATTTGGTGTGCACCCTATCAATAGGAATGCTAGTAGCTGCTGTCAGGCAACACTAGGGTGTGCTAGACTGCTGGGTGAAGGTGCCTGCATGCTTCCTTCTCTGCCACACCTCATGTTCACAACCACTGAAGCATTAAAATGTTCCCCCTGGCAATGTGCCTGTATCAACACCGATATATATGCCTTGCCATCTTAGGTGGGTCCCCCCGACTCAGCTTCAAACCCTTCTCTGAGAGCAAGCTTGCTCTGCATGACTGTGGTAGATGGCCATACCATCTGAACCTATAGTGTCCATGCCCGGTTTATTAAATACATAGAATGACCCCGCTCTGCTCTGTCTCTGTGTAATGGTCCCTTTCAGACTCCTGTGACTTCACCTCATAGAATGTGAGGTCAGTTACTTCCAGCTAGGATGCCATCATTGAAATTGGCCTACTAGCTGGCATTCAAGTGGACTCATTTTAGGTAGATGTGTATATGTGCAAGACCAAATGTAATTCCTCAATGCAGGGCACAAGTCGAGGGTAGACGCGGTTAGACGGCGTCTACCCACTTTTTTGACAGGATGGACGCTGTCTACCTTGCTAGGAGGTTGGGCCACACAGAAATATGTTAAACGCGTCCCGGTGTTATATTTAGACACGGGGGACACATTCAGCAGCGGCTGCACGTTGTCTGCTTTCGTTACGAGCAGCAACCTGGAGGCGGAAAAGAGGCTTATCAGATTCCAGCAGGGCCCATTATAATGGCCGAAGTTAAGACACCATCAGGGCTCTTTTTGTTGGAGTATCCTGGCTGGGAGCTATCTGGAGCCTTGCATCAGCTTATCACTTCGCAAGTAGTTAAAGAAGGCATACTTTTGGCTTTGTTCAGTCCCTGTGTATGAGACATATGCATGTACTGTAAGAATGTCAGATGTGTTGGTCTTTCCCAGTATTTATCACTAATAACAACTCAAATACTGTTGATGTGGAGGCAGCACCAGATAGATAGTCACAAATTGAAACGTGAGAATGTTTTGAAGTTTCTTTTATTTTTCTTCTTTATACGTAATCCACAACAAACAGCCAACGCGTTTCGTTCCTACTTGAGGAACTTCATCAGGGCTGCAAACAACACGAGACATATATAAATATACATAAATATATACAGTATATACAACATTAAACGATACGAATATAGCCAAAGTACATAAAACTTGAGGCAAACAGGGCACTAATGATGAAAGAAAGAAAAAAAGAGAACATATAAACATATATATTTATACATCGGAAAAACCGAAAAAACAGTACACACATTTACCAATACATCCAAACTTGTTAGACAGAGAACATATATTTTATATGTAATACATATGTTTTCACATATAGTTATTTCCAAATATTGACTCCAAATTGGAAAAACAAGAGGAAGTAAGTGTAAGATATGGAAAAAGGTTATGAAGAAGAAATTGAATTGGTAGAACGAGAAATCAATGAGATGGGGGAGAAGGAGTTGATTGAAAAGAACTTTGCAATTCTGAAACAAGTTATGGACAACCATCAGATCTACATAAAAGACAAAAAACTCAGGAAAATCTAAAGAGATGACCGTGATTACAAGGATGGTCGCATCTACACCTTTGCTAAAAAATTTGATAGTCTATCAATATCAGAAGATAAAAAAAGAGCACGGGAAGAAAAAGATGAGGGTGAGGATAACCGTTCTGTGAGTAATATCTCTATTTCCTCTACAATAGTACAGCCTCCTCAATTACAGCTCAAGATATCCCTTTAGGGGAAGGGGCCTCCTCCTTCCAAAAAGAACTAGCAAAGTTGAGAATATCAAGTCACTTGCAACAAAAACGAGAACAACCAAACCAAGGAGGGGAGGCAGGAGGAGGAAAAGGAACAATCAAGAGCTCAGGGGGCAAATTGGAGACTATAACCAAGCCAAATAAACCTTAGAAGGAAATATGTCTAACATTGACCCAGATTTTGTGATTAGTAACATATGTGATCTGAAAATTGTTAACCTTTCAATCAAAAATCTTGATATTGCAGAAAGGAAAGTTCTGGGTAAAGGTCTCAATTTTTGTCCAACACAAAAGGGGGACTTTTCCAATGTGCATGTGGACTTGTTCAAATTCACTAGAATTTTAAAATTGAAAGACTTTTTTTCCAACAAAGGTATTGGAGAGGTCCAACCGGTCACTACCAGGGGAGAAAGCTCCCATACTGTTGCTGAGGTACATGCTGTACAGTGCCTCCTATCTATTGATGAGGAGGAACATATTGATATTCCAGCATTACTTACTATTCGAAGTCTTTATCTGGAAATCCAGTGGGATCAAAGCACAGCAGGTCCTAGAGGTCTTCTGCACAGAACTTAGGATATTTTAGAGACTCTAAGATTGAGGTGCTCAACTGGTAGTCAGCTGTGGGTGCTATTTGTTGGTCTTAACTCAAATACTGTTATTTTGTTTTATTTCTTTTATAGAGTATACTCATCCAAATGCAGGGTGTCACATGTACACATGACATTATACATTGACAATAAATCATATGTGTGTAAATCAAAGTACAGGATAGGTTGCATAAAGCAGTGAGGGTTACCAGGTGTAGGAGCCACATTGCCTGCTCTGTTCACTGTGCTATTTAGAAGGATTACAATTTATGAACTGTATGTAACAAAAGGATCTCTGTCTTAAAAGCTGTAACCCACTTACTCATTTACATAAAATAAAAATCTGCCATCTGCATGTTACATGATGTGCTTTCGGCCATATTTATGATCCTTGTGGCGCAGGGCAGCAGCGCAGTAAGTCACCTCGCTGCGCTGCCCTCTGTCACAGGTAAAGGGAAGGAATGTGCTGCGTTTATCCAATACTGCGCTTTCCTGTCCTTTCCCCTTACGCTGGTGCCATTTCGGCAGCCTAGCACTAACCCAGGCACCCTTGCACCATGGTGGAAGGACGCGTGTGTGTCGGCAGAATTGTTTTTTGTGCTGGAAGGGCCACCTTCTTGCACTAAAACCAACCCAGGCAGAGTTTTTCCTCTTTCCATGTGTCCTGCAAAATACCTGGGGCCTCATTTATGAGGCTATGCGCCACTTTTACGCTGCTGGTGCGTCACTTTTTGTGACGCACCAGTGGCGTAAAAAATGCGCCTTGTTGCGCCATATTTACAAAGTGACGCATCTAGGTAGATGCGTCACTTTGTAAACCCCTGCGCCACATTATACCTGCGCCAGGTATAATGTATGCAAGGGGGGCGTATTGACGCAAGAAAGGGTCGTAGAAGTGACGCAGTGAAATCTATGTGATTTCACTGCGCCACTTCTAGGACACAAATGCGTCAATTTCCTACGTCTGCCTCACAGCAGGCGTAAGACTGACGCAGGCCGTTTCACATGGGGCCTGCCCCATGTGAAAGGATACATTGCTGGAGTTGCGTCACTTTTGTGACACACTCCAGCAATGCGTCACTTGTGCGCCATACAGATACGTCAGAAATACTGACGTATCTGTAACTCCTTGCGCAATGATGCGTCATACTGTAAATATGACGCATCATTTGTGTTGCAAGGAGGGCGCAGTGAAAAGTGACGCATCGCTGCTTTCACGCAGCGATGCGTCACTTTTCATAAATGAGGCCCCTGGTGCCGCTGTTACTCTATTTACTGGTACTCAGTGTACCAATGTCGCAAGCATGGATGGTTGAGTTGGCCTTGCTGGGATTCAAACTTTTTCACCCCCATCTCCTACCCTCCCCCCCAACCCGATAACTAAGTGTGAAGGAAGGAGCGAGAAAACGAGATCAAGAAATAGAGAAGGTAAAACAATAAGAAAGAGAGAGGGGCGATAAAGGGAGAGGACAAGAGAGCGCTAATGGCTTATGGAGAGAGAGAGAGCGATGGCAGAAGAAAAAGAGATAACAGGAGGCAGCGAGGAGAGACAACGTGAAGGAGCAAACAAAAGTCGAGGCAGGAAGAAACAGGACAAAGTGAGAGAGACAGAGACGGGGAGAAAAAGCAGAGATAAACCGATGGAGAAGACGGAAAGGGTAAATAAGAGAAAGGCGGGGCAGATAGCAAGATGGAGGGAGAGAGAGTGTGCACGGGCGCCTCAAACCCGCACGCGCTGCGGCCGGGGCTCCTCGCAGCCGAACGAACACCAACGAAAGACAGCCCTGCCGCCATCACTTCTGCATGGGCGTAGCAAGGAAAAACAGAATGTTCAGGGAAATGTCAATCGAATAAATATCACCTTATACTGCCCTATGAGGGGAGAAAATGGACCTTATGTATTATGAAACAGAAGGTGCGTCTGGCCGACCTACACAGTGAGCAGCCAGGGTAAAAAAAAACAAAGCTGTTTTGATGGCAAATTATTTAGTTTGATCAATATTTAGCAAACCCTCGGGATTTATGGCGGGCCCACCTGCTGCGCATTGATTTGAAATCCTCACAGGGACGGGGAAGGACTAATTGACTGACGCTGTTTCCAAAATGCACACAAGTCCCACACACGCGATGCTGAACAGAGCGCAGGCCCTCGGCAGAATAAATCATGCTGGGATGGGAAGAAATCTAGTGCGAAGGGGCTGCGACCACTCCAGCAGCCTTGATAGCTCTGCGAAGGAAATCCAGAGAATGTACCTTTTAATGAGCGCTTCCCTCAGGAGCGAAGCTAGCATCGGTGCAGCAGGTGCAGTGGCACCGGGGCCAAGCACGCCGATAGGCCATTTGAACTCTGGTAATTGCCGTACTCTACTACCCCCAACATCAGTCAAAGCTGCCAGTTCCCTTGCTTGCACCAGTACCCCAGGCATCCTTACTAGCGTCCTGCCTCCCATCGCCTGCCAGCCTCTTCTAGTGATGTGAAACCGAGTCTGCCTGGTGGACTTGAGGCTTGACATTGCTGCAGACGTCAGCAGCGAGCGTTGAACTCCCAGAACAAGCCTGCGGGTTTTCGTTGAATGATGGCTTCATTCACGGTTTCAGAACTCGAGCAATGCGGGGCCTGAGACAAGGAGGCCTAGAAATGGCGGGCACCCGTTGAGACGACAGACCCGTGCTGTAAGCATGCTGAGTGGTACAAAAGGGGGTGGTGATGGATGGAGCATCTGAACCAATCAAACACTCACACCCAGTCAACAGATCTGGGTTTAATCCATCACCGTTCTTTAGCCCACTCTGCCACCCCAGTTCAGACATGGCCATATGCAAATCAGTCTGACCCTGTGCCTCATGGGAACAGTCTAGCCCGAACTGCCAAGCCATGCCTTCCCTGGACCGGAAACAAGCTTCCGAGGACCGGTTTCTGGCATTACAGCCGTCTTCAGCCCGGCTTGCTTGAATCCAGTGGCAAAGTGAGCAAGGGACTCACGTCTGAGCATACCCCCTTTTGTAAGCATGCTGAGGCTTGTTATCAGGAATGCAGGGGTGACATGGCAGGTGCGTGCTGGGAACAACATGTCGGAGCTTGAACGCGCAGGTGCTGCGTTGAGATGGCAACTGCGCGCTGTAAACAAGCAGACGCTTGAAACTAACGCAACAATGTTGAACAATGACAGGTGTGCGTTATATTCAAAATGGCCAAGCCCGAAATGAAACTAGTGGCAGTTTACTACGACTCGATGCTGGCGCAGAGTGATGCAAAGTGGCACGAAGCAAACGCATGCTCAAGCATTTATTTACTTTCAAGCACAAACGTTATTTTGCGCTGTAAAGGTGGCCATTTCTGAATGCAAAAAAGCACTTTGTGTTGCTTTGATTCACTTTGAGTTGCTCTGTTTCACTTTGTGTTGCTTTGATTCACTTTGTGTTGCTTTGTTTCACTTTGCCTCAAGAGGGAGTTACTTATGATGATCAGTGCAAACACCCACAGTTTCTTTTTGCAAAGACTGCTCCTCTGAGGTAGCCAGGCTAGGCCCTCTGTCACCAAATACTGTCTCCTCGGAGCAGGTGTTAACAAGGATAAATGTGTTCATTCCTCAAAAAATACCAGGTGTTGCGCACAACACACCTCCAGTGCCTGGGTTCCATCTGAGTGTGTCTGGGCCTTGACATTTGTAATGGAAGGGTAGGTTTCAGTATAAATCCTATGCTGGACAGTGCGCACTCCGCTCTGCCCCAGATACTGTGCGTTGCGCAAGGCAGCCTTATACAGCTAGCTCTGTAGACCAAAGTTAGTAGGTATTGCTCTTTACTGTTTTTTCCCTCGCACAATCCATTGCAACAAATTGAGTTGCTTAGCTGCATTACATTACAAATGAGATAACCCGGCTCAGAATGTTCAAGCCTGAAATGACAGGTGGATCTTTGAACCCACAGTGAAAAGACAGGCACAGTGTGGAGTATGGGGGAGGGGGGGACATGTTGAAATTTGAAGTGACCGGTACAATGTTGGGATGAACACTGCATGTCAGAAACATTTTAAGGCTTGAACTGACAGATGCAATGCTAAGGTGACACATGCATGTCGAAAACCACTTGTTTCAATTTGGAAATGACTGAAATTACAGCCGCTGTCTTGCAGTGACGGGCGCACTCTTCAAATGGCAAGCACAGAATCTTAATTTGAGCCCTGTATGGGGCAGATTTACAAACATTCTTGCGCCATTTTGTGATGCCAACCACACAAAATGCTTATTTTGAATTTACTTTCCAGTGCAAACATTGGAAAGTTGCCTGAAAGTACTGCAAAACAGCGCAAAAGCACTACTTTGGACAAGGGAATGTTCCTTGGGTGGTACCTAGGCATTCCCATGCAACCACTCATGGGTTTTGATGCCAAATCCTACCTCCTAACAATAATAGGCCAGGTTTTGTACCAACAAATAACACTTCTTTGAGGCAGGAGTAAAAAGGAAAAATGATAATATTTCTCCAAAAGTTTCTGACTTTGCACGTGTGCTGCACTGTACAGCACATAGCTAAAATGGGAAACATTTTGAAGTGTGTCTAGGCATAGGTCCTTATTTTGAATTTGGCAGTATGGGAGCGGGGCCACCACGCCGCCAAAGCCAAATTAGACCACCTGCCGGATTCAGACCTGAATCCAAGTCGGGCTGTCATGTTGCGGCAGTCGCATGGCAGTGCCTGTTTAATGGCTCATAGGAGAGCTGTAACAGGCACAGCAGTGGGAATGCCGCAGCACGTTCCTGCACAGGAAGTAATGCGCCATGCATGCCTTACTGTGTAGGAACTGGGGGTGCTAAAATATTGGGGGACAAAACATGTGCACCCCTATGCACAGAGGAGACAGGGAGCCCTGTAAAGGACCCCTGAGTGGCCTCACCGCCATCCTTTCCATGGCAGGCTCATCGCCATGGAAAGGCTGGCAGTGAGGCAACTGGTAATATGCTCGGCAGTCCCACAGCACCACTGCCAGCATATTACTCTGCCTGACCACTGTGCCACTGCAGCAGGATCTGGGATGCCTGGCAATAGAAGTGGACTAGTAGCAGTCCAAACCCCAAAGTCCTGATAGGGAGGGCGGACCGCCAGTCTGGCCATCGGTTGACCACCACCATGAGTTCGGCAGTCCAATGGACAGCCAAGCCAAACTCATAATAAGGCCGCTAGTATTTTGCATTGGAAGGGTACCCTTTCAGTACAAAACCTACACAAGACATCAGACACTACACCTTGCACTGTGTTGCAAAGGTGTGTTTGTGGCGCTATGCAGCCTGATTGTGCGCTCATGCTAGGAAGAGTGCAGAACAGTGTTGTATCTTAGTAGATATGCATCTTTCCCGCTCTCTTCCTCTCACACAACACAAAGCAACGACTTTAGCTGCTGTCCAAATCACCAACTCCTCGGGATCTGAATGATGCTCAAAAATGGTCCACGCCTTGATGGCATCAAGTCTGAATTGCTGTTACAGCACAGATCATTGAAGCAATCAAGTGAGGGAAGGAAAGGGTGAGAACAGCGGGGAAGGAGACCTAAAGGCAAAAGAGAACACAGCCTATAATTATTATTTCTTCCTAAAGCACTCTCATAATTAATATTAAAATCAGAGAACATGTATTTGGGAATAACTACATGTAAAGGTAAGAAAGAAAGCTCTATTGTTCATATAGACATAGATGTGATCCTGAGATTCAAATGGTTAATAGGTATCCACACACAGGGGTGAACTACTGTAAGAAAGGCGAAAGAAACATACTTTTATAGATACATATATGTCTCACAAACACTGAACATTACTTTCTGCTCTTCCTGTATCCACCTGCCCCCATGCAACCACAATAAGAAAATGTTACACCTACCCAATCAATATCTACGCCTAGCTTCACAGGGGTAAGATGAGGTTTTCTCAAATGCTCTACAACTGGACCCCTGTTAGTATCAGCAAAGAAAAGTAATTGCGCTATTAAGTATTCAGATTGATAGTGAGTAATTTCTACTCATATCACACCATTATACACGACATAGCTTTGTATCCAAGTATAAAGAAAAGTTTTCTTTGCATTCTTATATATATATATATATATATATATATATATATATATATATATATATATATATATGTGCGCTCACGTGTAAGGACACGGTCACACTCGCGGGGAGAAACTTGAACTCGCCTTTCTTGCCACAGCGTGCTTGAATAGCTGAGGAGCTCAAGAGAAAGTGATTCAATCCCATTTCGCCGTGGAATTCCTGACGCGTTTCGAAGGCTCCCGCCTTCTCTTCAGAGGATTTGGCGAACTGATGATGGGAATGCAGGTACCAGCCCTGATACTGATCATGGCACGCCCCTGATGGGCAGTCCAAATGTCCCAGTGCCTGCTGGGACTGGTAGTCCTGTTTAGTCTTGGCGCCCCATGTGTGGATCGAGGCGGACGAGTGGTCTCCCCTCGCCAACCAAGCGACCTCACGATATCGGAGTAGCAGACGGATATATGCCCGTCAGACTAGCAAGCTGGATGCTTGCCCTAGTCGGCTCCTACCTTGAGGCTGCTTGGCGGTGCTCAGCGTATATGCAGGGGCTCTGCTCGCTCGTTACCATCATGGAGCTGCTGCACTCTTCTGGCGGGTGCAGTAAAAGGATGGTGATGGTTCCATCCACATATGTATATATATATGTATGTATCACTGTGTTTGCTGAGATAAAATACTGATCCCACATTGATGATGCCCAAAGTAATGATGAATGGTTGTAAATCGTAAAGACTGCACGTCTTTGGGTTTCGACTAGAAACTTTATATATCACACATAAACACATATTCAATGTTTTCCTGTGAGCCAGCAAGAGCACTCCTCCCCGCATGAGTACATCTCAGTGATACTCTCCTACCGGAAGGGTAGCCTCTTATGAAGTCCTTTCCGCATGAGAACACAAACGTGGGTCTCACCAACAGAAAGGTTGATAGCCTCTTCGACGCTGATGATGGAACCGCTCCGTCATCAGCCATGGTGGCACTGTACTGATGACGGAGCGGTTCTGTCATGGCCTGCCCGACGTGCTTGCGCGGCGCTGATTTTGCGCCTGTGCGGCGCGTTCTATTGAGCGGGCGGGGCCATGACGGAACTGCTCCGTCATCAGCACAGCTCAACCGAGGCTGGTGACGGAGTGGTTCCGTCAGCAGCGTATGAGCGCTGCGCAGCCCCCCGCCCCCTTAGCGCTGCGGCGGAATAGCCGCCGCAGCGAAGGTGTTAACTATGGCTGCGGTTCAACATACATGGCAAGTAATCCTTTCATCTGCATAGGAACTAGGAAACGGGTAAACATTGGAAATTTCTCTGGTGCAACCGCACTCTTACCATACCAAGAATAGAGCTTCCTGGAACGCCACCTTGCAGAGACACAATTACAATAACCGGCTGCGCCTCCAGAAACGGAAGAATCTTTATTCAAAGTTCTTCTTCTTCCATGTGTGCATCAGCGTGGTTCTGTTCCTTCAGTGTGTGAGTCAGGGTGGTACCACTTAGGATCATGGGGTTTGTGGTTCGCGTCCCGTTCTATTTCTTTTTTCCTGTCTTTGCCTGGCAGTGTTCAATTGACGTTCTGACAGCTGCGTTACATTACATGTTGGTAAATCTGTTAATCACAGGAGCAGCCATGAGGTAGAGGGGTTAATGTTGCTTCAGGGTTCAGTACAAACAGAAAACCTTTCCACCCACTACCAGACAGAGACTGAAGTGTCTACAGAACATAGGTCACCAGAGCTTGCAGTAAGTGGGGTGCAGATGGACCTCCAGGAGGTGTTTTGCGGGCTCTTCCACTGAAATTGAAAATGGACTAAAGGCAGGAAACTGTGCCCTCCCTATGGTCTGCACATGGAAGAACAGCTTCACAGTAAGCCAAGAACAATCTTAGTAACCACATCACCTTTTGAAAACGGTTATTGTAAATTACATATATTCGCAACATCTCCTTGTATGAGAGAAGCAATATCTAATCTGGAATCCAAGACATATGGATTTATAATGTATCACATGATGTTTAAACAAAGCACAGCACAGTATTACACAATTCAAATATTGTATTGTAATTGCATTTATATAGCCCTGATGAGACCTCAAAGCTGTTTTATGGCGAGTAGCACACTACTCCGGAACTCAAATAGGATTAGTGGTGAATTAGTATAGTGAAATATGAAATTAGTTTGAGCTGTGGATATGTTAGTCTGTTATTTGGACTGAGAAGGATAGTGGAGGGATAGAAGAGGAAAAGTTTTGCATTTTTTCAGCGCTTGCTACCCCTGATGAGGCGTTGAATTGCTTTTCAGCGAGTAGCACGCTACTTCGGAACCAGAAAAGGATTAGTGGTGAATTAGTCTAGGAAAATATGAAATTAATTTGAGTGGTGGAAATGTTAGTCTGTTTTTGGTTTGAAAAGTATAGTGGAGGGATGGAAGAGGAAAGGGTTTGCATTTATATAGTGCTTTCTTCGCTGATGAGGTGCTGTAACACTTTTCGGTGAGTAGCCTGCTACTCTGAAACCCAAAATATAATATTTAGAAGAGGGTAAACCCGAGCTAAAAACTGTTTGATCCCTTTGTTTTTGGCATGTGCCTTCCTTTAAACACATTTTATGTTCATCACCTGTCTGAGTCAATGGGACATTTTCCCCAAATCCTGGCGCACAGACATACAGGTGGTGTGATCCTGGGTGGTTTCAGGCTGAGAATCTTGCAGCAGTGGCTGATTGGTGTCAGCACGCCAACATTTTATACATTCAGGACCTTCATGGTGGATGAGTGTGAAGTCAGGGAGACACTTTCCTCGGCATGAGTTGACATTTACATTCAGCTCTGTATTAAAGACGCTTGCTTTGTGCTCCCTTCAGGGTGCCTGGGAAAATGGGAACTTTCAGAACAGCCCTTAGGCCAGAGTGGCTTGGTCAGGAAATATTCTCAGTTTCATTAAATTCAACATCTATTTTGTACCAGCGAAGTGGAAGTCTGACAGCACCCTTGCCAAATGGTGTAATGAAGTCCTAAATAAAATCCTAAAACCTACATCTGTAGATGGTGTTAACCACTGAACGCATGGTGGCAGATTTATGAAGGCCTTGCGCCGCCGGTGCGTCATTTTTAACATGGGAAAAAGTGACGCACCGGCGGCACAAGGACTTCATAAATACGGCCCATGATGTTTTGTCCATGATGAATTCATTACAATTACATATTTATTCAGGGCTTTTATGCCACTGCTGCCTTTTTTTAACATATACGGTTTTATTGGCATTTACGAGTAAAGAAGACATATTTATCTCATGAAAACAGCGTAGTGATGGTCAACCAAAAGTCCACAACAACCCCCCCCCCCACATATAGCTCAAAGAAACTAGTCCATTGTTAAAGGCTGTTCTGTGATATGGCTGTATAATTCCAGAAACTGGGCCAACTCAGTCCCTCCAATCACCATTCGCAGTCAGACAACAAACCCTCTCCTCCTCACGTGGGGTCTCATATGTTACGGCTACCTTGTTGCCACCTGGCTGCTTGAAGCAAGTAATGATACTTGAAAAGTTTTTCAAGTTAGTGCTAATATTTGTTAAGAGAACTGAGGAAATGTGTTTTTCACGTTCACTTCAGAGGACTTCCGCGTTCTTATTGTTCTGGCAACCAGGGACCTACCCAATATCCAAGCTGCTGACAGAATGCACTAATGGAAGTCGAGACCTGAGTAACTGCAGGGAAAGGAAAGTTATTTCTGTCCTCAGTTTTTGGATTGAGTGCAAAACACCAGCAAGGATGTGACAAAGGCTGAATTCATCATTTACAAGTTCCACACTACAACAAACCCAACATTGTGGCCCTAGCACCGTACAAATGATCTAGCCTAACATTGTAACAAATGCAGAGATAATCTTAGGGGCTAATTACGAGTACGGGGCTCCCAGGACTACCGTACTCGTGGTGGTGCTCAGACCACCATGGCTGGTCCACCTGCCGTATTGCGATGATGGCGGTGGAACTGCCACAGGACCACCGCCTCTGCTGGATCCCGGATCCTACGGCGGTGGCGAAGCGGAGAGGGCTTTGAATATGCTGGCTGTGCTGATGCAGCACTGCTGAGCACATTCGACTGCATATCCACCGCCCATTTCCTGGCGGGGAGCCACCCATGAAAAAGGAGGCAGAAATGCAGGTAAGGGGGCCCTAATACGGCCCTCAGTCAAATCTGTGCCTGGGTGTCCTTACGAGGGGCCACATGTTGTGCTCCCCTGGAATTGGACCTTTTTCCTGCACGGTGTGGCATGCATGACATGGTGCATGTCACACCATGCAGGAAAGTGCTGCAAGGCACTCTCACGGCAGCGGTCTGTTGTTAAGGCTCTCCTGTGAGCCTAACACAACCGCCTCTGTGAGACCTCTGCAGCACCGCCCACCTGCACTGGACTAAAGTCATAAACTGGCGGGCGGGCTCACCACGGGCTTGGTGGTCTTCCTGGGACCGCTGTGGTGGCGGTCTCATTAGAAGACAAAACTCGTGATAAGGAGCTAACTGTTGTTTTACCCTGCCATCTACCACATTACAGAATCTTCATAGACATCACTGCCCCAGCTCCAACTTCGGGCCTAATAACGTCCTCTCTGTCTTCACCAAGTGGTGTTTGCTTTCATTTTGGCCTACCGGTCCTTTTGTTAACCTGCCCTGCCAGGGAATTGCCGTTGAATCCCTTACACAATCAAGTAACAAAATATTTAATTTTCTTTAAGTAGCTGGTGATTTTTCCTGAAAGCATGTTCTAACTGTCATTGAGTGGAGTGCCACAGAGTGCTGTGTATTGCAGTGGCATAGATTGGAGTTGCGTCGTGTGGCATACATTGGAGTGGTGAAGAGTAATGTGGACAGTGTAGAATGCATTGGTGCACAGTGTTGCAGAGTAAAGTTGCATAGAGTGCAGTAGCGTAGAGTGCAGCAGCATTGTCTGGTCGACTTCCTTGGAAGCGATGTTCTCAAGATGCCCTCCTTCTGGCAGCACAGAGTCAGAGTTTTATATTTCACCAGAGTATTGATGTGGCCAAACGGGGGGAATGGAAGTTAGGGTGGGTAGTGCAGGTACGGAGACCGGGAAGTAAAAAGGTTAGTCAACAATTCTAAGTTTTACTTTCACGAAAAATTGTTTTTACATTTCACACAAAAACACTGGTTGTTTCCACTAAGACAGCAAAGTCCAGCATTACAGTTTCTTATGTTAAATAACATTAAGATCTTGATATTCCTGAATCTAAAGCCAAAACAGTTCTTTTTAAGGTTCATGTCGAGTTCCCAAAACAAGCCTATATATCCAAAGACAAATCTCTCTTGAGTGGGAACTAGGAGTTAGCTCCCAATGTGTCACTTGTGCTATAGTCGGTTGATCTCCCTTCACTAACCACTAATGCAGACCTAAACATATCCCCCAACTTGCCACTTTACTCGAGTGCTGTTTTTTCCCCAATTCACCAAAATAATTTCTAATTGAGCACCAGAAGGTTAGTACCTCATCTGAATGTCTGAGGAAGGTGAGTGGCAGACTGAAAGCAAGCAGTTAGAGAGAACGAACGGTGTCGGGAAACACGTGCAGCCTTGATCTGTAGGAAGACTGGAACAGCTCTCTGAAGTCGAGAAAACCTCTTGGGTTTTTGGCTCTTCTATGTGGCTGTCCCTACCAAAACCAAACATGAATAGCAAGCACAGCTGAAAGGACACAACCTCTTTAAAAATTGGTACTATCTCAGAAGCATGTTGCAGGACTTGCATCTGCTACCGAAGGAAAACAACAATGAAGTCATCAAAGTCAGCAGACACAGATGAGTCGACAGGCTGAGCGGGTTTTTGAGCAAACACCTGCTGCTAAATGGAAACAGCAATGAAATCACTAGAATCAGTACAAACAAATGAGTCTAAGGGTCAGCCGCTCATTTGAGGATGTTCCAGACGAAACACCTACTTCTAAAGAAAAACAAAAATGAAGTCACTAGAATCAATACAAACAAATGAGTCTTAACACCTTAGCTGCTATGGAACGTCCAGCTCCAGTGCTGGACGTTCCATTGCGCAGGTGCAGTTCGAACGTTTAACGGCCGACGGCAGCACTACAGAGGTAGTGGTGCCGTCGGCCATTGGTTGTGCGCAGCACCTAAGGTGTTAAGGGTCAGCAGGTCATTTGAGCATGTTCCAGAAATGACACCTGCTGCCCATTGGAAATAATGAACGATTCATCAAAGTCAGCACAAACAAATGAGTCACTTAGTGAAGCCCCTTACTCGCATGAGTGTTAAAGCACACAAAATAATAACAATAAAGCAATTACATTACTACAACATATCTTGATGTTTAAGCTTTAGAACATTATTGGTAGAAACATGCTGATGAGAAGGACTTTTAATACTTTTTTTTATACTTGCAGCAAGGCGTTTGTGCCCCGCATAGAATTCAGTAGCATACAATGCAGAGTCGTAGAATGTAGTGGCATACATTAGAGCAAGACATAATAGAGTGCAGTTGCGAAAGAGTGGAGTGGTGCAGAGTATAGTGGCATAGAGTACAGTGTTGTAGAGTGCAGTGGTGCATAATAGAGTGGTGCAGAGTAGAGTGACTGAGAGTGGTGCAGAGTAGAGTATAGTGCGGTAGAGTGCAGTTGCATAGAGTACAGTGGTGTAGGGTGGAGTGCTGTAAAGTTCGGTGTCGCAGAGTGGAGTGATGCAGAGAAGAGTGCAGTGGTTTACCGTGCATTGGCATAGAATGCAGTAGTGCAGAGGAGAATGGTGTAGAGTTCAATGGCGCATAGTGCAGTGGTATACTGTGCATTGGCATAGAATGCAGTAGTGCAGAGTAGAGTGGTGTAGAGTTCAGTGGTGTAGAGTGCAGTTTTGTAGAGTGGCTTAGAGTGCAGTGGCATAGAATAGTATGGTGTAGAGTAGAGTGGCATAGAGTGCAGTGGCGTTGAGTACAGTGGTGTAGAGTGGTGCAGAGTAGAGCAAAGTGCAGTGGCGTACAGTGGAGTGGACTGGTGTAGAATGCACTGGCATAGCATGTTGCAGAGGATAGCGACATAGAGTGCAGCAGCATAGAATTCAGCAGTGAACATTGCATCATCATAGAATGCAGTGACATAAATTAGAGTGATTCCCAGTAGAGTCCAGTGATGTAGAATACAGTGGCATAGTGGGAAGTGGTGCAGGGTAGAGTTGCCTAGAGTAGAGTGGAATAGAGTGTAGTAACATAGAGTAGCGCAGAGTAGTGGCGTAGAGTGCAGTGAAATAGAGTAGAACAGAGTACAGTGGCATAGAGTAGAACAGAGTACAGTGGCATAGAGTGGAGTGCTGCAGACTGCAGTGGCGTAAAGATCAGTAGTACAGAGTAGATTGGCATTAAGTTCAGTGCCAGAGAGTACAGTGTTCCAGAGAAGAGTGTTATAGAGTGCAGTAATGTAGAGTGGCATAGAGTGCAGGGGCATAGAGCAGAGTGACGTAAACTACAGTGGTGTGGAGTAGAGTGCAGCGGCACACAGTACAGTGACGAATGCAGTTGAATAGAGTGCAACGGCGTAGAGCGTAGTGGTGTAGAGTGCAGTGGTTTAGAATAGAGTGGGATACAGTGCAGTGCCATAGAGTAGAGTGGCGCAGAATGGAGTAGAGTGGCATAGAGTGCAGTTGCATAGAGCAGATTGTTTCAGAGCAGAGTGAAGTGGTGTGGAGTGGTGCAGGGTAGAGTGAAGTGGTGTAGAGTGAAGTGGTGCTGTGTAGAGTGCGGTGGTGTAGAGTAGAGTGGCATGGAGTAATGCCCTAAAGTGGTGTAGTGTTCAGTGGCATAGATTGAAGTGGTGCAGAGTAGATTAGAGTGGCATAGAGTGGATTGGTATAGAGTGTAGGGGCATAGAGTGGAGTGGTACAGAGTAGAGGACATTAGCATTGACTGTTTTGGTATAGAGTGCAGTGGTGTAGAGTTGCAGAGTAGCAGAGAGCGGAGTTGTGCAGAGTTGAGTGGAGTGGCCTAGACTAGAGTGGTGTAGGGTGCTGCGGCGAAGAGTCCAGTGGTGTACAGTAAAGTGGCATAGAGTGCATTGGCATGGAGTAGAGTGGTGTAGAGTATAGAGGGGTATTCTGACTAAATATTGAATTAAAAATATTAACATCATGTCAAAAATATCCTAATGCATAAATGTATTTGGGCTTGATTACGACTTTGGCGGGCCTGCGCCGGCTTTGCACCAGCACAGCATCGCCAAAGCAGTGCATGGTCCGCCCGCAAATTACGAGTTCAACTTGTGTCTGGAGGGCTTTTCTTTTGCCGTTCTTAGAGCAGTGCACTGAAAATGGGCACCACAATGGTAACACAAAAGCAGTTCCAGCACGGCATGGACTGTCAAGTCCATGCAATTCTGGAACTTGTGGTGCATGCAAACAGGGGGGTACATGTTGTGCCCTTCTGAATGCATCCCCACGGTGGTGGGGGCATGCAGGCCCTGTAAGGCCCCCTTTGTTTCCCCACTGCAGTCTTTTCAGGGCGGGTTCACCACCATGAAAAGGCTGGCGGTGGGGAAACTCACCTGTTCGGGGGAACGCGGCGATACTGCCTTGCATATTGTATACCCTTGTCCGCTGTGCCACCGCAAGGGAATGGTGGTTCCCTGGCGCAGCCAGCATGGTGGTCTGACTGACCGCCTCGGAATTTGGCAGCCACAGGACCGCCAGCGCTGCGCCACCTAGAGTCTGGAAGTCAAAGACCGCCAGACTTGTAATATGGCCCTTTGTCTTTATTATCGTTGTCAAAAATATTGTTTTAGGTGTTGTATTTAATATCGATGTGTTTAATATCACTGTAGTTACTATTGTAGTTAATAATATCTTTTTTAGTGGTAAAAAGTATGTAATATATTGTATTTCTGTTTTTGTAGGCTTTTTTATTTATAGTAATTGTTTATAATTTTTTTCTAATGTTTTATAAGAATTATTTTTGTTATTTAATTTGTTTGATTTTTTTTTTTAGTATAATTATATATTTTGAGGAGTGGGACGTTGGGTTTATAGGGGATAAAGGTGGGAAGTATTTAAAAATATAGTATTAGTATATATATTTTGATGTTTATTTTTTAGAAAAATTAAAACGTTCGGAGCTGGATTTTGGGTTTATAGGGGATAAGGGTGGGAAGTATTTTGTAAAATGAAGTATTACTGCGTATTTCTTATGTAAATAAAACAAATTAGGAGTGGGATGTTAGGTTTATAGGGATAAGGTTGGGGGTATTTAAAAAAATGTGTATTAGTGTTTATTTTTAGATGTGTATTTATTAATACTAATACATTTATTTAATTTTGAATTTATTTTGGAGTGGGTGTGGGTGTTTCTTTTTTTAATAATTCAAGTAATTTAAAAGAAATTATTTTAGAGTTGTATATTTTAAAAAAATTTTAGATTATGTTTGGACTTTTTCATATTTTTAAAAAAGGTTGAACAATCGATAAATTATTGTTAAGTATTAAAAAATGAAATAAAGTTAATTAAAATACTATTGTGTGCTATTTGATGATAACATAGTTTTTAAAAACCATACATTTATACATTTTTTAGAAAATGTTAATAAAATGATAATAACATTGTTTTTGAATATTTTAAAAATGGAAAACAATTATATAAAAAATGTAATATGATAATGAATTTGAAAATAGTTTATTTAGGTAAAAAATATTTTGATAAATTATTTTTATAAATAGGAAACATTTTTTTAAAATACATTCCTATGTTTTAAATGCAAATGTATTAATTAAATAAAAGACACTAAATGGTATGTTATATAGTTTAAAATATTTTTTAACTGTATTATTCATAATCATTAATATCATTTTATTTAAATGTCTGATGTTTTCAAATATTGCACTATTAAATATATTTATATATAAATATCGCATCCAATTTTGTATGACAAATATTTTAAAACTTATATTAATAATAAGCTTTAAAAATTATGTTTTAGTTAATTTGGGATAAATATGTTTTTATGAGATGTTTACATAGATGTTTGTTCACTTTATTGATATTGTGGTGTTAATAGTAAATGGTAACTTTTTGGTGTGCTATATTTTAGGCTTCTTCTTTTGTAGTGGGGGTATTGTAATTTATGTTTATTTAGTGCCCAACACCTTCATTGTTATAAGTTATATTGGAGTGGGAATTGTGATTGTTGCATCTTTAGTGTCCAGTGCCTTCCCTGAGCTAAGTAATATTGGAGTGGGAATATTAAATGTTGCCCCTTTAGTGTCTAACACCTTCCCTGACGTATTTTATATTGAAGTGGGAATGGTATATTTAACGCGTTTATGCCCTGATTACGAGTCTGTCGGAGGACCACCAGACTCGAAGGCATGGCGGTCCAGCGGTCCGACCACCCCATTACGAGTTGGCCGGTCAGACTGCCCTGGGATTGTCAAAGCCACCAGCGAACTGCCGTTCCCTGGCAATGTTAAGGCTTTCATAAGTCGCAATATGCTTAGCAGGACCACCACGGTCACTCCAAGCATATTATGAGTTTCCTCTCTGCCTGCGGTGTCATTGAGGGTCCTTTTCCATGAACACCGTGGTGGAGAGGAAACTAAGGGGGCCCTACAGGGCGCCTGTACCTCCACTGCATGTGAATGGCACGGGGGCATTACAAGTGCCCCATGTGTGCATGCCCAACAATTCCTGCACGGCATTGACTTTTGAGTCCATGCCGTGCAGGAACTGTGAAAGAGGCACCGCCATGGGACCCCCACGCTTCCCGCCTGCCTGACCACTTTTAAGTCACTGCAGCGAGTCTCGGCAGTTCGGGGGTGGCGTGCCACCCACTTCTGCCCCGCAAAACTCATAATCAGACCCTTAGTGTCTTAACCCTTCTTTGAGGTAAGTTGTATTTTAGTGGGCATAGAGAATTTTAACTATTTAGGGCTTTATTATGAGTTTGGTGGTCTTCCTCTGGGACCACCACAGCAGTGGCCCCAGGAAGACCGCCAATCCCGTGGTGAAAACATTCACCGGATTATAAATTAAATCCAGGGCTGGCAGGTGGTGTGGCGGGGGTATCAGGGTCCCCGCCATCAAATGGGCGGTCGAAATGCAGGTTTTAATATGCTTGGTGGACTGGCATCAGCACACCAACATTTTCAGCCCCTTTTCAGACCGCCACAGCGTGATCCTGGATCTTGCAGCGGTCCCACTGCCACCATGGTAATACTGTGGTCGGACCGCCGGTGTGGTGGCGGTCAGACCGTCACACAAGCACTCCAATCCCAGGACCAGCGTAGTTATAATAAGGCCCTTAGGGGCTCAGTACGGTGGCAGTCGATTAGACAATTTGCCTCCATTGCAGCAGGAATGAGACCGCTCGACAAGGAGTCAGAGATACCACCAGCCGTATTATGATGGAACCACCAGCATGGAAGTTGAAATGTGCTCAATAACACTGCAGCTTGTGCTGCGGCACTGGAAAAGGCCCTCAGCACAAGCCGCAGTGTTTTTGAGCACCTTGTGCACATTAATGCACTGTATGCCAGGCATGTGCATGAATGTGCATGGGGGAACTACATGTGTCTCCAGAATCAAATTGTAGTGGCCCACGGGGGTTGGGGGTCCTGCTTGATACCCCTAAAGACCACTTCCATCTGCCTTTACATGGCGATGGGGCTGCTGTGTAAAGGCTGAAGGACAGGTACATTATAATCCCTATGACGGTGCCTGTGCAGGCACAGCCTCCATTGCAGAGATTACAGTCTGACCACTGCCCCAACGGGCTCCTTGAGCCTGTCGGAGGCGGTGGTTTTTTACCCTTGACCACTGCACTCCGACCACCGGCATTATAGTCCAGCAGTCGGACTGCTGCCCTTGATTTCCAGCTGACCGACAACCAACGGCCTGCCGGTGGTGGTCCGCCTGACATCGTACGGAGGGCCTTAGTATTACAGATATGTGTTTACTTTGTTGGTAGTGAATTGGAACTAGTATGTGCTATGTTTGTAGCAATAAATAATTTGTACATGCAGTCTTTGCATTGGTATGGTAAAAAAGCATAACGTTTGCAATTCATTATTATTTTAATATTAATAAGTATTAGAATAACACAATAAATATATCATTTTTTATATTTTTATTTTGAAAAAACACGTATTGCAACTTTAAAATAAAAAAACTACCTTTTTATTTACTATATTAGATAGTTTGGGATAGTTGTTAAAGAAATACAGAACAAATGTCTCAGAATATATTTTCAATAATATACATTTTTATCTTTTTTTAAACATTATATATATATTTTTTTAAATTAACAAACATATTTTACATACATTTTCATAGTGTTATTTGATGGAAATATTTGTAATATATATTTAATGTATATATGTTATAATATAATTTAATATATATTTTAACATTTTTGTAGGAATTTTTGAAATATTGTTGTACATGTATTATATTTTTTAACATTTTCAAACTTTTTAATAAACATTTGTATAACATTTTTGCTATTTTTTCCATTCATTCCAATGACGAGATAGCCTTTTTTTTAACTTTTATTTGGTGACCATTTTTTTCTATCGCTCAGTAAATTTAGTAGTCTGTTATTATTATTATATTATTATAATTACATTTGTTAAGCGCGCAGCTACCCGGAGGTTTCCCGGCGCTAAGGCAGACAGAAAGGCATACAAGATAAGAGGAGCATCAGACCCGCAGACTACATATTAAAGAGCCAAGTCTTGATTCCTTTACGGAAAGTCAAGAAGCACATTTCAGAACGCAGAGGTAAGGGTAAAGAGTTCCAAAGAGAAGGTGCTAACAGGGAGAACGAGCGGCCTCCCATTTTAGCTCTCTTAACACGCGGTATCTTAAATTTATTCTGGGTGGATGACCTAAGTGTGCGAGGGGGGACATAGTGCTGCACTAGAACAGATAGGTAGTGCGGAGCTCTTCTAGTCATGATTTTGTGCATGAGACATAAAGCCTTGAATTTGACCCTACTCTCAATTCGCAGCCAATGCAATTTGCGCATGTGAGACGTGGTCGATGTTCTAGCAGGGAGGTTACAAATTAGGCGAACAGCCATATTTTGTACCACCTGGTACTTCCTAGTTACCTCCTTACAGGCACCCAAGAGTAAGATGTTCCCGTAGTCCAGGCGTGAGATGACAAGAGCCTGGACTACAGTCCTGAGGGTGTCGGCAGGCAGCATCCACGTGATTTTCCTCAGCCACCTGATGATGGTAGTACAGGTGGCGGAAACTTTCACGACGTGTTGCTTGAAGGACAGTTGATTGTCAAGGAGGACCCCAAGATTACGAGCAGTCGTAGTTGGGGTAGGAAGAGGACCCATCTCCGGCGGCCAATGATGTGGGCCCCATAGCGAGGTGTCAGAGCCAAATAGGAGCAGTTCTGTTTTGTCCCCATTCAGTTTTAATTTGTGCTCAAGCATCCATGCAGATATTTGTCGAAGTCCAATTTGAAGAGAAGAAGAAGGAGAATTTTTGTTGGTGGAAAGTGAATAGATGACTTGGGTGTCATCGGCATATGAGTAAATTGTGAGACCTGCCTGTTCCGCCAGAAAAGCAAGAGGTCTTACATACAAATTAAAAAAGAGGGGACTAAGGATAGACCCTTGTGGAACACCGTGTTTAGAGGGAAAGATTGATGAAACAGAAGTAGAGGTAAAAACTTGAAACGTGCGATCAGAAAGGAAATTAGCAATCCAAGCCAGGGCGGCACCACCGACACCCACAGATTTCAAGGTGGACAACAGGATGGAGTGGGAGACGGTGTCGAATGCGGCACTCAAATCAAGTAATATGAGCGCCACTGTCTCCCCATTGTCCACCTTTTGTCTAATGGATTCCTACACACCAAGGAGGGTGGTTTCAGTGGAGAAACCAGCCCTGAACCCGGATTGAGAACCATGAAGAAAACTAGAAGATTCAACGTGAGAGTTAAGCAAAGATTTAACGTGTTTCTCTAAGATTTTAGAAAAACATGAAAGCAGAGAAATAGGGCGGAAGTTAGATGGGTTATTGGGATCTGCGTTGACCTTTTTTAATAATGGAACCACCATAGCGTGCTTCCATTCATTAGGAACGATCGCTTCAGTTAGAGACGCGTTCAGGACCTTCAGAATGATATGAAGTAGGGCTGGATCCAGGGAGCTCAGAACTTGTGGAGGTATTGGGTCAAGAGGGGAACCAGATTTAATGTCTCGCAGATACTTTTTTAAAAGTGTCGGGGAGATGAGATCCCAAGCGTGCAGAAAGGGAATCGCGGAAGTGGAACAGAGGGTAGTAGCCGGAGTGGGATTGCATATTGTTGGATCAGAGTTAGTGGACACAACGGAAGTAGAATTAAAAGTATCATAAATTTTATCAATCTTCTCAACGAAGAAATTAGCTAAAACCTCACACTGGGCAGTGTCCAGACAGGGGTCTTTAGGTACAGTAGACGCACCAGAAAGCTCTTTAACGATTTTAAACAGGGCCTTGGGTCTATTTTGCGCCATAAGGATAGTAGTATTGGCAAAATTGGCTCTGGCAGTGTCACAAGCCGAATGATAAGCTTTGAGGGCAACCTTATATTTTAGTTTCTGATCAGAATTATAATTGGAACGCCAAATGCGTTCCAATTTTTTACAGTTGGATTTTTCTAGGCGAAGGGCATCAGTAAACCATGGTGCTGGTGGGTGATGAATTTGAGGTTTATTTTTTTGAGTCGGGAGACAAGAATCCAAAGCTGTTGTTAACCATCGTCTGACAGTAGGTAGCTCATTAGTAGTTATACTGGAAAACGTAGGTTTTGAGTTAGCAAGAAGGGAGTTAAGTTTATCCATGTCTAGACGTTTCCAGTTCCTACTGGCTTTATGAGGGGGAGCGGGGTTTGAGGATATAACCATTGTTGTTTTAATAGAGAAATTAACAATGAAATGGTCCGACCAGATGACCGGTGTTGAAGATTGATAGGAAATGCCAGTGAGGTTGGAAATGATGGGGTCCAAAAGATTACCGGCTTTGTGAGTGGGGTCGAAATTATGCAAGTGAAGGTCTAAGGCTGCAAGGTCCTGTAAGAGGCGTGTAGAAATAGCACACGACGCAGAGTTAAAATGGATGTTTAAGTCACCGACGATGATAAAATTAGTTGATTGCGCCAAGAATGGGGCAATGAGTTCAGGGAGGGAGGAAGCCCAATTACTAGCAGAACCCGGAGGGCGATAGATCAGCGTGCCGGTTAAGGTAAAATGAGGAGTGAGTAAGAGTTTAAACAAACCCGCCTCACAGTTTGGGAAATCGAGATCTTCCCATTTGCAGGAGAATTCTCTCTTGAAAATGATGGCGATTCCCCCACCATCTTTAAGAACCCGGTTTCGCCCAATGTAGGTGTAATCATTGGGGAGAGCCATGGCGATGTCAGGGCCAGAGCTATCGTTTAACCAGGTTTCGGTGACAAACATGGCAGCTGGGCTAGCTGTCTCCAAAAGGTCGAAGATATCTCTCTTGTGTTTCGCGAGAGATCGACAATTGATACTAATAAACTTCCAAAAGGGACAGGGTTGAGGCGAAATGAGGGGAGGATTGTGACTTTGGGATGGGATATTCCAAAAAGTAGAAGACATGCAGTCTAAACTTGAAACGGAAGATTCCAATGAAAGGCTGCAGTTTGGGCACAAGATAGGAGCATTGTGACAATTAAAAACAGTATTCGCGGAGCAAGAAGGCCCCCGCAACCGCAATAAGGCAGTACGGGAGTAGGTTACATGATTGTAAGCAGAGGAACTGGGCCCTGGGCCCGTGCTGGCGCGGACGGGCGCAGACGGGCTTAACTCTGGCGCAACTCCGGCGCGCCTACGTCGCGCCCGCTGCGCTCGTCCGCTGCGCGGACGCATGAGGGCCTTCTATATAGGCTATGACGCCGTGATGGGAGGAGTCAGGAGGGCGGGATAGGGGGAGTGAAGTTAAAAATGAAAGTTACCGTTCGCCGCTCGTATTCAGCGGGACGGACAAGGCGTGGAACTGCTCGCACTCAGCAGCAGTGAACAGGCAAGATTAAAATAAAAGTAAAGTTACAGCGCTCAGCGCGCAAGTCCTCTGCCCTCTGCCACAGGGCTTCAGTCTACACGCGAGGAGAAAGTGGGCGGAGCCTATATAGGCTATGACGCCGTGATGGGAGGAGTCAGGAGGGCGGGATAGGGGGAGTGAAGTTAAAAATGAAAGTTACTGTTCGCCGCTCGTATTCAGCGGGACGGACAAGGCGTGGAACTGCTCGCACTCAGCAGCAGTGAACAGGCAAGATTAAAATAAAAGTAAAGTTACAGCGCTCAGCGCGCAAGTCCTCTGCCCTCTGCCACAGGGCTTCAGTCTACACGCGAGGAGAAAGTGGGCGGAGCCTATATAGGCTATGACGCCGTGATGGGAGGAGTCAGGAGGGCGGGATAGGGGGAGTGAAGTTAAAAATGAAAGTTACCGTTCGCCGCTCGTATTCAGCGGGACGGACAAGGCGTGGAACTGCTCGCACTCAGCAGCAGTGAACAGGCAAGATTAAAATAAAAGTAAAGTTACAGCGCTCAGCGCGCAAGTCCTCTGCCCTCTGCCACAGGGCTTCAGTCTACACGCGAGGAGAAAGTGGGCGGAGCCTATATAGGCTATGACGCCGTGATGGGAGGAGTCAGGAGGGCGGGATAGGGGGAGTGAAGTTAAAAATGAAAGTTACCGTTCGCCGCTCGTATTCAGCGGGACGGACAAGGCGTGGAACTGCTCGCACTCAGCAGCAGTGAACAGGCAAGATTAAAATAAAAGTAAAGTTACAGCGCTCAGCGCGCAAGTCCTCTGCCCTCTGCCACAGGGCTTCAGTCTACACGCGAGGAGAAAGTGGGCGGAGCCTATATAGGCTATGACGCCGTGATGGGAGGAGTCAGGAGGGCGGGATAGGGGGAGTGAAGTTAAAAATGAAAGTTACCGTTCGCCGCTCGTATTCAGCGGGACGGACAAGGCGTGGAACTGCTCGCACTCAGCAGCAGTGAACAGGCAAGATTAAAATAAAAGTAAAGTTACAGCGCTCAGCGCGCAAGTCCTCTGCCCTCTGCCACAGGGCTTCAGTCTTGTGGTGTTATTTTTGGGTCATTTGTGGAAGTTAAAAAGTCGCTGTTGGGTGCTGCTGCTCATCGGTAAATGTAAGTTCATTTTTTCCGATTTTTACGGTGTGCGTAAGGGAGGTGGGAGGTAGGAAGGTTGTGTATACGATATGTGTGATGTGATTGGTAAGTTTATTGTGTGTTTTATTGTTATTTTAAATGCTATTTGGAGTTCTGTAGTTTTATGTGTTTTAGGAAGTAATGTGTTTTTAATGTAAGTTATGTGTAGTGTATGTCTTGCTGATTAGTTTTGTGTAGATTAACATTGTGGGGCTCATTACGATGTCAGGCGGAAAGCCTCCACCCAACACTGTCTCTGATTCGGGACTGACCGACTTGCGGCGGGCGGTTCCGACCGCCGGATTACGATGCGACCGAACACTGTTCGGTCGGATTCCCATTGTTTCTTGTGGGAGGTTGTGTTACACCTGACAACCGGCCATAACAACGGCTCCTATGGGGAAATGGGGTTTGTACAGAAAACCCTGCACCCTGTCGCAGGCACCCCACAGGGAAGGGTTTTATAAGGGGGTCCCTTCGGTACCTCCTCGGCCATCAACCGTAGGCTGCGGGGGCTATGGGGCCCTACCAGGGCCCCCCAAAGTCACTTTCCGACAGCCTTTCGATGTCAAACAGGCCGATGCTAAAAAGGCTGTTGGAAATGGACATCGTAATCCCGTGGGTGGAAACGATGTCCATAAGGCTGTACAATGCAGTTCCGCCCGACACGAATACTCTGCGTGTCGGTCGGAACCGATTCAGAATGACCGCACGGTTTACATTCCGATCGCGAACATCATAATCGGACGGTCGGAATATAAACCGACCAAGTCTATTGGAAGGGCTCCGACGCGGTTGAGGAGATTCCGACTGTCAGGAAGAGGCTTTCCGCCCGACATCGTAATCGGCCCGCTAGTATGTATACATCTGGGAATGAAGGGTTTTGTGTGGGAGGGAGTTTTACATATTGGTCACAGGTTTCAGTTTCTTTGACGTTTGTGTGGGAAGTCAGATATCCCAATTTGTTTTTTTTAAGAAAACCTGAATTTGTTTTTGTATAAGGTACGTTTTTTTTAAATAGATTTCCTCGTTTTCCGCATTTCTTGGAGCGGTACTTAAAAAATAAATGTTTATTTAAAGAACTACAGACTGTAGATTGCTTCCAGGGATTGATTTTTTGTTTAAACTACATTCTCGCATTTTTTGGGTCTCTTTACTATTGTTTAACTCCTCTGTGGTGGATTATATTTTTAAACTATGCAGATTTGGAGAGAGATCTGCAGCAACAAAATCGTAACTTAACTTTATTAATTTACTTTGGGTGGAAAATGTTATATATTTCAAACAATTTTATGTTGATATATTATTTTGTTTTGTTGAAAGTATGTGATGTAGTTTAAAAATTATGTGTAGCTAGTTTGTTAGTTCATTATATTGAAATCATTTAAAACATTTTTTAAATGCTAGTATTAATATTGTTAGTATCTCACTAAGTAATGCAAAATGTAGGATTTATTTTACCTGATATTATAATATTATATTTTATTAGTTAAAAAATAATATATATGTTTAAAATGATTTTGGTTTACTATGTTGTAGTTTGTTAGATGTCGGGTAGTTATCATATGTGGTTTTGAGGATAGATTTGGTTATTATTTCTAAGTAGCCTAGGGCCAGATGTAGGTAATCCAGATTTACTGATTCTAAAATACAGAATTTTACCAATTCTGTATTTTAGAATCGGTAAATGGGATGTAGGTATTCATTCGGTAAATTTTACAGAATCGGTAAGATTCGGTAAATACCGAATCGGTATTTACCGATTCGGTATTTCCCATTCATCCCATTGGGCCTCCAGGCCCATAGGAATAAATGGGAATTACTGAATCGGTAAATACCGATTCGGTAAAATGGGGAACACATTCAAGGGTGGCAGGGTGTCACTTTGACACCCTGTTGCACCCCTGAATAGTGCATGGGTGCATATGTGGCACACATACATGCCCTATGGGCATGTATGTCTGCCACATGGCACTGTTATAATTTGCAAAAAATTCTTTTTTTAGGGTTTTGAATATTTACCACCAACTTGTAGTTGTATAACGAATCCTGAAATGGGAAAAGCACTCATTTGAGTGCTCCCTACACTAAGGATTCGGTAATTTACCGGATCGGTATTTTAAGGAATCGGTAATGTACCGATTCCTTAAAATACCGATTCGGTAAATTACCGAATCCGTAAAATGGCCACCTACATCTCAAAAGCCTAATACCGTTTGGTAACGGCCGTAATTCGGTCATTTTGGCCGTTACTGACCGGTATTGGGCGACCTACATCTGGCCCCAAGTCTTTTATTATTTATAAATATTCTTGCTTTATATTTTAGCATTTCATACATTTTTCTTGTTTGTTTGGTTAGTTTAGGACACATTTCTGTAACAGATTGTTCTATTCTAAGTTCTTGGTAGCTTGGCTCTTTTGTAAGGCTTTCAGTAATTTGTATAGCATAGGTTGAGTTATACCCAGTGTGGATTGGAAGGCATTATGCATTTCTTCCACTGCATTGTTTATTTTTGCCCCCTGTGCCATGGTGCTGTCATAGACATTGCACCATGGTATGTAGAATTTTGGCTGGCGTCTATGTCCTGTTCTATGCAGCCTGCCTACCCATGTGTACTCGAAGTAGTCAATTAGAGGAGTATGTTTGTCTTCATTATTTTGGTAATAGGGACATTCTATTAGGATGTTGTAATGGTTGGCTACCTGACCAATTGGCTACTAGGCCAATTTATTTAAAAAGTTTTGTATAGCACTAGCTGGACCCGAGGGTATCAGAGCGCTTCACAGCAAGTACAATTATGCGCCTTACCGGCGGAGGCAGAATACACAGCTTATAAACTTAAGAGCATTACAAACAAATTACCATACAGATTTTGTGGTCAAATGGGAGGGTCGCGGCTGAGGGGTTTGAAGCAGAGGAGTTAGTTTGCTGATAGCGAGAGGGGTGTCTATCAAGTAGGGCGAGGTGTGGTTGTAGATCCCGATGGTTAAAATTTTGAGACTACTGTTTTTCGACCACGACGAGGTTGTGGTGCGGTGTCGAACTCTATCCGGGGTATCAAGTGTACTTCTCGTTGAGATCAGGAGCGTTCTAGGAAGAGGGCTTTGAATAGGGTCTTGAATTTCAGGAAAGAGGTGGTCGTTCTAATGTGGGGGGGGGGGTGCACACTTAGGGCATCATTATGATAGCGGATGGTTGGACATCCGAGCGCTATTGCTGCGGTCAGGAGACTGCCAACAAGCATGCGAGCAGTCTGACCTCCGCATTATGATGCAACAACTGGGTTGGCAGTCAGAAAAGCATTGGTAACACGGAAGGGGCATGCTGGGGCCGTGGAAAAGAGCGGCAGTACATGCCTCTACTTTGCAGCAACTCCTGCACGTCTGTGCACCATGTGCCATGCACCATATCGTGCATGGCACACGGTGCACGGGGTGAGAAGGGGCACTTCATGTGCACCCAGCGCGTTTTAAAACCGACAAAGGCACATTCTGTTCATTGCCAGACTGTGGCCTCTTAGACCAGGCAGCCTTGTTTTCCCTTCCTGACACAGATTGACATGTCCCTATTCAATCAGGATTATCCTGTTCTCAGCTTGGCCCATCATAACACGCTGCTGCTTTCTGCCAATTGCCAGATTAGGGCCTTCACCCCTCACTAGGAGCCCAACTGGGTCCTACGTGAGTAACCCCTTCCTTATCACTCATTTGGTGTGCAACCGACCAATTCTGACACAATATTGCTATGTGTCGTCAGATGTCTGCCATTTCAAGGTCCTGGTAACACCCCACCCATTGCTTAAGGACTCGAAACGTCATTGACTCATACTATAACAAGCCATATACAGCCTTTCTAAATTGAAAGGAGGATGTTGTAGAACATTGTTCATTTAAAAATGGTCACTTATATGTATTAAGAAACCCTGCTCTATGTTGTAATTTGTTACCCCTGTTATGTTGGTTATTTTTCACATGGGACTCCTAGCATGGTCTGTTTGTTGCTAATACAGACTTCAAATTTTTTTGTGCAAAACTTAGGTGGTCATTAGGATGGCGGTCGGAAAATAACTGCTACCGCCATGGTAGCGGGAAAACACCACCCGCTAGGACCGCGGCATAGTCGAAATCCGACCGCGGCGGTCGGACCCCACATTTAACATTGCAACGGTTGCTGCTGCCAGCAGCACCGCCGCGATGTCCAAAAAAGCATGTCCTGCATTCCTGCACTGCGTGGCAGGCACTACAGAGTGCCTGCCACCTGGTACAGGGACATTTTGGGGGGTACCATGGGTACCCCCACTGCACCCATACCCCCCAACACATTGGGGTCCCGTAAAGGGCCCCCAGAGACATTCTCTGCATGCCTTTCCATGGCGTTTCCATCGTCACTGAAAGGCTGGCTACCGCCGGCATCATATTTATGCCGGCGGACTCTGCCCCTGCACCGGCCCCATTTTAGCGGTCCAGCTCCGCCCACCAGGCAAGAGTGCGGACTGCTACCGGCGGCAAAGTGGCAGGCGGAAAATCGCACCGCCGCGGTCGTTACCACCATGCTAATGGGACTGGCGGTTTTTTCTGGGTTGCGATCGCGGGCGGATGACACCGCCGGACCAGTGGAGGTCAACCGACTGCCATTCTAATAGACCCCATTATTTGGTCTCTTTATTGCGTTCTGAATATAGTTTCTCCTTCAGCACCCTACCTCAGTTTTATTTTTGCCATTGTGCTTACATACTATTAAGTATTATTACATTGTCCACGAGAACCATTGCTTTCTTAAATATAGTGTATGCCCTGGTTCCTTGTGAGTAGGGTCGCCCTTGTTTTTCTGATAACAGTCTGACCCTGGGCACAGACCAGTGGTGTAACAGAAAATTATGGGGCCTCCCTGCAGAATACAGAAAGGACAATAGAGTCGCCAATATCTGCCAGACATTCATTGCCCTAGATGGTTGAGGGGCCCGTGAAGTGTTGAGCCTCTCTGCACAGCAGGGGCTGTAGAGGCCTGTGTTACACTGGCACAGACCACCCCTTACATTCTATGACACATATCAGTCATTCTGAGGGCATGACCCTGCCTTGCTTAGACTTGCCAACCGACAACAAATGTCACCGCAGGGAGGTGGAGGGGACTTTGGAGGGTGTGGGCCTTGTGCTTAGAGCTACCTGAGAAGCACCGCCTCCTCATACATCACCCCACGGCCTCTTCCCACCAAAAAAGACAAAGGGTCGCTGAGGCGGTCGCCTATGCCCTGGAGTGTTTTCACATTCCTTGATCGGCATTGGCTACTTACATCCGAATTGGCAGGTCTGCTTACTCTTTATTTCTTGAAATATATCATACAGAGAGGATATAGCCTCTCTTCGGATGAGGGCACACATCTCTCTCAGATCACAGTGGGTGCATATCACTCCCAGGCTCAAGTAGTAGTCTCTTTCCCTAGAGCAGTAGTTCTTAACTTGTGGTCCAAGGACCCCTGAGGGTCCGCGAGGTCTACTCAGGGAGTCAATAACTGTTTTAGAAAATGAAATAATATTAAAATTAACAAATTGAACGTAATAAAGTATATACAAAAAAACACATTTTTAAAACAACTTCTATATTTGATTGTGAATCAAACAAAATATTTCAATATTTGAGCATTTGTTTGGTGTTTCCTTGTTATATATATTTTTCGTACTGGTTTGAGGTACAGGATGCAGAAATTGCTCAGGCTGGGGGCGGGGTAGCTTCCAATGATGACTCTGTTGGGGGTCCCTGATTCCAGCATTTTGGGTAAATGCTTTATTGAGTGATTAATTTAAATCTTTGCAATATTTAAAGAGGACTTACAATATACACCATAACAACATAATAAATACCATTAAAAACTGTGATATGGTTAAAATTGTAAATTCACATAGTGCAAGAGAACCAGAAAGGACACAATGTGCAAAGTAAGCTGTAATGTGTCTGTTTTAAAGCAGCATGTCGAGTTTGACTACCTAGTTGATGCCACCTAGTGCAGAATGGGAGAGTGATTCCAAAACTGAGTTAGTGGGGGTCCACAAAAGTCAAAACATTAAGAGCCACTGACCTATGGCATACACCACCCTGGAGTAGCCCTCTCTTCAGAGCCGGATTTACCCCATCGCACCCTGCTCCCATATGCTGACGATAGGCGCTGGTGGCACCCAGAGCGACAATCTTTTTTTGGTGCCCCGTCCCCCACCCTGCTAAAGTGCCCTTCATCTCGCCAAAGCCCCTCTCTCACGTGCATTTCATTTGTTTTAAAGCGCTGGTAAATGCTGGCTTTAGTAATCCACTCAATTATCCACGTAAAATACAGATCTGTTTGTTGCAGCAGGCATATTAACCCGGTGTGCTACTTTATTATACTTTTATTTTTGTAAAATGCTCCTTCTCAAAGGAGTATAAGGTGTAAGACTGCCCCTAGACAAAACTCTGATCTCTCTCTCTAGCAGGAACATTAGTCAAGAGTTATTATTGACATTTGGGTTGCTATTTGCCAGCTTGATGCACAAGGAACTCTCCAATAGGCACTTTAAGTCATACATTTTTGCTAAACACGGCGCCCCTCCCCCCACGGTCGGTGCCCTTCCTTCCAGGGCAGCGCCCTGTGCGGCCGCCCTGGCCGCACTGCCCTGAAGCCGGCCCTGCCTGCACGCGCCTTACATCACACGCGCCTTACATTATGGCACAAAGCCCTGCACTCCTCTTCTCCTCGCTACCTGGCGAATAAACTGGAACTCTCTGGAGGCTCTAGACCATCTCGAAATGCGGACATGCTACTGCTTGAACCTCCCGCTTTCAAGAAGGAAAGATCAATGGCCCAATCCTTTTCAGGCAACGCAGTGAGAATCTGGAACTCACTTCCGCCTCAGCTCCGGACCACTACCTCCTCCCAGGCCTTCAAAAATGACCTCAAAGTTCTCCTCCTTCAAAGACACTTCCAAAGTTAATTCATGCCCTCTATTATCTGAAGGAAGACCTTTTTAGTTTAGAAAATTTCTATTCTCCATGACTATGGAAGTGCCTTCCCAGTGTGTGTTCTTGTGGTTTGATAGACTGCCATTTATTGCAGTACTACCCTTTACCTACCTGTGTTTGGTACTCTTTTGTAACATGCACACGTCACTTTTCTCTTGTAACACACTGTTTGCTACCTCTTGCTTTTTGTTCGCTTTCGATACTTGCACAAGTGCCACCATTGCCTATGTAATGTTTGTTCTTGTGTTTGAGTGTCCTCCATTTATTGCAGTATTATACCTCCACTTGTACTTTGAACGCTCTTGTAACCTGCACACGTCACTTTTTTTCCTCATGTGTTGCACCGTTTGCTACCTATTGCACTTTGTTCACTCACGATTGTCACTTTTGCCTCATGTAATGTAACTTTTGCTTTTGTAATTTGTTCACTTGTAATGTTCTCATGTATCAGTTCTGTTCCTACTGTGAAGCGCTCTGACACCTTTGGGTAAAGTCCGCGCTATAAATAAAAATCACAGAGCTCGCCCAGCTCCGAAGTCTCCTAGCGCGCCATAGGCAGCAGGAGCAGCCTTGAGGGCGGAGGTCCCGCACCTTGCGCTCGTGCCCCGCCCCTTGCGCTCGCGCCTGCCCTGCTGCGCGGCAGATGCTCCACGTTGTTAAGCATCCTCGCGGCGCGGCCTTCCCCGGGGAGGTGTGTTGCATCACCCGCCCTGTGCGGATTTCTCCCTGAATGCCCGTTTTCCATCACACTTACCTTGGCCTGTGAAGTTTCTCGCCGTCCTCATCTCTGCCTGTCACGTGCCCTCTCGTCTGCCTGCAAACGCCTCACCGGCTCCTCACGTTTGCTTCGCGCTCATTCTCCCGCCTCTGCTGCCATTCCCACTCACAAAGTGCACAAACCAGCAAGTTATTTATTTACCATATACACCGCGGCCTTAAACAAGACCAAAGAAATATACATTTTGCAGGGTGCCCTCCAGCCGTGTTCGTGCTTCGCACAGCTCTCAACGCGTAAACATGTCTCTGCAGCCACCCCGAGCCCGAGGGAAATCTGTCAAGTGATGATTAAACACAAATCAATGAACGAAAAGCTTGCTTTAAAAGGCTGTGCGTTCAATGGTGTTATACATTGTATTTCAACCTCATCTACATCGTGTCAGGGGTACACGGTCTACAGCTGTGGGGTAGTGTATGAGATTGTGATCATGCTATATTTTTATTATTAGTGCTTTGAAGCTAGGGTGAAATCTTTTCCTTGCAGTAGGGATGTTGCACCTTGTTTACTACCACACCAACTGGAACGGCGGGCAAAAAAACGAGGAATTAAGCCAAGATGTGTGACTGGGGGTGTGTGTTTGATTGTAAATGTAAATGTAGTAGTACTTGTATAAGCGCATGTATCACCCCATGGGGCATCTCGGCGCTTGTACGCATACCGCATTCCGTCTATCATTTGTTCTTTTTTTTTTTGTCGTCCTAAATGAGAAGGGCATGCCCAGGCGTGGGCCCCATGCTCACTGTGCCACTGAAATTCAAGCCAGCCCGGCCCATGAGGGGTGATACCCAAAACCAATTCTAGGATGCTTGTTTTCAGGTCCAGGGAGGACCTGGCCTGGCAGTTCGGTCTGGACTGTTCCCATGTGGAGCAGGGTCAAGACTGATTTGCATATGGCTGTGTCCAAACTGGGGTGGCTTATTGAGCAAAAAAATGGTGGATTAAACCCTGATTGGTGACTGGGGTGAATGATTTGTTCAGCATTCCGTCCATCGTTTGTTCTTTTTTTCTTCTTTTTGCTACTGCCATACTAGTCACATATCTGGGTGCATTAGAATAAAGGGCCCGCCCTAGAGGTGGGCGAGCCAACACATTAACAAAGAGAGCCAAGCCTGAGCTGAGCAAAGAGTCGGGCTTGGCTCTTAGAGCACGTGCACGACCGGAGCCTTGAACATTTTTACTATGTAAATCATACAGCAAACCTCATGTAAAGTATGATTGTCTAGTCAAAGTTCACAAAAGTGTACTTCTTTAACATGTGGAAGCCTTGGCATTATATATCTCTGCAGTTAGGTTGAACTCCACTCAAAGGCATTGGAGCTCTTTACATAAGCACCAGTTACATTACACAAGGTCACATTAATTTTCAGAGGCACTGGGAGATTAAGGGCCTTATTACGACTTTGGCTGTCCTACAGCTGACTGTGCAATGTGCCGTCTGCTGTAGGACTGCCAAAGTCGAGGTGCTGCCACCCACCAGATTAGGGCTTCAATCCTGGTCTGGTGGGCGGTCCGATAGTGGTCTGACTGCAGCAGTCTGTGTGGCTCACAGAAGAGCCTCACATGCAGAGCGCTGCTGCCAGAGCTCTGACTGCTCCTTCCTGCATGATGTGGCATTCATTTCACACAGTGCAGGAAATTAGGTTACAAATACAGAGAGGCACTTCATGCGGCCCCTGCATTCACCCCCAGGCCCAATTCCGACAGGGGGCCCTGTTAGGATCCCCTTTATTGCCATTCCACCACTCTTTTCATGGGTTTACCGCCATGAAAAGGGTGGTGAAATGGCAACTCGGAATGCTTGGCGGTGCAGGTTGCGGCACCACCAGCATATTCCTGCCAGTGAAAGACCGCCGGCCCAGCGTGATCCTTGATCTTGGCAGTGTTGGCGGTCTCACCCCCCCATTCATAATACTTCAGGCGGGCTCGTAGTGTGGCGATGGTCAGACCGCCACCACAGGTTCAGCGGTCTTATGGACCACCAAACATGTAATAAAGCCCTAAGTAATTTTGCCAGAATCACAGAATTGGGAGCCGACACCAAGACTTGAACCTGGTTCCCTAGTTCAGAAGTCGGCAGTTCTGCCCATAACACCACATCCTGGGTAGAGGAAGGGCAGCAGGCAGAAGCTACGTGAAAGCTCGGCTCGTTATGGGCTCATGGTTCCAACAGGACCTTGAGCCAGAGCCAGGCTTCAGGCTCGAGCCTGGTTCAAGCTTTCAGTGGCTGGCCCACCTCTTGCTCGCACCATTTACCAGTGGCTAGCCGCGTGCAGTGTGATGTCTCATGGTATGATTCAAGAATTCCAAAAGCTTTCTTCAAACAAGAAATGCTAATATTTAACTGACATCCTCACAGAGGGATCTGAGATACGAATACGAAGAGCAACCGTCTTTTACCATAGATGTACTTCAGCTGCCTAAGGCATCAGCCTGTAAAATTGTGTAATCTAAGGGATAGCTCTGATTTCTGTTGTCCGAGCCTCTGATATCCGTTTCACATGATAGATAGCCAGTGCTTAATTTGAGTCGGTGGTTGCAGATAGGGCCCACTGCCACTTATATTTGGGAACTTACACTTATTTTTCCTCATCAGACTTTCACCCAGAGGAAGAGAAAGAAAAACACACCAGGGGAAAGAAGGAAGAACAGAATTACTGAAAGAAACTAACAAAGGGAGAACACAGGAATGACAGGAACTTGAAAGAGTGGGACAAGGAGGAGGCAGTACCTTGTGGTGAATTAAAGAGGTATTAGGAGGAATCAAGACTATAAGGCCTTGGTATTGGGCACCCTTTATATTCATAGAACTGCCTGTGGGATCCTGAGCAAAGATTTGTTCACCTACACTCATTATTTTACAAATGAAGCACTATATAGCTCTGTTGCATGCAATCCAAGGCTGTAGGATCTCTGTAACTGACGTAGCGGCTCTGCTGTCTGAGGCATTGTAACCCAAGGGATAGCTCTGTTGTTTGCTCTGTGAGGCTCAAATATCTAAACCACCTGATAGCTCTGCTATGTGAGACATAAGGCTGTGCAATCTCTGTGCGCTTACGCCAGATACTGTTCTACATTATGCAGAGGGCATACCTCACTCCAGCTAATATTAACTGCTTGTCCCCCTGCCACCTTACAGACGCAGACCTGCTGCACATGTTGTGGGAATGCCCCAGCTGACAGAGATACTGGAGGGAGGTAGCAAATGCCCTTTCCCAATGCACAAATCACCCGCTTCACTTTCAGTGGAAGACCTATATCCTACATCTCTACCGTAGAAGCCAAAAACATAGAGTGACTTCTCGTTTTCGAGAATTACGATTCACTGTGGCTAACAGGTTGATCACCACGAGATGGAAGGCCTCTGAGCCCCCTCAAGTATTAGCGTGGAGACGTTCCATGCTGATATGGCTAAAGCAGAAAGTGTTGCTCTACGCCGAGAGGACACACTGGGTATTCACAAGACCCCAGTTGCTACAAGCTGGGGTGTGACATTGGTCAATCTGCAAAACATCCAAAATACTGATACAGATGCACCGCCCTCGACCGACAACAGTTCTTCGGAACATACACTGGGGGGGGGGGGACCGACGCTGCCGGGGATCAGTGGCTGGCGGACACGATCGCTTATCACCTAGCGCTACCCTTTGGGTACATACCAGATTCCCATTCCGCATGATAGCAATGGGGACACATTGATCATGGGGACCAGGGAGAGCTCCAATTTACCACACAATCACCTGTTATGTTTTATGTTGTCCCGTTTCATTACTACCCACCTCCCCTGTTAACAGACCACCACACAGCTTGCAATTACAGGGTAGACATACATTATGTATTTAAACTCTGAGGATTTACAGTTGACATTTATGATTGATGTGTGAGGAACACATGCACACAGAAGCGCGTCCGCGCTGCCAATAGGTACATATACCCATTCTGATTGAAACTATATCACTATATACTCATTATTAATGAACCAACAGAATGGCTGACAACAAAAAATGATGCATACTGTGTATGTCTGTATTGTTAACAAAAACGTAATAAAACAGACTAAAAAAGAAAAGGCTATACAATCTTTGCAGGCCCGTCTCCAGGAAGTGGAATCTAGGTAGGCCATGAGGAAGAACGGATTTGCCTAGCACAGGGGTCTCTAACCTTGTCTGTAAGCAGAGCTACCTATTTTCCAATTGAACATATAGAGAGCTTCTAATATTTTTAGTGTTGTAATACTGACCACATCAGACAAGTTATCAATCAAAGAAAGCTTTATTCGAAATCACAAAGTGAACCATAAAAACTACATAATACATCCATGCCAATACTTTAAAATAACCAAAATACAATATAAAACAAGATAAAAAATTCTTCCATATAAAAAGTAAGAAAGCTCAAAGTATTAAAAAGACTGTCATCTCAGCACAATCATATTTTTACTATTTACAACTGTTTCCTATAGTTGATGACAGCGAACAAGAAACGTGACATTACTAAACAGATACAAATATTTGGTAGCATTTGCAGATAAATATACGCCGGGCGACAATGTCTGAAACCCAACTGTAATAACACGGGTTTTATAAGTTTCTGTCTCAACCTTGAGAAGTGTTTACAGAAAAGCACAATGTGCATGGTGTTCTGAGGTGAAATATCATCACACGTGCAATTCTCCAGGTCAGGTGACCAGTAGTTGGCGGTAAGAAAGCTAACTAAGTGGTGGAAGATATCCAGCCGGAAACGGGTAAGCACAAACCTGTGACAAGGATTATAGACATTGACTAGGAATGGTTGCAAGTGAAAACTAGTCAAGATCATTTGATTCCTCAACAGAGTTGGTTTACAGATTTCAGATGCTAATCTGATTTCTTCCAATAGTGAAATGCATTTTAGTTTCAAGGCTTTCCTCTGCACATTGTCCAGGCTCTCTGGAAGAGTAAAATATTCAGGATGACCAAGGTTTATCAGAACATTGTGCACATATTTGAGCCACGGGATGTATAAAACATTTGGGGATTTTTGGCAGTCGGCAATTATGGCTTGATTTGAAATAGTATGTTCAGATGACCATATTTTATGCCATATAGCACTGGCTGGATCCAAATCAGGTCTGCTATGTAGGGGGCACCTAGTTCAGAATGACACACATAAGTTGGGCTACTTTTCGGGAGCGCAAGGAGAGACCTGAGAGAAACATTTTCTTCAAGCTGTAATACATCAATCTTTTCATGCCCCTATAGCTCAGCCCCATACATGGCAGAGGATCTACACTTTGCATTATAGATTGTCATCATCTCCTTTGGGTGTTTAAACCCAAGCTGTCTGGCAAAACTTAATAGGGCCATTGTAGTTTTCATAAAATGGAGTCGCCTTGATTTAATTGCCCCTTGCCAATTCCCTGATTGATTAAAAACATTGCCCAAATATGAAAAAGACTCTATAAACTGAATGGTGAAACCCTCAATAAAAACGTCACAACAGCGAGTGGCCTTCTTCCCTATCTACATGGCGAAGGTTTTGCCTATGTTGATTTTTAGCCCAAGGTTTCGCATGTACTGAGCGAACTCGTCCACCAGACGCTGCAGGGCAATGGTAGTGCGGGCCATTAACACTGCATCATCGGCATAAAGTAATGCTGGTATAGACCAATGTCCCACCTGGGGTAGATCCGCACATTTACTTGCCAGAATGTCGTCTATGCTGCTAATATAGAGGTTAAAAAAGGAGGGGGCTATTACGCATCCCTGGCGCACCCCTTTTCCTATTTTAAATGGTTCAGTACAAGTACAGTTGAGGCCATAATGTACTCTGCCTTGGGCGTAAAAATCTCTAAGGAAGTTCACAATTGTGGCATCCACGCCCATGTTGGCTATGATTGCCCATAACTTATCGTGAGCTACCAAATCAAAAGCAGAAGATAAATCAATAAAAACTAAAAACATAGTGCCACCTTTCATATGCACATATTTGCCAATTACTAGATCTAAGTTTATGGCCTGCTCTACAGTTCCCAGCCCATCCCTAAACCCGTACTGTAGGTCAGAGAGGATATTATTCGTTTCTGCCCAATCCTGTAGTCGTCCTAAAAGCATGCGACTAGCAACCATCACCAGGCAATCCAAAAGACAAATGGGCCTGTATTGCGCTGGGTTGTTGCGGTCACCCTTCCTAAAGATGGGGACAATAAGTGACTCAGGCAAGGTGGATAAAAAGCCCTGGACTTGGCAAGCTTAAAAAGCAAAGTTAGGATAGGGCCCCAGAGCTCAATATTAAATTTAAATTGATCAATAGGGATCCCGTCGGGCCAGACAAGTTTACATTAGTGGCCACCATATGCACAATTACTACCAGTGATCACCTCAGTGCATCAGGTTGCCTGCAGTATTATAGAAAGGGATTTGGCAATTTGGAATGCCTCTACATGGGTAATACATAACACTCATAGCTGCAATGCCTCTAGTACAAAGGAAATAAATAACATTTGTAAAACGTCTCCCGAATGCTACTTGATGTGTCTCTCAAATATCGGCTTTAAATATATTTTGACATGCACGCATTTTTCTCCAAATATCAGCTTATATGTTTTGAAAATAATCCCACACATTTTTATCTTGTATATTCATTCTCAATCTTGGTATAGGTATATTAATTCATCCGAGCAAAAGCTTCTAATTTAGTAGGCTCCTAGGCTACTCGTTGGAGAAGCCTGGCCTAGTATCTCCGCGGTGTCTGTGAGCTGAGTCTCAGCACGCGGCAGAGTCTTTGTAAGGGGATGAGTTGCATACTCTATCTACTTGCAGAGTCATGCATACTTGTTTTAATTCTGTATTTCTGGGGTACTGTACCTATATACTTTATCTCTTCTGCTCCCTCTGCAACACCATCCTTTCTCTTCTCTTCACACTCCTCTTTCTCTACCTCAGCCTCTTTTCTTTCCACTTCACCCTGCTATGCGGCCTACCTATCCTTCATCCTCCCACCTCACCCTGTTTCTTCACTTCACCTTCCTCTTTCTCTGCCTCACTCACCTTTTTCTCCACCTCACCCTCTTCTTTCCCGGCCATGACTTCCTCTCGCTCTCTCTTGGCATCACCTTCAACTTTCTCCCACCTAACCGCCTCTTTTTCTGCCTCGCTATGCAGTCACTGTGCATCCACCTCCATCTCATGCTTCTCTCTCCGTCTCACCCTACTCTCTCTCCCTGCTTCATGTCCGCCTCAACGGTATCCACCTCATCACCCTGCTTCTTCAGTGGCATGACATTAAATGATGCTCCCGCCCCTGGAGAATATAAAGAGAAGTCCCTGTGATATTCATTGGCCTTGGGCGGAAATGGGCCCTTAGGGTTGGAATTCCTATAGCCTGACCCCCAGGACATATTGTTTGGGGTCAAGCGTAGGCCCAACCCCCTCCACCACAAACCCTTTATCTGCCTGTTTACAGGACCACATTATGGATCAGAGAAGGGCATTTCCTGCAGTTAAAGTAATATTTATGTCCATATGTTAATGCTGTTTGACCGTATATTTATGATTCATTAATGCAAAGACATTCTTAGCACTCTAAGAAATGTTGTAAGCTCAGACTGCACTACTGACAGTGGTTCCAGTATAAAAATGTGTACGTACATTTGCAAAGTTTAACAATATGAGGCTACGTATAATGCTCTTAGAATGCTTTCTGACTAGATGCACATATTGAAAGAAGCTTGAAACCAGGATTAGTACTCTTTGCTTTCAAAATAAAATGTTCACAAAAATGCAACTTGGAAATAAAAGGTTTTACTAAACTAATGTGAAATTTAAGGTACCATTTCTTTGAAGCATCATTCAGTAAAATGTGTTGATGCATGGTAGTATTTCCAAAAACATTTATAATGGAAAATCAGTGTAACCAGTTCCAACGATTTTATGGGAAACATGAAAATAAACAAGTATTGGCAAAGCCAATAGGTTTGACATTGATGGTCAGCCTTTTGGTTTGGTCAATACATGTCTTGTTTTGACATGGTTTTTCTAAAGCGTTATTGCTGTAGGAGCTGGTTGCTCTTCACCAGCATAAGAAATGTTAGCAAATTTGGTGTCAAAAAGCTCACATTGCACAGTAGTGATTGGCACTGAACAAAACTACTATGTGTGCTGATATGCTCCTAGTGAAAGAGCAGAATGCTGGAACTCACAGTGAAGTCAATAGAGAGAGAGAATTTTAATAAAAACCACAAAAGGTGTTAGTTAACGCTATATCTAATAAGGGGCCCAATTCTTAAAGAAAGTTACAAAAGTGTGCCTATGGTATATGTCCTTGCATTCATGCAGATTTACGGATTTCATAAATTCTCAAGAATTTACAGAGGTAGGCGAGGAAATGCTATTCCTTGAAAATATCTGTGAACTGAATTTTAGTAGAAGCAAATATGCATGTTTGGATTTGGTCATGCGAAAATCTGTTGAGCGTTTACAAGTTCACTCTCCCTCCAACCACTTTTTTGCCAACCGTGGAAGAAGTTTTACTTTTGCCCTTATCAGGAGTAAATTTCCAATCAGATGGGAAAAGACTAGAGAAGAGTTGGTGAAAATACCTAAAACATTTAAGCTAGTTGGTTTGCACACCTCAAAAAGGCATTTCAAGATTGCAAAATAACAGAATTGTTAGTGTTCAACCCTACTATAGTATGAGCCTTGGTATAATCAGAGAGGCTAATATCAGAGCTATTATATATTGAGATTGCTGCTATTATTTGTTGCCCCACTGCGTGGCACCAAAGGGACAAGGGCATTTTTTTACGGGACAGGGGACAGGTAGATTTGTGAAGCAAATTATCCTGGAGAAGTAGCTATTTTATTAAACTCCACAGTCTTTTGGTCCTCCCTGATGGGCTTGAGGGCCCCTGAAGTGTTGGGCCCAGCCTGTGCTGCAGGGGCTTTTGTTACACCTCCGTCTCACTCTTCCTTACTTTCCTCCCTTTCTGTGCCTCACACTCCTCACTCTTCCCCTCAATCTTCTACCTACAACCCTCACCTCTGCCTGCATCAACATCTCCACTTTCTACCCCAAGCTTGACTCTCTTCTCCTCCCCCTCTGCCTTTGCTATTGCTGCGTGTGGGGTAATGATGTTGTCTATGGAAAAGAAGGTTGAGATGCTTCTGTGCAAGCATTTGTGCGGGTGCATTGATGCGCATAACTGGACCTTGCAATTTTGTTGCCCTGTACCTATTCTTCACTGACGGCAATCAACATTGGATTATATGCAAAGTGTGCTCATGAGCACGTAGAAGATCTACAAAGAGTTAAGAGCCGTATATACCATATTTATTGTGAGAAATTGTGTTACTGATTGAAGAGGAGAAACCGTACTCAAACAGCATCCACAATCCTTATCAGGGTGAGGCACAAGCAAACCCCAAATTAACCTAAACCCTCTGTAGCTTGCACAGAGAACTCAGGCTTAACTTAGAGGCAATGTGTAAAGCATTTATCCAGCAATTCAAACAGTTATAAAGTGAAAGACAGAACAAGCAAATTCCTACATCAATTTAGCAAAAAAGAGTATATTTTAATAAACAAAACTAGACCAAAATGACAAAAATCCAATCAGTAGAACCGGAGATATGCAATTTTAGAGTCTTCTGTAAACATAGCACAAAAAAGCCCGAAGCGCCAACTGTGGGTATCTGGTTGCTCCAGGCTGGGATAAGGTTCTGATGTGGATCGTGAGGTTGATGTCGAGTCCTTGCAGTGAGAGAATCCTCGCAGCAAAGGAGATGCCTCAGTTTTGTTGGATCCACAGATGGCCTGGAAGAGCAATTTGAGTTCCATTTCCAAGGGTCAAGGACTGGGGTGGCACCACTTGGCAAGATAGGACTCACAGATGGCAGAGACCAGGTGCTGGGTTCAAGGCTGTTGGAGCCTTCTGTCCCTGAGGCTCTAGTCAGAAGGCAAACCAACTAGCCCTTGGAGTCACTTTAGGGTCTGGGGTTCTCAGATGCAGGTCCAGTCCTTCACACCCAAGCAAGAGGGGAGCAGGGCAGGACAGCAGTCCTTCAGATTAGCATTCCCTCAGAGTGGCAGCCCATTCATAAGCACAGTAGTCCTTCTTCCTGGCAGAGTGTCCACAGGTCCGGAAGTGTACTGAAGAGTTGGTTTCTGATGTCCAATATTTATACCTGGACCTTCCTTTGAAGTGGGACAAGCTTCTAGAGTAGGGTTCCTCAACATTTTATGTAGTGGAAGCTTCTTCTGATCAGTGAAAACCATTGTGACCTACTGAAGGCCAAGGCACTTGTGCAATGTTACCCGATACCCCCACGCCCAGCTTCCTTGACTTTATGCCTAATGTCCATAGAGCCGGATACTATGGTTTGAACAGAATACTATGACTGAGGGCACTATGAAAGGGCTTCCATGTGTGTCAGTGAGACTGTGGTCTTTGACGATGTATGAACATGTGTGCGTATGAATGGGATATATGAGTACGGTGACTGCCAGTCTGTGTTGTATGCACTCGTAGCACAGGACATACCTATCACAATATGTGGTACTGTTACATGTATAACACGAACATACAATAATTTTTTTGAAATAGTAGAAATTGTTTATAATATGGAAACATTTTCTATTTACATTTCTCTCATTTTAAACAAATGGCTGTATTTTTCCGTTATACTTGTGGCACACTGTTTATTGACCACTGTGAGTAAGGGGAATGCTGTTTGTTAAAGTGCCACTTTGAAATGGGAGAAAATTGAAATGAAGAGTTATAATAATCATTAAGGTAACTTTTTATTCAAATTTTCTTCCATTAAATAGCATTCAGAAACATAATTTTGTTCACAGCTCCAATATTGAATTGACGTGGACTTGTATTTAAGAATTCAATACCTCAGTGCTTCAGTTGTTCTCCTTTGTGACCCGGCCCCAGCCTGGGTCATAAATCTGACTGAGCACTTCTCATTATCAGGCCCTGCTATCTATAGCTTGATGACAATAATGGAAAATGAACAAAGCCTCCCTTTAACTTGAAAAGGAAAATATGACCTTGTGCATATTTAAAATTGAACTCAAGGCTGTGAGCTACTCTGAAGGTGTCTGGGAGTTACTGGTAGCTCGCGATCGACTAGTTAGAGACACCTTTTCTAGAGGTTTCCCTTTGAAGTCTACAGGCTTCCTGCCTTCCCTGTCCTCGCTCTAGATTAACTACAGGGGGTATGCAGCCCTTTGTGTGGAGGCAGGGCACAGCCTATTCAGGTTTTAGTAGGGCGATACCCAGCTCCACCCTCCCATCCTGCCAGTGATGGCCCATCCAGGCACACCTAAGCTCCCTATTGGGTGTGGCTGTCTAGGCAGAATAGACAAAGCCCAGCTGTCCTCTTTGCCTAGTCATGTGACCTAGAGATGGCTGAATGCACTAAATGGTTAAGGAAAGAAAATACCAACTAAAAGTTGCATTGTCAAAATTGCTATGGAAATTCCGACTTCACTATGAAAGAGGATTTTTCACTACATTTCAAAAGACACCAAACATGAACTGGGTACCTGCTCCCATTTGGAATTAATCACTTATTAAATGTAATGAGGTAACTCCAGTGTTATCACGTGGGAGGGTAGGCCTCGCAGTAAGGGAAAACCAGTCCAAGAGTTATTTCCTACCAGGACAAGTAAAACTAAAAAGTACATGTTCAACTTTTAAAATACACTGCACCCTGCCCTCTGGGCAATCCAGGTCCTTCCCTAGGGGGTGACATATGTATTAAAAATGCAGGTTTGGGCCTGGCAAAAGGTTTGTTTTAAGAAGCTAGATCACCAAGGTGTACTAGACCCAATACGCACAGCTGTGTAACCTAGGGTTTCATAGTAAACATGATACACATACTATATAACAGAAACATTTTAAACAATAAACAATAAAACAATGATGTAATAATACAAAGGTGTTGAATTAGTTGCTTATGGGCTTGGTCTGTTGTTTACAACTGTTACTTCACACTTGTATACAGAGAAGGAATGACATTCTCAAATTTGGAAGATATTCATGGTTGGAAACATGACCAAATTTCGGGTCTGTCCGGCACGAAAAGGCGGTCGGAAGCTGTCTCTGGGGGCCCCCAGCAGGGCCCCCACGGGTGTGAGGCTGCCAAATGGCGGCCTGGGGGCACCTATGGTGCTCCTCCATTGATCCCTGCACCCGGTGGCAGGCACCTTGGGGTGCCGGCCACAGGGTGCAGGGATGAACTGCACCCCTGCTTTCAGCAATGCAAGCATGCTTTCCGGTCGGAAAGCATGTTTGCATTGTAAGGTACACGAATGCCACCGAACCCTGTTTGGTCGCATCGTACTACCAGGGCTGTAACCGATGATAGCAGGTCGGTCGGTTAGAGCTCATGCCCGATGTCGGACGGACTTAGGTCCATCTGACATCGGAATAGGCCCCGAAGTGTACCAGTATGCATTAGACCTTGCAATAAAAAGCATCTGTGAAAGTGTGTCGTGTTTGAAATTACTTGCACAGATTTGCACCGTGCATTGGTCCTGCTACAATAATTATATCTGCAGTAATGATTTGCCTTTTTTAAGGAATTCATTATGCATTGTCATCTTTAAGAAGTTGTGAAATGATAAATGGGAAATAGAAGTTTCAATGATGAAGCATCTAGTTATAAAAGGAGTAAACAATAAATGAAAATTTCAAAGATGAAGCATCATTGTGCAACTTATGAATGACTAGTTAGATGAAAATTGGAATAAATACCCCTATTCGTGAAATTCTTTTTTTGATGTAAAATGAAATATGATAGTTTTAGATGAGGATAATCTATTTTTGTAAAGCAAAATCAAATGTAATTTGAAGAATCACATCTGCCTCCAGACATTTAATTTGTATTTACATTCTGAATCTTACTTTATAAAAGTTCTACACTTGTAAACGAGTGACTCCAAACACTATCCAGTCCTGTTGATCTGTAGATGGAGATATTGGTATTATACAAAAAATGCACCTTTAAAAGTTTTCCTGTGTGCTAACCACTGGTTGGTATATTCCATAATGGACCATATAATCACCAAGTGTACTATTAAGTGGTTTGATACATGCTGTCTACAGCAGAAAGAATCTGCAGCCTGGAGGAGCATTTGCTCCTCTTTCTTTTCTAGAAATTTCTAGGAGATACCCCACAAACGCACTTTATATCAGTTGAGATCCCTCACTTTGCTCACTAAGTCAAACTCACAACCAACTTTTATGCCTCACCACTTTGAAAAGTCACCATCGCAACTGGTTGCAATCGAGTTCCACCCTCTTCATCGACGCTGATGGAAATGTCACCTCGAAGAAAACAAAGAAAATTTCACGTCAGTAATTTAGAGCACAATTATCTAAATATACTGTCTATAAATTGTATGTTGTACTGGCAAATGAGAAAAAGAAACTCATGAAATATTGCAGTCATTCAGGGCATGGCACAGTTTTCAGATGCACTGTTTCTTTGCAAAAACAGATCAAATGCGGGCTGGTGCACACTCTGCAGCTGAACGCTACTCTTTGTGGGGTTACCCAACACAGCAAGGGTGTCCTTCTGGACTGGTTTGATGCATTTCTCACCCTTCCTGGTGATTGTGCTTCTGAATATCGAACATAGAAATATAATGATGTAAGAATATCGAGGACCTAAATATCAAAAGGTATGTACATATAGAGGAAGTTTAGATTTACTATTTATAACTCCACATCTACGCACCTTGAAAAAATATATATAGAGAGTTACAGAATAAAACAAAGCTTACAGCGATGATATAGTTAGGAAATAAAAATTCACTGAAAATACCCCAGGTTACAGGGAAGATATAGTTAAGCTCGGATTTCACTCATACAAAACCATAGAAATTCAGCAGTTATAGTTACCAGAGCTAACTATAACTTACGCACCCACAATGCACTGCTTATGATGTCACATATTACATCACTCATGACATGGTCAGTGACATCACTCATGACATCACTAATGACTCACTAATGACATCATACACAGAAGCACTCAAACACCTACTCACACCCCATACAGCCATTCATATAGCCACTCCCATACCCACACAACCACTCATATACCCATTCACAGGTCCATAAAAATACTCACAAACCCGCTCACTCATCCATAGAGCCACTCACACATCCACTCACTCACTAGTTTCTTTAGTTAATTTGTGTGGGTTATTTTTAATACTAAGTGTATTCAAATATTTTTGACTTTTTATTTAGTTTTGTTTGTACTGTAGACATTCTTTTTTTATAAATATACGTATTATGTGCTTAAAAACATAAAAATCGCATATGTAGTTAATGTAAAGTATCTAAAGATTTTTTAAATCTAAATAAACACATTTTAATTATTTTGAAATATATTCTGGGTACTGCGGTACATTCGGGGTCCTTAAAAATAGACGGACTACTACTCTTGTGGTTTTTAACCCCAATCATGTGATCAGAACTAATTTGCAAGTCTGCATTCGCAGATTCGCCAAAAACTTTATAGATTATTGCAATATGTACACCCCTCCATTCTCATGAATCACATTTTTTACTAGTTTATGTAAACCACCTTATATCTGTTTTCCAACAAAGTTACCCATTTTGCAACTTTTGCAAATCTGCGAATTTGCGCACCGGATATGTTAATTCACTAGTCGCAAGCACACCCAGTCCTTGTCTTCTGATTGGATATATTAAGACCCCACCATTGCACATGGAAACCGCACCCAAAACCAGTTACTTCTCCAGTGAAGGAGGATTGAGAACCAGTGGTGCTCTGCTTTTACACAATGGCTGAAGCTACATCACATTGTCTGTCCAAGATGCGCAAGATGGGCATCCACAACCTGTTGAGGATGAGGAAGACACACCACCTTGTAGAAAAGAAGGTGATGTGGAAGCAGCTAAAAACAATTCATGAAAGGGTCTATAACCAGATGATGCATGCGAAAAATGGTGAAGCAGGATGACAGTCGGCCTCTACAGCAGCCTTGGTAGAACCATCATCAGCTGCAGTTATTACAATACCAGCTGCCTGTGAAGAATTTAGTGACATGGTTATTCACTGTGGAAAATACCATGTGCTTGTCACTGTAAAAATGTCTTCTGTGGGTGTATTCTTTGGAACAGTGAAGAAGCATCGCTGTTAGTTTGTTTTTCTTTTGCCCCAGTGACCACATAATGTTTTTTGAAGACTGACGCCAGTTGCTTCTAGACATTTCCTCATCCCTACCCTTTTACTACCCTGTTCACTTTTAGTTAAAAAAATAGAAACATTTAAAAAATATATTAAAAAAGCCTTCTAGAAAATAACTGTTCTTGTTAGAAACACCATTTGGTCACACAAAGAGCTAACCCTGCCTTTTCAATGCGTCAGTGACAGTATAGTGTGAGAGTGGGTGTATGCATCAGTGTATGCCTGGGTGTGCTAGTGGATGCGTTACTGTTTGGCTGCTGGGTGTATCAGTGTCTACTTAGGTGTATGCAAGGGTGTGTTAGTGTCTGCATTGTTATGTCCCTGGCTGCGTAAATGTGTGCATCAGTGTGTGAATGGGTGTGTTGTTGCATACATCAGTGTATGGCTGTGTGTGTGTGAGTTTCTACTTTGCTGTATGCCTTGGTCTATCAGTGTCTGCATCACTGTATGCATTGGTGTGTGCCGTAGAGTGTTATTGGATGCATAAGTGTTTGGCTGGGTGTGACAGTATCTGCACTGCTGTATGCCTGGGTGTGTCATTCTATGCACCGGTGTTTGCCTGGATGTGTCAGTGTGTGCATCAGTATGTGCCTGGCTGTTTTATCGAATGTATTAGTGTTTGGCTGGGTGTGTCAGTGTCTGCATTGCTGTATGCCTGGGTGTGTCAGTGTCTGCACTGGTGTGTCCCTGTGTGTTTTAGTGTATGTGTCAATGTGTGCCTGGGTGTGTCAGTGTCTGCATGAGTATGTGCCTGGGTGTGTTAAGGTATGTCCGTTTTCTGTCCCAGCCCAACCCTACCGAGATTCCACACAGCAGATACTTGGGCACGTCTGGTTGTAGCGAGGTGGCACACTATAAGCCTGATTTAACGTGGGCACGTAGGCCAGTTAGGCGGTCTGCCTTTGTAATGAACTTCCGGAGCCACTGAAGAACTCTTGGGCATACCTAGAGGCATTATCAAACAAAGGAGGAAGGAAGCACACTACCTCACATGCCAGCACTCAGTTCGCTCAGATGCATTATAATAAATGCAGTGCATGGTAACTCTGACTTCAGGAAAAGTCTTTAGTTTTCACCATTGCTGGGGCAGCCAGTGCTGTGTATCTCTAGACACATGTTCCAAGAATGCTGGTCTTTTCAGTAGAGTAACAAGTTGTTTTAGAGGTGCTGAAAATGGTGCTCCCAGTCTTCTCAGGTCTCTGTACCACTCACGAAGTGCAAGTGCATCAACCAGAGCTCATCAGCTCAAGTGAGCCTTATCAAAAAGGAGAAAGCGAGCGTACTGCCTCACATACCTAGAGGCCTGGCCACACTTACAGCCAGTAGAAACACATTTATACAGTACTATGGTACCTTTGGCCATAATCGAGAGAGATGTCCATTCAATTGACAATAAGAGAAAAGCAGAATATTGCTAGCAGAAAGCAAGCAATCATGCTGACCCATATTGTGTGTCTAATAAAACTTAATATGTGACTGTCCACGTTCCACTGAGGATGCCAGTGTAAGGGGTTATAGCCATTCCTGAGGTTTGTCCCCACCACCTTGCCCTCGATTATAAACCCTTGCATATGAGCCTCCACTCCAAGACTCAGCTACTGGCAAGTGGTTTCTATAATATCCAGCCCCAGCTACTATCTGTTTTCCTTACATTAGCAGCACATACATTCCAGCAATAGCCCTGTGCTGTTTCTATCTCATAAACCACACTGAGCCTGGTCCACCCTACCGTCCATTAAATTGTCCATGAATCAGGAAAGGTGGGTCTCTTAGTGAGGTCACAACTCCTACTCTCACACCATCTCAATCCATGTTTTCCCAAGGGGATTCCCTTAGGTGGAAGTAAAGTAGTTTTGATGTATTCTACTTCAGACCACTTCTAGAGGCAGGGCACATTTCTATCTATCACACCATACAGAGGCTGACTGCTAGTGGTCAACCTACTGCCAGTAATTTTATAGTTATTACAGATTTCACTGACTTGTGGATGACAGGGTAACAGGACCAAAAGCAAAGCACTTCCTTCCGTGATGCTTTTCTGGGGAAGTTAGCTCCTGTTCAGATTCACGTTGACACCTTGTTTTGAAGTCAACTAGGAATTTTGACAAGCGGGATTATTTTTCTGTTTTTCTAGAGACCATGAGCTTAAAAAATTGGAACATTATCACTTTGAAGATTAGCATACGTTGTTGTCTGCCTGTGTTAGTTGCAGACAGTATGTCAACTATGAGTTGGTCTGTTGTTGAGCCCAGTTTAAGCCTGAGTACAATAGTGCACAAGAGTGTGGATTACATATTGGTCTGCTATTGGCTCTCGCTCAGAGGCTGTGGCAATTTATGACTCTGCATATTACACTTTGGTTTGTGCTTCTGCATTGTTCCGAGTCTGCCTTTGTTAATGCAGGAGCATGTGTAGATTTGTTTTAGTGATGAGTCCTGTTGTAAAGTGTATCTTAATCTCCTTATCTGTCATCTGTCTTCTCATGCTTTCCAGCTTGTCTGTATTCAGAATGTTATGTATGTCATAGAATACTTGCTAAGAGATAAGACTTCACTTGATGATGGAAGGCTGAGCTACCAGGAAGACAGCTCCTGGTGGGGCTTACTTAACTGCTTATTTAACCATTTAACTACCATCATAGTTCACCTATACCATCTGTAACTTCAATTACAATAAATACTAATTTGGAACTACACCTTGACTTCATGAAGATTATTACATTATTTCAAGTCCCTATCTCTCTTTGTGGATGACTTTAGGTTTTGTATGTTGGTCTACAGTGTGGTCCACTAAAACCTGTATGTGTCACAGGATGACGATATATGGATTGTACTTTGGTAAATGGTCATTCTCAGTCAAGGCCTAGGTCAGTGTAGGAACCGGTGGTGATTGTACAGTGGTCTGTGGTTAGGTTCAGCCCAAAATCCGCATTTGTTAGTGGAGGAAAGGTTACAGTGTGTTTTGGGTTGTGTTTAGACCGCATTCCAGGCCTCTCAGTGTCATTGGATGATCCTGTGTCAAAGAGCCGCTCTTTATTCAACTGAAGTATCAGTGGGGGATTTGTGGTTACTTTGAGTTGGCCTTACTGGGATCCTTCCTATGTCAGCAGATGACAGACTGTAAAGATCACGATGACCTTAGGACGTGAATCACTCAGAGTCTCTGTTAATGAACCAACCTCTAGGTACTGCACTTGGGTTCCTGACTCAGACACTTTATGGGCTACTCTGTCATTTACCATTAACCTTTTGCACTGTCTAATATAGGTGCCAAGTGCGCCCATGTTATGTCCTGCGTCTTCAAACACTGTTGGCTTTTAGATAAGAGGGCCTTGCCTTGAGCATTTGTATTTTCGCTTATAAAACTCGAAGTTCGAGTTTACAATTTCATTACCTATAAAATATACATATATAACAAACATACAGGGCTGTCTTAAGGTGTCAAAATGAACTGCTACCGCGGTAAACCAAATAGGAATTCAACGTGGGTTTGAGGTTGGGCCTGCCTGTGTCACTGTGAATGCAATAATAGTGTAGCCAGTGTGCTGAGGCTGAGAGCCAGGTAGGAAATGGGACCCCAGGCTGCTCTCTGATTTGTAAAATACGTCAATAATCAGGGTTAAGTGGCCTTTCTCAGGCCTCTGGGCCCGATGACACCGCACTGGCCGAACCAAAGGAAGTGACGCCCCGGCGTGAGTGATTGTTCCACGGTCAGGCTCACGCAGCACGTCCTGTGAGTGGAGCAGCCCGTGCGTGCGTGCACGGTGCGTCGCTCTGGCTGGGAGGGGGCGGCGGGGCGGGCGCGCTGGCTAATTACTGAGCTGCCCCTCCGGAGGTTACTCGGAGCAACTGAGGAATAGAGGGAAACTTGCTGGTCTCACGCACCGTGCCGGCTGCTAATTAGCGGCATCTGACCGCTCGCGCCGTTTGAAGTCGCACCTGGCGGCCCGCGGCGCGTGCCGCTCAATGGAAAGAGCGCCTCATTAGGCCCGAGAGCTTTGTGCTTTTCTCCTTAAGAACAGACGACGAAAAGAGCGCGAAAGGTGGCGCATAAAAGCCTCTCCAGTCGGCGCACAAAGCTTTCTGCAAGTGGCCTTTCTTCCAGCCCGGGCTCCTTTCTTCGCGAGTTTTGTTGCGTCCGGTACACTGATTTGACCAAGTGTCTTTGGGAGGTCTGTAATTGAAGGTCAGAGCTTTGAAGGGGAGTAGTGCAGGAGCCCCCCCCCCCCCCCTCCCGGGAGTGGGGTGCAAAAAACCCACGTCTGCCCATGGGTGCAACTATGATAACTCTGAACATTGAGTTTATCTCGTCTTTCTTCTCTGAGCAGGCCTTTCAGTTCTAGTCTACTGGTTACTAGCCCGGTGCACTAATATAATGCTGTAGGTTTGGCATAGGCAGACAAGGAACATATTTTGAGGCTCCTTCGTCAGGTTGCAGTGGCGGCTGGTGACATTTAAAAGTGGTGATCTGTAAAAGTTACGGCGTGAGTGTTACATCTCGAGCAAGTCTGACTTACACAAAGGGATCTTAGGGGGTAGGAGGGTGCTCCCCAAAGAGAACATTTTGAAAAAAAAGAGTGGCCAAATGGAGCATTTTAATTGTTCCAGGACCACTGCAGACTTCATGGGAAACCAGATTGATAGACCTGATGCAGTTAGTTACCATCAGCATCCTCAGGCCCAAAATGAAATCGGCGCATGGCGGAAGGCTGGGAAAATAATTATTGGCGAGCAAAAGAATCCCCTCTGCAAAGCCAGAATTTATCATTCCCCTTCCAAGCTATTCTGTCTATATCCAAATAAAACAGTGTGCACATACTGCATAGTTGAGTTGATATGTGTATGGTGTACTGTAGTCAGAATGTCACCCACCTCAAGGCCAAGTAAGAAGAGACCACTGCAAAAAACAAACCACTATAGACCTGCCTGTAGAACCACAAGAAGCAGAATGCAAAATGTGCACATGGTAAAGGATGCGCTGGCATGGAATGACTTGAAATCACTCAAACTTTACAGTCAATTCATGAACAGTTGAAACTGGGCGGCAGCTATCGGTAGTCCATGCATTTTGCAAGTTTAGAAATGCCAAAATTGGCAGAATATTGCACTGTGCTGAATATTTACACAGACGCAACCTGAAGCATTTCCCTCACACACTGAAATCTAGCTCACAGTCAAACTCGTTGGTGTAAACGTGGCTGGGTGCCTACCTTGGACCATCTACACCTCATCACAGCACAGAGTTACCGGTTCTTGCTTGCTGTAATATTGGCACACCTCATTATTCAGTTAACACACTCATGAAATTCCGAAGCAATGCTTTCTAAAATGTAAACAAAAAGGCAGAATGTACTTTCTGCAGTCGCACCTAACACACGGTATAAAATGCCTCATGATTAGGCAGGGGAGTATGCGTGGCTGCCCCGGAAATCCCTGTGGTAAACAGTGCGGACCTGCTTGCGCACCCGCTTGCGCACCCCTGCATGTTTCTGACATTTACAGATATCCTTGTGCCGGCTGGTACCCCGTTTTGCTTTGGGCAGCCCCCAGATAGGGCTCAGTGACAGATCCTTTCCCTTAGGCCGGGCCGAGACAGCATGGCATCCAAGGCCTCTGAAGTACCCCTTACATAAAGGTCGCATCAGTATGTCCCCATCCTTACCTCCACAGCTCCCTGTGCTTGCACCTTCTATGCATTTACATCTTGGTCTGGCCCCGCAGAATGCCGCTTTGCTCTGAGAACATGGACAAATTCGATATCTGGCAGGCTCCAGCGCCTCGAAGCTGAGCCCTCTGCGCACTTGTTACCAGTGAAGGGCATAGAAAGAGCCCCCTCTCTCGCATTAACGCTCCTCCCATCTGTAACTTGAAGAACTACTCTGGTCCCACAGCAGACTTTGTTTTCCTTCAGCCAGTCTTGCGCCAGGCCTTGTACCTCCCACTAGAGATGCCGAAAATAAGAGTCGGTTGTTAAAGTTTCAGTCCTCGGCTCCCTGCTTAGCACACAGGGTGGCAAGAATATTGTTTGACCGAAAAGGCTTTGCAAATACCGCAGGCTCTTTCAGCGCGGAATCCCTCCTGGTGGGGCCTTCAGGGCACAGTTGCTGCACTTGAAGCTAAAAGTAAAGTCTACAGAGAGTGGAGATCTGAGCAGTTGCGGCCGGCATGATGGGCGGGTGGGGGGAGGCTTGGGTCGCTGGGTTGGTGGGAGGGGAGCGGCCCGGGAGGGTAATAAAATAAAAGCGTACCTTCCCCTGGGTCTCGCGTTTTTCTGCTGCCACAGCTCTCCTCAGAAAGCTGCCACCCACAGGCAGGTCTCTCCCCTCCGCCAATCACAGCGCCCCAGCCGGGAGCCTAATCGGAGGCCCATTTCTCTATGTAGGCTGCACATCAGCCCTAGTAAAAGTGTTCATACTAGCCCCCGTTATAGGAAAATGTCACTAGATTGGGGCGAAAGAGGTATGGTTGGGTGATGGTAGCCCATACTGCCCCAAAAGCATCACGCAAGCCTTTCACCCACTTGGAAAATGCCAGAACGGAAGAGTGGCCAGCAGGGGCGGCTCCTCCACTAGGGCGCAGGAGTGTTGCCCCACTGCTTTCTCGCAGTGTGAGAAAGCCAAAACATAAAATGGTAATAACTTTTGGTTATTACCATTTTATGTTTCTTTGCGCATTGCGGGCAGGCGGGTGGGCGGAGCTGCCCTGCTCTCTGAGCAGGGCAGGGCAAGAGTGGTTTGCCCACTCCTGAGTGTGCAAAGACTGTTTGGTCGGCCCTCTTGGGCCGCCCAAACCAGTCATGTGCACTCAGCCCTTCTCAATGCAGGCGGCATTGCAGCCTGCATGGAGAACATGCCATCCTCTACAGCCCCTGGATGGGCGGCGTCTTGACCAATCACAACGCTCTACTGGAGCATTTTGATTGACTTAGGGGATGGAGCCTGGCTGCCTGCTTCCTGTTCCTGTTGGAGACAAGAGAGCAGAAGCAGTAAAGACGTGGGACCCGGGCCAGGGGAAGATGGGTTTAAATGTTTTCAATTTGTAATTATTCACCCTCCACGCTGACCCCGTGCCTGCCTCCCCACCCACGAGCCATGCCGGCCGCTACTGGTGGCCAGTTTATCCCCAAAAAGATCACAGAGCAAAATAATATTTAGCTTTATAGCATGGTTTTGACTAATCCTACAGTTGCTGCCTTGTTAGCAAGGAGGTCTTAGCTTTCTGGGATCACTGTATCTGGCGGTGGTTGTGCAAAAGGTGGGGCCAGTGTCTAATTTGTAAAAACATATAAGTGCAGAGGCCAACGTTTTTCCTAGGAGTCTGCTGCTGGATGCCTTGGTTGCCGAATATCAAGGCTACCTTCCCTTAATTCCATCTCATATGTTTTTCTTGCACCAACCTGGACCTCATGCAGGTTTTTTCATCTATATGTTCTTTGTGTCATGGTTTCTCTAGCCTCCCTTTTCCCTTTTTTGCCATTTGTTCTACTTGTTCTGGACCAAACTCTGATAATGATTACGTCCTGGTCCCCCATCCTTTTGCTGGTGCACACAGGGCCGGATTTAACGCTGGTAGCGCCCAGCGCCACAATCACTATTGGCGCCCCCACGTCCCATGACCGTCTCCTCTGAGTCCCTCCCTGCAAAATTGCCCCTCATCTCTCCTATCATAAGATATTGCTAAACACAGCACCCCCTGAGGTCAGAGCGCCCCCTCCACAGGTCAGCGCCCAGGGCTGCCGCACCAGTCCCACTGCCCTAAAGCCGGCCCTGGGTGCACACCACCTCCAACCACTGTACATATTAAGCACTTGAATGGTGCAGTAGAAGGAGGAGTAGGTGTTGTATGACGGGCAATTAGAGTTCAGAGGAAACGTTTGATGTGAAGAGGCCTACAGGCATACACGTGCAGCTAAAGGAGTGGAAAGCCATTATTGAAAAAGGAGGTAGACTTGGAAGAGTTGGGAACACTTTAAATATAGCCCGGTATCTAGTTGGTTACCACATGACAAGGTGGTGCATAAACAGATGTGATTTTGCAGATGTCGTGAAGGAATGGAGCTCGGCACAACTGAATTGAAATAGTGTTACAGATCCAGGGCTATAGTAGGAGAATATATTATGTTTCATCAACTCTTTCCTGCATTTCCTAATTTCCAGTTCTGGTGGTACTGTTGAGTACCTTGCGTTTTTCCCCAAAGGCCTTACTTTAGTTTTTCAAATAAGGTGGAGGGCCAGTATTCACTAACTTGTATGTGTTGAAGGATGTTTTTGATATGATGCAGACAGGGGATGGGTAGCTGTGGCTTCTCTCAGGGAGTGTGTAATCCAGTCATACTCGATAAGTCTTTAGATGAGGCGTGTTGTTACATGGAGAAAGCTCTTTGGTGGAGTCAGGCAGAGCTGAGAGATGTTGATCAGTAGAGCTTTGCCTCTGTCATGATGGTAAAGAACTAGTGCCTAGATGATGGTTTTGAAACCAGATAAAATTAGGAAATGATTCCCTCTGTGGAGCAGGGTCAGTTGATAGATGGTAGTCTTTGGTACATGAACAATGAGAGTTCGGAGGCTGGAGTTGATATCAATGCAAAAGCCTAGGGATTCTGGCGCTGGTGATGTTCAGTTGTAAGGCCAGAATGTCAGCCATGCACGGAATATTGTTTGTATCCAGTGGCGATGTGCACAAATTGCTCTTTGGTGGGGTTCAATTTGAAGTAGATCAAGGACATCCAGGTTCCCATCTCGGCAAGACAGTCCTTCACATGTTCACTGTTGTAGCCAGATGTGACTTTCAGATACAGTTTCATGTAATCTGTGGTGTATTCTGACCTCCATCCTAGCAAGCAGTACTTTCCAGATGTTCCATAAACGGATTGACAGTCACTGGCCAGATGTTGGAGCCTTGTGGCATGCCAAAGGAAACAGGATGGGCTTCGATCCGGAGGAATTCATTGGGAACACTGCTTTGTTTTAGAGGTATAACTCATACTCTTGTAGGATGATGCATTGAAGACTATGAAGGATATAAGGGTATCAAGTAAGACTCTTCGGTCAACATTGTCGAAAGCTGTAAAGAAGTCAAGCAGGACGAGGAGGAAGAAGTCAACATTGTCGACCTGCCGGGCTTAGACCGTTTGAATGTTTGCTGTCTCTTTCTGTACTGGGGTCTGAACCCAGATTTGATAGAGGTTGTTGATTTTGATTTGATTTTCTTCTCTCAAATACATAAGGATTTAAATATGTTTTCCATATCAAGGACCCCATCACCCAAAAAACGTGTTAACAATACAGTCCTTGATATTTATCACACAATATTTATGTATATATCTCAAAAGTCAAACCCTATTGTGTGAGTCTTTATTAGGGAAATGCCATGCTTAGATATCCATTCAGAGACTAGCCATATGCCAGTGTGTGATATTTTTATCAGGCCAAATGACAGAGGACATACAAATCAAAACAATGAATAAGGAGTGTATGAAAAAAATAGGGAGTGTCTCACATCAGCAACCACCATGAGCACATTGGCTGTTACTCCTTAACTTGCTCACTTTATCATCATTGGCAACTTTACTATAAAACCGGAGGAACCAAGACTAAATCTAACAGTACTTCCTGTGTGTACTTCTCTAAAGTCAAAACCACACATCAGCCTCCTGAGTTTTAAGAAACTATGTGTCGAATCCGTCTCCATAAATCTTTTATGGATAAACCTACGGATCCCCTGTCTCTTTTTTCTACCAATCTGCATAGAGCATCAGCCTTTTGTCCCCCTTTCCGCCATGGGCCCAGAAATAACGGTCTTTGCACAAAGGGTCTGGGATGAGATATCTAACTTGGAGCAATCTGGTCAACCACAGCATTTTCAGAACATGTCTGGATTTGATTGGCTGGCGGAAAATCTCTGCAGGAAAACCAGTGCATAGTAATAAAACCTGCCAATAAGGAAGGGGCCATAGTGGTGCTGAATATTGGGACTATGAGGTGGAGGTTGAATGACTGTTAGGTGTGAGAACTAACTACATACTTCTTATGAGGGATCCTACTCTAGATCTACTGGGGATCATTAAGACCATGGTTGAAGAAGCTAAAGATAATGAGTGGATAATGAACCCTACACCTCGGGTGCCGGCATTCTATATTTTTCCTAAGATCCACAAGTCCCAACTCCCTCCCCCAGATTCCCAATCATGTTGGAGTTCCAGTCACTGTTGGAACCACTTTCTCAATTTTCAGATGTTTTTCTTCAAAAGACTGGCTAACTAACCCACATGTAAAAGATACCTCTGATATGCAAATCTCTTACGTGATATTGAATACAATCCAGCAAACAATGTTTTGTGACCCTTTACATCGATTTGCTATATACCAGCATTCACAAAGATGTCACTTTGATTGCTGCCTCTAAGGCTCTAAGGGCACAGGAGTGGCTTTATAATTTCCTGCCTTGTTTTGCATTGAAGTGTATAGAATTGGCACTGACTAAGAATTTTTTTGAATACAAGAAACAGCTGTTCCTACAAGTGTCAGGGTCTTCAATGAGAGCCACTTTCGTCCAAGTCTGGCCTGTATTTACGTGGGCGTGTTCAAAGAAAATGTAATCTTCGATGAAACCAACATGCACCGCTCCGAATTGTGTGTTTGGAAGTAGTATATTGATGATGTTTTCTATATGTGGTCAGGCAGCGAGGATGATTTGATGCCATTTTTCTTTTTCAATGGATAAATGGTGTGGAGCCTTGCCTCCATTTCACATGGTTCATTAGTAGAGACTCAGCTGTCTATTTAGATCTGGACATAACCTCTAAGGGGTCTAAACTATCCACGGCGGTTCATCAAAAACCCACTGATACAAATTCCCTTTTGCACTATTCATCTTTCCATCCCAAGGCATTGAGGGATAATCTGCCCATGGACCAATTTTTCGGATATAGAAGGAATTGCACAAAGGTGGACACTTTTGTTAATCAATCAATGGCACTGGCTGGATGTTTAAAACAGTGGGCCTACCCAAAGAGGGTGGTGAATCAGGCTTGTAAGAGGGCTTTGAATATGCCTTGTCTAGCTCCCCTGGAGAAGAACACGAAAACTAATAATGCATGCATACCTGTGGTCTCTACTTTTGCCCCTCTTTCAACTAAAATTCAGCAGATCCTATGGAAAAAATCGCCATTTGTTAAATGTGGGCCTTATGAAAATGTCGCAACCACAGGTTTGCATTTTGCCGGGCATTCAATCTAAGGGTCAGACTAGTCCATTCCCACCCTAAGAGTCAGAAAGGAAACTTCTCAAATATACAGTCAGGGCATTTCCCATGTGGAGGGTTGCAAGGCTTGTAAACTCACTGTAGCTTTCCAGAGTGTTGTCTTGAGTAATGGCCGTACTTGGTTCCAGAACAGGTTTAGTAACTACAATTCAAGTTTTGTAGTTTATAGACCGACCTCTAACTGTGGCCTGCAATACATTGGACTTACTACCAGTGGGGTTAAAGTCAGGATACAAGAGCCTTAAGGACAGGTAAACTTAAAACTCTCCTGGTGAAGCCCTGCTGGACAACGGAGACACCGCGGCCCTCATCCTCCTGGACCTGTCATCCGCCTTCGACACTGTCTGCCACCGCACCCTACGCACATGCCTCCACGATGCTGGGATTCAAGACAAGGCTCTGGACTGGACCACCTCCTTCCTCTCCGGCAGAACCCAGAGCATCCGCCTCCCCCTTTGCGATCCGAAGCCACCGAGATCATCTGCGGCGTACCCCAGAGCTTATTCCTCAGCCCAACATTGTTCAACATCTACATGGCACAGCTCGCCCTCATCGCCCGACTGCATGACCTCAACATCATCTCCTACGCCGATGACACCCAGCTGATCCTCTCCCTTACCAAGGACCCCCTCACCACCAAAACCAAATTCCACAAAGGAATGAAAGCCGTCGCTGAGTGGATGAAGAACATTCGACTGAAGCTAAACTCGGACAAGATGGAAGTCCTCATCCTTGGCTCCACCCCTTCGGCCTGGGACGACTCCTGGCGGCTACCGGCACTGGGAATAGCTCCAACACCCACAGACCACGCACACAACCTAGGGTTCATCCTCGACTCTACTCTCTTCATGACAAAGCAGGTCAACACCGTTTTGTCCTCCTGCTTCCAGACCCTCTGCATGCTCCACAAGATCTACAGGTGAATCCACACCGAAACAAGAAGAACGGTCACCCTGGCCCTCATCAGCAGCAGGTTGGACTACGGAAATGCCCTCTACGCAGGAACCTTGGCCAAACTCCTGAAACGACTCCAGCGCATTTAAAACGCCTCTGCTCGCCTGATCTTCGACATCCCTCGCCGCAGGCACATCACACCCAACCTGAGAGACCTGCACTGGCTCCCCGTCAACTAGAGGAACACCTTCAAGCTCCTCACCCATGCACACAAGGCACTCCACAACACCTGACCAGCGTACCTCAACAGACGACTCAGCTTCTACACCCCCAACCGCCAGCTCCGCTCTGCCGACCTCGCCGCAATCCCCCGCATTCGAAGAGCGACCTCCGGCGGCAGATCGTTCTCCCACCTCGCCGCAAAGACCTGGAACACCCTCCCCATCCTCCTACGGCAGACCCAGGACCTGCTAACCTTCAGAAGACTCCTCAAGACTTGGCTATTCGAGCAGTAGCAGCACTCCCCCCCCCCCCAGCACCTTCAGACCCTCGCAGGTAAGTAGTGCGCTTTACAAATGGATTGATTGATTGATTGAACATGCTGTACACTGGACAAGGAAGCGAAACCCTACTGCATGGGACAGTATGAAACTCATATAGATACTCTGCTGTAGGTGGGTAGTTGTAGCATTTGTTAAGAAACAGAGCAAGAGGTTACATTAAAGTTAATGAAGACTAAAGAAAACTCCTAGAATGCACGTTTTGTTAAAATAGCTCAGAATGGTAATAATGCTCTCCCTTGTGATATTAACCCAATCCGGGTACCCTAACGCAGTTCCACACAAGACATGATGATACCACGCTGCAGCGTACTCAGCTGGAACACCTTCAAACCTGACTAGACTTACAATGTGCGAGGACTGCACCAGTCTTTGAAGAGCACCTCTTAAGATCACAATGAGCCTGATTTAGAGCTCAGCAGGTGTGGAAAATCTGATAGAGAGCAGCAGATGTTATCTCTGCCCTGTTTAGAGTGTAGAGAGGTGACTGCCTCACTATAAATATGGAGCATGGAACATCTGCCACATTTTGGCTATTTCAAGCATCCCTGAAACTCTAAATCCACCCAATGTGATCCCACCATCTACAGTGAAAGAAATTCCAGCTAACGCCAAAATGCCCCTACTTATGATCGTCTGACCGTTCCTTGCCTAAGGTACCCTCCGGATGCCATCAAGACAGAAGATAATATTCTCGCTTCCAAAGAAGCCAAATCTGAACACCAGTGACCTTGTAAGTTACAGTTGAATCACCCATCCTAGGAAATAACATTGAAGGTATACTGTTGACAAGCAAATAAGATCATGTCAACAACACAGCCCTTGATATTTATCACACAAAATATATATTTCTCAAAAGTCAATCCCTGAAGTCTGTGTTTTCATTTGGTGAAGTTCATGCTCCGATATCTATTCAGAGACAAGCCCTATGCCTGTGTGTGATATTTTTATCAGGCCCAATGACAGCGGACATACAAAGCAAAACAATTCATAATGATTGTATGAAAAAATAGGAAGTGCCTTACTTAAACGACCACCATGATCAAGTTGGCTGTTTCTCACCAACTTTCTTGCTTTATCATCATTGGTAACATTTCTATGTAGCCATAAGGTACCAATACTAAGAATAAATATAATAGTGCTTCTTGTGTGTACTTCTCCAAAGTCAAAACCACACATCAGTCTCCCCTAGGTCCTCATTTAGGAAGAGATGACTATACTATCTTCCTATCAATGTTTCTATGAATAATGAGTTGTATCTGGCATCTAGCATATGTCTTTATTCCATGCCCATAATCATGATTATAACCAAGTCACATGTTGAGACCATTTTAGTGTGAATGGCTAACATGTTTCATTGCCACACAACGACTTACTGGCAAAGTCATAAGGGTATGAGGACTAGTAATCACCCAATTATGCACTGGGTCTGCATTAAAAAAGAGAAGTGGACAAACAACAGGGAATGAAATATGTACAAAATCATAACCCACTAGGTCTAGTGGCAGATTGCTCATTCCTCAATGCTTATCCCTCATTCCTCACTCTTCATCCCTCTGCCCTCAGTCCTCGAATCAATATCGTCCACATGTATTTCCAGTACATTGCGAACTGCTCATAAAATAGATCCCAAACATGGCACACACTGCAGGAGGATGAGGCTGTGGCTTTGGACCATCCGCTGGTCCACTCATTCCATCATCCCATGTATGAGGAACTTCTTTTCATCCCTACAATTCATTCTTGCGTGCAGCCCAGTTCAGTGCTGTTGATCCAGCAAAAAGTACAAGACCTAGAATGGATTCCCACCGCAGGCCATTGGTTTGTTATGTTATCCTCTCGCTGTACAGGGAAAGAGGACCCTTGTTAAAGGAGCATTCTTACAGCAATGGCTTTGGCTTTGGCTTCGTGTAGTGCATACACAGGCACAGCGGGACAACTGCATACATAAATGCGCTCACACAACCTCCATTGGCGTACAGACACATCTACCGGTGTCTGAACATACACAGACCACATGCAGGTACCCATCAATACAGACATAATACACATACAGGCACTTTCTTGAGGACACGTGGCTTAACGCTAGCGATACCGGCTTCATTAACCTGGGGACCCAGGTTCGGATCCCGGCCTCGGTACACATTAGCGCACGGAATGATTACACAGAAGCAAACATGGACATGTGCACAGCTACCACTTGGCTCTACGTCGTGATTTGGATCACCAGATAGTGGGCCTTATCAAGAGTTGCTTGTTATATTCCAACTAGTGTGTAAAGCCCTATTTACGCACGGGTTGGAATTATGATTTAAAAGGTATTTAACACATCCCATAACTATTGGATGTGTTAAATACCCTAAGCCTATTAAATGTCGGCAGGTTTCACCTGCCGAAATTTAACAGGGGAAATGTGTACGATATTTAGCATGTGGATTTTGGTGCATTAAACACCAAAATCTGCATAAGACACAATTGGTGCTGGTGCTATTTATCGCACCTTATTAGTAACGTACCCCGTGGTATTGTTATTTATCAGGTGCACTAAATAACACCTACACTCGTTACCATACCCATAGTTGGGCTTTTAGTCAAAAGAGTTTTCCTTGCTGAAATTCGTAATTTCATGATTCTAAGAATACAAGCAACACTACACATCCAAGAATGGAAAGTTGTATTGGCTAAAAGATGGAATATTTCTAAGTGAAACACATGAAGTGGAACTATGGGCAGATACGCCCAGGCACAAATGGACGGATTAAAGCTAAAACAAATAGGTTTAATTTTCTAGGTTTAATTTTCTACTCAAAGTGTGTTTTCTGAGTGTATGATGTTGACAATTTCATATATTTTCATTAGCTGTTTTTCAAAGGAACTAACCCCCAGATTCATCATTGTCATGTATTGCGAGTCCTTAATAGCGATTTTTAAGGAATCGCTATTAAAGACTCGCAAAACGGGATTCATGTAGAAATCGCAATATTTTTAGAGATTTCTACTGCTTCCTTATTTGCGATTCGCTAATTGCTAATCGCAAATAAGGAATGGCTTTCCCATTCATCCATAGGAATGAATGGGGAGTCATTCCCTATTTGCGATTAGCAATTAGCGATTCGCAAATAAGGAGGCGATTTCAAGGGTGCCAAGGTGTCCAAAAGACACCCTGTAGCACCCCTGAAATGGTAATGTACACTGGTGTTGCGCACACACATGTCCAAAGGACATGTGTGTGTGTAACATACAACTTAGAAAAATGCACTAAAGTGCATTTTTCTAAGTTTTCGCTATTTACCACGTAATTAGACTACGCGGTAAATAGCGGCCCCAGATTGCGAATTCTCAATTTTAAAATGGTTCATGAATTACATTTAAGGAATCTCAAATTGAGATTCCATAAATGCAATTCATCGCAATTTAGCGATTTCTAGAATTGCGATTTTTGCATTTGGGATGATGAGTCCCAAATGCAAAAATAGCGCTTGCAAAGGGCCAGATTCTCCGAATCTGGCCCTTTGCAAGCCGATTTTGCCTTGATGAATCTGGCTGAAAATGTTTCACAGTTGTGCTACTAAGTATATGAAAAATATAAGGGTCATGGAATATATGTTGCCTGAGATATTTGGTTTGCTGTAGGGAACCACACGTTTTAACATCTATTTTGCCAGACAGACACCTAACTTTAAGTTATGTGAACAAAGACAGAGCTGGTATTGATGGTTGGGACTGCAGCACAATTTTTTTTCTGTTGAAAAGCATCTTTAGCAGCACGTTTTTATGTCTTATGTAGAAAACGCATGCGCTGTCTCTTCAAGACATTTTGTTTACCATTAGAGGGCTTCGGGCCCTCCCATTACTTACCATTGGTGGGCTTCAAAGCCACTCTCAATTGCCTGCTTCTTGCTGGTCAGTTCTGCGGTCAGCACTTCCCTCTTCTTGCATTTAACCCTTCCTTATGGCATGGCCCAAGAACTTTTGTTCTTATACTGCTCGCACTATTGGGGTCTATTTTTTCTTTTTGTTGAGCCACTCTAAAGAGGGCATCATTCTTAACTGGCTCTGTGCTTTGCTAATTGTTTTAGGCTGTCCAGCTTAATTTCGTGAGCTGTGAGTACTTGCTATATGTAAATAGGCCTTTAAATGTTGTTTGTATCTTGTCTCATTGGCTGTGCATTCAAAGACAGAGGTCAATTGTCAGGCTTTGTATTCCTAGGGAACTTGGTATTTACTTTTGTTTGCTGACTTTAAAGTGAGATAATGTATGTGGCAATCCATCCTGCTGAGTACCCATGCGAGAGGACAGGCTTAAGGATGTTACCTTTTTTAGCATACAACAAAAATGAATTGTGCTGATATTTCAGAATACATCAGAATGAGAACAGTAGAAATGAAGCACATTTTTTTGTAATTCTGAAGTGTGGTGGAAACAAATATTGTAATATCATCTAAACAACTCAATGCACTTGGTGATGACATTTCCACACATATGTATTTATTTGATTTATTTATGAATTTTGTAGAGCGCACGGCTACCCCCAACGGAGGTGTCCCGGCGCTGAGGACAGCATTTGTGCGCACTAAAACTGTACGTCTGTGCAAATGTAATGGCCATTTTCAATTGGAAATGTGTTATCTGTAATGGCAATGCGCTACCACACCATGCGTATTCCACACTACCCCACTTTACACTACTCCTCTCTACAACACTCTACATCACGTCACTCTACAGCACTCTGCCCTCTGCTCCACTCTATGCCAGGCCACTCCATGCCACTTTACTGTAAGGCACTCCACTACACACCCATCATCCCTACACCCCTCCACTTCCTTCTACCCCTCTCCACTCCAATATACCCCACTCCACTTCACTACAATCTACCCCACTCCACTACAATCTACCCTACTCTAATCTGCCCAACTCTAAGTACTCCACTCCCCTCCAATCTACCCCACTCTACCCTACCTCACTCCATCCAGTCTACCCTACTCAAATCTATCCAATCTACCCCACTCCAAGTAGCCCCACTCCACTCCAGTCCGCCCCACTCAACCCAATCCACTTCACTCAAATCCACTCCACTACAATCTACTCCACTCCACTACAATCTACCCCACTCTACTGTGAACCAATCTACCCCACTCCATGCTATCCCAATCTACCCCACTCAACGTTACGCCAGTCTACCCCACACCACACTACCTTAGTCTACCCCACTGCACGTGACTACAATCTACCCCATTCCACTCTTCCCTAGTCCATTCTACCCCACCACGCCACTAACGTTTAGCCATGCTGAACAGCAACCACACTAGTGTTCAACATGGCTAAAACACATTGCCAAAGCCAATAGCTCTCGCATAGGCGAGACCTATTGGCTTTCCCAATACTTGTTTAAAATTAAAGTTGCTAACAAGGAAACATGCAAACAGCTGCAGTGAAATGGGTCAGTAGGGGAACAGCCGTGCACCAATAGGAGATACAGCCCACAGCCTTTGGAACATCCTGTCGCCAGTCTTGTTATAACAGCCTTCAGCTGGACGCCTCTCTCTCCTCCAGATCTGCTCCCGTGTGGGGGTGTCGTGTGCTCCTAGCCTGACTCAGACTGTCATGGCAGCGCCCACTGGTGCCTCTATAACTGCTTAAGGTGCCTTGTCTCCTGTGCTTTTACAACCCTGCTCTCTTGGTAGTCCACTGCATGCAGGCACTTTCATCTCCCATATCGCTCAGTGCCCCTTCTCCGCACTTCTTCCACCCTCAGCCCACACCCTGGGATCCATGCATCCATGCTGCAGCCCTGATCATTGGCGCAGTGGGTTTGCTGCGGGGGTGGGTACTTCAGGACTAGGTCTGTGGGGAATATGCATCTGATGTAAAGTTTGTGTGTGGGCTTATGGTGGTGTGTGTCCGTGCAGGGCTATGTGTATGTCTGTGCAGGATTGTAAGTGTGTGTGCTTGCATGTGTGTTTAAGGGGGTGGTTCGGTGTGCTGGGGTATGTGTTTCCCTGCAGGTTTGTATGTTTTTCTATCTACCGCAGTAGGTAGAGATCTCTGGCACTGTTATTGACTGAAGGTTTTTACGATCTCCCAAAAAATCAGCCTGTATCCCAGTAGCGGCTGCTACTGAATGGGAGTGGTGGGCAAGGGGGAACGAATGGTGTAGTGTTGCCATGGACATACAGACGACACTGACAAGTGCATATGGTAAGGAGTTTCTTTATTCTTCTTCTTGTCGCATTACTTTCCTACTCCTAACTAACTCCTGTTCCCTCCAGCTCCTCCTTTTCCGCCTCCCTGGTCTGCTCCCACTTTTACCTTCCGTGCTGGTCCCAATGCCCAGCACGTCTAGCAATATTACATCTCCCCCTTTCTTAACAACTTGACAAAACACTTCAGAGACCTTTGTGCACATACATTGACCATGAATATAAAATGTCATAGTTACAGTTCTTCAATCAAGCGAGCCGGCCTTCTGTGAGTTCGCTGCGGTCGGAGAGCTGCTTCTGGAGTCGGCTGCTTCCCTTCATCAGGAGACATGGACAGTGGCGGATCAATTACCACATAAGGTGGAGCTCCTTTAAATGCACTGCTGGGTGTATTCAACGCTTCCCTGAGATTGGGTGTACATTTCTGAAAGTGCGTTACATTCCTTGTAATTCTCTTGTCATCTGACGTGGCTGTGATCATGGTTCCCTTTTGTTTTGTCACCAGCAGTGGGCATGCATGATATCGACAGTCTGCTTTTCTCTGTTGATCTTGCCGCACTAGTACCCAGTCTCCCTCCTGAATAGATGGCGGTGTGGCTCTTATCGGTTTGTCAGCATATTCCTTCATCTTCTCCTTCTTTATTCTGTCTCTTGTTGCTAGGTTGTCATGATCCGAGGCCTGATGAACTCCACAGGCTCCGTCTTCCCAAGCCGGTATTCAGGTGCGCACTGTGCGACCCAGCATTAGAGTTGCAGGGCATCTGTCTGTGGTAGAGTGTGGTGTGGTGCGATAAGCTCGTAACACCTCATTTAGGGCCGCTTGCACATCACACTTTGACAGTTCTGCTTGTTGGATGTTTTTTTTAGAGTGGCCATGAATCTTTCTACCATCCCATTGGCTTGAGGCCACAACGGGGTAATCTTTCAGTGTTTGAAATTCAGGTGATTGGCAAAGTCTTGTCCATTAAATGGGGGGCCATTATCTGTTTTTACTATCTTGGGTATGCCCGATGCTGCAAAAACCTCGTCCAGCACAGGTATGGTGGTGATAGCTTTGGTGGACGCAATGAGATGCGCAATTGGGAACCATGAATATTCGTCTATGATGACTAGAATGTATTTGCCAGATTGCAAAGGGCCAAAGAAGTCTACTGCCACATGTTGCCAGACGCCATCCGGCAATTCCAACATTTGGAGAGGTGCGGGGAGATCAACCCGACTCACTAGCTGACATTGTGGGCAGTCTTTCAGAGTAAGTTCAACCATCTGATCCAGGGTCGGGAACCAGATTTGCTCCCGCAGCGCTCTCTTCGTGGCTACAATGCCTCTGTGCCCTTCATGTGCTAAGGTAATGACTCCTTGCCGCAGCAGTTTCGGAATGATGATTCATTTGTCTCTTAGTAACAGACCATCCAAGGTGATGGACAGTTCACCCTTGACATGTCTGAATGAGGACAATTCATGACTGTCGATTTGTTAACTCTGGCCGAATTCCTCCAGATGCCTCCAACTGTTTGTCAGAACGCGATGTTTTACATTTTGTAGAGTGACATCTTCCTCGGTAGCTTCAAGTATGGCCTCCAACGGGACTGCTGGTGGTTTGGCTTGGGCCACTACAAAGTGAATATATTCCTCCGCCAACGATGGATGAGATTTGGACGTCATCTTCAGATGTCTGGACATGTAGTCAGCTGGATTTGCAGCCTTTCCAGGCTTGTGGATGATGGTGTAGGTGTACTCTTGAAGTTGAATGCCCCAGCGCTCTATACGGGGTGGCATCTTTGCTCGGGGATTTCCAAAGATAGTTGTTAAGGCTTGATGGTCTGTAATCAGCGTGAAGTGTTTTCCATATGTGAAAATGTTCGCAGGCCCAAACTACTGCTAAACTTTCCTTTTCAATTACAAAAAGGGGGTGGTGATGGACACAGTATCTGAGTTAATCAGAACACTCCTACCCAGTCAACAGATCAGGCCTTGATCCATCACCGTTTTTTAGCTCACTGCACCATCCCAGTTCAGAACCTGGCTATATGCAAATTAGTCTGTCCCTGGCCCAGTGCATCATGGGAACAGGGCAGACCAAACTACCAAGCCAATTCTTCACTGGAAAGGACACAAGCTTCCGGGGACCGGTTTCTGGCATTACAGCCGTCTTCGGCCCGGCTTGCTTGAATCCTGATGGTGCAATGAGCAAGGGACTCATGTCTGAGCATACCCTTCCACACTCATGGTGGCCAAAATAATTACAAAAAGGGGGTGGTGATGGACAGAGTATCTGAGTTAATCAGAACACTCCTACCCAGTCAACAGATCAGGGCTTGATCCATCACCGTTTTTTAGCTCACTGCACCATCCCAGTTCAGAACCTGGCTATATGCAAATTAGTCTGTCCCTGGCCCAGTGCATCATGGGAACAGGGCAGACCAAACTACCAAGCCAATTCTTCACTGGAAAGGACACAAGCTTCCGGGGACCGGTTTCTGGCATTACAGCCGTCTTCGGCCCGGCTTGCTTGAATCCTGATGGTGCAATGAGCAAGGGACTCATGTCTGAGCATACCCTTCCACACTCATGGTGGCCAAAATAATTACAAAAAGGGGGTGGTGATGGACAGAGTATCTGAGTTAATCAGAACACTCCTACCCAGTCAACAGATCAGGGCTTGATCCATCACCGTTTTTTAGCTCACTGCACCATCCCAGTTCAGAACCTGGCTATATGCAAATTAGTCTGTCCCTGGCCCAGTGCATCATGGGAACAGGGCAGACCAAACTACCAAGCCAATTCTTCACTGGAAAGGACACAAGCTTCCGGGGACCGGTTTCTGGCATTACAGCCGTCTTCGGCCCGGCTTGCTTGAATCCTGATGGTGCAATGAGCAAGGGACTCATGTCTGAGCATACCCTTCCACACTCATGGTGGCCAAAATAATTACAAAAAGGGGGTGGTGATGGACAGAGTATCTGAGTTAATCAGAACACTCCTACCCAGTCAACAGATCAGGGCTTGATCCATCACCGTTTTTTAGCTCACTGCACCATCCCAGTTCAGAACCTGGCTATATGCAAATTAGTCTGTCCCTGGCCCAGTGCATCATGGGAACAGGGCAGACCAAACTACCAAGCCAATTCTTCACTGGAAAGGACACAAGCTTCCGGGGACCGGTTTCTGGCATTACAGCCGTCTTCGGCCCGGCTTGCTTGAATCCTGATGGTGCAATGAGCAAGGGACTCATGTCTGAGCATACCCTTCCACACTCATGGTGGCCAAAATAATTACAAAAAGGGGGTGGTGATGGACAGAGTATCTGAGTTAATCAGAACACTCCTACCCAGTCAACAGATCAGGGCTTGATCCATCACCGTTTTTTAGCTCACTGCACCATCCCAGTTCAGAACCTGGCTATATGCAAATTAGTCTGTCCCTGGCCCAGTGCATCATGGGAACAGGGCAGACCAAACTACCAAGCCAATTCTTCACTGGAAAGGACACAAGCTTCCGGGGACCGGTTTCTGGCATTACAGCCGTCTTCGGCCCGGCTTGCTTGAATCCTGATGGTGCAATGAGCAAGGGACTCATGTCTGAGCATACCCTTCCACACTCATGGTGGCCAAAATAATTACAAAAAGGGGGTGGTGATGGACAGAGTATCTGAGTTAATCAGAACACTCCTACCCAGTCAACAGATCAGGGCTTGATCCATCACCGTTTTTTAGCTCACTGCACCATCCCAGTGCAGTCAGAACGCGATGTTTTACATTTTGTAGAGTGACATCTTCCTCGGTAGCTTCAAGTATGGCCTCCAACGGGACTGCTGGTGGTTTGGCTTCGGCCACTACAAAGTGAATATATTCCTCCGCCAACGATGGATGAGATTTGGACGTCATCTTCAGATGTCTGGACATGTAGTCAGCTGGATTTGCAGCCTTTCCAGGCTTGTGGATGATGGTGTAGGTGTACTCTTGAAGTTGAATGCCCCAGCGCTCTATACGGGGTGGCTTCTTTGCTCGGGGATTTCCAAAGATAGTTGTTAAGGCTTGATGGTCTGTAATCAGCGTGAAGTGTTTTCCATATGTGAAAATGTTCGCAGGCCCAAACTACTGCTAAACTTTCCTTTTCAGGCTGCAAATAAGCTCTCTCTGTATCCGTTAGACTCCGACTGGCATACGCTATGATGTAACGTTGATCATGGTCCTTATCATATTGAGCTAGTATAGCTCCCAGGCCCACAGGACTCGCATCCACAGTAATTTCAGTTTTCCGTCGAGGATTGAAGTATGCAAGGTTGTTGGCAGAGTCAACAGATGCTTTAATCACCTGAAATGCTTGATCACATCTTGTGGTCCAGTGAAATGGATGACCCTGTTTGGTCAATTTTCTTAAAGGATAGCTGATCGTGGCATAATCTTTAATGTATCGTGCACAGTAGCTGGCCATGCCTAAAAACGACCGTACATCTCCAGCATCTCGTGGTCTGGGGGTGTCATTCAATGCTGTGATCTTTTCAGGATCAGGTCGCATGCCAGCGCCTTAGAAAATGTGTCCAAAACATTTTAGAGTGGATTTGTGAAATTCACATTTGTCCTTGTTTAGTGTGAGGTTGGCATCCAATAGAGCATGACACACTCGGTCCAGCGCTGTGTCATGTTCTTGTACTGTTGCTCCATAGACAAGAATGTCATCACTGTAATTCAGGGTGTTGGGAATGTGATGAATACCTTCCTGATGGCCTCTTGAAAGATCTCGGCTGCAGATAAAACCCCAAAACTGAGTCTTTTGTATCTAAATAAACCTTGATTAGTTGAGAAGGTGGTAATATATCTCAAATTCTCATGGGGTTCCAGCTGGTGATAGCCTATGTTGAGGTCTAATTTAGAAAATGTTTGTGCACCATTGAGTAACGCAATCATATCACTGATGTGGTCCTGGGTGTCTCTCCCTTTCAATGGCAGTGTTAGATGCTCTCATGTCCACACAGAGACGCACTTTGTCAGGCGAGCCCTTTTTTGGTACGATAACCACTGGAGAAACCCAAGGAGTGGGTCCTGATGTTCTCTCGATGATGTCAGCCCGGGGAAGATCCTGCAGTTCTTCCTCTACAGATTGTTGAAGATGAAATGGAATTTTTTGGTGATGTTGTGCTATGGGGTTTACTTGTTCATTTATATGCAATCGAACTTGACAGTGAGCCATCTTTCCAAGTCCTGTGAATAGTTTTGGAAGCTTGTGAACTATGTCAGGTTCGTCATCAACTTTGTATAATATTTCCACTAGTCGAAGTCGTTCGGTCGTGGGCAAGCCGAGAAGACAATCTGCCTCAGTCCCATCAATGGCGTGAATATGCGCCGGAATAGTTCTGTCCTTGTAGGTGAGATTGGCCGGGAATTGTCCTAGACAAGGAGGGGGTTCTTTTGACATCCACGTGTAGACCCGTACATTAGCTTTGAGCAAGACTGGTTGCGGGTTCATTTTGTTGTATTCTGCAACGGAAATGTAATTGAGAGATGCCCCACTGTCCAACAGAAACTTGGCCAAGTGTGTGTCCATTTGAATAGGTAGGCGTGGATATTTCTTCAGCCTGTCAGGATCAGCGACCATGCATACATATTCATCACTGTCTTGCGATATTGGTGACAGCGATCTTGACTCACGAGACTGTGAGCGACATGATTGGTATGTCCCATGAGAATGACAACGGGACTGTGACGAACCAGTGGAAGAGTCTCTGCAATCACGCACTGCTTTAGCATGATGACGTGTGTTGGATTGACTAGGTTGCCTTTACTTGTCTCGCTGGGTGTCTTTTCGAGGTGTTCCACAGATGCTCTCAAAGTGGTTGTCCCTTCTTTCACTTCCTGCATTTTTGGCCTAATGAAGGGCAAGTCTCTGTATGAGGGAAGTCATACCCACAGCGATAGCATTTGAGTTGGCGTTCCTGTCGTTTGTCAGTCCTACTGGTACTGCGACGACGACGGCCTGTGTAGTGAGACTGGAATTTGGATCTGGATGATCGTTGCTTTGCAGGCGAAGACCTGTTCGTGTTGCGAGACTGAAGCCGGAACGCCTGCTCGCGTTTTTCGCTTCTTCCAGCTTCCATTCGTTTGGCGTGCTCTTCTGCCTGATCGTGTACTCGCGTCATTTCTTCAATTTCATCCAGAGAGTAACTTTTCTTTAATAGACGTCTGCGTAGGGACTCAGACTGACACCCTTCTATAATTCGCTGTCGAAGAGCATCTTCTGTTGTGAACGAGTCGAAGTCACAGTAGCGTGCCGAGTGTCTAATTCTCGTGATGAATGTACTCATGGGCTCATCCTTTTCTTGGGATGCTAAGTTGAACGTGTATCTTTCGTAATCTATATTCCATTTGTGAAGAAATTTCCTGTTAAGTGCGTCACGCACGTTGGCATAAAACAACGTCGCATCAGCCGGCAGTTCCTTTATAATCTGGCCAACATCTTTCCCGATGAGATTGCGCAATGCAATCAGTTGCTGCTCTTCCTCAGTCACATGGGATCCCTTCATGAAGTCCTCAAAGTCTTCCAGCCATTCCTGCCACCGAAGGCCCATGCCTCACCCCGATATAGGAGCTAGGGGTTCCGGTGGGCGTAGAAAAGGGACTCCTAACATACCAAATCTGGGACCTCCAAGTTGCGACGTGGACTCAGGGGACACCGGCCCGGCAGATGTTTGAAGCTGTCTTGATGTTGGGGACCCCGACAAGACGGACTGGGGTGCTTGATAGTGATGGGCCGAATAAAAATACAGAATTTACACACACAGGGAGACTTGCAGCGCCTCCCACCTGGCGCAGACGCAATAATACCAGCACTCGCAGCAGGCACGATATGGCGAAAACTGAGCAGGTGTGAGTTCATCGATGCCGCAGGTGAGTGTTGCTCTTACAATCGGTGATGAAATCACTCAGCGTGCAGCCATAGGAACAGCTTAGGACCCCTCCTTGCGCTTATATCAGTCTAATAATGAAGAAAACATTGAGGAAACTACACCCTGCAGGTTTTTTGCATTGAATTGCAGCACTTCATCTGACCCTAAAATGGCCGCCGGGCAATCTTCACAGTGATTGGTTGAAAATGCCTGACTCCAATATGGCCGCCGTGAAATCTCGCACCTCGCGAGATTACAGCCCCAATCACATAGTCCAAGGCAAAGCATTGGTACCTCCAAGCATAGGGCAGACTCCGGGTCCAGGACAAACACACGGCAAGAGTCTGGCAGACAGACGGGGCAGCTCACGGCAGGCAGGCACAGTCACGCGACCGGGGTGGGCTCCCGGATCGCGCCTTAGAGTTGGGCACAGGCACGCGACCGGGGTAAGCTCCCGGATCGCGCAGCAAAGTCGGGCACAGGCACGCGACCGGGGTAGGCTCCAGGATCGCGCTGCAGCGCGCACAGCAGGGGCACACGTGACTGGGGTGGCCTCACACGTCGCGGCCCAGCCCACAGCTCCGGGGCAACTGAGCGGCAGCACAGGCAGGAGGGGCACCACGCGTCCGGGGCAAGCTCCCGGTGCTCGACCCAGCACAGCAGCTCCACATGTGTTTGTCGTGCAGTTCGAAAGTCTTTCTGGACTCGTATTACTATTGTAAAAACAGATTCCCGTTTACACTGCCGTTCTAAACTAACAGTGAAATAACCCAAAACATAGTAGTCACTGGTATACGTCTCCCTGGATATATCTATGTTGGCCCGGGGCCTCATTCTGCAGTCCGTGGGAGCTGCTTGCAGGATTTGAGTCCGTAAGCATGAGTTTAACCTTCAGTGCTGACTCCGAATCTGAGCGCTAAAGGGATTTATATGGCGGCGGTGGGATCCAAACCGAGGTGGCAACGGGGTAAAATAGCCATGGACTGGGACGCTGCTACAAGTAGTTACCAACGGCTGAGTTTCATTCAAGGACACAACCAATCTCTTTTTTGTGTGCTTAAGTGAATAGGGGGCAGCATTCCTTTGTGACCCGGATCCTAATTGCATCCTCAGGAACTGTGAAATAAAAGAAAACCCTTATAATCTGTGTGTCAAGTGCAGGAAAGTGGGTTTCTGTTGCAGTAACCCCCCCCCACTTTTTGCCAGACTACTGATGCACTCACAGGTAAGTAGTGCGCTTTACAAATGGATTGATTGATTGAACATACTGTACACTGGACAAGGATGCGAAACCCTACTGCATGGGACAGTATGAAACTCATATGGATACTCTGCTGTAGGTGGGTAGTTGTAGCATTTGTTAAGAAACAGAGCAAGAGGTTACATTAAAGTTAATGAAGATTAAAGAAAACTCCTAGAATGCACGTTTTGTTAAAATAGCTCAGAATGGTAATAATGCTCTCCCTTGTGATATTAACCCAATCCGGGTACCCTAACGCAGTTCCACACAAGACATGATGATACCACGCTGCAGCGTACTCAGCTGGAACACCTTCAAACCTGACTAGACTTACAATGTGCGAGGACTGCACCAGTCTTTGAAGAGCACCTCTTAAGATCACAATGAGCCTGATTTAGAGCTCAGCAGGTGTGGAAAATCTGATAGAGAGCAGCAGATGTTATCTCTGCCCTGTTTAGAGTGTAGAGAGGTGACTGCCTCACTATAAATATGGAGCATGGAACATCTGCCACATTTTGGCTATTTCAAGCATCCCTGAAACTCTAAATCCACCCAATGTGATCCCACCATCTACAGTGAAAGAAATTCCAGCTAACGCCAAAATGCCCCTACTTATGATCGTCTGACCGTTCCTTGCCTAAGGTACCCTCCGGATGCCATCAAGACAGAAGATAATATTCTCGCTTCCAAAGAAGCCAAATCTGAACACCAGTGACCTTGTAAGTTACAGTTGAATCACCCATCCTAGGAAATAACATTGAAGGTATACTGTTGAAAAGCAAATAAGATCATGTCAACAACACAGCCCTTGATATTTATCACACAAAATATATATTTCTCAAAAGTCAATCCCTGAAGTCTGTGTTTTCATTTGGTGAAGTTCATGCTCCGATATCTATTCAGAGACAAGCCCTATGCCTGTGTGTGATATTTTTATCAGGCCCAATGACAGCGGACATACAAAGCAAAACAATTCATAATGATTGTATGAAAAAATAGGAAGTGCCTTACTTAAACGACCACCATGATCAAGTTGGCTGTTTCTCACCAACTTTCTTGCTTTATCATCATTGGTAACATTTCTATGTAGCCATAAGGTACCAATACTAAGAATACATATAATAGTGCTTCTTGTGTGTACTTCTCCAAAGTCAAAACCACACATCAGTCTCCTCTAGGTCCTCATTTAGGAAGAGATGACTATACTATCTTCCTATCAATGTTTCTATGAATAATGAGTTGTATCTGGCATCTAGCATATGTCTTTATTCCAGGCCCATAATCATGATTATAACAAAGTCACATGTTGAGACCATTTTAGTGTGAATGGCTAACATGTTTCATTGCCACACAACGACTTACTGGCAAAGTCATAAGGGTATGAGGACTAGTAATCACCCAATTATGCACTGGGTCTGCATTAAAAAAGAGAAGTGGACAAACAACAGGGAATGAAATATGTACAAAATCATAACCCACTAGGTCTAGTGGCAGATTGCTCATTCCTCAATGCTTATCCCTCATTCCTCACTCTTCATCCCTCTGCCCTCAGTCCTCGAATCAATATCGTCCACATGTATTTCCAGTACATTGCGAACTGGTCATAAAATAGATCCCAAACATGGCACACACTGCAGGAGGATGAGGCTGTGGCTTTGGACCATCCGCTGGTCCACTCATTCCATCATCCCATGTATGAGGAACTTCTTTTCATCCCTACAATTCATTCTTGCGTGCAGCCCAGTTCAGTGCTGTTGATCCAGCAAAAAGTACAAGACCTAGAATGGATTCCCACCGCAGGCCATTGGTTTGTTATGTTATCCTCTCGCTGTACAGGGAAAGAGGACCCTTGTTAAAGGAGCATTCTTACAGCAATGGCTTTGGCTTTGGCTTCGTGTAGTGCATACACAGGCACAGCGGGACAACTGCATACATAAATGCGCTCACACAACCTCCATTGGCGTACAGACACATCTACCGGTGTCTGAACATACACAGACCACATGCAGGTACCCATCAATACAGACATAATACACATACAGGCACTTTCTTGAGGACACGTGGCTTAACGCTAGCGATACCGGCTTCATTAACCTGGGGACCCAGGTTCGGATCCCGGCCTCGGTACACATTAGCGCACGGAATGATTACACAGAAGCAAACATGGACATGTGCACAGCTACCACTTGGCTCTACGTCGTGATTTGGATCACCAGATAGTGGGCCTTATCAAGAGTTGCTTGTTATATTCCAACTAGTGTGTAAAGCCCTATTTACGCACGGGTTGGAATTATGATTTAAAGGTATTCAACACATCCCATAACTATTGGATGTGTTAAATACCCTAAGCCTATAAATGTCGGCAGGTTTCACCTGCCGAAATTTAACAGGGGAAATGTGTACGATATTTAGCATGTGGATTTTGGTGCATTAAACACCAAAATCTGCACAAGACACAATTGGTGCTGGTGCTATTTATCGCACCTGATTAGTAACGTACCCCGTGGTATTGTTATTTATCAGGTGCACTAAATAACACCTACACTCGTTACCATACCCATAGTTGGGCTTTTAGTCAAAAGAGTTTTCCTTGCTGAAATTCGTAATTTCATGATTCTAAGAGTACAAGCAACACTACACATCCAAGAATGGAAAGTTGTATTGGCTAAAAGATGGAATATTTCTAAGTGAAACACATGAAGTGGAACTATGGGCAGATACGCCCAGGCACAAATGGACGGATTAAAGCTAAAACAAATAGGTTTAATTTTCTAGGTTTAATTTTCTACTCAAAGTGTGTTTTCTGAGTGTATGATGTTGACAATTTCATATATTTTCATTAGCTGTTTTTCAAAGGAACTAACCCCCAGATTCATCATTGTCATGTATTGCGAGTCCTTAATAGCGATTTTTAAGGAATCGCTATTAAAGACTCGCAAAACGGGATTCATGTAGAAATCGCAATATTTTTAGAGATTTCTACTGCTTCCTTATTTGCGATTCGCTAATTGCTAATCGCAAATAAGGAATGGCTTTCCCATTCATCCATAGGAATGAATGGGGAGTCATTCCCTATTTGCGATTAGCAATTAGCGATTCGCAAATAAGGAGGCGATTTCAAGGGTGCCAAGGTGTCCAAAGGACACCCTGTAGCACCCCATAAATGGTAATGTACACTGGTGTTGCGCACACACATGTCCAAAGGACATGTGTGTGTGTAACATACAACTTAGAAAAATGCACTAAAGTGCATTTTTCTAAGTTTTCGCTATTTACCACGTAATTAGACTACGCGGTAAATAGCGGCCCCAGATTGCGAATTCTCAATTTTAAAATGGTTCATGAATTGCATTTAAGGAATCTCAAATTGAGATTCCATAAATGCAATTCATCGCAATTTAGCGATTTCTAGAATTGCGATTTTTGCATTTGGGATGATTAGTCCCAAATGCAAAAATAGCGCTTGCAAAGGGCCAGATTCTCCGAATCTGGCCCTTTGCAAGCCGATTTTGCCTTGATGAATCTGGCTGAAAATGTTTCACAGTTGTGCTACTAAGCATATGAAAAATATAAGGGTCATGGAATATATGTTGCCTGAGATATTTGGTTTGCTGTAGGGAACCACACGTTTTAACATCTATTTTGCCAGACAGACACCTAACTTTAAGTTATGTGAACAAAGACAGAGCTGGTATTGATGGTTGGGACTGCAGCACAATTTTTTTTCTGTTGAAAAGCATCTTTAGCAGCACGTTTTTATGTCTTATGTAGAAAGCGCATGCGCTGTCTCTTCAAGACATTTTGTTTACCATTAGAGGGCTTCGTGCCCTCCCATTACTTACCATTGGTGGGCTTCAAAGCCACTCTCAATTGCCTGCTTCTTGCTGGTCAGTTCTGTGGTCAGCACTTCCCTCTTCTTGCATTTAACCCTTCCTTATGGCATGGCCCAAGTACTTTTGTTCTTATACTGCTCGCACTATTGGGGTCTATTTTTTCTTTTTGTTGAGCCACTCTAAAGAGGGCATCATTCTTAACTGGCTCTGTGCTTTGCTAATTGTTTTAGGCTGTCCAGCTTAATTTCGTGAGCTGTGAGTACTTGCTATATGTAAATAGGCCTTTAAATGTTGTTTGTATCTTGTCTCATTGGCTGTGCATTCAAAGACAGAGGTCAATTGTCAGGCTTTGTATTCCTAGGGAACTTGGTATTTACTTTTGTTTGCTGACTTTAAAGTGAGATCATGTATGTGGCAATCCATCCTGCTGAGTACCCATGCGAGAGGACAGGCTTAAGGATGTTACCTTTTTTAGCATACAACAAAAATGAATTGTGCTGATATTTCAGAATACATCAGAATGAGAACAGTAGAAATGAAGCACATTTTTTTGTAATTCTGAAGTGTGGTGGAAACAAATATTGTAATACCATCTAAACAAATCAATGCACTTGGTGATGACATTTCCACACATATTTATTTATTTGATTTATCTATGAATTTTGTAGAGCGCACGGCTACCCCCAACGGAGGTGTCCCGGCGCTGAGGACAGCATTTGTGCGCACTAAAACTGTACGTCTGTGCAAATGTAATGCCATTTTCAATTGGAAATCGACACTACGCCACTCCACTTTACACTACTCCTCTCTACAACACTCTACATCACGTCACTCTACAGCACTCTGCACTCTGCTCCACTCTATGCCAGGCCACTCCACGCCACTTCACTGTAAGGCACTCCACTACACACCCATCATCCCTACACCCCTCCACTTCCTTCTACCCCTCTCCACTCCAATATACCCCACTCCACTTCACTACAATCTACCCCACTCCACTACAATCTACCCTACTCTAATCTGCCCAACTCTAAGTACTCCACTCCCCTCCAATCTACCCCACTCTACCCTACCTCACTCCATCCAGTCTACCCTACTCAAATCTATCCAATCTACCCCACTCCAAGTAGCCCCACTCCACTCCAGTCCGCCACACTCAACCCAATCCACTTCACTCAAATCCACTCCACTACAATCTACCCCACTCCACTACAATCTACCCCACTCTACTGTGAACCAATCTACCCCACTCCATGCTATCCCAATCTACCCCACTCAACGTTACGCCAGTCTACCCCACACCACACTACCTTAGTCTACCCCACTGCACGTGACTACAATCTACCCCATTCCACTCTTCCCTAGTCCATTCTACCCCACCACGCCACTAACGTTTAGCCATGCTGAACAGCAACCACACTAGTGTTCAACATGGCTAAAACACATTGCCAAAGCCAATAGCTCTCGCATAGGCGAGACCTATTGGCTTTCCCAATACTTGTTTAAAATTAAAGTTGCTAACAAGGAAACATGCGAACAGCTGCAGTGAAATGGGTCAGTAGGGGAACAGCCGTGCACCAATAGGAGATACAGCCCACAGCCTTTGGAACATCCTGTCGCCAGTCTTGTTATAACAGCCTTCAGCTGGACGCCTCTCTCTCCTCCAGATCTGCTCCTGTGTGGGGGTGTCGTGTGCTCCTAGCCTGACTCAGACTGTCATGGCAGCGCCCACTGGTGCCTCTATAACTGCTTAAGGTGCCTTGTCTCCCGTGCTTTTACAACCCTGCTCTCTTGGTAGTCCACTGCATGCAGGCCCTTTCATCTCCCATATTGCTCAGTGCCCCTTCTCCGCACTTCTTCCACCCTCAGCCCACACCCTGGGATCCATGCATCCATGCTGCAGCCCTGATCATTGGCGCAGTGGGTTTGCTGTGGGGGTGGGTACTTCAGGACTAGGTCTGTGGGGAATATGCATCTGATGTAAAGTTTGTGTGTGGGCTTATGGTGGTGTGTGTCCGTGCAGGGCTATGTGTATGTCTGTGCAGGATTGTAAGTGTGTGTGCTTGCATGTGTGTTTAAGGGGGTGGTTCGGTGTGCTGGGGTATGTGTTTCCCTGCAGGTTTGTATGTTTTTCTATCTACCGCAGTAGGTAGAGATCTCTGGCACTGTTATTGACTGAAGGTTTTTACGATCTCCCAAAAAATCAGCCTGTATCCCAGTAGCGGCTGCTACTGAATGGGAGTGGTGGGCAAGGGGGAACGAATGGTGTAGTGTTGCCGTGGACATACAGACGACACTGACAAGTGCATATGGTAAGGAGTTTCTTTATTCTTCTTCTTGTCGCATTACTTTCCTACTCCTAACTAACTCCTTTCCCTCCAGCTCCTCCTTTTCCGCCTCCCTGGTCTGCTCCACCTTTTACCTTCCGTGCTGGTCCCAATGCCCAGCACGTCTAGCAATATTACATCTCCCCCTTTCTTAACAACTTGACAAAACACTTCAGAGACCTTTGTGCACATACTTTGACCATGAATATAAAATGTCATAGTTACAGTTCTTCAATCAAGCGAGCCGGCCTTCTGTGAGTTCGCTGCGGTCGGAGAGCTGCTTCTGGAGTCGGCTGCTTCCCTTCATCAGGAGACATGGACAGTGGCGGATCAATTACCACATAAGGTGGAGCTCCTTTAAATGCACTGCTGGGTGTATTCAACGCTTCCCTGAGATTGGGTGTACATTTCTGAAAGTGCGTTACATTCCTTGTAATTCTCTTGTCATCTGACGTGGCTGTGATCATGGTTCCCTTTTGTTTTGTCACCAGCAGTGGGCATGCATGATATCGACAGTCTGCTTTTCTCTGTTGATCTTGCCGCAGTAGTACCCAGTCTCCCTCCTGAATAGATGGCAGTGTGGCTCTTATCGGTTTGTCAGCATATTCCTTCATCTTCTCCTTCTTTATTCTGTCTCTTGTTGCTAGGTTGTCATGATCCGAGGCCTGATGAACTCCACAGGCTCCGTCTTCCCAAGCCGGTATTCAGGTGCGCACTGTGCGACCCAGCATTAGAGTTGCAGGGCATCTGTATGTGGTAGAGTGTGGTGTGGTGCGATAAGCTCGTAACACCTCATTTAGGGCCGCTTGCACATCACACTTTGACAGTTCTGCTTGTTGGATGTTTTTTTTGAGAGTGGCCATGAATCTTTCTACCATCCCATTGGCTTGAGGCCACAACGGGGTAATCTTTCAGTGTTTGAAATTCAGGTGATTGGCAAAGTCTTGTCCATTAAATGGGGGGCCATTATCTGTTTTTACTATCTTGGGTATGCCCGATGCTGCAAAAACCTCGTCCAGCACAGGTATGGTGGTGATAGCTTTGGTGGACGCAATGAGATGCGCAATTGGGAACCATGAATATTCGTCTATGATGACTAGAATGTATTTGCCAGATTGCAAAGGGCCAAAGAAGTCTACTGCCACATGTTGCCAGACGCCATCCGGCAATTCCAACATTTGGAGAGGTGCGGGGAGATCAACTCGACTCACTAGCTGACATTGTGGGCAGTCTTTCAGAGTAAGTTCAACCATCTGATCCAGGGTCGGGAACCAGATTTGCTCCCGCAGCGCTCTCTTCGTGGCTACAATGCCTCTGTGCCCTTCATGTGCTAAGGTAATGACTCCTTGCCGCAGCAGTTTCGGAATGATGATTCATTTGTCTCTTAGTAACAGACCATCCAAGGTGATGGACAGTTCACCCTTGACATGTCTGAATGAGGACAGTTCATGACTGTCGATTTGTTAACTCTGGCTGAATTCCTCCAGATGCCTCCAACTGTTTGTCAGAACGCGATGTTTTACATTTTGTAGAGTGACATCTTCCTCGGTAGCTTCAAGTATGGCCTCCAACGGGACTGCTGGTGGTTTGGCTTGGGCCACTACAAAGTGAATATATTCCTCCGCCAACGATGGATGAGATTTGGACGTCATCTTCAGATGTCTGGACATGTAGTCAGCTGGATTTGCAGCCTTTCCAGGCTTGTGGATGATGGTGTAGGTGTACTCTTGAAGTTGAATGCCCCAGCGCTCTATACGAGGTGGCATCTTTGCTCGGGGATTTCCAAAGATAGTTGTTAAGTCTTGGTGGTCTGTAATCAGCGTGAAGTGTTTTCCATATGTGAAAATGTTCGCAGGCCCAAACTACTGCTAAACTTTCCTTTTCAATTACAAAAAGGGGGTGGTGATGGACAGAGTATCTGAGTTAATCAGAACACTCCTACCCAGTCAACAGATCAGGGCTTGATCCATCACCGTTTTTTAGCTCACTGCACCATCCCAGTTCAGAACCTGGCTATATGCAAATTAGTCTGTCCCTGGCCCAGTGCATCATGGGAACAGGGCAGACCAAACTACCAAGCCAATTCTTCACTGGAAAGGACACAAGCTTCCGGGGACCGGTTTCTGGCATTACAGCCGTCTTCGGCCCGGCTTGCTTGAATCCTGATGGTGCAATGAGCAAGGGACTCATGTCTGAGCATACCCTTCCACACTCATGGTGGCCAAAATAATTACAAAAAGGGGGTGGTGATGGACAGAGTATCTGAGTTAATCAGAACACTCCTACCCAGTCAACAGATCAGGGCTTGATCCATCACCGTTTTTTAGCTCACTGCACCATCCCAGTTCAGAACCTGGCTATATGCAAATTAGTCTGTCCCTGGCCCAGTGCATCATGGGAACAGGGCAGACCAAACTACCAAGCCAATTCTTCACTGGAAAGGACACAAGCTTCCGGGGACCGTTTTCTGGCATTACAGCCGTCTTCGGCCCGGCTTGCTTGAATCCTGATGGTGCAATGAGCAAGGGACTCATGTCTGAGCATACCCTTCCACACTCATGGTGGCCAAAATAATTACAAAAAGGGGGTGGTGATGGACAGAGTATCTGAGTTAATCAGAACACTCCTACCTAGTCAACAGATCAGGGCTTGATCCATCACCGTTTTTTAGCTCACTGCACCATCCCAGTTCAGAACCTGGCTATATGCAAATTAGTCTGTCCCTGGCCCAGTGCATCATGGGAACAGGGCAGACCAAACTACCAAGCCAATTCTTCACTGGAAAGGACACAAGCTTCCGGGGACCGGTTTCTGGCATTACAGCCGTCTTCGGCCCGGCTTGCTTGAATCCTGATGGTGCAATGAGCAAGGGACTCATGTCTGAGCATACCCTTCCACACTCATGGTGGCCAAAATAATTACAAAAAGGGGGTGGTGATGGACAGAGTATCTGAGTTAATCAGAACACTCCTACCCAGTCAACAGATCAGGGCTTGATCCATCACCGTTTTTTAGCTCACTGCACCATCCCAGTTCAGAACCTGGCTATATGCAAATTAGTCTGTCCCTGGCCCAGTGCATCATGGGAACAGGGCAGACCAAACTACCAAGCCAATTCTTCACTGGAAAGGACACAAGCTTCCGGGGACCGGTTTCTGGCATTACAGCCGTCTTCGACCCGGCTTGCTCGAATCCTGATGGTGCAATGAGCAAGGGACTCATGTCTGAGCATACCCTTCCACACTCATGGTGGCCAAAATAATTACAAAAAGGGGGTGGTGATGGACAGAGTATCTGAGTTAATCAGAACACTCCTACCCAGTCAACAGATCAGGGCTTGATCCATCACCGTTTTTTAGCTCACTGCACCATCCCAGTTCAGAACCTGGCTATATGCAAATTAGTCTGTCCCTGGCCCAGTGCATCATGGGAACAGGGCAGACCAAACTACCAAGCCAATTCTTCACTGGAAAGGACACAAGCTTCCGGGGACCGGTTTCTGGCATTACAGCCGTCTTCGGCCCGGCTTGCTTGAATCCTGATGGTGCAATGAGCAAGGGACTCATGTCTGAGCATACCCTTCCACACTCATGGTGGCCAAAATAATTACAAAAAGGGGGTGGTGATGGACAGAGTATCTGAGTTAATCAGAACACTCCTACCCAGTCAACAGATCAGGGCTTGATCCATCACCGTTTTTTAGCTCACTGCACCATCCCAGTTCAGAACCTGGCTATATGCAAATTAGTCTGTCCCTGGCCCAGTGCATCATGGGAACAGGGCAGACCAAACTACCAAGCCAATTCTTCACTGGAAAGGACACAAGCTTCCGGGGACCGGTTTCTGGCATTACAGCCGTCTTCGGCCCGGCTTGCTTGAATCCTGATGGTGCAATGAGCAAGGGACTCATGTCTGAGCATACCCTTCCACACTCGTGGTGGCCAAAATAATTACAAAAAGGGGGTGGTGATGGACAGAGTATCTGAGTTAATCAGAACACTCCTACCCAGTCAACAGATCAGGGCTTGATCCATCACCGTTTTTTAGCTCACTGCACCATCCCAGTTCAGAACCTGGCTATATGCAAATTAGTCTGTCCCTGGCCCAGTGCATCATGGGAACAGGGCAGACCAAACTACCAAGCCAATTCTTCACAGGAAAGGACACAAGCTTCCGGGGACCGGTTTCTGGCATTACAGCCGTCTTCGGCCCGGCTTGCTTGAATCCTGATGGTGCAATGAGCAAGGGACTCATGTCTGAGCATACCCTTCCACACTCGTGGTGGCCAAAATAATTACAAAAAGGGGGTGGTGATGGACAGAGTATCTGAGTTAATCAGAACACTCCTACCCAGTCAACAGATCAGGGCTTGATCCATCACCGTTTTTTAGCTCACTGCACCATCCCAGTTCAGAACCTGGCTATATGCAAATTAGTCTGTCCCTGGCCCAGTGCATCATGGGAACAGGGCAGACCAAACTACCAAGCCAATTCTTCACTGGAAAGGACACAAGCTTCCGGGGACCGGTTTCTGGCATTACAGCCGTCTTCGGCCCGGCTTGCTTGAATCCTGATGGTGCAATGAGCAAGGGACTCATGTCTGAGCATACCCTTCCACACTCATGGTGGCCAAAATAATTACAAAAAGGGGGTGGTGATGGACAGAGTATCTGAGTTAATCAGAACACTCCTACCCAGTCAACAGATCAGGGCTTGATCCATCACCGTTTTTTAGCTCACTGCACCATCCCAGTTCAGAACCTGGCTATATGCAAATTAGTCTGTCCCTGGCCCAGTGCATCATGGGAACAGGGCAGACCAAACTACCAAGCCAATTCTTCACTGGAAAGGACACAAGTTTCCGGGGACCGGTTCCTGGCATTACAGCCGTCTTCGGCCCGGCTTGCTCGAATCCTGATGGTGCAATGAGCAAGGGACTCATGTCTGAGCATACCCTTCCACACTCATGGTGGCCAAAATAATTACAAAAAGGGGGTGGTGATGGACAGAGTATCTGAGTTAATCAGAACACTCCTACCCAGTCAACAGATCAGGGCTTGATCCATCACCGTTTTTTAGCTCACTGCACCATCCCAGTTCAGAACCTGGCTATATGCAAATTAGTCTGTCCCTGGCCCAGTGCATCATGGGAACAGGGCAGACCAAACTACCAAGCCAATTCTTCACTGGAAAGGACACAAGCTTCCGGGGACCGGTTTCTGGCATTACAGCCGTCTTCGGCCCGGCTTGCTTGAATCCTGATGGTGCAATGAGCAAGGGACTCATGTCTGAGCATACCCTTCCACACTCATGGTGGCCAAAATAATTACAAAAAGGGGGTGGTGATGGACAGAGTATCTGAGTTAATCAGAACACTCCTACCCAGTCAACAGATCAGGGCTTGATCCATCACCGTTTTTTAGCTCACTGCACCATCCCAGTTCAGAACCTGGCTATATGCAAATTAGTCTGTCCCTGGCCCAGTGCATCATGGGAACAGGGCAGACCAAACCACCAAGCCAATTCTTCACTGGAAAGGACACAAGCTTCCGGGGACCGGTTTCTGGCATTACAGCCGTCTTCGGCCCGGCTTGCTTGAATCCTGATGGTGCAATGAGCAAGGGACTCATGTCTGAGCATACCCTTCCACACTCACGGTGGCCAAAATAATTACAAAAAGGGGGTGGTGATGGACAGAGTATCTGAGTTAATCAGAACACTCCTACCCAGTCAACAGATCAGGGCTTGATCCATCACCGTTTTTTAGCTCACTGCACCATCCCAGTTCAGAACCTGGCTATATGCAAATTAGTCTGTCCCTGGCCCAGTGCATCATGGGAACAGGGCAGACCAAACCACCAAGCCAATTCTTCACTGGAAAGGACACAAGCTTCCGGGGACCGGTTTCTGGCATTACAGCCGTCTTCGGCCCGGCTTGCTTGAATCCTGATGGTGCAATGAGCAAGGGACTCATGTCTGAGCATACCCTTCCACACTCATGGTGGCCAAAATAATTACAAAAAGGGGGTGGTGATGGACAGAGTATCTGAGTTAATCAGAACACTCCTACCCAGTCAACAGATCAGGGCTTGATCCATCACCGTTTTTTAGCTCACTGCACCATCCCAGTTCAGAACCTGGCTATATGCAAATTAGTCTGTCCCTGGCCCAGTGCATCATGGGAACAGGGCAGACCAAACTACCAAGCCAATTCTTCACTGGAAAGGACACAAGCTTCCGGGGACCGGTTTCTGGCATTACAGCCGTCTTCGGCCCGGCTTGCTTGAATCCTGATGGTGCAATGAGCAAGGGACTCATGTCTGAGCATACCCTTCCACACTCATGGTGGCCAAAATAATTACAAAAAGGGGGTGGTGATGGACAGAGTATCTGAGTTAATCAGAACACTCCTACCCAGTCAACAGATCAGGGCTTGATCCATCACCGTTTTTTAGCTCACTGCACCATCCCAGTTCAGAACCTGGCTATATGCAAATTAGTCTGTCCCTGGCCCAGTGCATCATGGGAACAGGGCAGACCAAACTACCAAGCCAATTCTTCACTGGAAAGGACACAAGCTTCCGGGGACCGGTTTCTGGCATTACAGCCGTCTTCGGCCCGGCTTGCTCGAATCCTGATGGTGCAATGAGCAAGGGACTCATGTCTGAGCATACCCTTCCACACTCATGGTGGCCAAAATAATTACAAAAAGGGGGTGGTGATGGACAGAGTATCTGAGTTAATCAGAACACTCCTACCCAGTCAACAGATCAGGGCTTGATCCATCACCGTTTTTTAGCTCACTGCACCATCCCAGTTCAGAACCTGGCTATATGCAAATTAGTCTGTCCCTGGCCCAGTGCATCATGGGAACAGGGCAGACCAAACTACCAAGCCAATTCTTCACTGGAAAGGACACAAGCTTCCGGGGACCGGTTTCTGGCATTACAGCCGTCTTCGGCCCGGCTTGCTTGAATCCTGATGGTGCAATGAGCAAGGGCCTCATGTCTGAGCATACCCTTCCACACTCATGGTGGCCAAAATAATTACAAAAAGGGGGTGGTGATGGACAGAGTATCTGAGTTAATCAGAACACTCCTACCCAGTCAACAGATCAGGGCTTGATCCATCACCGTTTTTTAGCTCACTGCACCATCCCAGTGCAGTCAGAACGCGATGTTTTACATTTTGTAGAGTGACATCTTCCTCGGTAGCTTCAAGTATGGCCTCCAACGGGACTGCTGGTGGTTTGGCTTGGGCCACTACAAAGTGAATATATTCCTCCGCCAACGATGGATGAGATTTGGACGTCATCTTCAGATGTCTGGACATGTAGTCAGCTGGATTTGCAGCCTTTCCAGGCTTGTGGATGATGGTGTAGGTGTACTCTTGAAGTTGAATGCCCCAGCGCTCTATACGGGGTGGCATCTTTGCTCGGGGATTTCCAAAGATAGTTGTTAAGGCTTGATGGTCTGTAATCAGCGTGAAGTGTTTTCCATATGTGAAAATGTTCACAGGCCCAAACTACTGCTAAACTTTCCTTTTCAGGCTGCGAATAAGCTCTCTCTGTATCCGTGAGACTCCGACTGGCATACGCTATGATGTAACGTTGATCATGGTCCTTGTCATATTGAGCTAGTATAGCTCCCAGGCCCACAGGACTCGCATCCACAGTAATTTCAGTTTTCCGTCGAGGATTGAAGTATGCAAGGTTGTTGGCAGAGTCAACAGATGCTTTAATCACCTGAAATGCTTGATCACATCTTGTGGTCCAGTGAAATGGATGACCCTGTTTGGTCAATTTTCTTAAAGGATAGCTGATCGTGGCATAATCTTTAATGTATCGTGCACAGTAGCTGGCCATGCCTAAAAACGACCGTACATCTCCAGCATCTCGTGGTCTGGGGGTGTCATTCAATGCTGTGATCTTTTCAGGATCAGGTCGCATGCCAGCGCCTTAGAAAATGTGTCCAAAACATTTTAGAGTGGATTTGTGAAATTCACATTTGTCCTTGTTTAGTGTGAGGTTGGCATCCAATAGAGCATGACACACTCGGTCCAGCGCTGTGTCATGTTCTTGTACTGTTGCTCCATAGACAAGAATGTCATCACTGTAATTCAGGGTGTTGGGAATGTGATGAATACCTTCCTGATGGCCTCTTGAAAGATCTCGGCTGCAGATGAAACCCCAAAACTGAGTCTTTTGTATCTAAATAAACCTTGATTAGTTGAGAAGGTGGTAATATATCTCAAATTCTCATGGGGTTCCAGCTGGTGATAGCCTTTGTTGAGGTCTAATTTAGAAAATGTTTGTGCACCATTGAGTAATGCAATCATATCACTGATGTGGTCCTGGGTGTCTCTCCCTTTCAATGGCGGTGTTAGATGCTCTCATGTCCACACAGAGACGCACTTTGTCAGGCGAGCCCTTTTTTGGTACGATAACCACTGGAGAAACCCAAGGAGTGGGTCCTGATGTTCTCTCGATGATGTCAGCCCGGGGAAGATCCTGCAGTTCTTCCTCTACAGATTGTTGAAGATGAAATGGAATTTTTTGGTGATGTTGTGCTATGGGGTTTACTTGTTCATTTATATGCAATCGAACTTGACAGTGAGCCATCTTTCCAAGTCCTGTGAATAGTTTTGGAAGCTTGTGAACTATGTCAGGTTCGTCATCAACTTTGTATAATATTTCCACTAGTCGAAGTCGTTCGGTCGTGGGCAAGCCGAGAAGACAATCTGCCTCAGTCCCATCAATGACGTGAATATGCGCCGGAATAGTTCTGTCCTTGTAGGTGAGATTGGCCGGGAATTGTCCTAGACAAGGAGGGGGTTCTTTTCACATCCACGTGTAGACCCGTACATTAGCTTTGAGCAAGACTGGTTGCGGGTTCATTTTGTTGTATTCTGCAACGGAAATGTAATTGAGAGATGCCCCACTGTCCAACAGAAACTTGGCCAAGTGTGTGTCCATTTGAATAGGTAGGCGTGGATATTTCTTCAGCCTGTCAGGATCAGCGACCATGCATACATATTCATCACTTTCTTGCGATATTGGTGACAGCGATCTTGACTCACGAGACTGTGAGCGACATGATTGGTATGTCCCATGAGAATGACAACTGGACTGTGACGAACCAGTGGAAGAGTCTCTGCGATCACGCACTGCTTTAGCATGATGACGTGTGTTGGATTGACTGGGTTGCCTTTACTTGTCTCGCTGGGTGTCTTTTCGAGGTGTTCCTTAGATGCTCTCAAAGTGGTTGTCCCTTCTTTCACTTCCTGCATTTTTGGCCTAATGCAGGGCAAGTCTCTGTATGAGGGAAGTCATACCCACAGCGATAGCATTTGAGTTGGCGTTCCTGTCGTTTGTCAGTCCTACTGGTACTGCGACGACGACGGCCTGTGTAGTGAGACTGGAATTTGGATCTGGATGATCGTTGCTTTGCAGGCGAAGACCTGTTCGTGTTGCGAGACTGAAGCCGGAACGCCTGCTCGCGTTTTTCGCTTCTTCCAGCTTCCATTCGTTTGGCGTGCTCTTCTGCCTGATCGTGTACTCGCGTCATTTCTTCAATTTCATCCAGAGAGTAACTTTTCTTTAATAGACGTCTGCGTAGGGACTCAGACTGACACCCTTCTATAATTCGCTGTCGAAGAGCATCTTCTGTTGTGAACGAGTCGAAGTCACAGTAGCGTGCCAAGCGTCTAATTCTCGTGATGAATGTACTCATGGGCTCATCCTTTTCTTGGGATGCTAAGTTGAACGTGTATCTTTCGTAATCTATATTCCATTTGTGAAGAAATTTCCTGTTAAGTGCGTCACGCACGTTGGCATAAGACGACGTCGCATCAGCCGGCAGTTCCTTTATAATCTGGCCAATATCTTTCCCGATGAGATTGCGCAATGCAATCAGTTGCTGCTCTTCCTCAGTCACATGGGATCCCTTCATGAAGTCCTCAAAGTCTTCCAGCCATTCCTGCCACCGAAGGCCCATGCCTCACCCCGATATAGGAGCTAGGGGTTCCGGTGGGCGTAGAAAAGGGACTCCTAACATACCAAATCTGGGACCTCCAAGTTGCGACGTGGACTCAGGGGACACCGGCCCGGCAGATGTTTGAAGCTGTCTTGATGTTGGGGACCCCGACAAGACGGACTGGGGTGCTTGATAGTGATGGGCCGAATAAAAATACAGAATTTACACACACAGGGAGACTTGCAGCGCCTCCCACCTGGCGCAGACGCAATAATACCAGCACTCGCAGCAGGCACGATATGGCGAAAACTGAGTTCATCGATGCCGCAGGTGAGTGTTGCTCTTACAATCGGTGATGAAATCACTCAGCGTGCAGCCATAGGAACAGCTTAGGACCCCTCCTTGCGCTTATATCTGTCTAATAATGAAGAAAACATTGAGGAAACTACACCCTGCAGGTTTTTTGCATTGAATTGCAGCACTTCATCTGACCCTAAAATGGCCGCCGGGCAATCTTCACAGTGATTGGTTGAAAATGCCTGACTCCAATATGGCCGCCGTGAAATCTCGCACCTCGCGAGATTACAGCCCCAATCACATAGTCCAAGGCAAAGCATTGGTACCTCCAAGCATAGGGCAGACTCCGGGTCCAGGACAAACACACGGCAAGAGTCTGGCAGACAGACGGGGCAGCTCACGGCAGGCAGGCACAGTCACGCGACCGGGGTGGGCTCCCGGATCGCGCCTTAGAGTTGGGCACAGGCACGCGACCGGGGTAAGCTCCCGGATCGTGCAGCAAAGTCGGGCACAGGCACGCGACCGGGGAAGGCTCCCGGATCGCGCTGCAGCGCGCACAGCAGGGGCACACGTGACTGGGGTGGCCTCCCACGTCGCGGCCCAGCCCACAGCTCCGGGGCAACTGAGCGGCAGCACAGGCAGGAGGGGCACCACGCGTCCGGGGCAAGCTCCCGGTGCTCGACCCAGCACAGCAGCTCCACATGTGTTTGTCGTGCAGTTCGAAACTCTTTCTGGACTCGTATTACTATTGTAAAAACAGATTCCCGTTTACACTGCCGTTCTAAACTAACAGTGAAATAACCCAAAACATAGTAGTCACTGGTGTCTCCCTGGATATATCTATGTTGGCCCGGGGCCTCATTCTGCAGTCCGTGGGAGCTGCTTGCAGGATTTGAGTCCGTAAGCATGAGTTTAACCTTCAGTGCTGACTCCGAGTCTGAGCGCTAAAGGGATTTATATGGCGGCGGTGGGATCCAAACCGAGGTGGCAACGGGGTAAAATAGCCATGGACTGGGACGCTGCTACAAGTAGTTACCAACGGCTGAGTTTCATTCAAGGACACAACCGGTCTCTTTTTTGTGTGCTTAAGTGAATAGGGGGCAGCATTCCTTTGTGACCCGGATCCTAATTGCATCCTCAGGAACTGTGAAATAAAAGAAAACCCTTATAATCTGTGTGTCAAGTGCAGGAAAGTGGGTTTCTGTTGCAGTAACCCCCCCCCACTTTTTGCCAGACTACTGATGCACTCACAGGTAAGTAGTGCGCTTTACAAATGGATTGATTGATTGAACATACTGTACACTGGACAAGGATGCGAAACCCTACTGCATGGGACAGTATGAAACTCATATGGATACTCTGCTGTAGGTGGGTAGTTGTAGCATTTGTTAAGAAACAGAGCAAGAGGTTACATTAAAGTTAATGAAGATTAAAGAAAACTCCTAGAATGCACGTTTTGTTAAAATAGCTCAGAATGGTAATAATGCTCTCCCTTGTGATATTAACCCAATCCGGGTACCCTAACGCAGTTCCACACAAGACATGATGATACCACGCTGCAGCGTACTCAGCTGGAACACCTTCAAACCTGACTAGACTTACAATGTGCGAGGACTGCACCAGTCTTTGAAGAGCACCTCTTAAGATCACAATGAGCCTGATTTAGAGCTCAGCAGGTGTGGAAAATCTGATAGAGAGCAGCAGATGTTATCTCTGCCCTGTTTAGAGTGTAGAGAGGTGACTGCCTCACTATAAATATGGAGCATGGAACATCTGCCACATTTTGGCTATTTCAAGCATCCCTGAAACTCTAAATCCACCCAATGTGATCCCACCATCTACAGTGAAAGAAATTCCAGCTAACGCCAAAATGCCCCTACTTATGATCGTCTGACCGTTCCTTGCCTAAGGTACCCTCCGGATGCCATCAAGACAGAAGATAATATTCTCGCTTCCAAAGAAGCCAAATCTGAACACCAGTGACCTTGTAAGTTACAGTTGAATCACCCATCCTAGGAAATAACATTGAAGGTATACTGTTGACAAGCAAATAAGATCATGTCAACAACACAGCCCTTGATATTTATCACACAAAATATATATTTCTCAAAAGTCAATCCCTGAAGTCTGTGTTTTCATTTGGTGAAGTTCATGCTCCGATATCTATTCAGAGACAAGCCCTATGCCTGTGTGTGATATTTTTATCAGGCCCAATGACAGCGGACATACAAAGCAAAACAATTCATAATGATTGTATGAAAAAATAGGAAGTGCCTTACTTAAACGACCACCATGATCAAGTTGGCTGTTTCTCACCAACTTTCTTGCTTTATCATCATTGGTAACATTTCTATGTAGCCATAAGGTACCAATACTAAGAATACATATAATAGTGCTTCTTGTGTGTACTTCTCCAAAGTCAAAACCACACATCAGTCTCCTCTAGGTCCTCATTTAGGAAGAGATGACTATACTATCTTCCTATCAATGTTTCTATGAATAATGAGTTGTATCTGGCATCTAGCATATGTCTTTATTCCAGGCCCATAATCATGATTATAACAAAGTCACATGTTGAGACCATTTTAGTGTGAATGGCTAACATGTTTCATTGCCACACAACGACTTACTGGCAAAGTCATAAGGGTATGAGGACTAGTAATCACCCAATTATGCACTGGGTCTGCATTAAAAAAGAGAAGTGGACAAACAACAGGGAATGAAATATGTACAAAATCATAACCCACTAGGTCTAGTGGCAGATTGCTCATTCCTCAATGCTTATCCCTCATTCCTCACTCTTCATCCCTCTGCCCTCAGTCCTCGAATCAATATCGTCCACATGTATTTCCAGTACATTGCGAACTGGTCATAAAATAGATCCCAAACATGGCACACACTGCAGGAGGATGAGGCTGTGGCTTTGGACCATCCGCTGGTCCACTCATTCCATCATCCCATGTATGAGGAACTTCTTTTCATCCCTACAATTCATTCTTGCGTGCAGCCCAGTTCAGTGCTGTTGATCCAGCAAAAAGTACAAGACCTAGAATGGATTCCCACCGCAGGCCATTGGTTTGTTATGTTATCCTCTCGCTGTACAGGGAAAGAGGACCCTTGTTAAAGGAGCATTCTTACAGCAATGGCTTTGGCTTTGGCTTCGTGTAGTGCATACACAGGCACAGCGGGACAACTGCATACATAAATGCGCTCACACAACCTCCATTGGCGTACAGACACATCTACCGGTGTCTGAACATACACAGACCACATGCAGGTACCCATCAATACAGACATAATACACATACAGGCACTTTCTTGAGGACACGTGGCTTAACGCTAGCGATACCGGCTTCATTAACCTGGGGACCCAGGTTCGGATCCCGGCCTCGGTACACATTAGCGCACGGAATGATTACACAGAAGCAAACATGGACATGTGCACAGCTACCACTTGGCTCTACGTCGTGATTTGGATCACCAGATAGTGGGCCTTATCAAGAGTTGCTTGTTATATTCCAACTAGTGTGTAAAGCCCTATTTACGCACGGGTTGGAATTATGATTTAAAAGGTATTTAACACATCCCATAACTATTGGATGTGTTAAATACCCTAAGCCTATTAAATGTCGGCAGGTTTCACCTGCCGAAATTTAACAGGGGAAATGTGTACGATATTTAGCATGTGGATTTTGGTGCATTAAACACCAAAATCTGCACAAGACACAATTGGTGCTGGTGCTATTTATCGCACCTGATTAGTAACGTACCCCGTGGTATTGTTATTTATCAGGTGCACTAAATAACACCTACACTCGTTACCATACCCATAGTTGGGCTTTTAGTCAAAAGAGTTTTCCTTGCTGAAATTCGTAATTTCATGATTCTAAGAGTACAAGCAACACTACACATCCAAGAATGGAAAGTTGTATTGGCTAAAAGATGGAATATTTCTAAGTGAAACACATGAAGTGGAACTATGGGCAGATACGCCCAGGCACAAATGGACGGATTAAAGCTAAAACAAATAGGTTTAATTTTCTAGGTTTAATTTTCTACTCAAAGTGTGTTTTCTGAGTGTATGATGTTGACAATTTCATATATTTTCATTAGCTGTTTTTCAAAGGAACTAACCCCCAGATTCATCATTGTCATGTATTGCGAGTCCTTAATAGCGATTTTTAAGGAATCGCTATTAAAGACTCGCAAAACGGGATTCATGTAGAAATCGCAATATTTTTAGAGATTTCTACTGCTTCCTTATTTGCGATTCGCTGATTGCTAATCGCAAATAAGGAATGGCTTTCCCATTCATCCATAGGAATGAATGGGGAGTCATTCCCTATTTGCGATTAGCAATTAGCGATTCGCAAATAAGGAGGCGATTTCAAGGGTGCCAAGGTGTCCAAAGGACACCCTGTAGCACCCCATAAATGGTAATGTACACTGGTGTTGCGCACACACATGTCCAAAGGACATGTGTGTGTGTAACATACAACTTAGAAAAATGCACTAAAGTGCATTTTTCTAAGTTTTCGCTATTTACCACGTAATTAGACTACGCGGTAAATAGCGGCCCCAGATTGCGAATTCTCAATTTTAAAATGGTTCATGAATTGCATTTAAGGAATCTCAAATTGAGATTCCATAAATGCAATTCATCGCAATTTAGCGATTTCTAGAATTGCGATTTTTGCATTTGGGATGATTAGTCCCAAATGCAAAAATAGCGCTTGCAAAGGGCCAGATTCTCCGAATCTGGCCCTTTGCAAGCCGATTTTGCCTTGATGAATCTGGCTGAAAATGTTTCACAGTTGTGCTACTAAGCATATGAAAAATATAAGGGTCATGGAATATATGTTGCCTGAGATATTTGGTTTGCTGTAGGGAACCACACGTTTTAACATCTATTTTGCCAGACAGACACCTAACTTTAAGTTATGTGAACAAAGACAGAGCTGGTATTGATGGTTGGGACTGCAGCACAATTTTTTTTCTGTTGAAAAGCATCTTTAGCAGCACGTTTTTATGTCTTATGTAGAAAGCGCATGCGCTGTCTCTTCAAGACATTTTGTTTACCATTAGAGGGCTTCGTGCCCTCCCATTACTTACCATTGGTGGGCTTCAAAGCCACTCTCAATTGCCTGCTTCTTGCTGGTCAGTTCTGCGGTCAGCACTTCCCTCTTCTTGCATTTAACCCTTCCTTATGGCATGGCCCAAGAACTTTTGTTCTTATACTGCTCGTACTATTGGGGTCTATTTTTTCTTTTTGTTTAGCCACTCTAAAGAGGGCATCATTCTTAACTGGCTCTGTGCTTTGCTAATTGTTTTAGGCTGTCCAGCTTAATTTCGTGAGCTGTGAGTACTTGCTATATGTAAATAGGCCTTTAAATGTTGTTTGTATCTTGTCTCATTGGCTGTGCATTCAAAGACAGAGGTCAATTGTCAGGCTTTGTATTCCTAGGGAACTTGGTATTTACTTTTGTTTGCTGACTTTAAAGTGAGATAATGTATGTGGCAATCCATCCTGCTGAGTACCCATGCGAGAGGACAGGCTGAAGGATGTTACCTTTTTTAGCATACAACAAAAATGAATTGTGCTGATATTTCAGAATACATCAGAATGAGAACAGTAGAAATGAAGCACATTTTTTTGTAATTCTGAAGTGTGGTGGAAACAAATATTGTAATATCATCTAAACAACTCAATGCACTTGGTGATGACATTTCCACACATATTTATTTTATTTATTTATGAATTTTGTAGAGCGCACGGCTACCCCCAACGGAGGTGTCCCGGCGCTGAGGACAGCATTTGTGCGCAGTAAAACTGTACGTCTGTGCAAATGTAATGGCCATTTTCAATTGGAAATGTGTTATCTGTAATGGCAATGCGCTACCACACCATGCGTATTCCACACTACCCCACTCCACTTTACACTACTCCTCTCTACAACACTCTACATCACGTCACTCTACAGCACTCTGCACTCTACAACACTCTACATCACGTCACTCTACAGCACTCTGCACTCTGCTCCACTCTATGCCAGGCCACTCCACGCCACTTCACTGTAAGGCACTCCACTACACACCCATCATCCCTACACCCCTCCACTTCATTCTACCCCTCTCCACTCCAATATACCCCACTCCACTTCACTACAATCTACCCCACTCCACTACAATCTACCCTACTCTAATCTGCCCAACTCTAAGTACTCCACTCCCCTCCAATCTACCCCACTCTACCCTACCTCACTCCATCCAGTCTACCCTACTCAAATCTATCCAATCTACCCCACTCCAAGTAGCCCCACTCCACTCCAATCTGCCCCACTCAACCCACCCCACTTCACTCAAATCCACTCCACTACAATCTACCCCACTCCACTGCAATCTACCCCACTCTGCTGTGAACCAATCTACCCCACTCCATGCTATCCCAATCTACCCCACTCATCATTATGCCAGTCTATCCCACACCATGCTACCTCAGTCTACCCCACTGCACGTGACTACAATCTACCCCATTCCACTCTACCCTAATCCATTCTACCCCACCGCGCCACTAACGTTTATCCATGCTGAACAGCAGCTACACTAGTGTACAACATGGCTAAAACACATTGCCAAAGCCAATAGCTCTCGCATAGGCGAGACCTATTGGCTTTCCCAATACTTGCTTAAAATTAAAGTTGCTAACAAGGAAACATGCGAACAGCTGCAGTGCAATGGGTCAGTAGGGGAACAGCTGTGCGCCAATAGGAAGTACAGCCCCACAGCCTTTGGAACATCCTGTCACCAGTCTTGTTATAACAGCCTTCAGCTGGACTCCTCTCTCTCCTCCAGATCTGCCCCAGTGTGGGGGTGTGGTGTGCTCCTAGCCTGACTCAGACTTTCATGGCAGTGCCCATTGGTGCCTCTATAACTGTTTAAGGTGCCTTGTCTCCCGTGCTCTCGCCCTCCTCTTCTGTGGGTGCAGCCTCTACAACCCTGCTCTCTTGGTAGTCCACTGCATGCAGGCACTTTCATCTCCTATATCGCTCAGTGCCCCTTCTCCTCACTACTCCCACCCTCAGCCCACACCCTGGGATCCATGCATCCATGCTGCAGCCCTGATCATTGGCGCAGTGGGTTTGCTGCGGAGGTGGGTACTTCAGGACTAGGTCTGCGGGGAATATGCATCTGATGTAAAGTTTGTGTGTGGGCTTATGGTGGTGTGTGTCCGTGCAGGGCTATGTGTATGTCTGTGCAGGATTGTACGTGTGTGTGCTTGCATGTGTGTTTAAGGGGGTGGTTCGGTGTTCTGGGGTATGTGTTTCCCTGCAGGGTTGTATGTTTTTCTATCTACCGCAGTGGGTAGAGATCTCTGGCACTGTTACTGACTGAAGGTTTTTACGATCTCCCAAAAAAACAGCCTGTATCCCAGTAGCGGCTGCTACTGAATGGGGGTGGTGGGCAAGGGGGAACGAATGGGAGATTAAAAAAGAAAAGAAAATGACTTACCTGGGTTCCGCCGGCCGCTGTTCCTCTCTGACTTCTTCTCGGCGCCACAACAGGAAGCACACAGCCTCCCAGAATCCCCTGGCCAATCACAATGATGCAATGCAGCGTTGTGTTTGACTTGAACCCCGTGTTCGGTACTCAGATGGGTACAGGGAAGCTGTGCATGTTCCACACCAGGCTGAGTAATGCAGCCTCGGCCCAAGAGGGCTGGCCAAATAGCCCTGAGCATTTTAGAGTGAGCCTAACACTCCTTCCCTGACCCTGCTCTGGCCAGCCCAGCCCCACCCGACCCGCTCGCAGAGCAGTGGGGGTGACGCTCTTCCGCCTTGGCAGAGAAGCCGCCGCTTATGTGTCCATTCTATTTCCCTCATCCTTCACCAGCACCTCCATACAAACGGAGAGTCAAGGAAAAAGCACGAGCCCAGGATGGAAGGAGATGGGAGAAACGAGGCAAACCAAGAAGGGTGCTGTCAATAAAAGAAATGAAGGCGGAGGGGTAAGAACATAATGAAGAAAATAATGGAAAATAATGTCAGTGTAAAATAAACTCGGTAAAATAAATGAAAGAAGAGACTCGGGGCCAATGAACCACAGTGTGGCTAGAGGGGCAGAGGAAAGAAAAAGAAATAATGAAGAAATTCAGAGTGTGCCTTAAAAATAAAACAACTATTTAGGTTAAAATGTTAGATGTCACATGGAATGGGCCTACTGCAGAGTTCTTTACCTGTTGCCCAGTTCACTGGTTCGAATCCCCGTGGGATACTTAATTGGATTAATAACTACCTGCAAATCGAGCAGGTTCTAATCTCAGTCACAAAACAGAGGGTAAATATGCTGATGGCAGAGTTTATTCAGATTAGCAATTCCAAAATCAGTGGGTTACTGCTATTAAAGCAGATTGTGTGTGTTGGACTTTGGCCCTTAGGGCAGGTTCACCCCTAGACTTTTTGCGTGAAATGGTGACCTGGTGATGGTGATTTTAGGAATTCTGCGCACTTTCACTGTCCCAGTGGAAAGTGCGTGCGCACTCTGAGTGCATGTGCTGAGCTAGGCCTGCCCGCCCATAGGAATGCATGGGGAATGTATGTGTCCCTGGTAGTTCCTGATGCGTGGGGTGTACAGGCTTGAGTCTGGTATGTGTGAACTCGTGAGAGTGAATGCTGCGAGATGGTGTATGCAGCATGTATGTGTCTAGAAGGGAAGTGCTACTTCTAGACATGGCTGTACGTGTGCAGTGAGGGTGCTGGAGTGTGATTGGCTGGAGCTGGCTGGCATGCCAGGCTCCAGAAAGTCTGGATGGGTCTGCCCGGTGGTGAGTGGGAGATTAGCATGAGTGATGTGTGGGAGGAGTGTACCTGTGTCCTGGATGGGCTGGGTTTTCCCCACACAATGCTGGCTCCGCCCCCCTGTGGTGTGTCTAATGACCCAAGCCCTGCCAGTGAATAGAGAGGGTGGTTGAGGTAAACAGAGTACTCAAGAACCAGCTGCGACTGGTTCCGCCCCCACCCTGCACCTTCAGACAAAGGAAAATGGTGTATAAAAATGGGGCTGTGTCCCCACAGATGTTGTTCTCTTCCAGGATCCTGAGGGGGCTGTTGCTGCTGCTGGGCCAGAGGACCGCCACTTGGGGTGTCTCCCTGCCTGGAGACCCAGTGTGCTGGCTCTGGGCCCAGCTTTGCCCCTTGCCTGCCTACAGGGACTTTGCTGGGTCCTTTCCTGATTTATAGCGCTAGGAGCGCTTGGCTTTTCCCTCTAGCGCTTGAGAGCGCTTTGTTTCGTCCTAGCGCTGGGAGCGCTGTGGTTTGTGCCCACTAGCGCTTGAGAGCGCTTTATATCGACCACGAGGCGCTTGGGAGCGCTTTTGTAAGGCAGGTGCCCACCCTGCATTTTGCTGCTCTAGCGGCTGCCCACGCCGCATATTTGCGTGATTTATTGAAATTATCGGGAGCTCACCCCGTGTGGAAATCACCGCCGCAGCCCAGGAACCCTGCGGGGCCGCCGCGCTGCCTACGGCGACCCGGAAGTCCCGCCTTTACACCATCAGGGCCGCGCTGCCATTGGCGGCCCCGAACCGGAAGTCAGGCGGAACAGGTGGGACAGCCGGAAGTCGACAGGAGCCTACCCTGCGCTCCGGCCCCAGGAAGTGCTGTGAGAGGAGCAGGGCGGCTGCAGAGGCAGGCGGGGCTCCGGTGCCGGAAGGAGAGCCCCGCGCTGCACACAGAGGAAGGAGGAAGCCGGTCCCCGACTGAGAAGGAGAGCCCCGAGGTGCGGGAGCTCTCCTGTGTCCCGGGAGCAGGGAAGTGACCGGCAGCCTCGCAGACAGCGGTGAGTGGAGCTGACCGGGAGGGGGTGTGAGGCCGAAGCCCCGGTGAGTGCGGCCAAAGTAGAGAAGGGAGGGGCGCCGGGACACGTTGTCGGTGTCCGCCCCCCCCCCCCCCAAGGAGCGCGATCTCGTGCTCATTGTTGTGGAGCCTGGCGAAAGGCTCCAGGGGCATTTTCTGCGTCTCGAGTCCCCCAGAGGGGGGGATTCCAACCAAGGCGGCACACTTGTTAGGAGCCCAGGAGAGGCTCTGGGGGCATTTTAGGCACAGCGAGTCTCCCGAGCGGGGCTCCTACCTAGCGTGGGCCATTGTCCTCGAGTCCCCCAGAAAGGGGGACTACCACAAAAAGGTGCCACAGTTGTGTTTGAGCCTGAGAGGCTCAGAGGGGACATTTTCTTGCTTTAAGAGCCCAGAGAGGCTCTGAGAGGGCCATTCGTGTTGTGAGCCCAGAGAGGTTCCGCAGTGCCACAGTGGTGGTTCTTGAGCCAGAGAGGCTCCAACGTTGCCCTAACTTTCCCTGCACCAGTTGCCCAGCACTTTGTGGGCAACTGCTACGTTTAGGCCCGGACATTGGGACACAGGGACCGTCACAGGTGGTGACTTCTGAGTTTTGCGCAACTGTGTTTTATTATTACACCTCTGAATTAATGTTATGCATTGCATCATGTGTTATGTGCTTACACCCCTACAGGTATTGTAATACTTAGGTGGTTGTTTTCTCCCTAGTACAGGTGGTGCTCGTGAGGTCCTGTTACCAGTAGTTACTGGTTGGGTGCTATGTTATGCTAAAGTAATTTTACATTCCAAGTGCTATTTCTGAAAGTTTTACTTCTGATTCCTGACAGTGGTCCAGGTGGCCCTGTCTTGTACATAATCCCTTGTAAATTCTGCCCGTGCCTCTGGCACATTGTAAAGTGTGTGTTTTATCTAATGTGTTTTGGTGTAATACAAAGGCTATTTTTATATAACCTTGTGTGGAGTTTCCTTTGTGGTGGGCCTGGGTGTTGTTGCTGGGGTGCGTGTGCAAATACTTAACTTACATCGCCTCCAAGTTTAGCCTTGCTGCTCGCGCCACGTTACTTAGAGGGTGAGCAGGGGTTATCTTGGCGTGTAACTCCCTTGCCCTGACTTGGGGGTGGTGGTCTCTGACTGACTTTGGCGAAAGCCCTGGCCAGCCAGGGATCCCATTTCCAACAGTGTTAGTAATGTATTAGTCACAGTTACCAAAGTGCGAAATAAGTGTGCCTTCTACAATAATTCGTTTCCAACCTGCCTTTCACATGGCCCAGTCCTAATGATTTATCTCTCTCTCAGTAGTTCAGTAACAGTTTCATCCCTACACCAGCAGAGTATTAGACTTGCAAAATCAATGTGTAAATGTTGTTAAAACGCACACCCAAGACATGCATATGACACCCAAGACAAGTTCAAAGCTCCGTAGCATATTGTTGCAAGAATAGAAATATATTTTCGTTTAGCAATGTTGCAAAGCATACTTTTTAGTAGTAGTTTAAATAAAGAAGACGAAACACTTAGAAACAGGAGCATTTCTTTACATGACAAATACATTTCAGCATCATTTTGTGCCTCGGACAAGTAGATATTCTGAAAAATTCCACATCTATTTATTGTTTTCAGTTCTTCTACTCTACTGGGATATTAAGCTTTCCCACGAGCTATTATTTACATCAGGCTACAGGTGCCCAGTTAGACTTACCTCATAAATATTTGTAATAGGGCATAAGGGAAACAGCTTACTGCCAGGCAGTGAGTGCCATGATAATGAGACAAACACAGGCTTTTGCTGCAAATATCTGCCTCAAATAAGTTCTGCAAAGACAGAATTCTTTTCTAAAAGAGTAACAAATAAAAACATGTGCTGCCACATCTCGACTTGTGGCAGACAAGCTAAATGTACAATGCCAACATTTCGACTCAGCACACCAAGGTCCTATATTTGTTTTTAGCTAACAAGATTTGGTATCCATGAATGTTGTAAGTACTATACATAAAAGCTTAAACTTTTCTAAAAAACAAAAACAAACTGACAGTTGGAGGCACAGTAAAATTAAGTTATACACAAAAGTTTTACAAGACTTATTCCAAATATATTCAGTTTTTTTTCCAAAGCTGATCCGAGGTGAATCTATCTAAAATTAATTTTGCAAAGTGATTATTGCACAATTTGCCTGGTGTTTGGATGTATCTACTATAAACACGTCGCATTCTCAGCCCAAGAATACAGTAAATGATCGATGAAGACACACACAGTGATAGGGTATTAGGCAACTTAATGATTAATTAAATGTTCCATTTACAGAGTCATCTGTATCGATCCAAGTGTTGATACGAGTATACTGAAAAACAATATGATAACACTAAATGTCAATGAAATCAATTGTAACAACATCCATCCAAAAATCCCTTCCCCAGGGTATAAAGGTAAACCAGTAAATATACCCTTACTTCATCACTCATGAAGATCTAACCCTCTGGACTGCCATAGGTTAGAGAAGAACAAATTGTGTAACCAACACACACTTTAGCTCACACATACACACGCACAAAATATTTTATAAAACTCAGCACCCACATGCATGCAAAATGGCTCACACGTAAGAATTGTGACCCACACATGCACACATTAGAATCCACCCATAGCCAAGGCTACCTAATCTTACGTAATTTGACCTACACACAGGCCATGAGATCTACATACTTAGTGCGTCACACTGAAGTAAACTACAAATTGATAGGTGCAATGCTTGAATTAATCTTTTTTTTTACACCTGTTCATTACTTTTTTAGTTCAGTCACTTCGTACATGTTACACAACATAGACACGTACACGTCTCAGTGCAAATCAGATATGATGCCAACCATCTCCTATCACATCTAGGTGATTTTTGCCCATGCTCTTTGTAAAAGGTATGCTCACTCACATTGATGTGTTTGTCGTACAGTTCGAAACTCTTTCTGGACTGGTATTACTATTGTAAAAACAGATTCCCGTTTACACTGCCGTTATAAACTAACAGTGAAATAACCCAAAACATAGTAGTCACTGGTATACGTCTCCCTGGATATATCTATGTTGGCCCGGGGCCTCATTCTGCAGTCCGTGGGAGCTGCTTGCTGGATTTGAGTCCGTAAGCATGAGTTTAACCTTCAGTGCTGACTCCGAATCTGAGTGCTAAAGGGACGTATATGGAGGCGGTGGGATCCAAACCGAGGTGGCACACGGGGTAAAATAGCCATGGACTGGGACGCTGCTACAAGTAGTTACCAAGGGCTGAGTTTCATTCAAGGACACAACCGATCTCTTTTTTGTGTGCTTGAGTGAATAGGGGGCAGCATTCCTTTGTGACCCGGATCCTAATTGCATCCTCAGGAACTGTGAAATAAAAGAAAACCCTTATAATCTGTGTGGCAAGTGCAGGAAAGTGGGTTTCTGTTGCAGTAACCCCCCCACTTTTTGCCAGACTACTGATGCACTTCTTCTTGGCGTGCTCTGGGTCCCTGCCAATCAGGTTCCCAGGGCCTGTGTTCTTTCCCCAAAACTAACCCAATTGGCATCTCTGGCCACAGGTACCCAGGGCACTGTGACCAGGGAAGAACTCTAAGGGCTGCAGCACTTATTGTGCCACCCTTAGATGCCCTGTGCCTTTACACACACACACTGCCTTTGCAGGCCGCGTGTTTTGGTGCAGAACAAAGTGAAGAGTCGACATGGCACAAATCCCTGTGTGTCATGCCTACAACCCATTGCCCTGGCCTAGATCAGTCACCCCTCTAGCTGGGTGCCCTATGACAGTGGTGAGGGCGCAGGTGAATGAGCCCTGTACCCCTACAGTGTCTAAGTCTATTCTTAGACATTGTAAGTGCAGTGCAGCCATTAAGAGTACATGGTACTGGGAGCTTGTCATTACAAACTCCACAGTACCATAATGGCTACACTGAAAACTGAGAAGTTTGGTAACAAACGTCTCAGCACATTAAACCCACACTGATGCCAGTGTGGGATTTAATGAAAAATGCACACAGAGGGCATCTCAGAGATGCCCCCTAAAACCCTAAAAACGAACCCATCTCTAGTGTCCCGACGAAGTGGCTGCTTAGGCTGCCATCAGCAGCCAAGTTTTTGGACCCCTGGGTCGAGAGCTTTCTGCTCCCGGGGGCCTGAAACAATGCATATCCTGGGACGATGTGCCAAGCCTCCTCCCCCAGGATTGGCAGGGTTCACGAAGGGGAAGCTTCAAAGGCATACCGCCTTTGTGAGCTTCCTCAGACCACTTACTACTTTCAGCAACTGGTCCCCACTTGTTCTGCCCACCACTTTGGGCAGGAGAACCAGTGGGAAAAACAAGTGAGGGGGAGAGGTGTGCCCACCTGTGCCAACTCCACCCCTCAGGTGGGGGAGGTGAGATGAAGCACAACTCTGAGTCCCCGCCGTCATGAGGATGGGGGACCCAACCAACCAGGGACAGGCTCCTGCCCCCTCCCACTGGAGGGTGGCACAATAGGGGGTGTACCCACTCCAGGGAAGGGACTCATTGGCCTCTACCTACCTGTAACGCCCCTAAATCTAGTATTTAGGGGGAACCCTGAACCTTGCTTCCTCAGATCCAGCCTGACAACAAGAAGAAAAGAAAAAGAAGGACCGAACAGCCATGCAGCCAGCTAACAAGAGGAAGACGCCCACCGACAAGGCTCCAGCCCTACCGGCCAGTCTCCCCTTGAACCTGCTCCTGCGAAATCCCGGTGTGTCCTGCAGCCTCAGAATCCCCGTAGGACCGGCCTGCCTTCACTTCCAAAGATTGCTTCTCCCGTGAGCACCCGATTTGTTCAACTGCAACCTCTGGCAGCAGCTGGAAACCACAAATCCACCCCCCTTTGCACCCGCCGAACCCGGCCCGAGCTCGAGTGGAAAAATACCACGAGGAGATCACCCCGGCGATCCTGACCCGAGATCCGGCAACCCCTGACCTGCCTCAAGCCTCCAGCCCGATGCCTGCAGCCTAAATCCAGAAGGCCCCCCTGACCGCGACCAGGAGCTGGTAAGAAGATCTGACCCCAAAAGGCACCCCTGCACCCGACGCCCCACAGCCTTGTGTGCCCAAACCGATGGTGCCTAACCAACCCTTAACTTACCAACTTTACCAACTTACCTCTCCAAGGGCCCGATGTAGGTAATTAGTATTTACCGATTCGTAAATACCGAATTTTACCGATTCGGTATTTACAAATCGGTAAATGCTATGTAGGTATTTTTTCTGATTTTTTTACCTAATCTGTGTGATTCGGTAATTACCGAATCGGTATTTACCGATTCGGTAATTGCCATTGATTCCTATGGGCCTTGAGGCCCATAGGAATCAATGGCAATTACCGCATCGGTGAGGCCCATAGGAATCAATGGCAATTACCGAATCGGTAAATACCGATTCTGTAAAATTACCGATTTTGCAAGGGGGACAGGGTGTCACTTTGACACCCTGTTGCACCCCTGATTCTGGCTTGTGTGCCATGTGACACACATACATGCCTTAGGGCATGTATGTGTGCCACAGGGCACAGGTGTACATGCACAGATGTGCATGTACACAGGAATTCGTTATTTACCATGGCATAGTATGTCATGGTAAATAACTAATTATTAGGAGCCTGTGGCACTGTTTCCAGTGCCACCTACATATAGATTTCCCGATTCAGTAAAAGTACAGAATCAGTATTTTACAGAATCGTTAAATTTACCGAATCGGTAAATTTACCGATTCTGTAAAATGTAGGCCCCCTACATCTCAATCACCAAATACCAGTCGGTAACGGCCGAAATCGGCCGTTACCGACTGGTATTTGGTGACCTACATCTGGCCCGAGGTGGTGATCACAACCAGAAGTCCTTCTTCTCCCTGCCTGCAGTGCTTTTGTAAACCAGTGGTTCTCCATAAAAAAACAACAGGGCGCCCGACATCGAAACAGCACTCTGCACCCGGCCACCCCAGTACCGATGAGGGTGCACCTTTTGTGCTACTTTGTTTCCCCATTTGCCCTGACCTTAACCCTAGGAGCTTTGCTCCCACAGCCCAATGGCCTGCTTGCCAGCAGCCACCAACTGGAGGCCCCCTAACCCTCATTGGATAACATTGGGCCTCGACACTCTGCACCCGGCCGCCCTAGTGCTGCTGAGGGTGTAACAAGAGTGAATCACTGACCCTGGGGGACCCCTGAGTCTAACCCCAGAAATGTAACTCCCACAGTCGATTACTTACCTGTGAACCGATAACCTGTGTTTCCTCCATAGGATAACATTGACAATTTTCATCCAAAAAGTTTCTAAGCGTGGAGTTTTAAATCTAAAAATATTCTTTAAAAATCGCACAAATAACCAAAACATATTTACTTACCTGTTTGCAGGAAATGTCCCAGTGCTGAATCTAGGTATCCAGCACTGAGTTAGAAAAGTAACGTAAAAAGTAATTTACCTGTAATTCACTGAAAAAGCCTACTCATTTCAATGTACTGTATTTGCTAAGTGTTGCAACCTACTGCATCCCCTGTAAATCAAACAAAGTACAACTTCTATTGCATTTTCAAACTGTTCTATATTCAGCAACGTATTACTGAAAAGTATTTAATGCTTACCTGTGCCAGGCTTGCTTGGTTCTAAAAATAAACAACAGTATATTTTTTATACAAAAACAATTGGCCTAGAGTTCAGTTCTTAACTGTGTGAATTCATTTGCTGACTGAGTGTGTACATCAAATGCTTAACACTGCCCTCTGATACTGCCTTACTGCTTGACTACTCTACCACAAATAGAGAGTAAGGTGCTTTCTAACTTTAACCTCTTCCTACCTCTGGGGTCACCTGTACTCAATACACACTATACCTCATTTTGGTGTAGTATATAAAGAGCCAGTTTCCTACAGCAATTAGTGAGTACTACAGGGCAGCCAGTAACAGGATAAAGATGCTCACCGACCAGCACCAGTTCTGCATACAAATGTGGCCTTCTACTGGTGTCTGTAGTACGCACTTCAAAAATGCACGTCATCTTTATCCGGTGATGTTACATGCGCACTACGGATCAATTCTGCAGTAGCTTACACAGACTTCATCAATCTCCCATAGCTCGTGATTACGTTTTAGAGGCACCGATGACAGTACGAGTCCCCCCACCGCTATTACATCACAGCATCCCTCTGGAGGAATGGCGCCATGCACTCCAGTGCAAGTCAATGTGCATTTATTGACAGCAGAAACACTGGCACATCTCAGCCATTGCTGCCTTGATCACGGTGGTTACTTCATCAAGCGATATATCTGTTATGGGGTCACATTGTTGACATCCTAGGTTTGTTAAATCGTCGAAGCTTAGGGGTACCTCTGTGCAGTGCTTTAAATGGAAAAAGAGAAGTGCTGGTACATGCCAAATTGATTGGGATGGGTCTTGATGGTCTTATAGGAGCGTGGCTTCGAGACAGGCATTTAACAAATCAGCTCTTATGTGCAGGGCGTAATTGTTTTTTTGCAGTTTTATATAGTGCGAACTTTGCCTCCGGGCATTACAGCTTTTTACCTGAAAAGCAGAAGTTTTACATGAAAGCATACGTTGAAGTATGCTTTCATATAGAACTTGCACATTTAAAGCGCTTTATTCCCCTTGTGCCAAGTGTGCGCTATATATAACTGCATAAAAGTACCAATTGTGCACTGTAGACAAGAACCTAACTTGGCCGAAAAGCATTAGGGCTCTGAGCTCTGACAGTCAGTGGCGAGTGCAGCCTAGTGCAGCAGTTTAATTATTGGGATCTCTAGCCACCAGGCCAGATCACTTTATTGCTGTCACACTGTCAGTGAGAGTTAAGGCATCAGCAGCAGCCTAGCCCTGGAATGCACACTGTTGTCTAGGCTCCCTCTGAAAGCGTCCTATTCAGCAGCACCTGCTCTGAATGTACCCATATACCCAGGGCTTTAAGTGGGCCGGGTCTTGCAGGTGCTCAGTTCTAAAAAGCAGGTGCTGAGACCGGTCCCTATCAGGCTTTCCATTTTTGCCCTCAACCTCAGGGTGAAAAAAAAAATCTTAACTCTGCAGCAGTACCACCCTGCCTTTTCGGTAACTTCAAATACACTTGCTATAGTTCTTTCAGTCTCATCATTTAAGAACTGAAGCATTGTTATATACAACGAAGCCATATTTGCAACTAACAACCATTGACGAAGCCAATAGTTCTGGCTCATAGGTGTAATGTTACTTGTTGTATTATATATCTGGATGCAATGACAGAAGCAGTAAAAGAACAGTCCGGCATAACACTATGCTAAGCACAGATTTTTAGCTTAAGTGTTTTTTAAGCATCGCCCTTAATTGCATCAGTCACGCCCCTTGGAGAGACCTCCAGTTTTTCCATTCCACTTAAAGCCCTGCATATACCTATACCCCAGATTGCTTCTAGGAGTACCGGTACTCTCTTGACACAGGGAAAAGTTCAGGTACCCAAGGGGATAACACTGAAAAGTGCCAGTACTCAGTACCGGCTCATTTAAAGCACTGCTCTGTCAAGAACCGTGTTGCTCCGGCCCTCGATAGGGGCCTGGGGCAGCATTCCTAGGGTGGAGCCTGGTGGTAGCCAATGTCTGTTGTAGCCTAGGACGTTGCTACCTGAAGCTGCAGGGGCTTCCGCAGTAATCCTCTCTGGGATGTGCAACTGTCCTACTGAGAGCGGGGCGATCACTGCCCTGAGGTGTGTGTGTGTGAAAGATATTAGCACGTTGTACACTTGGGAATATGTTTGCATTGAATTGCACCGCACCCCTGTGTTTGCATCGTGGCACCGAGTTTATTTTAAAGTTGTGTTCCTGACTATGTTAGTTCTAGATCATTAGCAATATCATCTTTCAGCACCATGGCTGTAGCAAAGCGTCACGCGGGATAACGCCAGTCCGAGTCACCAAATACATGCTTTGCATGTCGCCCAGCCACGCAGGGCTCGAGTCGGGGTACCACACGGGTGGACGGCGTCCCCCCACTTATTTTACCGGGGGGACGCCATTCCTCCCTGCCAAACAGCTGGACTTCACTCTTTGGCCTCTCTGGGACGAGGAGCTCGGCACCCTTCGTGACGTCACATCCGGTCGTGATGTCACTTCCAGCGACAGCGTCCCCCCACTTATTTTTTTACAACTTGTGCCCTGCAGCCACGTAACGTGGATCATATTCCTGTCAGAAGAGGGAACACACGGGCACGTGGCAGAGCAGAGAGGCCCGCCAGAGTAGGAAGAGCGCCCCCTGCTGGCAGGCCAGGAGGAGGACAGGGGTGTTTATTGGCACTCACTGCCACTGCCGGAAAGTAAAGGGCCCGGCTCTCGTCATGTCACCAGGGAGAATATCCCGAGGCGCCGAGGCAGTGCGGTCATGGCACCAGGGCCCCGCGCACGTCACGTTCCCAGGCCAGCCGCGAGCCCCAGGGTGATGACTGCATTTGTATCCACTCTGGGGAGTGTCCTGTAATAAAAATAAGTCTTGCGTGGAAGATTGAAATCTGATGAGGTGTTGTGATCAAAGCCTCAGCTACTACAAAGCTCTTAAAAAACACAATTACCGCCATTCTACCATCAACCCTAAACCCTCTGTATTCAGAGCTGCCTCGAAAAACCCACAGTGGTATCCTCGGCTTTCAAACTCGAGTCATAACCGTAGTGCTGTTGTCCTCACATCTCACGTTTCTCCACAGAATATTAAGTGCCACTTACAGCGCTTGCTGCAAGCACAGTGATCCCCTCAACCCAGCACTGCCTTCAAAGTCCTCATCTTTTAACCCACTATTCACAGTGCCACCTCTTGTAAATGTTTTTTGTACTTGTATAGCGCACAGCTACCCGCAGTGGGTTTCCCGGCGCTTGTACGAATACCGCAGGGGAACCCTTCCTGGCTTTCCCTGTGAGGTGTCCACTCCTGGGCACCCCCATGGTGCAGACCAGGCATCCCTCGCGTTGTGGGGGGATGTATGACGTTACAACGCATACTTTTACAACGCCTACCTTTACCACGCAATTTTTACAACACAGGATCCATTACAACGAAGTACCATTACAACGCATGAATTTACAACGCAGATACCTTTACAACGCATACCATTACAACGTAAGTATTGGTAAGTTTATAATATTTTTTTAAATGTAAATTAATTAAAATTAATATAATTTAATTTAATTTAATTTGATTTAATTAATTTTATTTAATTTAATTTAATTTAATTTAATTTAATTTAATGTAATTTAAAATGTATTGTACTTAATTTTTACCCTGTACCCCTTTACCCAAAAAACCCAAAACTGACCCTGAACCCTAAAAATACCCCTTTACCCAAAAACCCAAAACTGACCCTGAACCCTAAAAATACCCCTTTACCCAAAGACCCAAAACTGACCCTGAACCCTAAAAATACCCCTTTACCCAAAAACCCAAAACTGACCCTGAACCCTAAAAATACCCCTTTACCCAAAAAACCCAAAACTGACCCTGAACCCTAAAAATACCCCTTTACCCAAAAACCCAAAACTGACCCTGAACCCTAAAAATACCCCTTTACCCAAAAACTCAAAACTGACCCTGAACCCTAAAAATACCCCTTTACCCAAAAACCCAAAACTGACCCTGAACCCTAAAAATACCCCTTTACCCAAAAACCCAAAACTGACCCTGAACCCTAAAAATACCCCTTTACCCAAAAACCCAAAACTGACCCTGAACCCTAAAAATACCCCTTTACCCAAAAACCCAAAACTGACCCTGAACCCTAAAAATACCCCTTTACTCAAAAACTCAAACTTATAATATTTTTGATAAAATTATATACTTACCAATACTTACGTTGTAATGGTATGCGTTGTAAAGGTACCTGCGTTGTAAATACATGCGTTGTAATGGTACTTCGTTGTAATGGATCCTGCGTTGTAAAAATTGCGTGGTAAAGGTAGGTCGTTGTAAAAATTGCGTGGTAAAGGTTGTATACCGTTGTGGGGGCCGTTGTGGAGACTAAGCAAGCCATTGCCCAGAGTTGCAGCACTGGACCCATGATCAGAATAGGCGCTGAGGCGAGAATATCCGGTCTGGGGAATTAATGAGCCCGAGACCCGCCGAGGCGGGAATCGAACCCTGATCCCTGGCCAGAGCTCTGCATTGAGGTCTGCCGGCTCTAACCATTGAGCCACACTTCTCCACCTCTTACATCATCAATTGCAGTGCAGCCATTCGGCCCTCCATTACCAACCCGACCTCCAAACCCGCCAATCACCGTGCTGCCCCCAAACTCCCCACTCACACATCTGCCTCCTAACTCAGCAACGTGCTGCTCTCAACCCCACAATCAGAGCTGGCCTCTGCTTAGAGAGCGCCCTGGGCAAAACCAGGGTTGGCGACCCCTCCCACGTGCCCTCTTTAACTGTGTGTGTTGAAATAATGGGAGGGATAGTGGGGAGGTGAGCGAGGGTGGAAGGGAAAGACAGCATGACAAGAACAGCAATCAAAATACAACACGGGCAACAGCAGCCTCCAGAAACAGGGTTTAAATGCACTTATGGTTGGAGGCAGCTCACACTTATGGTTAGAAGCTGCTAACACATAAAGGCGGGCCTGCCCACAATCACACTGCTGCAGCATTCCTAGGTGTGTTTGCTTTCAGCTGCGCCCTCATGGCAGTAGCCATCAGACATGCGTTGACACACCAATTTACAACATATAAACACTACATTACAATTACTTGGGAAAGTGAAACTTTCCCGAAAATTTCCTTGCACTGGATTAGAATACTACATTGCTAAGTTAGATTGGTAAATTGGCAGTTTCTGGTCTTTTGAGGGTGCAGCTGCCAGAAAGAACCCATAAAGTAAACTACCAATCAAAAGGAGCAAAACCTACCATTCACAGCGTTGCTTGCAACCCCACACTCATAGCGCTGTGTCTAAGCCCATCAAGCATATTGTTGCCTCCAGATACACTTCCTGCCGGACTGGGAACGAAAACCGGCCCCGGCAATGGGCTCGGTCGGCCCCCACTCGGGAGGGGGGTGTTGGAGGTGCCGCCGAGCTCTTTGCCGGGGCCGGTTTTCGGCCGATTTTGGTACAGGGCCGATTTTGCAGCCATGCTGCAAAAAACGGCCCTGTAACAAAAACGGCCCCCAGGGGCCCAAAACTGGTCCCCACCCTTGCGGCGCACCGCGGGATTGCCCGGTGCCCGCTATGGCCAGTCCGGCCCTGCCCCCAGGAAAGGCGGTGTGATCACCAGTGACACGCATCATGCAAAGCCACAGCAAGGATTAAACGTGGATGCAAAATGAATCCGCAAACCTACTAAGTGTTTGTTTTTCTCAAATCTCACTATTTCTAAAAGAACAATGCACTGAAGAGACCTGGCAAGGTTGCAAGGGACGTTTCAGGACAAACAATGACCCCGGGAGAAAGTTGCTGCATCCACAACCCTATGTCATAAAAATACGACCTATTCGGGAAATTACGAATTTGAGCTGCTATGGTCAATGCCTGAGAATGTACAGTCCTCCCTGAATACCCGCAAATGCACCACAAGGGCCTTTAACCCAGAAATAATGCGCGAACTGCACGCCCACAATCAGAATGGTACCTCCATATCCACTATTACAATACTGCTGTTTAAAAACTCAGCATCATAGAACGCCATACCCCCCCCCCCCTCCCAAGCACAATATTGCCAGAAGAAATGGATTACACAGCATGAAGTAGCTGGGCCCATCACATATCCTTTCTTTGCTAATGCAGTGCTCTAGGTGGTTCTTAGCATGGTGACATCGTCATGTGGACCAGTTTTGGTGCACTGATAGCCGTTATGCCCACGGATGAGTAGCCATTTTGCAATGCACTTTTTTGCTGCACCATGGCATAAAACAGGTGATCTAATGACAGTTTTGAACTGGATGACCTGAACTGGTGCTGTCCATTTCAGCACCACTCGTCTTCTGTTCTGTCGCTTGGTGCTTGCTGTCTACCTTTGTCCATTTTGCTTCGTACAACACTTTACCCCTAAGCCCAGTGGTTTCCTTTGCCTGACCCCTTTTCGACCCCCTTTGCTGCTGTCTCGTTCAACTTTGCCACCTGCCCATTATCCGCATGCTTCCACCACCCAGACCTCCGCATCGCTCCCAAGAAATGCAGGCGAGAAGAATGGAGTGAGAGTGAGTGTGATGCACTCTATGTAATCTACTTGCAAATATGGATAGCGAAGATAGACTTTTAACACATGGAATCCCCTCATGATAGTCTTGCACATAATATTCTACAACACATGTATAATGTGATGACCAAAAGTGACAGTTTATGTCATAATTGCGTTTTATTGTGTTTTACTGTAAATACTATCTTTATGATCTTCTATGGTTCTTTGAACCAAAATAAAGATGAACTGAACTGAGTGTGATGCTACAAGCATCATTGGCAATGTAAGGAACACGGGCAAGTGCATGGTACATGCTCATTTCTCTTCATCTCTCTCATGTTCTTCACCCATTGTTCTTGTTTGTGCACCTTTTGCCATCACCTTTATCCCAATTGGCTTCCCCATGTCCCATGCTGCTCTATGATGCTCGTCCACCTCCTGTGTCCTGTTCACTTAGGCTCAGGGCTTTAAGTAGGCCGGATCCTGCTGGTGCTCAGCACCAGCAGTTCTAATAAGCAGGCGCTATGATGGGTCCCTATCGGTCTCTCAGCTTTTGCCCTCACCCTCAGGGTGAAAAAAAAATCTTGAACTTTGCAGCAGTACCACCCTTTACAGCCTTTGATGTAACTTCAAAGAGACTGTGTATATTTCTCTCACAGTCTCATCATTTCAGAACTGAAGCATTTTCAAAATTCTACACAACAAAGCCTTAGTTGTTGCTTATTTATCCTATACAACTAACAACCATTGGTAAAGCCAATACTCTTGGCTTGTTGCAGGTGTAATGCTACTTGTATTATATATCTGGATGCAATGACAGAAGCAGCAAAATGCTGGATCCCTAATGCTATTGTATTTGTCATGGGTGAACACGGATCGTGTGTGTGCGTCATTACATAGGCCCGTCTCAGGGATTGTGGTCTTGTTGGACCGGGATGGGCACCCAAAGTGTTACCCTCATTGTGGTGGATGCCTACCGCCTTCACCGTGAGTTAAGCAGCATGAGAACAGTAGTAGCAGTATACCGTGTAGAAATCCGTAGTAATGAACAGGACCTTTTTACCCTGTGTCACTGGAGTGAGGTCTACAGACTCACTCACCTTCTTAAAAGTTTAGTTTCTGTGTGCTTAACTCGCCCTGGGCCTAAATCAGGTAAGTTGTGGAGTGTGCTGCGCAGGGCAAAAGTAGTGACTCTGCGTTAGTTGTATGTGTGCCTGGTAAGGGTACAGTACAAGGCTGGAGCAGGACTGTGCATGTGTGGTTAATACATGTGCCGGAGGTACGTGTGCTATGGCCACTGGAATTATGTGGCAGGAGAGGGCCAAATTATGTGACATAGTTGACTAAATAATACAGTAAAAAAATAAAAAATTATGCGGCATAATGCAGCACATTTTCTGATAGTATTACTTTATTATTTTGTCATTTTTAAACTAGGTAACTGTCTGGGCAAAGGTTGCACCTCACCAGTACAATTTTAACACCAAAACATAGCAATAAGCAACAGAAAGGTGACCAGTCAACCTTTCCAAAGGGCCTTTCACTGTACGGCAAATAATTTACAACAAGGGGTGGTGATGGACAGAGTCTCTGAATTAAGCAGAGTACTCTCACCCAGTCAAGAGATCAGGGCTAGATCCAACACCGTTTTTTAGCTCATTGCACCATCCCAGTTTCAGAACCTGGCTATATGCAAATTAGTCTGTCCCTGGCCCAGTGCATCATGGGAACAGGGCAGACCAGACTACAAAAGCCAATTCTTACACTGGGAAGGAAACAAGCTTCCGGGGACCGGTTTCTGCCATTTCAGGCGTCTTCGGCCCGGCTTGCTTGAATCCTGATGGTGCAATGAGCAAGGGACTCACATCTAAGTATACCCTTCCACGCTTAGGGTGGACAAAATAATTTACAACAAGGGGTGGTGATGGACAGAGTCTCTGAATTAAGCAGAGTACTCTCACCCAGTCAAGAGATCAGGGCTAGATCCAACACCGTTTTTTAGCTCATTGCACCATCCCAGTTTCAGAACCTGGCTATATGCAAATTAGTCTGTCCCTGGCCCAGTGCATCATGGGAACAGGGCAGACCAGACTACAAAAGCCAATTCTTACACTGGGAAGGAAACAAGCTTCCGGGGACCGGTTTCTGCCATTTCAGGCGTCTTCGGCCCGGCTTGCTTGAATCCTGATGGTGCAATGAGCAAGGGACTCACATCTAAGTATACCCTTCCACGCTTAGGGTGGACAAAAAAATTTACAACAAGGGGTGGTGATGGACAGAGTCTCTGAATTAAGCAGAGTACTCTCACCCAGTCAAGAGATCAGGGCTAGATCCAACACCGTTTTTTAGCTCATTGCACCATCCCAGTTTCAGAACCTGGCTATATGCAAATTAGTCTGTCCCTGGCCCAGTGCATCATGGGAACAGGGCAGACCAGACTACAAAAGCCAATTCTTACACTGGAAAGGAAACAAGCTTCCGGGGACCGGTTTCTGCCATTTCAGGCGTCTTCGGCCCGGCTTGCTTGAATCCTGATGGTGCAATGAGCAAGGGACTCACATCTAAGTATACCCTTCCACGCTTAGGGTGGACAAAATAATTTACAACAAGGGGTGGTGATGGACAGAGTCTCTGAATTAAGCAGAGTACTCTCACCCAGTCAAGAGATCAGGGCTAGATCCAACACCGTTTTTTAGCTCATTGCACCATCCCAGTTTCAGAACCTGGCTATATGCAAATTAGTCTGTCCCTGGCCCAGTGCATCATGGGAACAGGGCAGACCAGACTACAAAAGCCAATTCTTACACTGGGAAGGAAACAAGCTTCCGGGGACCGGTTTCTGCCATTTCAGGCGTCTTCGGCCCGGCTTGCTTGAATCCTGATGGTGCAATGAGCAAGGGACTCACATCTAAGTATACCCTTCCACGCTTAGGGTGGACAAAAAAATCTGAGCTGGGATGGGGCAGTGAGATAAATAACGGTGATGGATCAAGCCCTGATCTTTGGACTGGGTAAGAGTGGTCTGCTTAATTCAGACACTCTGTTCATCACCACCCCCTTTTCTGAATCGTTTTTGGCCACTATAGGTGTGGCAGGGTATACTCAGACATGAGTCCCTTTCTCACTGCTCCATCAGGATTCAAGCAAGCCGGGCCGAAGAGGCTGAAATGCCAGAAACCAGTCCCCGGTAGCTTGTCTCCTTTCTGGTGAAGAATTGGCTTGGTAGTTTGGTCTGCCCTGTTCCCATGATGCACTGGGCCAGGGACAGACTAATTTGCATATAGCCAGGTTCTGAGCTGGGATGGGGCAGTGAGATAAATAACGGTGATGGATCAAGCCCTGATCTTTGGACTGGGTAAGAGTGGTCTGCTTAATTCAGACACTCTGTTCATCACCACCCCCTTTTCTGAATCGTTTTTGGCCACTATAGGTGTGGCAGGGTATACTCAGACATGAGTCCCTTTCTCACTGCTCCATCAGGATTCAAGCAAGCCGGGCCGAAGAGGCTGAAATGCCAGAAACCGGTCCCCGGTAGCTTGTCTCCTTTCTGGTGAAGAATTGGCTTGGTAGTTTGGTCTGCCCTGTTCCCATGATGCACTGGGCCAGGGACAGACTAATTTGCATATAGCCAGGTTCTGAGCTGGGATGGGGCAGTGAGATAAATAACGGTGATGGATCAAGCCCTGATCTTTGGACTGGGTAAGAGTGGTCTGCTTAATTCAGACACTCTGTTCATCACCACCCCCTTTTCTGAATCGTTTTTGGCCACTATAGGTGTGGCAGGGTATACTCAGACATGAGTCCCTTTCTCACTGCTCCATCAGGATTCAAGCAAGCCGGGCCGAAGAGGCTGAAATGCCAGAAACCGGTTCCCCGGTAGCTTGTCTCCTTTCTGGTGAAGAATTGGCTTGGTAGTTTGGTCTGCCCTGTTCCCATGATGCACTGGGCCAGGGACAGACTAATTTGCATATAGCCAGGTTCTGAGCTGGGATGAGGCAGTGAGATAAATAACGGTGATGGATCAAGCCCTGATCTTTGGACTGGGTAAGAGTGGTCTGCTTAATTCAGACACTCTGTTCATCACCACCCCCTTTTCTGAATCGTTTTTGGCCACTATAGGTGTGGCAGGGTATACTCAGACATGAGTCCCTTTCTCACTGCTCCATCAGGATTCAAGCAAGCCGGGCCGAAGAGGCTGAAATGCCAGAAACCGGTCCCCGGTAGCTTGTCTCCTTTCTGGTGAAGAATTGGCTTGGTAGTTTGGTCTGCCCTGTTCCCATGATGCACTGGGCCAGGGACAGACTAATTTGCATATAGCCAGGTTCTGAGCTGGGATGGGGCAGTGAGATAAATAACGGTGATGGATCAAGCCCTGATCTTTGGACTGGGTAAGAGTGGTCTGCTTAATTCAGACACTCTGTTCATCACCACCCCCTTTTCTGAATCGTTTTTGGCCACTATAGGTGTGGCAGGGTATACTCAGACATGAGTCCCTTTCTCACTGCTCCATCAGGATTCAAGCAAGCCGGGCCGAAGAGGCTGAAATGCCAGAAACCGGTCCCCGGTAGCTTGTCTCCTTTCTGGTGAAGAATTGGCTTGGTAGTTTGGTCTGCCCTGTTCCCATGATGCACTGGGCCAGGGACAGACTAATTTGCATATAGCCAGGTTCTGAGCTGGGATGGGGCAGTGAGATAAATAACGGTGATGGATCAAGCCCTGATCTTTGGACTGGGTAAGAGTGGTCTGCTTAATTCAGACACTCTGTTCATCACCACCCCCTTTTCTGAATCGTTTTTGGCCACTATAGGTGTGGCAGGGTATACTCAGACATGAGTCCCTTTCTCACTGCTCCATCAGGATTCAAGCAAGCCGGGCCGAAGAGGCTGAAATGCCAGAAACCGGTCCCCGGTAGCTTGTCTCCTTTCTGGTGAAGAATTGGCTTGGTAGTTTGGTCTGCCCTGTTCCCATGATGCACTGGGCCAGGGACAGACTAATTTGCATATAGCCAGGTTCTGAGCTGGGATGGGGCAGTGAGATAAATAACGGTGATGGATCAAGCCCTGATCTTTGGACTGGGTAAGAGTGGTCTGCTTAATTCAGACACTCTGTTCATCACCACCCCCTTTTCTGAATCGTTTTTGGCCACTATAGGTGTGGCAGGGTATACTCAGACATGAGTCCCTTTCTCACTGCTCCATCAGGATTCAAGCAAGCCGGGCCGAAGAGGCTGAAATGCCAGAAACCGGTCCCCGGTAGCTTGTCTCCTTTCTGGTGAAGAATTGGCTTGGTAGTTTGGTCTGCCCTGTTCCCATGATGCACTGGGCCAGGGACAGACTAATTTGCATATAGCCAGGTTCTGAGCTGGGATGGGGCAGTGAGATAAATAACAGTGATGGATCAAGCCCTGATCTTTGGACTGGGTAAGAGTGGTCTGCTTAATTCAGACACTCTGTTCATCACCACCCCCTTTTCTGAATCGTTTTTGGCCACTATAGGTGTGGCAGGGTATACTCAGACATGAGTCCCTTTCTCACTGCTCCATCAGGATTCAAGCAAGCCGGGCCGAAGAGGCTGAAATGCCAGAAACTGGTCCCCGGTAGCTTGTCTCCTTTCTGGTGAAGAATTGGCTTGGTAGTTTGGTCTGCCCTGTTCCCATGATGCACTGGGCCAGGGACAGACTAATTTGCATATAGCCAGGTTCTGAGCTGGGATGGGGCAGTGAGATAAATAACGGTGATGGATCAAGCCCTGATCTTTGGACTGGGTAAGAGTGGTCTGCTTAATTCAGACACTCTGTTCATCACCACCCCCTTTTCTGAATCGTTTTTGGCCACTATAGGTGTGGCAGGGTATACTCAGACATGAGTCCCTTTCTCACTGCTCCATCAGGATTCAAGCAAGCCGGGCCGAAGAGGCTGAAATGCCAGAAACCGGTCCCCGGTAGCTTGTCTCCTTTCTGGTGAAGAATTGGCTTGGTAGTTTGGTCTGCCCTGTTCCCATGATGCACTGGGCCAGGGACAGACTAATTTGCATATAGCCAGGTTCTGAGCTGGGATGGGGCAGTGAGATAAATAACGGTGATGGATCAAGCCCTGATCTTTGGACTGGGTAAGAGTGGTCTGCTTAATTCAGACACTCTGTTCATCACCACCCCCTTTTCTGAATCGTTTTTGGCCACTATAGGTGTGGCAGGGTATACTCAGACATGAGTCCCTTTCTCACTGCTCCATCAGGATTCAAGCAAGCCGGGCCGAAGAGGCTGAAATGCCAGAAACCGGTCCCCGGTAGCTTGTCTCCTTTCTGGTGAAGAATTGGCTTGGTAGTTTGGTCTGCCCTGTTCCCATGATGCACTGGGCCAGGGACAGACTAATTTGCATATAGCCAGGTTCTGAGCTGGGATGGGGCAGTGAGATAAATAACGGTGATGGATCAAGCCCTGATCTTTGGACTGGGTAAGAGTGGTCTGCTTAATTCAGACACTCTGTTCATCACCACCCCCTTTTCTGAATCGTTTTTGGCCACTATAGGTGTGGCAGGGTATACTCAGACATGAGTCCCTTTCTCACTGCTCCATCAGGATTCAAGCAAGCCGGGCCGAAGAGGCTGAAATGCCAGAAACCGGTCCCCGGTAGCTTGTCTCCTTTCTGGTGAAGAATTGGCTTGGTAGTTTGGTCTGCCCTGTTCCCATGATGCACTGGGCCAGGGACAGACTAATTTGCATATAGCCAGGTTCTGAGCTGGGATGGGGCAGTGAGATAAATAACGGTGATGGATCAAGCCCTGATCTTTGGACTGGGTAAGAGTGGTCTGCTTAATTCAGACACTCTGTTCATCACCACCCCCTTTTCTGAATCGTTTTTGGCCACTATAGGTGTGGCAGGGTATACTCAGACATGAGTCCCTTTCTCACTGCTCCATCAGGATTCAAGCAAGCCGGGCCGAAGAGGCTGAAATGCCAGAAACCGGTCCCCGGTAGCTTGTCTCCTTTCTGGTGAAGAATTGGCTTGGTAGTTTGGTCTGCCCTGTTCCCATGATGCACTGGGCCAGGGACAGACTAATTTGCATATAGCCAGGTTCTGAGCTGGGATGGGGCAGTGAGATAAATAACGGTGATGGATCAAGCCCTGATCTTTGGACTGGGTAAGAGTGGTCTGCTTAATTCAGACACTCTGTTCATCACCACCCCCTTTTCTGAATCGTTTTTGGCCACTATAGGTGTGGCAGGGTATACTCAGACATGAGTCCCTTTCTCACTGCTCCATCAGGATTCAAGCAAGCCGGGCCGAAGAGGCTGAAATGCCAGAAACCGGTCCCCGGTAGCTTGTCTCCTTTCTGGTGAAGAATTGGCTTGGTAGTTTGGTCTGCCCTGTTCCCATGATGCACTGGGCCAGGGTCAGACTAATTTGCATATAGCCAGGTTCTGAGCTGGGATGGGGCAGTGAGATAAATAACGGTGATGGATCAAGCCCTGATCTTTGGACTGGGTAAGAGTGGTCTGCTTAATTCAGACACTCTGTTCATCACCACCCCCTTTTCTGAATCGTTTTTGGCCACTATAGGTGTGGCAGGGTATACTCAGACATGAGTCCCTTTCTCACTGCTCCATCAGGATTCAAGCAAGCCGGGCCGAAGAGGCTGAAATGCCAGAAACCGGTCCCCGGTAGCTTGTCTCCTTTCTGGTGAAGAATTGGCTTGGTAGTTTGGTCTGCCCTGTTCCCATGATGCACTGGGCCAGGGACAGACTAATTTGCATATAGCCAGGTTCTGAGCTGGGATGGGGCAGTGAGATAAATAACGGTGATGGATCAAGCCCTGATCTTTGGACTGGGTAAGAGTGGTCAGCTTAATTCAGACACTCTGTTCATCACCACCCCCTTTTCTGAATCGTTTTTGGCCACTATAGGTGTGGCAGGGTATACTCAGACATGAGTCCCTTTCTCACTGCTCCATCAGGATTCAAGCAAGCCGGGCCGAAGAGGCTGAAATGCCAGAAACCGGTCCCCGGTAGCTTGTCTCCTTTCTGGTGAAGAATTGGCTTGGTAGTTTGGTCTGCCCTGTTCCCATGATGCACTGGGCCAGGGACAGACTAATTTGCATATAGCCAGGTTCTGAGCTGGGATGGGGCAGTGAGATAAATAACGGTGATGGATCAAGCCCTGATCTTTGGACTGGGTAAGAGTGGTCTGCTTAATTCAGACACTCTGTTCATCACCACCCCCCTTTTCTGAATCGTTTCACTGTACGGCAACACATATCTCTGCCTTATTGGTAACTTTTGAACTATTTGAGGTAGAAACACAATTTATTTTGTTGGAATCTGTGGTTAATGCTGCAGGTGATGGATTATGTGGCAAATGTAGCAGATCCATAACTATACAAAAAACGCTGCAACCACGCAATCTTATAATTCCAGTGGCCTTAGTATATGTCAAGAGGGATACCTTCGAAGAGATGGAGTGCTGTGCAGTTCATGTGTACATAAAGCATGTGCTGGGTGTAAATGTGCTTGTGTAGAGTACAATATTAAGGGTGAAGTCTTGTGCAGCACGCACATAGTGAGTGTGTCTACTGGCAGTGTGTGCGTTTTTAAAAAGCACAACGTGGTTAAGTATAGAAAAGCTTCAGTGCTGAACAGTATGGATGTGTGTGCTGAATGCATGGGTACATGTAAGGGTGCAATGCATGGGTGAACAGAACTGGACTGAAACTGTGCAATGAAAGTACACTGAGTGAGTGTGCCTGCAATGGTACATTGTATGGAGGACCCTGGGTTCCATTTAAGGAAGCCTATGCCTGCCTGGTAGAGACATGAGTATTAGAGGAACCCCCCCCTTAAAAGGGTTTGTAAATTGCTGCATTCCTGTGAGGTAAGTGGGGACACACTGGAGGGAAAAGGAAAAGACTCCCTTTACAGTTCAAAAGATTCAGTGATCCATCACAAGGAAGGGGCTAAGACACACCTCAGGAAGGGAGATGAGGCTTATAAGAGAATCATAAAGAGTAGGGCAGGGAGGTCTGGGTTTAACCTTTTTGATGCACATATCAATGTGGCTGACATCCAGGTGTGATCTCTAGTCACTTCCATTAATTGTGATGTGGACACTCAGCTTCCGAGTCGTGCCTGCTGTGACAGTCACCTTTCATGAATGAAGATGAAACGGAGTAGTTCCCACTTCAAATGAAGCAGAACCCCAACATAAAATTTCAAATACCCAGACCCTAAACCCCATTTAGCTGCATCAAAGTATTTTTCCTGACTGACCCCCGGGGACCTGGAGGATGCTGGGAAGGACGATGCACCCTCATGGTACACCAGTCGAGAGCTAAAGGACTGATTTCTCCATCAGCGATGCTTTAAATGGGCTGGTACTCTCCGGTACAGAGTACCAGCACTTTTTTATTTTAAGAGGGAGAGTACTGGCGCTTCACAAGAGAAATGCTACACTTTGACTGGAGAGTACAAGCACTTCTCAGAAACAAGCAGGTTCTCTGGTACAGAGTACCTGCACTTCTATTTTTCCATTTCAATTACTGCCCATAGGGGAGAACTTGACTTACCGCTTCGCTGTGAGCTGGAAACTGCTCCAATTGCTGAAGAGAGCTCTGCCCCAATCTGGAGAGTATGCCTGCACCTTCCCCTTTACTGCTGCGTGTGCAGCGAGCAACCTGACTTCTCCGTGCAGAATCTGATTTTGCGAGTGCCAGCGCTGAGGTCAGCTGGTTTAACATGGAACGCTTACGTACTGCAGGAGCTAGTAAGACTTGAACTAGGGCCTTTGTGAATTCACTGCTAAAGGTACTGTGGCACCATACAAACATTTAACTGAAATCCTGAAGAGTCAAATGGGAACTCTTTGAGTACAGCCTAATAGTTTGCATCTACTGATGCAGCCATCAGTGAATAGGAATAACCCTGAACGCACTACAAGAAGGAGGGTGGGACAGGGGTTTGCCTAACAACTACTAGTGCCCCGACCTCAAAGGGGATTGTGTTGTTGTATTTGAATGTTGCATCTCTTTGCATGCGTGGAGTTAGAAATAAGATACTATTTTTTCTTATAAAAACAAGTATTCGCTAAACATTGATGTATTTTTCATACAACTTGTATTTTGAGTTATGAGTCGTGTTCACTCACCTGTAGCGAAACCCCCGAGGGAGTCTTGATTTCTTGACCACATCTACCACTGAGAGTCAAGTGCAGAAGGGGTACTTGGCCAAGTCGAACAGGATGCATAGTAGGTTCATCAGTGGCTGTATTACACAAAGTTCCTCTGGGATGCAACGGGCGTTTGCATTTGCATTGCACGCCCATTCTGTAATACCAATAGCCCTGGCGTACATAAAGCACCCACACTATCTTCAGAGGGCGTTCCCTTATTTGCATTGGGGCGGGCCACATGCAAATGAGGGAGTCCCCCCTGCCACTGCGCCCGGCCCATATTACAGACAAGGGCTCAGAGTCAAAGAAGCTCTCAGGAGATGCACCACCTAAAAGGCACACCAGACATGCCCTTGCAGGTGGTTGTAGTCACTCACTGCACCCTCCTGTGCAGGGGATCCCTAATCCCCCTTCAAAGTGCAGGAGGGTTGCCACCTGCACTATGAAAACACGGAGCGGCTTTAAAATAGCTGCTCCGTTTTTCACATGAATGCGCTGCTCCCAGGTCAGCATGAATTCGCAGCTGCCCTGGGGGCAACGTATTCACCACAATTAGGTGCATTTACTTCATTGCGATGGGCACACCTTTTTAAAGGTACGCCCAGTGCAATGAAGGAAATTGTGCCGCATGTATAATACGGGCCTAGGAGTAAAAGGCCTCATCCACCACGTTGGGCCTGGTAACCCCTGCATGCCCGGTGATCCTCTGAAAGGGATTCTGACACACCTGTTATCTGGAATTCTATAGCTTAAGAACAACACAGTGTGAAGGCTACACACAGCAAGTTATTATTATTGTTATTGTGTCAGGAAATAAAGAAAGCACTTTCTCACATACCCATCAACTTCCACCTTCCAACAAACTATAGACCGGAACTGAATAAAAAGGCCTTCCTAAATTGTAAGACTGAACCAAACACAATCATTGCATCCTGAGACAATACCGGTCATATACCCTCCCAGACAATTTCAAATAATACAGCCTGTTCTAAAAGTCTGGGATGACTGGGTTATCCCTGATGGGTAGATTCTTACCATGGGTATCATCTAGGGTAAATACCTAAAAAAGCAATCCTTAAACCAATAGGAATCTTCACGTTTTAGCGTGGGTGTTGCCTTGCCAATGAATACTGAATGATAGATTTGGATTGGTCTTATCATTTTATTTTACCCTCTTCAGTGATTTGTTCCTGGTGTCTTCAAACTGGGCAGATGAAACTTGAAAAAAAAATATGTGCATTCATATTAGATTCTCCATCTCAAGCAAGTACATCATATCATTGTTGAGTGTCATAATCAAGTTTCACTCGGTTTCATTATGGATTACTAGCTGGTTAAGGCTCTTGTATGATGGACCGGCTTGCACCTGCATATTTGTGAGGGATTGAGAACATCAACAGTGTCTCTTGGCATACTGAAAACCTAAAAGAATCAAGGAAATCACTAATCACCATGACACGCTATGGGGTAACTTGCAAGATTCGTTCACAAGACTTTGTTTTTGCAAATTAACTTTTGCAAAAACTAACCTGCCTTACCACAGTAGCGAGGAGATACCCCTTTGGGGTGATTCAGGCGCTTTACAAATTATTATAACATAACATAACATAACAAAGAAATAAACATAAGTTACTGATTAAACAAGCCAGAGCCAGCTATTATCAGTCAACAAGTTTTGATCAGAAAGAAAAACACTATAAATACTGCTCCATCACCCCAATTTCTAATCTATTGAAAAATATTAGCAGCGTACTTGATATTTGGGGTGGGCAAAAATGTTATGTTGAAAGAAATGCACGCTTTTGTTTGGGGGAAATAAGTTCATTATCCAAACTGGAAAAACTGGCATTTCATAATGCCTAAATTTTATGAAAATATTGAGTAGATGTTTGGCGTTGGAATTATTGACTTCTCATAATACATTTAAAGCTGATATTTGAGTGGTAGTTCATGTTGAGTTAGGGTTTCTTACTGCTGGTGTTACCTTTTGATGGCAGAGACCACGGCTGCAGCTATTTCATCACTCATACAGAGGTTTTCATTATCTGTATTGATAAAGGCTTATGTGACATTGATATCCCTACTGCGGCCTGAGCTTGTAACGAGATAACCTAAAGGATATGTCTTCTCTCTAAACATGTAATGTCTCTGTTATCCGAGCAGCAGTTCCTGCCTCTGAGCCTGTGAGATCCAACCTTTAGATCATGATGGCAATGTAACTTTTCCTTTTCCCTCCATGCCCGGTCCAAGTAAATTCTGATATACGGCGGAGAATCTACATTAAAGGCCATGCCAAAGTGAAGTCAATGAGAAGGGCGATCCACTTAGACCCGACTTGGGTGTAGAGATACCGGGGCCGGAATAGAAAAAGACTGGCCAGAATCCCAGCACCAAAGACTGACCACTGTGTGTTTCTTCCCTCTGAAATGGGGAATAAACAATGCTCGGACATGAAGCTAGTGGGGTCTTTAGCAGTGGCGTAACGAAACTTGAGGAGGCCTCTCTGAGGCTCCGCTCTGGATTTAATCAGTCAAATGGGAACTCTTTTGAGTACAGCCTAATAGTTTCCATTCCCTGATGTGGCCATCAGTGAATAGGGAATAACGCTACACACGCTACAAGGAGGAGGGTCGGACAGGGATACGCCTAACAACTACTAGAGCCCCGACCTCAAAGGGGATTGCGTTGTTGCATTGCAGAGTACTGTGCTGAGAGGGCCACCTGCAGCTCGGGCCCCACCCCGTGCGGCGGGGGCCTATTTAACGCCACTGGCCTTTCGAGGAAAGTTTTTCACCATTTCGGATAAAAAAGTAGAAATTGTCTGCCACCTCTGAGCAGTTGGAAAGGTTCCGCGAGGGTGCCTGTGGGCGTATGAGATCAGCATTCAGGTGTCCATGGCGTGCTCGTGCCTGTCTGTCTGGGGTGATCGTTGTCCGGTCCTCCTGGACTACTGCAAGGGGTGGGGAACAGACAATCCTGTGGGTTTCAGCCCTTGGCCAGCAGCGTTAGAACTATGCCGGTGTCTCTGCAACCATTACAATTATACATAACTAATAATAATAACAATAGCAATATTAATAATACATTTTAATAATACATTTGATTGGGTTTACAAGTACATCCCATAAAACCCCATAAAACATTGCAATAAAGGACTAAAATATAGACATTGATGCACATTATTGCTTTATACATATTAACAAACTCACGAGGGAAGTCATTTACAAGAAAAGAGAAGAGCATTTTTTATTGCACTTAAAAAAATTGCAGCCTCGCGTCCTTAAGTTTACTACTCTTTACATGTTAAAGTCCCTCAGAAGCGTTTGCCGTGCCCTATAAAGCCCAGGCGACAGTCCAAAATGGCTATAATCCAAGTCAAAAAAGAAAAAATGATTATTGTTGGTTAGGGTCTAGGTATTCATATTGTTTGGGTTAGTCTTGTTGTTGTAGGTGATATCAGTACACGATGCACAAGAGGGCTCAGCCAACAGACAAACTTTGGTCATTACTGATACTAAAGGCTGTCAATGCTACCTTCATAAGACTGGTAAAACCAAAGCTTGATGCCTGCTTGTTTTCAGCCACATTGATCAATTGAGGTAGGGAGGCATGGGGAACATCCATTATGACGCTGTGTTTACACCGCACTACCATTACAACGCTGGTTTTACAACGCAAGTCGTTACCACGACTTGCGCTGGAGGGCGCTCAAGGATAAGAAATAGTAGATTTACTATTCCAACACCTTCCCTACTGTACGTAGGCTGGTGTTGGAATAGTAAATCTTACTATTCCTAAGTCCAGCACCCTACAGCCCAAGTCGTGGTAACGACTTGCGTTGTAAAACCAGCGTTGTGATGGTAGTGCGGTGTAAACACCGCGTTGTATTGACATACAAACGGAGGCATTATGTTTGGCTTTATTATTGATTGGCTCTAATTTGGCAAACTTTTTAGCAGTAGAGCTCTTGCAGGGGCGACTCCTCCGTTGGAGAGAGAGCGTTGCTTCACTTGAGTTACCCCCCAAATAATGAAAAGTAAAATGGTAATACAGTACCATTTTATTTTTCATCCGGGGTGGGGCCGCTCCTCAATGACAGCAGCACGGGGGGAGGATGTGCTGTGTTTACACTTTTCAAAAAGCGCATGTCTTTTTGGCCAGCCGTCTTGCGATGGCCAGCCACACGACACTGGGTCAGAGTAAGTGTCCTTGGGAGCACCAAGAGAGCAGCACCAGGATTGGTGCCCACACTGCCACGTCTGGGGGTTGTGGCTGAGAAGAGGTCAGGAGCTGAAGTCAGAGTACTTTGGTTAAGGTAAGTTCTTTTTTTAATTAAAATGTTTACGCGCATCCGCCCGCCTGCCCACCCCCCTACTCTCCGTAGAAGCCACCCGTCACTCGAGCTATGAGACCAGTGCCTTTGGCACTCATTAGAGTTTACAACAGAGCCGTAACAACTTTAGACTCTGAATGCTAGTAGAATCAAAACCCTTCTCCAGTCTTGAGCACTGCCTGTGTATTGAGTTTGGGAATATTATTAATGATTGTCTTCGCCTGGACAAGTACAATTTGATTCCTTGGCTCAACTACATATGTTCCACATATGATGAGGTTTTTAAGCTAAATGTCCGTGATGACCCCCTTTGTGCTTTGGACATCCCAAAAAACGAGTTAAAACACCTGTACTTGAGGGCTAAGGCACAAAAGCGTTGTTCTGCCACTAGCCAGCTCTCTACTCTCCGTTTCTATAACACATATAATCTGGCTGAACCTGGTTTTGCTGAATATCTAAAAATGGTAACCATACGATCACACCAGTTTGTTCTTACCAGATTACGTATGGGTATAGTTCATTTGCTTGTTGCCTGTCCGCACATCCAACTTCACACCCCTTGTCCGTGTGACGGATCTTCCAAACAGAGCACCGTGCACTTTTTATTGATTTGCCCTTATTATCTACAACTCCGGATTAAATACTTGAAACCACTTTTTAAAAAATATAAGGTATCCTCCGTGGAAACAGCTATGAGCCTTTTATTCGCACTTGCCAAACCTGATGTGTGCTTTTTTACGGCTGTATATATTTTAAAATCTATATCTTTTAGGAAAAGTATGTCCTTTTAACAGGATGTTGTAAAATTGTAAATGTAAACTGTAAATGTTGTGATATACAGCTGCACTTTTATGATTATTTTATATTGATCGAATAAAGTTTTTGAAATCGAAAATCGAAATCGAGTTTGGGAAGTGAATGATTCCCTCAAGAACAGTCCTTCGGCAGTACATGATTTTGTTTTACTAGAAATGTTACATTGGGTCCTTTAAGGCATTTATAGGATTACCTTTGTGCTGTGTGGAAGCACCAAAGGCTATGATGAACTGCTCCCATATTTGCAAGAGAATTTGGTGAGGCATTTCATTGTGACTTCGACCAGGACAGTCTTAGAATTGCCCAGTGAGACCACTTGAGCTTTATCATTTCATGCTCAAGACCAGTAGCATGCAGCCAAATCTTCCTGATTGCAGACTGATTTCTGAAAACGATATCATATGACTTCTGTTGAGGGTTGAAAAACTCAACAGCACGATAATACTCTACTATCACGGACAGAAATCATTGGTGGCCAATACTGGTGGAAATTATCAAAAAACAACTAAGTTTTCCAATGTGTAGACCAGGTATTTCTAATGAGTCGATCACGAGCTACTGGTAGCTCGAAAACACCTTTAGAGTAGCTCGCAGCCTTGAGTTCATTTTTAAATAAGTACAGGGTCACATTTTCTTTTTTAAAGGTAAGGGAAGGTTGTGTTTATTTTACATTATTTTCATCTGGCTGCAGATAGCAGGGACTGATATTGAGCAGTGCTCCACTCAGATTTATGACCCATGTGGGTCACAGAGGTTCAGAACTGAAGCACTGAGGTATGTAACTCTTTAAAAAATTCCTTGCCAACTCAATATTGGAGCATGAGAACACAATTATGCTTATGAATGCTTTTAAATGGGAGTACATTCAAATGAAAAGTTAACTTAATGATTAAGTTAACTCTTCATTTTAATTTCCCCCATGACAAAGTGTTGCATTTACATACAACAGGTCACTTGCTCTCAGTGGCCATTAGACACTGTGCCATATTTATAACTGAAAAATAAAGTAATTGTCTTTAAATGGGAGAAATTAATAATGAATAAAAATATTTCTATAAAACATTAAGTCTTAGGGGGTGCCCCCCCGGGAATCGGGACCGCCAGCAATGCTTGCGGCGGTCCCGCACCCACAATTAGGATGCGCCCACCACACTGGCAGGCGCATCGCGCATGTGTAACATTGCGGCGGGTGGTGCTGAAAGCACCGCCCGCCGCAATGCCACAAAAGCAAGTTGTGCCTTTCAATGCAGAACGTGACAGGCACCGAGCGGTGCCTGCCACGTTGTACCATGAAAGGCAGGGGGGTACCATAGGTACCCCCCATGTGCACCGCCCACCCCCCAGAGTCCCTGGGGCCCGCAACGGGCCCCCGCAAGAAAACTCTGCATGCCTTTCCGTGGCGGCAATTCCGCAACGGAAAGGCATGTTTCCGCCCCCATTGTAATATGGCTGACGGTGTCTAGCAGACACCGCCACCATATTGAACCCTTTTCCACCCGGTTGACCGGGTGGAAAAGTGGCGGACGGTCTTTCCAACAACCACGGAGCCCCCAGCCATCATAATATGGCGGGGGGTCTTTGCTGTATGGATGGCCGGCGGTGACTACTGCCGGCCTGGCGGGGGCAATCCGCCCGCCATCCTAATGGGACCCTTAATGTTTTTCTCCACTTCCAATTAAGCAAAATACGTCTTAATATTTTATGAAGCATGTTTCTTCAATTTAAAGTCCTCCCAATTAAACAGATGGCTGTATGTTTCTGTTAAAAATATGGCATCATGTCTGTGGGCCACTGAGTGTTAGATGCCTGCTGTTTGCAAATGTGTCACTTTAAATGACAACATTCAAATGATGAGTTTTATGGAATCCATATAAACATAAAGTTAACTCTTCAGTTTAATTTTCCCCCATTTCAAAGTTTTGCATTTACACACTATAGGCCTCTTGCTCTCAGTGGCTGGTTGACAGGTTGTCATATTTAAAAGTGCATCCATTTTTATAAGTGAGAGATATTTTAAGCTAGAAAAGTGTTCCATACCATGAACATTTTTGCAGATCATTTTTCAGCTCTTTAAATTTCTCCCATTTAAAAAAAATGGTTATATGTTTGTGTTGAGTAATGTTGCCACATATGGCAAAAGGTATGTCCTCTGCCACAAGTGCATACAACACAGGCTTTCATTCACCCGTACTCATATATCCCACTCATATGCACACATATTCATACATCCTCAAAGACCACGCACTCACTGACACCCATGCTAGCCCTCTCAAAGTGCTCCTAGTCAAACTAGTTTGTTCAAACCATAGTATCTGGCTCTATGGACAATAGCCTTAACCTCTTCGGTGCTCATGACGAGCCGGCTCGTCATGCGTCACAGTGGAGCTGTGCTCATGACGAGCTGGGCTCGTCATAACAGCTGCGTCTCGCCTACGCGCAATTGATTCCTGTGCGGGAGAATTAATCACTGGGCGGGCCGTGACGAGCCCAGCTCGTCATGAGCACAGCTCCACTGTGACTCATGACGAGCTGGGCTCGTCACGAGCACTGCGGCGCCCCGCCCCCCCTGCCCCCCGCACCGTGGGGGAATTACCCCCGCATCGAAGGGGTTAAAGTCAATTAAGCTGGGCGTGCGGGTGTCTGGTAACATTGCGCGAGTGCCTTGGCCTTCAGTAGCTCACAATGATTTCCACTGATCAGATGTAGCCCTCACTACAGAAAAGGCTGGAGACTCCCGGTATAGTTTGTCAATCAAATTTTAATGGGTAAAAGTGTAATCATCCCTGCAAATTTCCATTCATTACAATTGCCTACTATAGGCCATGGTGTCAACAGAAAGGTGATACTGTATGTCATAAGCACATCTCTACTTTTAAAATAAGCCACCTTGAGTAGTTGTGTTTCCTGATAAATCATGCGCATACAACTGATTTAGCAGCCATTCATTTGTACGACTGGTCAGTGATGGCTGCCAAGATTATTATTTGAGTGGGTACCAGAGGAATATGAACATCTATGAGTCCAGAATCACATTGTGTCTGGTTTTTCAAATTCATCTTTTTTCCAAATGAAATGCGTTTTTTCTGTGTAGTCCAGCTATCTATTGGTTAGTTTCAGTGTGGCCATTCAGTGATAGTAAAGATTCCCTGCACCCTCCTGAACGTCAGCATCCCCTTTTGAAAAGTGTTCTTATTCGTAGGCGATTATTCAGATTCAATGACATGTGGGGGGTGTTGTATTCCATTTTAGGCATATGTTGACATTGATTCAGCTTTATATTGCGGATACTCCAAGAGCAGATCTCCATTTATGACATACGATATTCTGGTCACAAGCGTCTGGTGATTAATTAGTCTGTGATAAGGGGTTATCTATCTTTTCATTGTCCTCTTAAAGACCTTCTGTCTGAAACAACCCTGTCTAGGGGTTGTCTGAATGGAAACCTCATGGCTAACGTAATATATCCATATCTGTGTCTAGATCAGTAGGGCTTCTACTCTGAATGGTATGTGGTTAGTACATAAGCAGTCTATGCAAGTGCGTGCTTGTGCTACGTTGTATGAAAAATCGGTAGTCACCCAGGTGGATGAAGGCAGGGACACAAATGGGTTTTTGTGATAATGACACAAATGGGTTTTTGTGATAATGAATGCATTTTGTTAATTTTAAATTTTTTTAGATAACACCTTGACCTTGTGGCTGTTTTGGTTTGTTCTTTTGATAGAAAAGACCAAAACGTTTTGGTTACCTATTTTGAAATTATAGATTGGCAGAGACACAAACACAAGCATGCACCCTCCCATGTCATTCTTATATATATATATATATATATATATATATATACAAAATAAAGAGCTTCCACTTACCCAGGGGTTCCTGCTTTTTCTTGTGAGGAAGAAGGTTCTTGCCATAATTTGCGCGTCGGTCAGTGACGCCCTACAGAGAACCCCCGCCTCAACTTGGGCTCGGACTGCGCTGACACGAACTTTTGCAGTTTCTCTACGCCAATGTTAATTGGAAGTTTTGAGCCCGCTGTGAAGTCTGGAGGAATGGTGACAGGAGTGCGGTCACGGTACCGCACACAGGGCGGTGTGCACAGTCATGCAGCCCCTGTTGTATACATCGCCAGATTTCTACAGCGGAGGCGGAAAGAGGGGACCAGAGGAAGAACTTTGTTTGTGTTCTGCGAAGCAGGAGCAATTCCTTTCACCCTGCAATCCACACCCCCGCAAATCCACCACGGGTGTTGATTTTCCCCCGAGCGATACCTCCGAGAATCCGGACATTGGGGATTCTGGGACCAGTAGTTTCCCAAGACTGAAGGGAAACTCACACAGGTGTGCGAACATTAACCAGGGGGCGGAGCAGGCCTATTTACTGTCAGGCTGAGAGGGGTGGGATTGACTAGCAGAGTGCTGTTGGAACTCGTGGGAAGCTTCGGGCGCTGATGACGGCTAACATCCAAGCCAGAAATGCTGCATTCGCCACAACATGCAAAATAAAGAGCTTCCACTTACCCCGGGGTTCCTGCTTTTTCTTGTGAGGAAGAAGGTTCTTGCCATAATTTGCGCATCGGTCAGTGACGCCCTACAGAGAACCCCCGCCTCAACTTGGGCTCGGACTGCGCTGACACGAACTTTTGCAGTTTCTCTACGCCAATGTTAATTGGAAGTTTTGAGCCCGCTGTGAAGTCTGGAGGAATGGTGACAGGAGTGCGGTCACGGTACCGCACACAGGGCGGTGTGCACAGTCATGCAGCCCCTGTTGTATACATCGCCGGATTTCTACAGCGGAGGCGGAAAGAGGGGACCAGAGGAAGAACTTTGTTTGTGTTCTGCGAAGCAGGAGCAATTCCTTTCACCCTGCAATCCACACCCCCGCAAATCCACCACGGGTGTTGATTTTCCCCCGAGCGATACCTCCGAGAATCCGGACATTGGGGATTCTGGGACCAGTAGTTTCCCAAGACTGAAGGGAAACTCACACAGGTGTGCGAACATTAACCAGGGGGCGGAGCAGGCCTATTTACTGTCAGGCTGAGAGGGGTGGGATTGACTAGCAGAGTGCTGTTGGAACTCGTGGGAAGCTTCGGGCGCTGATGACGGCTAACATCCAAGCCAGAAATGCTGCATTCGCCACAACATGCAAAATAAAGAGCTTCCACTTACCCCGGGGTTCCTGCTTTTTCTTGTGAGGAAGAAGGTTCTTGCCATAATTTGCGCGTCGGTCAGTGACGCCCTACAGAGAACCCCCGCCTCAACTTGGGCTCGGACTGCGCTGACACGAACTTTTGCAGTTTCTCTACGCCAATGTTAATTGGAAGTTTTGAGCCCGCTGTGAAGTCTGGAGGAATGGTGACAGGAGTGCGGTCACGGTACCGCACACAGGGCGGTGTGCACAGTCATGCAGCCCCTGTTGTATACATCGCCGGATTTCTACAGCGGAGGCGGAAAGAGGGGACCAGAGGAAGAACTTTGTTTGTGTTCTGCGAAGCAGGAGCAATTCCTTTCACCCTGCAATCCACACCCCCGCAAATCCACCACGGGTGTTGATTTTCCCCCGAGCGATACCTCCGAGAATCCGGACATTGGGGATTCTGGGACCAGTAGTTTCCCAAGACTGAAGGGAAACTCACACAGGTGTGCGAACATTAACCAGGGGGCGGAGCAGGCCTATTTACTGTCAGGCTGAGAGGGGTGGGATTGACTAGCAGAGTGCTGTTGGAACTCGTGGGAAGCTTCGGGCGCTGATGACGGCTAACATCCAAGCCAGAAATGCTGCATTCGCCACAACATGCAAAATAAAGAGCTTCCACTTACCCCGGGGTTCCTGCTTTTTCTTGTGAGGAAGAAGGTTCTTGCCATAATTTGCGCGTCGGTCAGTGACGCCCTACAGAGAACCCCCGCCTCAACTTGGGCTCGGACTGCGCTGACACGAACTTTTGCAGTTTCTCTACGCCAATGTTAATTGGAAGTTTTGAGCCCGCTGTGAAGTCTGGAGGAATGGTGACAGGAGTGCGGTCACGGTACCGCACACAGGGCGGTGTGCACAGTCATGCAGCCCCTGTTGTATACATCGCCGGATTTCTACAGCGGAGGCGGAAAGAGGGGACCAGAGGAAGAACTTTGTTTGTGTTCTGCGAAGCAGGAGCAATTCCTTTCACCCTGCAATCCACACCCCCGCAAATCCACCAAGGGTGTTGATTTTCCCCCGAGCGATACCTCCGAGAATCCGGACATTGGGGATTCTGGGACCAGTAGTTTCCCAAGACTGAAGGGAAACTCACACAGGTGTGCGAACATTAACCAGGGGGCGGAGCAGGCCTATTTACTGTCAGGCTGAGAGGGGTGGGATTGACTAGCAGAGTGCTGTTGGAACTCGTGGGAAGCTTCGGGCGCTGATGACGGCTAACATCCAAGCCAGAAATGCTGCATTCGCCACAACATGCAAAATAAAGAGCTTCCACTTACCCCGGGGTTCCTGCTTTTTCTTGTGAGGAAGAAGGTTCTTGCCATATATATATATATATATATATATATATATATATATATATATATATATATATATATATATATATATACAAGGACCGGCCATTGTATTTTATACATCTCATTTCTTTATTTTTTATACACTCACTCATTGGAGTCTGAGCATTTTAATGGAACTGTCCCCGGTTTGCTTGAGGGGCGAAGCCACACCCACCCGCCATCCTCGCCTCAGGGTCACACGGTGTTGTTAATCACTTACATTCCATTCTTTGTGGTTTTTTGACTATAGATTTGTTAATGAATGTCTTCACTGCATTTGTATGCATGTGATCCTTATGGCCTTTAGCGGTGGATAGTTTGCCTTTTGATAAATGTGTTATTGTGTAGCTCTTAAGGTGACTGCTGCAGAGCAGCCTGCTCTCCATCAAGGACCCAAGAGCCAGTAAAAACCCAAGAACCTTAGAGCCTGGGCAAGGTATATTGTATGGGCCCTGTTCAGAAAAAAAAGTTACATGTATCCTCCATTTTTAAGTAAATCCAAACCTTCTTAATGTCAACAGTATTGAATTATACATAAATCTTTCAGAAATAGGGTACAGAAAAGCAACCGTAGCAGGAAAAGGACAGAGAGATGCAACTGTATAGTGAGGTGAAGTAGAGGAACAAGGGAAGTAGAGGGATAGATGAGGTGAGACAGGGAGAGACATAAGGTAAAGCGAGAAAGGCTAGGACACAAGATAATAAGATACAGAGATAGAAAGAGGAGGAGGTAGTTAGCGAAAGAAAGGTAGAGAAATAGGGAACACTTTAGAGTGAGGTAGACAAAGGGAGGGCTAAGGAAATGTGGAGAGAGGAATGGAGTCCATTGAGGGGTGCGGCAGTGAAAGAGGTGAGGTAGTGAGAGTATAAGGAATGCAAGTTAGAGAGGTTGGTCAGGCAGAGGGGAGCAGAATGCGAAGTGAGGTATAGAAAGTCAGGCCATGTAATAGAACAGTGAGGCAGAGAGATTGGTAGCAAGAGAAGCATGAACGGTAGAAAGAGAGAATGGGTGCAGAGAGAAATGAGGTGATGTCAAGAAAGAGAGGTGAGGTTCATGCAGTTCTACAAAGAGGGAAAGGGAGAGAGAGAGAGAGAGAGAGAGGGGGAGAGAGAGGTGAGGTAGTGAGACATAGTATGGGCCACAGTTGAGCTAAAGAGATGTACAAACTCAGAGAGAGACGTGAGGCAGGGAGGGTGAGTTGAAAAGGGGAAGGGGTACAGAGAGATGAGTAAGAAGAGATACAAGAGGTGAAGGCAAAGAAAGAGAGGCAGTGAGAAGAAGTAAGGTATAGAGGGGAGGTGGAGATAACAAGTAGAGAGAGGGGAGGTGGAGAGGAGAGGTAGGTAGAGATGTGAGGTAGAGATAAATGATGTACAGAGTGGTGAGGTATAAACTGTTGAGGTAAAGAGGGGTGAGAGACATGAGGTATAGAGAAATGTAGAGAAGCAGTGAGGTGATGTAAAAAGAGAGGATTTAAGAGGGGGGTGAAGGAGGGATGTGGTCAACCGCTCATTATGGCGGACACACCATAGATTCGCTCTGTCAGGAGAGTGAATATCTTCAGGGCCAGACTGGCTGAAGCAGGCACTGGGCATTTCCCCGGTGGGCCGGAGGGGTGGGGACCGGTTTTGTGTCTGTGGGGCAGGTTTTGTCACTAGGTGCGGTTTTATAGCAGTGCTGCAATACTGTCACCCTATAACAAAAGCGGGAGCGGTGCTTCTTCCTAACACCCCCCTCCGCTCCCAGGTCAGGTCGAGCAGCAATATGCAAGGGCTGGGGCCGGTTGAGCAGCAATCTGCCAGGGCTGGTTGCTGTTCTCAGTCTGGCCCTGAATATCTGTGATAGTACGGCAAACCCAGCTAAGGCTGCCCAGTGGGGAGGGGGGTTTGGTGGGGACTCAACCCGACAGACCCCTGGAAACCCCTACTGACTGTCCTGGAGGCCTGCAAACAAAGTGGGAGCTGGCAGACACATCCTGGAAAAGTTGCGGAGCAGGGCCGTGGCACACTCCCCAGCCAGCGAATGTCGCTTCTGCATCGGGCCCATGAACCAAGGCTTGCCTCGCTGCCGGAGGAGTTGCTGGGGACCTCATTGCACCCCCTAAATTCAGGTGAGGAGGGGCCCGGAGATAGCCCCAAGAGCCTGAAGACAGCCGTGGAGGCCTGCGGTAGGGACTGAGGCTAGAGGCTGCAACTGGGCACCACAGGGGATGAGGCCCGCTGACCCTTCATGCCCAGCGGTGCTATTAAACATGGAGGAGGCCAGCGTAGGCCCTTCCTTCTGGATTAATAACAGATGAAGAGGAGCAGCAGAGATCCTCATGAAAGACCGACAGTGGCCATAGGGAGCCACAGGGCACACAGGGGCCTGATAACACATTCAAGAACACTGCGAAGTGGAGCCTGCCCAACACCGCTTGATACACACTGGGACAGGGGGGTGCTGGCAGCCCCTCACTCTATTGATGGCTGCCTCCCACCCAGACACACCACAAAAAATAGGGGCCTTGAGGTTAACCCAGACCAATGCAGGCAAAACCACGGTGCCGCAGATTATGACCATAACGGGCAGTGAACCCATTCTATTCACAGAAGATGACAAACCCAGGGCCCTAAGATGCCAGGCACCACTGCGCCGGCAACCTCAACTGGTGGAGCGACCATGCGACAGATAAGAGTCGCGGGACAGAGGTGCAACCGTAGCTGGCCACAACCTGCCCCATTAAAACTAACCAGAGGCCAGGCCCCTCTACCACATCCCATAGAGAAGGGGAAACCAAAAATGGCAATGACCACCCAACTGACCAAAATAGGTAAATACCCCACCCCTACACAGAAGGCACCACTGGAAACTAACCTCCATCAGATACCACATTCTCACAAGTCACCCCAGAGAAAATCTTACAAGCTATCTTTGAGATGCACTCCATCATTGAAACACAGATGAGGGGGTTAGACTGGAGCTGAGATTGCTCTGCCAATACCTACGTAAAGCCTATAGAGCTACAGAAGCCGAACAGTGAATCTCCATGGCAGAAGATATGGTCCGAAAATTTACCACAAACATTGCCTGCCTGAAAGACACAGTACGATACCTCGAACACAGGGTCAAGGACGCAGATGGATGCTCTTGATGGAACAACCTATGCCTCATTGGCATACCAGTGGGTGCAGAGGGAACCCACCTCAAGGTGTTCGCTACTCTTTGGCTTAAGACATAAATGCCCACAGATGCCTTTTCACCATGTTTTTTCATCAAGAAGCACACAGATCCCTGTGCCTGGAGCCTCCATACAGCTGATGAGTGCTTAATTCTTAAACTATGCTGATCGAGACAACATTCAGAGACAAGCTAGACTTTAGGCCTACCTAACGCTTGACTTGGCGACAATCAGCATATATCTGAACTATACACTGCAGATGCAAAAACAGAAGTCCTTCTCGAACATGAAACAATAGCTGAGCGAGATGTAGCTGATATATAGGCGGATGTAATCAGCCAAGCTGAAAATCATACATGAGAGAAAGCCTAACTTCTTTGAATTGCCGCAGGCTGCAGGGGATTCACTGGATATATGGACATCAAGCCGCAGAAGCCCCACCCAGGGATCTAGCACCAGGGAGCGCCACCCGCAGCAACTGTCCCCCTGCAATGGACTGCAGGGCAAATTGGGATGCCAGCAACGACGACAGCAGCAATCCAGAAGGAGAGATGTAGCAACGCACTGCAGCCAATCCCTTGACACAGACAAAGGCAGCCACACAAGTGAGCACCCAACGACATCTGGTGGCCCACGGGGTAACCCTGGCCCCCGAGATTTCCATGCAGAATGCCACCAATTAAACTCTACCTATCCTTTTTCAAATGACTAATTTATGTCCCTTGGTTCTGAGAGTTGGATGGCCAGGAGGAGAATGGATAGACCGCATGGGGCCACCATGACACACACAACATACATAGCATGGACCAACTGCAAAGGCACATTCCATGATCCATATGGTTGATTGTTCGATGTGAGACCTGAGCCACATATTCCCATGACAAATGTTTCTATGGTTGGGAAGGGGTGGTCCACCCGGACCAAAGCAGATTCATGCCAGGATGTAGCACACAACACTGCATGTGATGACTGAATGCATCAGCAATGGCCTATGAAGCCTCATACCACAGAGCTCTGGTTTCAATAGATTTTAGTAGGCACTTGATTCGGTCAGATGCAAGTTCATGTTTCACTTGCTGGAATGAATGAATTCCGGGCCACGCTTCCATTGATATGTCTAGGTGCTATACTCCATGCTATGACCACGAGTGAGAGTCAATGTAGAACACTCCCCAAGCTTCCAGATTGAATGAGGGACTAGATAGGAATTCCCTGTCACCCCTCCTTTTTTGCCCTAAGTATTGAGCCACTGCTGAAGTGGATCAGAGACATTCTGCAGCACACATAGAACGAGGAAATCACCTCTTGTGATTGTTTATGTGCAGGAAGGTATCCCTGGACAGGAATACAGCTCTTCCTTCCAGGTCAGAGTTCAGTAGATGTCCTCTCACCTGTGGGAAGATGGCTGTCAGGCAGAGACCAGCTATGGTTGCACAGCAGTCCTCTGAGGACTATGCGGAGCACTCCCTTCCTTGGTCATAGAGAACTTGGAACTGGAGCCACAAGTGGTTCAGCAGCTCCCACTTTTATACAGTCAAAGCAGCCAGGGGGAGTGGATTCTCTCTCTGCGCTCTCTGAACCTGTTTAGGTTGGTTCTACTTACTTGTCTTTCGAGGAGGTCTCCCTAATACAGCCTTTGTGTGGACAGATGCTCCTCACAGCAGGGTCATCTCCAGTTTGGAGCAACCACAAAAGATGCAGAAATAGTCCTAAGCTATCTGCAGTCAACAGCCACACTGACCTATGATTATGAAAGCAACAAAGACTGGCCTCTCTTATGGACCCTTCACACTCTCTACAATAGAGACTGCAGTCCCCCCATTGATCCATTCATCTACCAAATTGTAGGGCTCGGGAATACTAATCAGAAGATCCCCACAGTAAAATGACCTAAGGGATTGTCTAAAGCGATACCTGACTCCTCTTAGTCCATATCTGTTTCTAGGTTTCCTCCATCAAGCTTCAGGAATGTCAGCAAAACACATCCACTGTCTGGAAAAACAACCTTACCTCCATCTTGTGGACACGGACAGACTAGCGGCTTGCAAAATGGGACCCATAGGTCTCCATTGCTCTGGTAAACTCCCACACAATGTATGCACCACACAGACTACATATATATTCACACGCATAACATGCACTGGAATGTTAGCATTTGGAATGGAATAGTAAATAGAAGCAGAAATTTATATGAGTGGGATAGTCGGCCTTTACTCCTGCCACACAGATAAAAGTGCCAGCCATAACTACTGATTCACACAACATGGTATGCTGCCATGACCGCTCTACATGCCAAACTCATGACAGTAGTGGTAGTTCATTGTCCAACACATGAGGACACACTTTTTTTGTTTGAATAGTTTTGTTCATTTTTCGAACAATAACAGGCAACAAAACAGTAATGACAGTGCTCATGCCAAAAGTTGGCCAATATGAAATATGAAACCAGCAGTGATCCCCACTTTACCCACATTAACAGATGACACAGGCAACATAAACTTACATCCACATATAAGCAGTTCAGTCAGAGGAGCGCCCGAAAGGTATACATCACTCAGGGCTAGCACTAGAAGTGAGTCAAATTCTTTCTCTGATAGTGTATCCACCATTATACGCCAATCCTTAATGTCCTCAGAGGCCCTTTTATCTGTGCGTGCCATTTTGAGCAGTATTCAGGGCCGGACTGGCTGTAGCGGACACCGGGGATTTTCTTGGTGGGCCAGAAGGTTGGGTGCCAGTTTTGAACCTGTGGGGGCCGGTTTTGTTACTGGGTGCCAGTTTTGCAGCAGTGCTGCAATATCGGCCCCCTTTAACAAAAACGTGTGCAGTGCTTCTCACTAGCATGCCCCCAAACCCTCTCACCGACTACCGTGGCCAGTTGAGCAGATTGCCAGGGCTGGTTGCTGTTCCCAGTCTGGTCATGGCCGTATTTCTTCCACCAACAGTCATTCGCTGACATCTTGGTACCATAGCATTATCTCAGGATCTCAGGGCTGGGTCCAGTGAATCATTATTCTACATTTTGCTAACTGCAGCACCAGGGATGCGAACTGAAAGCAGATTTTTAATTTTTTGGGGTCTATAGTATAAGCCCAGTATACAGTGCTTCAAGGAGCAGTCAACCGTGAGTGATGGTATCACAGACACAGCATCATTTACCACCCTCCAACAGTCCCTAATAACTGGACATGACCATAACATATGATTAAGGCTCCCTGTTTTCCGTTTCTACTGATTTTTAAAAATAAATACAGTCAGAAAACATTTTCTTCTTGTCTGTATTTATTTTTAAATGTGGATAAAAACAGAAATTGGGTTACTTTTTAAGTAATTGTAAATACTGCCTGCCATGACTGCCAGGTCAATAGCTGTGTGAATTGATAGGTGAGGGGGTTAAAAAAGAAAGGGATTTTAGTATAGCAGCTTTAACACCAGTAGATATGCACAAGGTTGATACTAAAATGTGCATTATTCATATAAGTGCATTGATTTATCTTCTGCGGATGTTCACAGCACTGAAACCTGGTAGGCGTTCAAGCATGAGTGCATAATTATCGGTTAAATAAACGTGGAAATACATCAATTTCAGCTTAGTTTTTCCACAAAACCCAAAATAAATATGGATAAATACAGATAAAATTAGGAAAAAATAAATATGTATAAATACAGACAGAAATGTCAAAAAAATAAATATCGTAAAACCGGAAGCCCTACAATCTCTTTTAGTGCTTGTACCTGGCACTTGCTTGGGACGCTGTTTCCTGCTTTCTGCTGAAGCTCGCCGCACCCGCTCCGCGGGTGCCGCTTCGTCGTCCTTGTTGGGGGCTGGACATTGGCTGCTCCACCCGGCGCTGCTGAGGAGAAGGGCTTGGGTGTGAGGCACAGCGGGGCTGCGAGCGTGTGCAGGGACTCCATTGTCCAGGAGTCCCTGCGTGACCCTGCCAGACCTTCCGGTCCGCTCTCCCCGTTGGCCCGCCCACCGCCCTTTGGAGGGTACTTTATCTCTTTCTCCTGACTTCTCCCTGGGACGCCACAATCTCTTTTAGTGCTTGTACCTGGCACTTGCTTGGGACGCTGTTTCCTGCTTTCTGCTGAAGCTCGCCGCACCCGCTCCGCGGGTGCCGCTTCGTCGTCCTTGTTGGGGGCTGGACATTGGCTGCTCCACCCGGCGCTGCTGAGGAGAAGGGCTTGGGTGTGAGGCACAGCGGGGCTGCGAGCGTGTGCAGGGACTCCATTGTCCAGGAGTCCCTGCGTGACCCTGCCAGACCTTCCGGTCCGCTCTCCCCGTTGGCCCGCCCACCGCCCATTACGGTTTCTATATTTAGGAACAGGACTCCCGCAGCGCGGGACGCAGCTCGGGGCGAAGACCGGGCTAAGAGCGGGCCGTTTGAGGCCGTTAGAGGCTGGGAGAGACTGGACTGGGCCCCTTCTCTTACGCCCTAGCTTGCCTTCTTCCAAACTGGTATCGCCCATTACCCCCGTTTAGGCTGGTAGTCTATTTTTGTAAATATGTGTACTCGTGCTACCCGCAGTAGGACGGCTAAGGGGGGGATGGTTCACAATGGTCCTATGGATGATTTTATTACACGCACAAATATTGCCATAGACCAAGAGATTACCAAACTTCAAACTAGAGTGTCCCTTGACTTGGCGGCTGCTAGGAAATTGTCGTTAGATTTTGCTAACTCCAAGAAATCTTCCCTAGGGCATATAGCATCAGCCATCACTCCGAAGCGTTTGCACAACCAACAGTGTGTAACAACGATGGCGGATGTTCATGACACTCCGGTTTTGCCTATCCCTTCGCCACCCTTGTGTCCACTACCTTTGTCCGGAAGCCTGTCCACTTCTGTGGTTAGCCCTCACCACCATCTTACCCCCATTTCTCATTCCCCAGATATTTCCGATGCGTCCACTTGCTACGGTAGATTTGACAGTATTAAGGACAATCTGCACAAAAGAAAGTGCTCCCCTAGATCGACTTCCTCACACAAGAAGGCTAAAATTATGGGGGCACACATATTTAACGTTGCTAACATCCCTGTTAATGGTAGTTTGGGAAGGCATGATACTCTCCCACAGGCTCCTCTGTGCACTGATAATGACGGCGTAGCACCGGCTGCCACCAAAGGCAATATACCCATAGAGAAAATAGATCTCTACCTAAACGACCAGGAGGGGAGGGAAGGGGAATTCATAGGAGTAGTTTGGGAAACCCTAAAAAGCCTCTTATCTCCCCTGGATTTAAGACTCTCTCGAATCGAGAACCATCTCTTAGAGATGGAGAAAAGTATTATAGCCTTGGCTACACTTGGCTTAAGAGGTCTTGAACACCAAGGTTTGATAGAAAATAACATTGCTCCTCAGGCTTTAATCCCTTCCCCTACAGCCCTGCATAGTTTAACTTCCCACTCGACTGCGCCTTGTTCCACACAGCCAATCCCAAAACCCCGTACCAAGGGAGGTCGCCACTACAAATCCTGCACCCCTGTCTGGGGCTAATATCCCAAATGCTCCCACCTCACAAATCCACTCTTGCACCAATATGGCTGCTCCTAGGAGGCAGAATCCTAGTAGTTCCACCCACTGGCCTACTCAGGGCTCCCAGAATAAAACTACCTTCTGTCCTACCTTGGGCCCACACAATAAGAGCAACTTTCGAGGGGGGTACATTGATCTCCCTCCAGAAGTCAATGACTATGTGGTGGTTTTGACAGGTGTGCCGGAGGCAGCGAATGGCCACCGCGAAAACCACTGGTCTCTAAAGAACAAGGTCATGCACTGGCTCAATACGTTCAGACCGATTTCTAATGGCAGGACGAGTAGAGTTAAAATGGTACGTAGAGTACCGTGGGTGGGTTCCACAAGGAAATCTATACCCGGCGATTGCATAGTCGTGATGTTTGAAGACCCACACACGGCTAATTATATTTGTTCCTGGGCTGCTGAGGATGGGGGTTTATCCATTGCCCCGAGGCCATTGTCCTTCTTTTATCCACCTCGAGATGTATACTCACACGGGGGCAATTGGTCCATGGTTCGTCATCAGCCCAGATGGGGGTATTACACTAAAGAGCACAATCCATCTAGAAGCTGGCTCGGGATACCAACCTCAAACAGGTACGACTGTCTTGAGGATGTTGATTGACTGTTTAAGCCCCCTGACCCGGCACCACCCGCTCAGCTTCCAGCACCTCTGGTGGAAGTTGTTTTTTTCCCCTTGTCGACTACCCTTGTTGGGACTAGCCCTGTCTCCCCTATCCAATCCAGGGCACAGGCCTTGTCTGTACAGGGTTCGCCGCATTCTCTTAATACCAATTGTACCAATAGTGCCATTGCAATTGTGTGCGAGACAGTTGCTGCTTCGACGTCCCTCACAATTCCTCTCCAGTTTTCCCGGCCTCTCGGCTCTAACACTGACCCCCCTGTCTTTGCTCCCTTGACCTGCAAGAGTTCCATAGATAATTCCCAGCTGAAGATCTTAAGTTGGAATGTGGCAGGGCTTGCTCGAAACATCGATAAGCCAGATTGGAACTCCTTTGTGGACCCTTTTGGGATCTGCCTCCTTCAAGAAACTTGGTGCTTGGAGCCCTTCCACAGGGTAGGTTTCACGACCTACTCTGTGCCAGCATCCAAACCACAGGGCAGCAAAGGCCGCCCATCTGGTGGCCTTCTTATCTGGGTCAGTATCGCACTGGGCCTATCCATAAGACACATTAATATCCAATCTCCCGACCTCATGAGACTCACTATACAGTGTCCCGGGGGCAGGAAGTTAGAGGTGTTTAATCTGTATCTTAGGGGGGCCAGGGGGGGGGAACTCATTGTTATCTTCAACTGGAGTTGAAGAGGAGCTCAGTGACTGCAACATTGACTCCCTTGTTGTCCTTGCTGGAGACCTTAACTGTTGTTTCGAACCGTTAGCCAGCGAAGACATCCTGGACATCTGGGAAGACGACGCTAAGAGAGGTATTCCCTTGCTCGCTCTCGATCCAATTAAAAAATGGACCCAGAATGTCATTAATCTTAACTCTCTTTGTTTAGAACATGACCTTAGGGCCACTAATGGTCGATCTAAATCGGATTCTAGGGGTGCGCACACCTATAATAGGGTGGGCCACACCTCTAGAATCGACTATATACTGCTAAACCATAACCTATGGCAGTACTTACATGATATGGAAGTCCAACAAACAACTGATAGCGATCATAATCCTTTGGTCCTAACCCTTGCCCTTCCGTGGGAAGTAGGGAATCCACCATTGCCTCGATTCAATTGGAAATCTTCCCACGAAGTTGTGCCATCTAATTGCGGTAGGCGATTAAAATGGGCGAAAGTTGTTGCGGACGAAAAAAGAATGGCCCAAGCTGGGAATATAATGTCAAAAGTAAAGCACCACCTAGGCGCGTCGGATTTCATTAACGATGTCCTTACGGTATTCACAGAGACTATCGCATCCCTCAGTAATTTGTTTATAGTTCCACAGGGTAGGGCTAGGGCCCTTCAGAGAACGGTAACTAAGGGTAGAGACCAATGGTACTCCTCTGCCTGTCGTGCAGCTAAAAGCGATCTTATCCGGGCGGTTGGAATTAAAGACTCTGCTCAGATCACACTCGCTAGGAAAAATTATAAAAAAGCTCAAGCAGTAGCTAGGGATACCCATGAAACAAATTTTTGGAGAGACCTAATGGACGCTAGCTCCAAAAAAGATACGAGGGGTTTCTGGGCTTTGCTCAGAGGCAGGGATAGGCCTGTCGACTCACTGCTGACATGTAACATCACAGGGGAGGCCTGGTTTGCACATTTTTCCAAGCTCTACTCCATTCCAAGAGGGGTTCCTGGACAGAATAGGGGTTCCAGGCACAGTATGCCGGTAGCTAATACAGACATTGACCACACCTTTGCAGCCAAGGAGGTTGAAGGAGCAATTAGGTGTCTTGTTCCTAACAAGGCGGCAGGTCCAGATGGTGTCCCTGGCGATTTGCTCCGGATCAACACGGAGGTGTGGAGCTCACTTATCGCCCTACTTCTGAATGAGGCCATGTCTGGTGGATGCCTACCGGACTCGTGGAGGGGTGCGGAAGTCGTCCCGATTTTTAAAAAAGGCTGTAGGGACGACCCTGCCAACTACCGTCCCATAAGCCTGCTTGATTCTACCCAGAAGGTAGCAGGGAAAGTAGTTTTAGGGAGGATTTTGCAGTGGGCCGAAGAAAAGCAGGTTTTGTCTGACTTTCAGGCCGGTTTTAGATCAGGAACTGGCACTATTGAGCAGACATTCCGATTTTTAATGCTTTATTGGAAAGTGGTCATACTGGGCAAAGGCAGTCTATATCTCGCATTTATAGACCTGCGGACTGCCTTTGACCTAGTCCCACGTAACCAATTGTGGGTTGTTCTTGAGGGTTTGGGCATCCCCCCGTACTTGCTGGCTTTGCTCATCAAGTTCCACGAAAGCAACTTTGCTCAAATCAGATGGGGCGCACAGGGCCAAAAAACATCTCTGTAGACAGGGGTGTCCGCCAGGGGTGTGTGCTAGCCCCCACTCTGTTCTCACTCTACCTAAACGGAGTGGTGGAGTACCTCCTTAAATTACCAGCAGACGCACCCTCCCTGGCGGGCAGGAAGATACCAACTCTCCTGTTTGCAGATGATACCCTGCTGATTTCGAAAACCCCGCTAGGCCTCCAAACGTTGCTTTCAAGGGTCCAGGATTTTTGAGACTCCAGGGGTTTGGTTATTAACATAAGCAAAACCAAGTTCCTGGTCTTGAATCCCCCTAGGAAGGCAGTACACCCCCCAACCCTTGACTCAGTCCCACTCGAAAGGGTAAGGGAATTCGATTATCTAGGCATCCGACTCTGCGACTCTATGAGTTGGAAGGCTCACCATCAAAAAATCATTCTGACTCATAGGAGGGTCACAGGCGCATTATTAAAAGAACATCGTGCCTCACCCCTTAAACCCAGTGGGGTGATATTAGATATATATAGGGCAAAGGCGGTGAGCGCGGCGTTGTATGGGGCAGAGCTCTGGGGTACACAGAAATTTGATACCCTGATCCACCTTGAGAACAAATTTCATAAAGATCTAATGAGGCTACCTCACAGCACTCCCACTCTCCCTCTCCTATTTGATACAGGTACACGCCCCATATCCGAGCAAGCTAAGCTACGCCCTCTCTTACTGTGGGCTCGAATATGGAATGTACCAGAACTCTCAAGCTACGCAGACGCCCTGCGTGAACTCCTCTCAACCCCGGGCTGGCACAAGGTCGGTTGGCTTACGGAAGTAAAACGCCTCCTTTGCGAACTGGGCTTGGGAGACGCTTGGGCCAACAGAACATCCCCACCCAAACAGCTGTTAAAGAAAATATTCTGGTCTTGGGTGGCAAATGAGAGAGCGAGTCACTATAATCTATGTAGATCTGCTGTTGAGTTTTTGCTTATTAAAGATCTCCCCCTGAGAGAACCTTACCTGGACTTGATCTCCAACCCGATGGATAGGGCATTGTATTTTAAATTCAGGGTTGGAGTTCTGCCTCTAGGAAAGCGGACAGCGAGCTGGAAACCACCTTGGCAAACTATTTCGTCCTGTCCTTTTTGTGTTAATAGGGTTGAGTCCACTGCCCATCTAATGTTTGAGTGTCCAGCATATGTTGCACCTCGCCGTAGATGGCTGAAATCTCTTTGCATGAGGCTGGGCACCCGATCACATTTGGAGGCCCTACAGATTCTAAGATCGGATGCTCGCCCTCTGTTTGCATGTTGCCTGGCAAAATTCCTGGGCTGGGCATGGAGGATAAGATCTGTGAGGAAATCGCTCCTCCAGTAAGGTCATCCACCCTGATTCAACTGGTTTTAGCCATTTGATGCTGTGTTTCCCATCCCTTTTATTCTTTTAATGATTGTATATTGCTGTTTATTGTATAATGTGTCTTAGAGGGTTGAACTGCACAATTGTTGTATATTTTAATTTGTTTTTGTACTGTAATGCTTTTAAGAAATGATAAATATTTCGAAATAAAGCTATACAACATAAAGCTATACAACAACAACATATGATGGAGGTCTGCGCCTGTCTACCTCTGGGCCACCCCAGGTTTGCGTCTGGTACATTTTACTGAGCATGCATGGGGTTATGGGGTTAAATAGCTTTGTGGAGAAGGTTATATTGCACCAAGTGGAACCTAGTGTTACTGGACAACCCCAACACCCAGTTTCACTCTGAGTCAGTGAGTGAGTCCCCAATGTTGTGTTCCCATTTAGCACATACTGGCAAAGGGAAATGTGTCCTGTCCTCTAGCATTGGCCTATTAATAAAGGAGACAAATCTGCCTCAATCCTGGAGCCCCACAATGGCATTAAGAGTGTGTGATTTTGAAGGTTGACCCAGAGAGCCTCTCCAGCACCTGTGCACCACAGCAGCCAACTTAGCAAAAGTAAAAAATTGTCCCAGTCCGTTTGAAGAATTAAGTCTGACCTCTTCAAATGTGAGAAACTCCTCCCCTTGGTACAGATTCGCCATCTCCAGGCATTTTCCCTTGATCCAACCATTCATTTGGGCCATTGGTTTAAGATCACGAAAGCAGAGGTGGGTCCATACCTCCATGTTGGACACAAAGGGAGTATCTCCCATCACATGCTTAGAGAAGCGGCCTCAGATCTGAGACATCAAGGGCCAGATGTAGGTGGCCCAATACCGGTCGGTAACGGCCGAAATTACCGAATTTCGGTCGTTACCGACCGGTATTGGGCATTTGGGATGTAGGGGGCCCTAAATTGCAAATTCGGTAATTTACCGATTCGGTATTTTAAGGAATCGGTAAATTACTGATTCCTTAAAATACCGAATCGTTAAATTACCGAATTTGCAATGTAGGGAGCACTCAAATGAGTGCATTCCCCTTTTTGGGATTTGTTATTTACCACCAACTACAAGTTGGTGGTAAATAACGAAAAAAAATCAAAAAGCAATTTTATTCAAATTGCTTCAGTGCCATTTTGCAGACATACATGCCCTTAGGGCATGTATGTCTGCAACATATGCACCCATACACAATTGAGGGGTGCAACAGGGTGTCAAAGTGACACCCTGCCACCCTTCAATGTATTCCCCCTTTTACCGAATCGGTATTTACCGATTCGGTAATTTACATTCATTCCTATGGGCCTCCAGGCCCATAGGAATGAATGGCAATTACCGAATCGGTAAATACTGATTTGGTAATTACTGAATCATAACGATTCGGTAATTATTACCGAATTATTAGCTACATCCCATTTACCTATTCTTAAATACCGAATCGGTATGATTCAGTATTTAAGAATAGGTAAATTGAGATTACCTACATCTGGCTGCAAATCTCACAGCCAAGTCTGCCACACTCTGTTCTCTCAAGGGATAGTATCCCATCAAAAGCAACTTCTCCCTTTTATGGGTATCCGTTAGCCATAGTGGAATTTGCTGCATCTGGGAAGCCATATTAATACTCAAAGTCCTGGAGCAACAGGCCCCCTTCTTCATATGGATGATTCAGTATACTCAGTTGAACTCTAGGGCATGCACCATCCTAAAGTATTACAGTAAGTATAGTGTCAATCCACCAAAAGATGGATCTAGACAGAAGGCACATTGAGCCTTAAAATCCATATAAACATTGAGGCATTATAATCATTTTACTGACACCCACCCACTCTACCAGTGGGTGACAAGGGCATCTTCCGTCACAATGAAAGTGAGCCTTCTATTCCAAAGATAACACCCTCAATATTTAAAGTAATTTCCTCAGTCTGAGTGTGGGATACATAAATACCCAGTATTTAAAAGATGGAGGCTGCCACGTCACCCACATATCTGGAAGTCTCTCCAACGGTTCTATTGCAGGGGTGACCATGGAGAACAGTCTTGATTTGCTCCACTTCGTGGCCAGTCCGGAGACTTGTCTAAATTCTTCCTATAAGCGTAACATGAAGGGGAATTAATTTGTCTATCTCTCATGTAGGTCAGGGTATCATCAGCATACAGTGAGACCAAGTGTTGCACGACCAATCTGGATACCCCTATCACCACGTAGCCTGTTTGTCAGCGGTTCAATGGCCAGGGCAATCACCAGAGAAGGCAATGGCCACCCCTGTTACATGCCCCACTCCAACTTCATTTGTCCAACACAATCCCCCATCTTAACTCCAGCCTCAGCAATCTAATCTACGAGATCACCCTTGGCCCAAAGTTAATTTCCCTGAGTAGCCCACACACATACTCCCACCCAGCTGGATCAAAGGTCTTTTCAAGATCAAGCGAGAACACAGCCTTGTGACCCTCAGCAGTCTGCCGGCAGCGGCTGAACACGCACCAGGTGCTTCATCAGAAGAACGTTACATGGGTAGTACCTGGGTGTTCCTGTGCTACCACTAGTGCTTAATTTGTAAAATATTAAGGGCCAGGTCACTGACCAGGAGGCCACTGCCGCTTGCACCACCCATTGCCCATGTCATCACTGCAAAAACAACTACTAACCATCTCTCTCGCCTGCAAGTGCGACAGTTCTGATTATTCCAGGTCCCCAAAGCTAACGGAATGGCTGGGGAGGCAGGAATTAGTCATTTTTAATGTGTATTATATTCATAAACACCCTTTGTCATGCTAAGCTCTAAATTCGACGAGCAGTGCCACCATGTGGCAGACTCTCATAAGTGCAGTGTTGACAATTAAGTGCCTTTGCCGATCTCTGGAAGCCAATTAAGTGCCGGCGCAGAGCACCGAAACCACCAGCTCAAATTAAGCATTGGCTAACACCCATGCTTTTATACGCAAAACTCTGTCTACTAACAATAGTAGATAGAGTTTTCGGGCAAAAATAACGCCACTTAGAAGCAGGCATTAAAAGGAGAAATACTTTGTTCTTCTTTCTTTCTGACTTTGCATGCGTACTGCACTGTACAGCATACACACAAAGTGGGAACAATTTTAGTTTGTGGAGGTATAGTATTTTGTCCTGGAAGGGTACCTGTCTAGTACAAAACCTATGCTAAAGTCATGCTAACACACATGCACTGTGGTGTTCAGCAGCATGATTGTGCACCGGCACTGGAGAGAGGGGAGGAGAGTGCCATATCTCTAGATATGGCGCTTTCCTTCTGTTACGCAACGCAGCATAGCAACTTTCATTGCTGTGCTGCGTTGTGTGACTTCTTCGTAAATCTGCGCCACAGTGTTGTTCCTCATAAAAATCATTTTATTTTATTTAGCAAACCCACTGTTTGTTTCTCTTCTGGTTTTTGCTAACAGCACATATATTTGTATTTATTAGGATTATGAAACCCTTCTGAGAAAAGTGTTGTATATAAATTAAACACGGTGCAAGCTGTCAAACATGTATTCCATGCCGAGGCATGGACCCACAAAAGGAATTTTGCATTATAAATATGATTCTCACACTTAGGTGGCGATGACAACCTTAGTATTCAGCTGACTTTCCACAATACTGCCCCTCAACAATCCTTACCAGGATGTTACTGAAAGCACATTCCATCACCTATACCTTGCTTAAGTGGCCCAGCCACTAGCTAAAATAGCCCCGTCCCACCCGGGCTACTTCAATAGCAACATGCATACACTACTCACTGTAAAGTCGATCAATAAACTGTGCTAAAATGAACGTACAACTGCTAGCCCTACTCTGGCTTCCAGTGTGGCATAGAACCCAGCTCAATGTTTTAATTGCTCAGCTGGCACAGCATGGAGCCATGCACAGGAGCAGTGCTACCCCTTCTGTTTAGAGTTTGTGCGCTTAGTTCCTGGTCTCAGTCCCAAACGTTCCTTTTATCTCACCACTGCGAGACAGTGGCGTAACAAAACATTTTTTTCCCGTAGTTTAATATAGCGCAAATTTGACCCGAAGGTATCAGGTATCAGAGCGGTTTATATGAGCACCAGTTGCGTTACACAAGGACACTTGAGGGGGCAACCCTGTGCAGAGGATACGGAGGGGGTCCCACTCCCCAGCCCTCCACCTACCACTTATGCTGAGGGGCCCCATGGAGCACAGCCCCCACCAGGACCGGACTGAGAACCAAAACCGGCCCTGGCAAAGTGCTCGGCCGGCCCCCTGGGGGTGCGACCGAGCTCTTTGTTGGGCCGGTTTTCGGCCGATTCTGTTACAGGGCCGCTTTTGCAGCTATGCTGCAAAAACGGCCCTGTAACAAAAACGCCCCCCTGGGCCCAAAACCGGCCCCCACCCTTGCAGCGCACCGGGGGATTGCCCGGTGCCAGCAACGGCCAGTCCAGGCCTGGCCCTCACCCCGCACCACAGGGGCTGCGGGGGCTTATGTTACGTCACTGCTCCGAGACTGCATGGATGCTCCCGTCACACAGGGTCCCAAAGCGCATGTCAATCTCTTACTTCCTTTTCCCTGAGGAAACATGCTGGCAGCGTGCGCTCCGGTACCGGGTGAAGTCTGTGGAAGGTGCGTCAGGGCTGGCTCTAGGGCGGTGCAACTGGTGCCACTGCACCCGGCGCTGAATTCGTGGGGGAGACGTGTTTGCAAGTACAATATGGTTTTAGAAGCACCTGCTGCCGGGTTCCTGGCCTCTAGCAATTTTCAGGCAGCAATAACAATATCAAGATATCTCTGGTGATTAATGTTCTTCCTGGAGAGAGATTGAAGTTTTGTCTAGTTGAAGTTTTAACTCATCATAAAGTTGCCAGAGGGTTAACATGCCTGCTACAAAGAACTTGTACCATGCAGACCACAAAGTGCATTTCATGTAAATAGGCCAGTGGCTTACTGCTTTTGTCAGAGAAATCCTTTTGTTACTTGCAGTATATAAATTAAAATCCTAATATATAACAGTGAACTAATAACTGTCATCAAAGAGCTGCATGCAAACTGCAAGGTATAGATTAGAGCGTTGTGTGTTTTTTTCCTCCAGCCTTTCATTATCCTAATGTTGCAAAAAAAGGTTCATTTGGGTATTCTTAATAAAGAGAACCCCCCAACCATGGTGTTACATTTTAAATTCTGAGTTTGTGCTTTTCCAGACCAAGCACTATTAAACTATACTGTCTACCAGTATGGATGACATGCGAGTCCTACACCATGTAGTCCTCTGTCTTATGTAATAATTCCTATACACTGATTCACACACGTATGCTTTATTGTGTGTGATGGAAAGTGCTTTGACACCCTACACTGGTATGAGTGGCGGTGGCGCTATAAAACTAATTAAATGCATCTGAGAGAGAGCGGTTATGGAGACTTGAGAGGCACTGTTAAAGGGTGGTAGTGACGGAATCTGTGGCGAAGGTGGTCATTGGGGACTCAAACAAACATTGTCGCACTGGGTGCCAGCAGCACTAAAGCTTGTCCGTGCACGGAGACGTTTTACGGCATGCTCAAAGTGGCTCTGTCCCAGGCAGGCCCGGACTGGCTGCAGCGGGCACCGGGCAATCCCCCGGTGTGCCGCAAGGTTGGGGGCCGGTTTTGGGCCCCTGGGGACCGTTTTTGTAACAGGGCTGTGTTTGCAGCATAGCAAAACCGGCCAGGCAAAGAGCTCGGCGGCACCTCCAACCCCCTGAGTGGGAAGGGGTGGCCGGCCGAGCACTTTGCCAGGGCCGGTTGTAGTTCCCAGTCCGGCCCTGGTCCCAGGGCCCCAGCCTTTCAGACAGGCCCCCTGATAGAGCCAGCTCCAGTCTGCAGAGAGTCTTGTCCTGATGTTCTTAAACAGATTGCTTTTAATACCGTTTTCTTTTACTTTATTTTTAATGTGAGTGATTATGAGAGATCATTACAGACATTTTGCAGAGAAATGTGTTTGCTTCATTGAACATCTATAAAAAAAGTTTCTTTTAGATCAAAACAGGATCTCACATATGAGAAATGGGAGGGTGTCACATAGATTATTTGCAGTAATATCGGGGAGCTGCTTCAGTGTTACAATATTAAAAACACACCTTTATAATTTGGACCGGTCTGCAGGTGCAGTGTGAGTGACCCAGCCAAAGAGGGCATAAAAGAGCTGACGTTGGATCTTAAATTTAAAACTTTTCAGACCAGGGGCCCCACAAACATTTTTGACCCAGGGACCCCAAAGTCCTTAAGATGTCCCTGCCCGTGCACTCACAAGCTCAAGAGCTCCTACCAAGGCAGATATGCGTTATAATATTAATGCGTGCATGAACAGCCGGATGTTCCATAGCAGTGTGCAATAATAGTGTTTGGGGGGGAAGGGTTTGGGAAACATGCTGCTAAGGAAATCGACTCTGGAAAGAGCCGAGACTATAATAAGGCCTCCCCAAATGTCAAATGACTGTTTTCATACGAAGCTGTTCGGGAAGAAAATGAATTTGTTTTGTTGCTTGGACTTTAAGATAGCTTCTCTTGATCCTGTCAGTCTAATGCATGATGCACAATCTCTTCAATTGAGTTTTTTGTGATCCATCCGCCAGTGGAGCACGGCAGCGAACATGATCACATTGTTAAGCCCAGACAACAGCAGTATTCTGTCTCCCCTGCAGTCAGGCAGTGGAGCTTACAAAAGATGCAGCTAAGTGCAGTTTCTGCAATCCAATATTGGCAATATAAAGATATTAGCAGCACTAACCTAGTGGAAGGGGAGGCAATGCTAGAATCTCCCTAGGCATTTCAGGTGGCAGAGGCAGCACTAAAGTCCTGCTCCCATGTGAGTATCAAGATTTGCGCCTCAGGTTCTCTGACTTTGTGTGGGGAACAGCGTTTACAACGCAACTTTTACAACGAAGTAACTTTACGACGACGCAACCATTACAATGCAACTTTTACAACGACTTGCGCTGGGGGGCGCTCTAGGATAGGGAATAGTTTTAATTTACTATCCAACACCTTCCCTACTATCCACGGGGACTGGAGTTGGAATAGTAAATTAAACTATTCACTATCCAGCGCCCCCCAACGCAAGTCGTTGTAACGACTTGCGTTGTAAAACTTGCGTTGTAAAGGCATGCGTTGTAAAAGCATGCGTTGTAACGACGTACATCCCTTTGTGTGATTAAGTTTGAAGTAGCAAGTGGTCATTCCAAGAACCGAACTTCTCTGCAAGAGGACAAGGTTGCAGAATCTTTTGTGAAGCTACAAGTGTTTTGACTGTTGGCGTCCATAACATGTTCCACCCCTATTTGATGAGATGTCTTAGAGGGGATTACAGATTATAGTTAAGAAAAATGGCTCTCATATGGTCAGCCCTGAAGGATGCCCCAATTTACCCTGTAGCAATAGACATTAAAAAAAAGGCAGGTCAAGAACCCTCTGGCTTCTAGGATTGACACAGTTCTGGCGTAAATAGAGTCAGTTTTCCCCTAACCATCAGAGTCGAGAGCTAATGATGTCAAAATATGCAGACAAGAAGGTATTGGGTTATTGGGGAGCACTCCTATTTTATTTCTGATACCAATTGTGATCTATTTACATGTTGGTGCTGCGGCTGTTGAAGGGTTGTCAGTCCTTAGATACTAAATGGAAGTTAGAACAAGTAAAATACTTGTGCAGTCAAACACCTAAACTAATAATTCAAAAAATCTACCACAAATTTGCAATTTATAGTCTTTAGTTCATGTCATTATCTATATATCATGAAATTCAAAGATAAATGCATTTAAACTGTAAATGTTAATCAATCACAAAACATTTCATCACATTATAATCATAGTGCATTATATATGGTTTTTTTAACAGTTGTAAAGTTCAACATATTTATCACAATAGTAATTCATGCCCAATGCATTTCGGTACCATTCTAGTACCTTCTTCAGGGGTCAATCTGTATGTGGTGATATGTCGCTATAAAATTAAAATCGCCGCAATGAGAGCAGCTGTACAACTGTGTAAATATGCACGGAGCTTTCACTCTGATGTGGTGTGCGTCCGTCGAAGACCTTAAACAGATGAGAAATACTCCGCTTATGTGACCACCGCCTTCACGTAAACAAACTGTTTTTCACCGAGTGAACAGTGCGCGACTGCACAAGTATTTTACTTGTTCTAACTTCTCAAAAGTTGCAGACAAGCCTAACAGGATCATCGCCCCTACCCTGTTCTCATAGTCGTCCATTCTTAAGTTGTCTGCAACCAACAATACTACAGATTAAGTACCATGTTAAAGCCGGAAACCTGGGACTAAGATGGATGTCTCAATGTGCGCCTAAAGTGGTGCTGTGAAGTGCTTGCCCGGACAGATCAGCTGAGTCGCGAAAGGTGTTTTTCACCACCAGGTTTGCCAAGGTGGTTGTAAACTTAGAAAGCCTATCTTTTCTGTTAAGAGGCTTCTCTGGCTCTGTCTCACTGTCTTCTTCATGTTCCCTGTCTTCCACTGTCCTAATACCAAGGTCACCATGGGGGATAGATGTGCTTTATAAATAGTTAAATAAATAAATACACATAATTATTAAATACACTTTAAATATGGTAATAGTGGTAGTAATATTCTGCTAGATGTCCATACTCTGGCAATATGATGAAAGAGAGGTCCCTAAAAGGACATTGAGCACAGAGGTCACAGGGAAAGCTGCACAACTAGAAGAAAGCAGATTTACAAACTCAGCTTCTAACTACAGCTGCCATTCTTAAAAAGAAGGTCCGGAAGGGCCACCATCTGTAGGTGGTGTATCCTCAAAAATCTTCTTTCCTGAAGTGACGGCAAATTTTCGTCGACTTTCTGCAACAATAATCTAACAGTTCTTCAAACACCACATCAGAAGGCGTGACTGGCATTCCAAATAAGGATGCTGAAATAAATTCTGCAATACTTTAAAAAAGATTTTCAGTCAAAGGAGCATTCTGTGAAAAAGGGGTTTATTTGCACTAGGTGAAATCCTTTTTTGAGATGCAAAATCACTGGCAGAAAATATTCACACAACGCACTCAGATATTTCATTATATCAAGACAACATAAGAGAAAATTCCTGCATCGATGAGCTCAACCCTGGACGTCTGTCCAACGGGACACCTGCCAAGGTCCCGCTGCTCCCAACCTCCAGGATATTGGGATTTATCACATTATTCTGAGACAAGGAGCTACAGCCCCATGCCCTACACTGTGCTGTGCTTAGTGTGTGCCTGTGGTTGCAGAAGGGACACACCAGCACTCATATTTGGGTACCGGCACCTTTTTTTCGTCATCAGATTGTGACCCAGTACAAGGGAGAGAAAAACACAAAAGAAGGAAAGAAGGAGGACCGGTAAGCTGGAAAAACAGTAACAAACATATTAGGAAAGGATCAAATAGATACTGAAAGAGTGAGATAAAGGGTCAGGGAGTGTCTGGTGGTGGATAAAAGAGGTCTGAGGTGGAATCAAGTCTATGCATCCTTGGTATTCAGGACCTCTCACATTCAATAGTGCAAACTGTGGGCTTGTGAGCAATACTTGGGCCCCGGCACTTAGCCTAGATGCACGAAAGATTCACAAACCGCAGTGTTTATGTATTGGAAGGGATCCTCACCAGTACCCAAACTATCCTTAAACAATTCTACTGTACAATGCAGCATGCATGCAAATTAGCAAAAAAAAGAAGAAATGAAAACATTTATCCTCATTACATCGACTTCAGGTGGCATAAGATTTTAGAACAATTTCGTTGTCTACAAATATTTATAGCTAGGGATTTGTGTCAAACCCCCATATTTGCCAACTCACATAGTGCCACCGTGTGACACACTATATCAGCTCCCATCACTCGGTCTTCCAGTGAGGAAACGAGCTGAAAACTACTGTAAATTATGATTTTCCAGCTCGTTTTCTGAGGCTTTGAACTGCCGACATACATTAAGGGGTGTGAAAACAACCCAGGACATCGACACCAGCCTCAGCAAGTTTTTTTTGGGGGTGGGGAAGCGTCTTGGGGGTTGGGTTCAAAAGTGCCTAGTAGATACTTTTTGGCACAACACCCGCCTCCTTCAAGGCCCCTCCCCCTTCTCACACTGTAAGATTGTTCTTCAAGTTAGCAGGTATGAGACCCATGGTTGGTTGCATGAGAACACACATGAAACGCCCCCTTGATGCAAAGTAATGCAAAGCAGTGCATACTCGACTCAGTGTTACTTTGGGACACTATCTAACACAAATTCTGGTTTACGTTGGATAGTAAATCCCAGCATACACTTTGCATCCAGTTTGTGTTACTTTTAAAAACTTTATTAAATCTGGGCCGGAATCCTTTACATTATTAAGTGCTGATGTTGTATTATGCTGCGGTGCGCATCCTCCTTCCTGCATGGTGGTGGAAGCAGCACATGCTCCATGTCGACCCTAACTCGGCCGCCACTAGGAGACAGCATTCAAGCTCCAGTCTCTCACGAAGTATGTTGGCTTCCTCTGCCACTACTTTTGGCTTCTGGTTGCTGAGTGTGCAGACAGCTCACCATCTGACCGAAGAGTTAGAGACCCCTGCCAGGGCCGGACTGGGAACCAAAACCGGCCCTGGCAAAGTGCTCGCCCCGCCCACCCCCAGGGAGAGGGGGGTTGGGGGGTGCGGCCGAGCTCTTTGCCAGGGCCGGTTTTCGGCCGATTTTGTTACAGGGTCAATTTTGCAGCTATACTGCAAAAACGGCCCTGTAACAAAAACGGCCCCCAGGGGGCCACAACCGCCCCCCACCCTTGCGGCGCACCGGGGGATTGCCCGGTGCTCGCAACAGCCAGTCCGGGACTGACCCCTGCCCTTCCTCCCTCTGTGCCTGCCTGGGTTAATGCCCAGGGGCGGACCGGGATCACAAACCAGCCCTGGCAATTAAGTCCGACCGGCCTCCAGGGAGGAAGGGGGAGCAGGGTGGATGGCAGGAACCCTGCTGCGCTTTTGTTACAAGGGACTGATTTTGCAGCAGTGCCGCAACACAGCGCTACGGCCAGTCTAGACCTGTTAATGCCCCTATCGGACACATCCATACAGCTCAGAAGAGGCGACACCTGTTAGAGTTGATAAGTGTGATAAATGCTGTGAAGACGTGTGTGCTTGCCGAGGCAGGAACTGGAGAAATTAGCGTTTTGCAGATTCTACTCTGAGGGTTTATTCTCATTAGCCTGGAACAGGAGTTGCTCGTTCAGACCTTTACTTTACTGCTTGATTTCATCAGCACATCAAGTAAAACAGATAAAGTTCTTCGGGGTTTCATTCAACAATACAGACTGGGCAGGGGGATTTTCTCAGGGCACGCATTCTGTGGCGTAAAATGTGGCATTCTTTCCCTTCCCTCTTCTTCCACTTTGTAAGATCACCCTCATACCTTTCCGAATCATACCTTATAAGCTTCACTGTAATGATCAGCACTGATACCTTTGTAAACACTTTACAGCTCTGGTGTGACCCTGAAGTACTCTCTTGGGAGAGAGGCATGACTCAAAGCAGGTATGCATAGTTTGCAGAGTGTGTCTGCATGGCCTGCCCTATAGGGGGAGGGTTGAGTGACAGTCATGAGGGACTGCGTGCCTTCAATCATTGGTAATTGGTTGTATCACGGAACAAAGCAGGGAAATATTCTGCATGCTTTTACCACACATTTTTCACCCTCCATTTTTTTAAAACACATACGCTTTTACAACGTATGCCTTTACCACGCATTGTTTATATATATATATATATGTTTATATATATATAAAATATTATATATATATATATATATATATATATATATATATATATATATATATATATATATATATATATATATATATATATATATACATATACAATGTATTTGTGGGGGAAGACCCCCTACAACCTGAAGTTACCTTAAATGCACGGTAAGGCATACGTTGTAAAAGCATATGCTTTCTCAAACCATGCGTGATAAAAATGTGCGGTAAAGGTACAACGGGGTAAAAACTTCATTGTAAAGGCTATTTCCCATGTCATTATGGACTTGATGCTGTTCTTTGCTTGTCTAGGGTGCAGAATGATGTGCAGTGATTCGTAGCCCTTGTATCTAGAGCTCTCCTGATCGCCTTGATTCTCAGGTGTTTGGGAACAACCAGATCTTTATTGCTTCAGAAAGTCCAAGTGTTGTGCAGGCCGCTTTGCTGTGCAGGGAGACAGTTCCAGAGTTTTGCTGCCTGTATTGTGAAGCCCATTGCAGCACTATGAGTCTTTCCAAACCTGTAAGTCATCAGAACTGGGGCCAGTTTGGATCTAATGGTTTTTCCTTCCAGGACCAGGCCTCATGAATGGATCACTCCTCTCATGTTTTGGGTTACTGTCTCTTATCATGAGGGATCATTCTTCATATCTTGTAGGGTCTTCCTTCATTGCCTTCAGGACCAGTCCTCAGACTTTGAGGAACAGCAAGAACACAGTTTCTGTGGATCTTAGTTCAAATGCTAATACAAGCGGGAGGAAATCCACAAGTTGTTTCAGTAGATATAATCCACATAAAAACAAATAAGCACTGGTCTTTCAGCTTCAGAAATTAGGAACATTTATATATCTTTGAATGGTATTGTTCTATACATAGGAGAAGATGGCACAGTGCTCATTAGCATAGTGTATAACAAGTGAAGCTATCATACATATAAATACAAGTAAAAAGAAAAGGAAGTCCCTTATTCAGATTTTACAAAGTCAAATGCATCCTTGGTTCTAGGTGTTCAAGATAAATCTGTTATGAGCAATCCCTTCGTTAGTGTTGGCCTCTTGACCCACTCGTTGATTCATGTGGTATTCCTCATGACAGCTAATGCTGATCCAATGTCAAGGTAATCAGGTAATACCGCCACATTAATGACTCATTCCAGTGTATCCCAATAGATTTCAATCTACGACTGCGTAGCCAACCCAAAACACAATCACCCGATCATCTGCTGACGTGGTACAGGACATCCATCCATGCGTCAATCCCATATAGAAAGAGAATTGGTTGTACCCTGGTTCTGTAATTGGGCAGAAAGGGTTGGTCCTGTATATTTCTGTCAGACTTTGAGGAGTAATTTCTATACCTTTGGAAGAATCCCTCTAATCTTGAGAAATCAACCCTCATACCTTACAGGTTTAACCCTCATTCTATGTAAAGTTATTCCTCAAACATTCAGGGCCAGACTGGAAATTAAAATCAGCCCTAACAAAAATGTTCAACCCAGCCACCCAATGCAGAAAATCACAGCTCAATGGCTGGCCACAACTTGAGCGAGGCCATAGCTACTTTGTTGGTTGTGTTATGTCAACCCACCCAGATGTGAAAGCACCCAATAGCCTGCAGTGCACCAGAAAAATGCCAGTGGGAGAATGGTCAGGTCTGAAATTTCTGTGGAATAATCCCTACCCCTTACAGGATTATTCCTTATCCATCGGGGGACCATCCCTCATTGTGTGAGGGGGCTTCCTGGTTCAAATGCAATTATAAGAGTATCCAGACTTAGGAGATGCAATTCTTTTGGGAGTGCGTGCTGTATAGTATCCGATTGTTTGGTGAATGCCGCAAGGGATTTCGAAACTTTGGATCCATGAGATAGTTGAAAGGGAGCTGTCATTCCAGAGGCTTCTACCCCATCCCCAATTGCAAAGGGATTTCAGTCAGAGGTGGGCTGATACAGTGGAAAGTAGGAAGTTCCTTTGACAGGTTAGTTGGACAGGTACGGTGCATTGGTTGCATGTGGAAATTATCGAGTTTCCCATAGCCACTGATAATAAATAGCATGTCGTCCCGCTCCCTCTCCCTGTTTCTTAATCATTGAGGATGAGTGTCTTAGACACAACACTTCGGACCCTATTCACAAAGGTAAACTGAGACAGTCTAACAACTTTGTGTATTCACAAAGGGCATTTACAAGTAGTAAAGTTGGACTTTGGTCTCAGTTTATCTTATGTTTTGATCTCAGTTAGACTTAAGACCAAAACTTAAGTTAAACTGAGACAAAAGTCTAACTTTACAACTTTTGGTATTCACGAAGGGCATTTACGAGTAGTAAAGTTGGACTTGTGTCTGAGTATAACTTAGGTTTGCACTCAGTTAGACTTAAGACCAAAACTTAAGTTAAATTGAGACAAAGTCTAACCTTACTACTCGTAATGGCCTTTGTGAATACCGAAAGTCGTAACGTTAAACTTTTGTCTCAGTTTACCTTTGTCAATTGGAACCTTCGTTTGTTTGGAACTTCCTTACGCCATGCCCTCCCCCCCTCAAAAAAAACTTCCTTTTATCTGTTCGGCAGACAAAGTTCAAAAAATTCTATTCTTCTACTCTGGAAAGTTCAGTTTAGTTTTGAGCATGACCTAGAGACAGCTTTAGCTTTCTTGTCATCATGTTTTTTAAAAACATAATAATAAAAACCCATACATATATACATACATATAGTTACATGTATACATGCATACAGTAGCTTTTGGCTAACCCTTTTCATCCATTGGTCTATTCAAGCGTCATTCACATTTGTGCCCACTGCAGTTTACGGCTTGGGGGCAATGGGCCAACCCACTTCATCCATTGGTCTTTGCACACTGTGAGTAAAGGCATGTTGCCTGACTACATGAGTTCTGCCGCCTATAAAGGTAGTGGACCTCAGTGCCAGGGTTAGGTGTGCATGGGCTGCGGGGCCACTCTTTTTGTATGTTTTTTTAAAATATATTTGACAAGTGTTTTGTATTTTGCATATATTTGAAAAAATAAATACAAGCATTGCAAACTTGACAAGGCCTGAATTATTGGCGTAACCAAAACTGTCTGTTTGACAAGGTACCCACTAACTCTGCAAATGAATTCGATTTAGATTTATTGCACATGACTTTATGGTATGTCAGTATTTGAAAATCTTTAATTGATCCGTCCTTAGGAACTACATTGGACTTTGCTGTTATGTAGTATGTTTCGATAACATTCAGCTCTGGGGAACCCGGTAATTGGATGCATTTATTAGCTAATGGTCTTGTAGTTTTAACTTACTTTTTGACTAATGAGGGCAAGCATTTCCTTCCATATTGTTCAGCCATGTGCATCAAGATTCAATCATATATTACTTCCCCCAATGAAAACTTTGAATCGAAAGTTATGAATGGTCACCCTGCAACGGCTAAGAAGGCCGCCATCTTACAAGTCTATACAGGTGAAATGAGCAGTAGCCTCTGTGTGGCTGACAGGCCTAGAAATCTACAAACTGTTTCCTCATAGGCTGAAATCCCCTGTCTCTTGTCTCTTGCAGTGCTAGCGTACAGCCCAGTGGTCACTGCCAGCCGGAAGTGCGACACCATCTACAAGGGCTTTGCGGAGTGCCTGATCAGTCTGGGGGACAGCATAGCCCAGAATGTGCAGACGCTGAAGGACGCGGACGAGAAGACAATAAAGGAGGAGGCCGAGGAACTGGACACCATATGCAAGTGAGTTGGTGGCTGTGAATGCTGGACTCATGACGCTGCTAAAAGGGGATGTCGACAATAGAAATCTTCTGAGAACGGTCTATAGCCAAGTAGAAGAGCAGGAAGTGTTTTTAAATTTATATGTTCATGAATTGTAAAACTAGTCATATTAGAAATGAATATACAAAATGAAAAAAGACAAAAAAGTGTTACAAAAAGATAAAATAACTATTTCAGCTTTTTCTATAATAAATTAAATAATTCAATAACTTTTGGGTGGTGAGTCTACATATTGTTGGATGTCATTACTACAAAATAGAATTGTGGTGGTTTACATACTGTCTAGCAATTCCTGCTCTTCTACTTGGCTATAGACCGTTCTCAAATTATCTAGTTTTCCCTAGCAAGTGTATTATTAATATATAGGGTCCCCCTTTTCCAAATCTGACAATAGAAATCTTCAGCAGAGATGTGTCTGGTCATACACCGGCGAGGGCTCAGAACAGACTACGGCTGAGAAAATACTAGGAACCTTCTTTACAATGAAGTGTCTCCGAGCAATGCTGCCAGCCATTTTGCTACGCCGCACTGAGTTGCGTACAAAGCACATATCTACAATGATATGACGGATCCCTGTGCCCCCCCCCTGCGTGGCGCACAATTGACTTCCATGTGCCGAGGCAGGCAACCTTCCACCATGGTAAAAGGGTGCCTGAGTTGCAGGAAGATATTGTTGTGCAGGAAGGGATACCTTCTTGCACAAAAACAATCACAAGAGGTAGTTTCCGCTTTCTATGTGTGCTGCAGAATGCAGCATGCATAGAAAGAGGAAAAAACTAGGAGAAATGAAAATCTCTCTGCTTGTTGCACCTCCCCTGCGGAGACGCAGCATTCTGACGCATTCCCATGTTCACAATTTCTCGTAAATCTGTGAATATGTCAGGTTGCATGGGTTTTGCGTGGGAACACCCATGGCAACACCCATGGAACGGCTCTTTCAAGCAAAGTGCTGCATGTAAAGGGGCTGTAATTACAAGAACAGGAAAAGCCACACAGGATGGCTTTTCGCATCCTTGTAATTATGGGGCAGCAAGATATGCTGCCGGTGCCTCACGAAAAGTGAAGCACCGGCAGCGCTGGGGACTTCTAAATATGCCACTTATTTTTTACACACATCATTCTTGCACTTTCCGCGCCCAGAGGAAACGTTTTCACTTGTTTATTTTTCAGTCACTTATTTGGAGGTTCACAATGTCAATGTCAAATAATGTGTGCTGTCATGGATAACCCAAATTCAGGAGAAATATTAATGGTCCACTATTCATTAGCTCTGATGTTAGTCAACACCTTTTGATTTTACTAAAATTATATGCATAATATACTTATTATAGACGCGGCATAGCTTAGGGGGGTACCAAACAAAACAAAAAAACTGTGGGCCCCAGGGTGAATAGGTAAGGTAACCAAGGTTTGGGATGATCTGCATTAGGTGGGCCTTTGGGGCTGATTTAGAGTTTGCTGCAAAAGTACCCTGTTTCAATGGTGATGGAGTACCCTGTCCGCCAACCCACCCAATTTTGAGTCGATGGACCGCAATTTTTACGCCAATTGAGTACGATTTACTTTGTCTGTATAAAACTTCCTCTGAACTTCTGATAGAGTAGGTGCTTTTGTAAGTAAGCCATTTGACCGCCCGTCCTATTTAGAGAGGACCGTCGGAAGGCTTTATTTTAATTGTCTGTCACCTCAAGGTATATCCTGACGGTGCGGGCAGAAAAAAAAGAAACAAAATAACCCCTAGATTGTGGAAGAAAACTGTTGTGGGGGGTCATTCGTTTTTAAAATAAATTAAGGACATACTCCTGCATTCTTTTTGTTTTTGAAAAATACTAAACATTGCAAAAGTTTGACGCCAACTGTCATGTTTGCCAGAGTCATTCGTTAAACTTTTCCTACATTGACAGGAACCGGCATGACAACGGTTCCTGCCATTGTATAGATTTATCTACAGAGCTGGAAGATTTCTTTAAATTTGACAGTCAGAAAAGGCAGTAAAGCCCTCTAACGCCCTGTCTGCATTTACTCTGTCTGCTAGATCCTTAATCAGGCCCTCTGCCTAGAGTGGCACAGTAGGCAAAAAACAATGGTTTGGAATGCCTGAGGGATTCTCAGTAGTCACACTATTTGCAAGCATTCACCCCACCATCTTTTGGGTGTTTAATTGCCAGTAGTATACCTGGAAGCCCCAGACTGGCACAGCTTTCCTAGCTTACTACTGCCAATGTTTGTGAATTATCAAAAGTAGTACATTTGCATCCATTCAAGAAGTACTTCTAGGGGTGCAGATATGATCTGTTATCAACAGCTTATCCACCAATACAGTTTCATAAATGCCATGACAAAACAAAACAAGCATTAGCAAAGCTAAAACATTGGTAGCCAATGTCCGACCTTTTGGGTTTGCCAATGCTTGTTTTTAGCAAAAGTGAATTCCAAGACCAGGGCAAACATATGACTCTCCTCTTTTTATTGGTTCTCAGGCAGAAAGGGGGAATGTCCTCAGAACGTTACATGTTTCTGTTCACACTGCGCATGTGTCCTTGTTGAACATACCACTTCTCGATTTCAGATCAATATTTGGTAAAACTATACATATTTAGTTTAGTTTTCTTCTAGAAATTCCATTCTTCAGACTGTTGGAAGGCACCTTTTTCTGTTGTTGGACAAAGAGGTAGTGGGGTGGTAGCATGTTAATTGCCCAATGCCCCCCTGTGCCCTACTTCCCATTCGAGAAGGAGCTTTTGTTAATAACATAATATAAATGTACTCATTGTTACCTTCGACCCTGCAGACCAGGGTTTTAAAATGACTTTCAGCACTTGACCAAAAACGGTACATGTGGGCAAATATGTGTAGCTCAATGTACTACAAATTGTAAACATTTGTAACATAAAATGTGTAAAATAAATACTGATTGCGCAGTGTGCAGTCAATCGATGCCACAACTACATGTTGCTATCCACAAATTCTCCCTTGTGTGAGATGAAGGTTACACAGAGATCCCTGCTCAGTGCTTCATTTGTAGAAGGATAAATGCAGGGGCCCAAAGCTTTGCCCAAAGGTCCATGGCCGGCGCTGTATATCAAGGTGGGGGTGCCGAACACCAGGGGGGTGTAGTCTTGGTTCCATCTTGTGCCTCTTTAATCCACCACCAGACAATCCCTTCTTTTTATCTCACTCTTGCAGGTTCCTGCTTTCTCCTTTTGTCATGGTTTTCCATCTTTCTCCCTTTTCACTCTCTTCCTGTGAGTTAAATCTGGTGAGGAGCAATAAGTGCCAGGCCACAAAAATGAGTGCCGGTGGGCCCATCGGCTCAAATTGGGGGAGACACCGATGGGATTGGTGCATGGAACCCGAAATGTGTAGAGTTTCTTTGCCATGCGCTCTTCTCTGATCCAGTGCTTGCTTTTCTCTTTTCATAAAACATACAGATCCCTCAATGCTTGGATAGCTTTGAAGACTGTCAGTAATTACGCTTATCAGTGATCTCCAAAAGGGCTTGAGTTAGGCACTTGAAATCGACAACGTGCGTACGGCATATTCAGAGGGAGGCGCCTTGAGACACTTTACGACAAGTGCTATCACTAAACTCATTGGTAACCCATTTTACCGACCACAAAAGGCTGAGAAGTGGAGTTCCTTCGCGGATTTGAAGTTGCGGACCTGAAAGCTCTGGAGATGTCTGAGATAGCCCTATTAACTTGTGAACATTTGAAGAAAAGGGGCTACTGAGGCTTCTTGAGTTGGGTGAAGGGACAGTTGAGGGTGGTAACTGAAGCACATACTCAGGGAGCTCTATGCGCGTGTCAAGACCTGGATAGCCGTACATCCAACAGCGCAAGAGAGAGGGGCACCGTGAGAGCTCTCTGGACCTCCCAGTAGTGACATCAGGGCACGAATCAGGGGTACATGCAGGTGGACGGCGTCCACCCACTTATTTCACAGGGGGGACGCCGTCCACCCTGCCAAGAAGTTGGGCCCCACTGTAAAGGATGCTGAATTTGTCTCGGTGTAATTTCCAAACACCGCGGCACTTTCAGCAGCGCCTGCACGTTTTTATCTGCTTTCAATCAGCAACAACGTGCAGGGACAGGGTTCTCTTATTTCTAACTCCTACAAGCTCTTAACATATATATAATAATACTTTATTTGATTTGTAAAAATCATAAAAGGGTGGATCTTACCACCATGAGATAAACATTAACATCTTTGAATCAGCATAGAGACAGCGTAAAATCACGTTAAAAAAAAAATAATGGCACAATAAAATGACACAAGCTCTTAACAAAGGCGGAGTCTGAGGGGTCATCAGGCCTCCTTTTGTTCGAGGCTCCTGGCTGGCAGCAGTCAGGAGCCTCACACCCAGAATCAACTGCAGCAGAGGGGAAACAAAGGCTCACACCTTGTTAGCACTTCACACATACTTAAGAGGGGCAGCTTTTCACTCCCTTCAGTCCCTGTTTATCAGATTTGCATGCACTGTAAGAACTGCAGATGTGTTGGTCTTTCCCAGTATTTGCACAGAATAAATAGCATTTATATAGTGCTTACTACCCCTGAGGAGGCGTTGTGATCTTTTAAATATCGCTATTTTTTCTTTTAAAGCACCATGGCTAGAGGAAGCTTTACGCTGACAAAAGGCAACATTGTGTTATGTGTTGCGTACAAAAGTGCGAATCTTCTGCCTAAATCAGGAGGGTTTACAAGTATACTCGAAATGTGCTCCAATGTACTCATGATACACCTGCTAAATATGTATGTGAGGGCTTAACATCTGATGTCACTTCTTGTGATGCCACTACCTGTGAGGTCACGCGTGTCTCGCGCCGTGATGTCACGCGCTGTGATGCCACTTGCTTACTGATTAACTAGGTTAGTCCCCCCACTTCTTTTTTTAGGGCTTGCGCCCTGAGTGACGTAGTGGCTCTGGTGCAGCTCGGCAGGAGCACCACAGGAGCCCTGGGAACAGCTCAACAACAGCATTTCCGTGCAGGGTGCTGGTCATTGACAGAGGTGCGTGCTCGACCCTACATGTCACAGGACTGGAATATCGGCGCACGGAGAAAAACACAGCAAAGCGCTTTAAGTGGAATTTAGAAGCACTGGTATTGAGCTCCTGGCCATAAAAACACTACATAATGGTGCCCTTTGAGGGCTCTCTGGGCATCTCAGCTGTGGGGTACCTGTGCATGCTTCAGGGCAGAACCGTTGTGCATTAAGAGAGGTCTGAAAATGCCTCCAGAGTGGCTTATCCACGAGTGGTGCTAGGCGAAACTGAGGGGAGCTAAAGGGATAATGGTCAGTAGTGGAAATTTGCAACCTATAAATCTCAAGATCATTCGATTTTAAAATACACCTTTAAAATACAATTCTTAGTGCTGTTGTGCTATCACATGGGGCATGCTTTATTGATATCCATTGCAATGTGGAGTCTGGCAGCCAATCAGATTCCCCAACACTTACTGTAACTATCGGCCACATGCATCATTGTTGGTATTTGCGATTCCTAAATTGTGAAAATTAAGGAATCGCAATTTAGAAATCGCAAATACCTATGCATTAAAAATTCACATTTTTTTTTGCCATTTCTTATTTTTCCTTATTTGCGATTCCCAATTTTGCGAATCGCGAATAAGGAATCCCTTTACATTGATTCCTATGGGCAGGAATCAATGGGAAGGCATTCTCATTTTGCGATTCGCAATTCAGGAATCGCAAAATGAAAATGCAATTTCTAGGGTGCACCTGCACCCCTGAAATGTAACATACAGTCCATTTTTCACACATACATGCCCAAGGGCATGTGTGAGTGTGACATGAAAGTGTTAAAAATGCACTTTTGTGCATTTTTGAAACTTTTCTAAAATTACCATGAAGGTTGACTTCATGTTAATTTAACGCTTCTAATGTGTGAATTCGCAATTTTTTTAAGATGATGCATTGCAGAAATCGCAAAATTGCGATTTCTTGAATTTAATCGCAATTTAAGAAATCGCAAATAAATTGCGATTTCTTAAATTGTGAAAAAGTCAAGAAGGTTAATGCATCCCAAAACAATGAATTGCATTCGCAAACGGCCGAATTTTGCGATTCGCAACGTTTGCGAATGCAATTCAGTTTGATGCATGTGGGCCTATATGTACAGTAGGCCCTCAACTGCAACTCTCAAAACAGGTAACTGACTAGAGGGACAGGAGACCAAGGATGGGGACTGAGCTAGCACATTATTGTGCAGCGAGCACTGCTGGAATTGAAAACGGTCAATTAACATGGATTATTGTCCTCCACCCGCCATAGGCAGTTGTGGCGCAGCTGAAACCCATAATTTAGACAAGGATTATTAACTAGTGATATTTACCGGCTCTTCAGAGAGTAATGCTACGGTCTTACTGAGTCCTGCCTTAAGTTTGTATGCATTAACGATGATGCCGAGAAATGTTGCACACTCGAGCTGCCGGGTACCTTTAATACCCTTCCAAGGTCTGCTTGCGGTGTGGCTTAACGGCCAGAGCGGCCATCTTTGAAGCTTGGGGAAACAGGTTTGAGTCTGGCGGGAGCCTCAAACCTCCTATGACGACGCTGGGCAAATCCCTTAAAAATGAATGTGTCCCTCTGTAATGCAACTGGTGCGCATGTGAAGCGCCCTGATAGCTGATATACATTTTGTTTTTATAGCGCTAACTCGAACCGAGTTAGCGCTATAAAAAATATTTTTATATATATATATATATATATACACACACACACACATATATATATATATATATATATATATATTCCTTGTTCGATGCTCCCTTTCTGAACATAATTGAGGCGCACACTCTGAGGTATCCATATATATATATATATGTATATATATCTCTTCTTGCATACAGCAGTATCTTTTCTACCTGGGCACAAGGCAGTGGTTGCCGGGACATTTCACTCACCGAGGCACATGTCTATTGACTCGCCTCAGCGGGGGGCCGGGATCGGGGGTCCGAGTCAGACACCGCCGAGGCCTGGAGGGGAAGCACTGCTGGTTGCGAGCAGCGGGTCCTCCCGCTCAGCGCGTGCTATCCATTTAAGTCAGCAACACTCAATAAAGCTTTACTGCAATGACTCACAATACTCGCGTATCGGCAACACCATATAGATTACAGCTTCTAAATAGATGCGTTAAATTGGGTCATTTGTTTCGTCGACAGTGTTGATAACCCTCAGGAAGAGGAGAATGCCTCGGAGCGCTGGAATCCGCCCCTTGTCCCCCCACCCCTAAGACTCCTGAGCCGTGTAGCGCTTCAGCTGTACAGTCCTGATATCAGTCACTTCACCCGAGGCTCGCCGGCCCCAGAGGTTGAGAACACAACAGCAGCACCTCAATAATATACTGCAGTGGCACCAAGCCTCCCCCTAGAGAGTAGAGTGCCACAGATTCCCAAATCCATCCCACAAGGCTGCTCGACATGTCCCCATATGTACCCTATCCATAGATGCCCCACTACTAAACCCAAAGCATGCTTAGCACCTCATTTAGACCCAGGTACACGGGTGGAATTGGCCAAAATGGTGTGTGAGCTTTTTCACAAGCTGTTAGAAGAGGAACTAATTCAGGCCCTCCTGGAACTCAAGAAACAAAGAAGACAACCAAAAAAATGCATGGATAAGTCATTGTTGCCTCTGAAACCCTTTGCGTGACACACGACATTGAGGGCAAACCTTGGCTCAAATGTTATTTTGCCCTTAACCCAAAATAATGCATTTAGAGCGTTAAACCTCACGAGACCTACAAACCACCAGGCGTCCATAATCAGACTCAGAATGTGGCACAACTCACAAAATCTCCCTCTGTTATGACGATACGCCCCACCCGGCGAGACAGATTTGCAAAACCCAACGTTACTACTGTAGTCTGTCCTTCATACCACTGCAACCTCACCACACAATCAAAACCCCATAAAGCAATCACAAATAGCCATCCTTGCTATAAAATGCATCGTAGACAAAGTCTGATCCATACCACCCTATTCCATTGAGCGCTGCAAGACCATCAAAAGATCCCCACCTAATGTTGCTGACATAATATGGACTGATGTGTGATGTGTCAGGGTTTACTATTTCACTACTGTACCTCATCAAGTTTAAAGTGGTGCATGCTGAAAAATACGGAAAGGGGATTAAAGAAAAAATTAATATACACACATCAAATTTAAAACTCTTCAGACACATCCACTGAGTGTGCCATTTGTTTTTGCTCATAATTTATGTATTTATTACAATAGGCATCATTGTGCTAACATGCAGCAATTCACGACCTTAGACTTCAGGAGACCGCATAACCTCATCGCTGAGGCGGCTATTCCGCCGCAGCGCTAAGGGGGCGGAGGGCGCGCGCGGCGCGCCCAAACTGGTGACGGAACCGCTCCGTCACCAGCCGCGGTTGAGCTGTGCTCATGACGGAGCGGTTCCGTGATGGCCCCGCCCGCTTAATAGAACGCGCCGCGCAGGCGCAAAATCAGCGCTGCGCAGGCGCGTCGGGCGGGCCATGACGGAACCGCTCCGTCATCAGCACAGCGCCACCGCGGCTGATGACGGAGCGGTTCCGTCATCAGCACGGAAAGTGTTAAGAACTATACGTTTCTGACTCGCCTACTACACACAAAAGCCAGTAGAACTCTTCACGAAGCAGTAAATGCCAAAAGGTAGTTTTATCATCATTTAAAGGCTCATAAGAGATGACATGAGGGCCATTTTGAGATCTTCTTCCTTAGGTTGGCTGTAGGAAAGTTCCCTTTTTGTATGGCCACCGCCCCACTTGTTGCTCCAGTGCTGATGGTTATGACTCTAAAAGTGCACAGGAGCCTGCTGCCCAAGCCCCAGTGCCAGTGCTCTCTCCCTAAAACTGATATATGGGAATTGGCAAGGAATGTAACTCCCTTATACGTCCCCAGTATATGGTACCAATGGTACCCAGGGCATGAGTGTTAAAGGGGTGACCAGGGCCTGAAGCACTGTGAGTGACCCAAGTAACCTACTTGACAGCAGGTCTACCACTGCAGACTTCAGGAACACTGCAAACAGCTCGAAATCGACTTTGCCTTACCGTGTGTGGCAAGGACAATGAATCGATTTGATTTTATATTTATCAAGCTCAGAAATTACCCAAAGGTATCAAGGCGCTGTAAAGAGCCGTCCAGTTAATCAAGCTTAGCCTATAGGACTTCAGGAAAGAAGTCTATAACGTACACAACCAGCTCTTTAATGCTTTCCTGAAAGGCAACAGCTGAGGGATAGCCCTCAGGCTTTGCGGGCGGGAGTTCCAAAGTCTGCTTACCGCAGTCGAGAATGTTCTGTGCCCTCAATTCTTCTTTTTGGTTCTAGGCACCATGAGCTGATTTTGATACGCTGATCGCAGGATTCTTCCCGGACGATACAAGCAAAACATATTTTTAATTCTTGATGGATTGGGGAGGACATGGGCTTGTGCACTATGCAAAGTGATTTAAACATAATACGCTTTCTGATGGGGCGCCAATGTAAGGCCTCTAGTCCTCTGGTGGCTGACAGGTGCCTAGGAATATCAAGGATCAATCTGAACAGTGTATTTTATACCACCTGGAGTTTGTGCTGGGTGCTCATGTTAGAGTCTAAGTATAGCGAGTTGCAATAATCTAGTCTGGACATAATTAGGGCAAGGGCAACTTGGTTACGCGCTGACTGCTGAATAAGCAGGAAGATTTTATCTAAGCATCCTAATGATCCACATGCAAGTTGCCACCTTGTGATTAGCCTGGGCCTTAAGATTGAATTCCATATCTAAAAGAACTCTGAGAGTTTTGGCCTTTTTCCCCAGACTGGGACAGGTACCTAGTGTGTCTGTCCACCAGCTGCTGTTCCAGCTGGATGGTTCTGTGCCAAAGAACAGCACCTCAGTTTTTTTCCCCAATCAGTTTTAAAAAGTTTTGGCCCATCCAGTCTGCTACTACTGACATGCGTAGTGAGAAATTATCTGCTGTGGAGCGTGAATTCTTAGGAATTGATAAAATAATCTGTATTTTGTCATCATAAGGAAATACCTTCAGCCCAAATGCCTGGATTATGGACGCTAAAGGGGCCACATAAAAGTTAAAGAGCGTGGGGCTTAACGACGAGCCTTGAGGCACTCCACATGGCAGAGCGAAAACATCTGAGTAGAAGTGCTGTAATTTCACCCTTTGTGTTCGATCCAGAAGCAAGGAGGACCCAAGGGCCAGAGATTGATGAGTAAGACCTAGGTCTTAAAGACGCTCCATCAGCAGAAGAGGCGAGATGGTATCTAACGCTGCTGATATATCGAGGAGTATCAGTGCTACCCCCTGTCCTCCATCCACTAAATGCCTAATGTAGTCTGTGGCTGAAATCAGCAAGGTTTCCAACCCATGATGTTTTCTGAATCCGAACAGAGAATTGTCCAGCCCGCATTGCTGTTCTGCAAATTCCATTAGGTGGATACTGAGATGTTACTCTAAAATCTTTGCTGCACAGGGAAGCAGTGAGATAGGACGTTCATTTTTTCAGTCCATACTATCCAGGTTAGTTTTCTTTAAGAGGGGCCTGATGATTGCCTCATCATCTCCAGGGGTAGTATCCGAAGATAAGTACCTGGTTCATTAAATTGGAAAGATATTGGGCTAGGGTACTAGCTGCCAGGTGGCGAACTGAAAGTGGGCAAGCTTCAAGGGGAGACCATGATTTTGTGTTAAGTAGGTATTGTTCCACCATTTTAGGGGTAAGAGGTGGAAAGACAGACAATAATTTGGTCTCCTAGTCTGTTTGAATGAAGGTCTTTGAGATGTAAAATATGGCCTTTTGGTTGCAATTGGCAGCCTGTGTTAGTTAGAGGCTGCTTTAAAACCTTTATGGATATCTGCAATCTTAGATTGAAAGAAATTTGCTAGGTGATTACAAAATAGTTGTTCAATGCCCGGTGGGGTGGAGATTTGTTGCACTACCCTAAAGAGTTCTTTGGCAGATGTGGCATTTTCAATTTTCTAAGTGTAGTACTTGGATGTTACCTCTGTCAGGACTAGTTTATATTCCTTAATATGATTTCTTAGCAGTTCTTTCTTGCTCATCCTGGTTTTTCCTCCATATGCGCTTGTGTCTGCGACATACCTGCTTAAACGTCCTGTGTTTGTCATTGTACCACAGGGCTGATGGCGAAATTCTTTTTTGCATTGCAACCCTAAGGGGTCTATCTTGTTAGCTTCCAACTCCATCCACTTCGTGAATGCCTCAGCCCCCTTATCTATGTCCTCTGAGATTTTGATGGGTATGATATCTAAAGTTTTGGACAGGATTTCAGCAGATATCCCCTTCCAGCGTCTTGACCTGGTTGTAGTTCGGAGGGATTGTCTACTGCTAGCTGAGGATGAAGATGTAAAAGAAAAAGCTACTGTGCTATGATCATTCCAGCTAAGAGGAGGGACTGATTGATACGACAGCCTAATATTGTTAGTGAAAATACTGTCTAAAGTGTGACCTGCCGTATCAGTAGGGGCAGATACTACTTGCACTATACTATATATGCCAGCCACCCCTAAGGAAGGCCTCCTGAGCCAGGAGGCAGGGTGCATTATATTAAAGGTGTGGACATGTAAGTGCGGTCCACAGGATAGCAGTGGTTGGCACCCGAGCAAACTCGAGGACACCAACTCCATTATGGTACCACCTAAATATGTCATGTTTGGTATTAAACAACATGCTTCATCACCACAAACATAAATCTCGTATCGAGAGAACGATGAAGCATGTACCAAACCAAGGTGGCTACCTTAGAGGTTGTCCACCTGGTTGCCCCAGCCTTTCCTGTGCTCTGGCAGCGAGCCCAAAGCTGCTGCCGCTGAGACAGGAATCTGAACCCCGGCCAGGAGGTCTGAACTCTTCCAGGAGTCAGGAACAAAGGCCTGTCCCCCAACCCCAGGCACATTTGCACCCGGCAGATGGTAAAATTAGAAATTCAGGAGGTGTACACACACAAAAGGCTAGCCACACCTCTAGGGTGGGCTACTTGTTCTGTACAGCTGAGGAAGACTTATGTGATTTCTAAAAGTAGTAGAATAGATGGTTCTGGGTTGACAATGGATCCCTCCTCCCCGGATGTGGTCACCTAAGGGGCAGATTTGCCACTGGGGCTAGTAGCCCATTGACCACTTGCACCCATGGCCCTAACGCCTCTAAATCTTGGATTTAAGGGCTATCCCTGAAACCGGAACCTCCGTTCTGATCTGGCTTGCAACAAAGAGGAGACCCGTATTTGTGAAAACAGGATCTGCACAAAGCAAATGTGTGATACTCTGCACCTGTGGCAACCTTCATTGAAAGTGCATGACTGTGACTCATCTTAGAGTCCCAGGATGCTTGTTTCCAGTCCAGGGAAGACATGGCTTTGGCAGTTCGGGCTGGACTGTTCCCATTAGGCACAGGGTCAGACTGATTTGCATATGGCGATGTCTGAACTGGGGTGGCGGAGTGAGCTAAAGAATGGTGATGGATTAAACCCAGATCAGTTAACTGGGGGTGAGTGTTTGATTTGCTCAAACGCTCCATCCATCATCCCCTTTTGTATCGCTTTGTTCGCCCTAAGTTGGCAGGGTATGCTCAGACGTGAGTCCCTTGCTCACTGCCACTGGATTCAAGCTAGCCTGGCTGATGACGGCTGAAATGCCAGAAACCGGTCCCAGGATGCTTGTTCCCGGTCCAGGGAAGACATGGCTTTGGCAGTTCGGGCTGGACTGTTCCCATGAGGCACAGGGTCAGACTGATTTGCATATGGCCATGTCTGAACTGGGGTGGTGGAGTGAGCTAAAGAATGGTGATGGATTAAACACAGATCAGTTGACTGGGGGGTGAGTGTTTGATTTGCTCAAACGCTCCATCCATCATCCCCTTTTGTATCGCTTTGTTCGCCCTAAGTTGGCAGGGTATGCTCAGACGTGAGTCCCTTGCTCACTGCCACTGGATTCAAGCTAGCCTGGCTGATGACGGCTAAAATGCCAGAAACCGGTCCCAGGATGCTTGTTTCTGGTCCAGGGAAGACATGGCTTTGGCAGTTCGGGCTGGACTGCTCCCATGAGGCACAGGGTCAGACTGATTTGCATATGGCCATGTCTGAACTGGGGTGGCGGAGTGAGCTAAAGAATGGTGATGGATTAAATCCAGATCAGTTGACTGGGGGTGAGTGTTTGATTTGCTCAAACGCTCCATCCATCATCCCCTTTTGTACCACTTTGTTCGCCCTAAGTTGGCAGGGTATGCTCAGACGTGAGTCCCTTGCTCACTTTGCCACTGGATTTAAGCTAGCCTGGCTGATGACAGCTGAAATGCCAGAAACCGGTCCCAGGATGATTGTTTCCGGTCCAGGGAAGACATGGCTTTGGCAATTCGGGCTGGACTGTTCCCATGAGGCACAGGGTCAGACTGATTTGCATATGGCCATGTCTGAACTGGGGTGGCGGAGTGAGCTAAAGAATGGTGATGGATTAAACCCAGATCAGTTGACTGGGGGTGAGTGTTTGATTTGCTCAAACGCTTCATCCATCATTCCCTTTTGTATCGCTTTGTTCGCCCTAAGTTGGCAGGCTATGCTCAGACGTGAGTCCCATGCTCACTTTGCCACTGGATTCAAGCTAGCCTGGCTGATGACGGCTGAAATACCAGAAACCGGTCCCAGGATGCTTGTTTCTGGTCCAGGGAAGACATGGCTTTGGCAGTTCGGGCTGGACTGTTCCCATGAGGCACAGGGTCAGACTGATTTGCAGATGGCCATGTCTGAACTGGGGTGGCGGTGTGAGCTAAAGAATGGTGATGGATTAAATCCAGATCAGTTGACTGGGGGTGAGTGTTTGATTTGCTCAAACGAACCATCCATCATCCCCTTTTGTATCACTTTGTTCACCCTAAGTTGGCAGGGTATGCTCAGACGTGAGTCCCTTGCTCACTTTGCCACTGGATTTAAGCTAGCCTGGCTGATGACAGCTGAAATGCCAGAAACCGGTCCCAGGATGATTGTTTCCGGTCCAGGGAAGACATGGCTTTGGCAATTCGGGCTGGACTGTTCCCATGAGGCACAGGGTCAGACTGATTTGCATATGGCCGTGTCTGAACTGGGGTGGCGGAGTGAGCTAAAGAATGGTGATGGATTAAACCCAGATCAGTTGACTGGGGGTGAGTGTTTGATTTGCTCAAACGCTCCATCCATCATCCCCTTTTGTATCGCTTTGTTCGCCCTAAGTTGGCAGGGTATGCTCAGACGTGAGTCCCTTGCTCACTGCCACTGGATTCAAGCTAGCCTGGCTGATGATGGCTAAAATGCCAGAAACCGGTCCCAGGATGCTTGTTTCTGGTCCAGGGAAGACATGGCTTTGGCAGTTCGGGCTGGACTGCTCCCTTGAGGCACAGGGTCAGACTGATTTGCATATGGCCATGTCTGAACTGGGGTGGCGGAGTGAGCTAAAGAATGGTGATGGATTAAATCCAGATCAGTTGACTGGGGGTGAGTGTTTGATTTGCTCAAACGCTTCATCCATCATCCCCTTTTGTATCGCTTTGTTCGCCCTAAGTTGGCAGGGTATGCTCAGACGTGAGTCCCATGCTCACTTTGCCACTGGATTCAAGCTAGCCTGGCTGATGACGGCTGAAATGCCAGAAACCGGTCCCAGGATGCTTGTTTCTGGTCCAGGGAAGACATGGCTTTGGCAGTTCGGGCTGGACTGTTCCCATGAGGCACAGGGTCAGACTGATTTGCAGATGGCCATGTCTGAACTGGGGTGGCGGAGTGAGCTAAAGAATGGTGATGGATTACACCCAAATCAGTTGACTGGGGGTGAGTGTTTGATTTGCTCAAATGCTCCATCCATCATCCCCTTTTGTATCACTTCATCTTAGACCTAAGCTCGGTTCCCCCAGGCAGGGGACCCCTTTGAGAGCCAAAGGCAACTCCAAACTCCCCCGACTAGTGGCACTAGTCCCCTGGACACCACTGGTAAAATAACATACCAGAACCAAAGAAACACTGGCCATCGGGCCCTACAAGGGATCACCCAGAAGTAGATGGTTCAGTACATTGTGGGAAATGTGGGACCTCCATCAAGTTTCAGGCAGCTACAGTTTTCCCCTGGACCTCTGGACATCGAAATAACTTTCTGCTGAGCTTACCGCTGACAAGACTTGCTGGTTGCCAATCTGGCAACCACCCCCCTTATCCGACGATGCACCTCAAGGAAACTCCTCAAAATCTTCATCTGACATCAGCAGTGTCTTTGTTGTTGAGTTTTTGCTCCTGGAAACCCACCAACACTGTGTAAGCGGTAAATTCAGCTCTGCTGCGGCTCCCGCTTCAGCATCAAGGACAGCCAGAACAAATCTGCACCTCAGCTTCTTGGCCAGGTAAAACTGAGCTAACTGTCGTGGCTTGGTCCTGGTACCCGCATCACCTTAACCCACATAGGGTTCCATGCACCTCGACCGGCAAGTAGCAAATCGCCACTAGTGCTTTTTACCATTGACCATAAAGATAACGTTTTCTATTACTGTTTTGCACTGATTTAATATTGCTTCTAAAATCCATTACTTCGGTTACCCTTATCTGATTGACTTCATGTTGATGTCTAAAATTGTATAACAATCTGCTTTAGTTTTATAAATTGGTGTCAGATTTCTTTTGAGTGGTGTCAATTACTTATCGTCCATGTTGGTAATCTGAAATGCTTAATACATGTTCCTCTATTGAAGCCTGCCTTCTCTTTGCCAGTCTACCAGGACTGAGCCAAGGATTGATTATTGTAAATCCAAGGACCATCTTTGGGGTATTGTGAGAGTATTGCATGGTGAAACCCAACCAGCATCACCACATAATACTCCACCTTCCTACACTGGCTTATTATGTGCTAAGTGAAGGGTCAACAGTGGCAATAGAATTTTTTTAAAGACTTTAAAAAAATAGTTTTTTTAATGAATGAAGTATGTGCTCCATAAAACCTCCCATTTTGCACAAGAAACAGCTCATTTCCCCATTTGAAGTATTTTTTTACTGCAGCGCTTACACTGCCTGCCAAGTGACTACTGCATAGCTACTACATCATGTAAGATCCAGGATGCCCGCCATGCGGAGATATTGTGCTGACTGCAGCACTGCTGACCTTCCCTGGAGTCAGTACTCCCCATCTTTAATGCATGAAGCTCCAAGCACTGGCTCTCAGCTGAGAGTTAGAAGAATGGAACAAATCTGTTTTAATTGCAGTTATGGTTTGCAGGAAGTGGTCATTTGCTGATCCCAGCGACACTTACACAGAGCCCACAAGTGTTGCCCAGTGGGGGATGTCTATATATCATTGCCAAACTTGACCATCGTCTGTCAAAAGACACTGAAGTGAAAGAGTTTGTGATTGTGGCTCAACCTGCTGAATTTTCAAGAGTCCCCAGCTTTACATGATACACGAAGTGCATATTTTGTTTGTTGAAGAGCTGAGCGAATGGTAATGTACGTTGTTCTTCAGCTTATGTAACTCCTGCACCTTCATTCCACTAGGATGCAGCTTGAGAGTGCAGATCTCGGCAGTGGTGGTGCAGTAGGGGAGGTAGTGGGGGAGGGTCAAGCAGGGAAGTTGTGGAGGATGGGGAGATGGGCAAGCAATGACGGAAGAGGGCGGGAGGAAGCACTCCAATACCATCAGCTTGCGTTTGGGCTATGACAAGATGCAGGACAGAGTGAGCACTCCAATACCAATGGATTGTGCAAAAAAAAAATAATAAACAAGTGCTGTTCATGTTTTTACAACTTTTTAAGAAATACATTTGTTTATGTACATGAACATGCATGTTAGTGCCATGTGTGTATGTGTACAAGGTAGACGGCTTGAAAACACAAATACTCCTATGGTGTGCTTGAAAACAGAGAAAAAATAACTCCACAGACTGGAAGCAGTGCAAGGCGACATGCACTTGGTCCACGCGCTATAGGACAGCCAAACACAAGAAGAGGGCATGAAGCTCACATGCCATGATGAATGGCATCAAAGAAAATGAGAGTGACGCGAAAGTTTACCAATGGTAGGAGTTGGGCGTCCTGTAAGCCCACAGACAGAACACAACACGTCTCTTCGAGGCAGCACACTCACTGTCTAGCCGAGACCTAAGAAGAGCCAAGCTGCTTTACAGTGTAGAGCTGAGGAGCTTCCTGCGATGGTCTTGTTTCTGCCTTAGTGGCCCTCTCTTCTGTAATAATGGTGGTCCAGCTTTTAGTCATAGCATTCTAAATAACAAACCTTGTCCAGGCCTGGAATAGTCTTCCACTAGCTACCCCCGTCGAATGCACTTTCATTTGGCTCCGAGAACACATCTCTTTCAGGGTTATGGGGTTCTCTTCTCCCTTCGGTCTTTAACCCCTTCAGGAGTTTGTTAAAGCGCGACTACTCACCCGTAAGGGTCTCAAGGCGCTAGGGGTGGGGGGGGGTTGGGGGGGTGCAGGTTCCATTCCATCAAGGAGGGGGTCTGTCGAAGAGCCATGTTTTGAGGTTTCTTGTGAAGATGGGGAGCGATGTTGTCTGTCTGAGGTGGAGCGGAAGCGCGTTCCATGCTTTGGCCGCGAGGAAGGAGAAGGAGCGGCCTCCCGATCTGGTCTTTCTGGTGCGGGGGACCACAGCGTAGGAACGCTGGGCTGATCGTAGGGTCCTTTGGGGTGCGTGGAATTTGAGTCGGTTGTTCAGGTATGCTGGTCCAGTGCCGTGGAGGGCCTTGTGTGCGTGGGTGAGCATCTTAAAGGTGATTCTCGCCTCGACGGGGAGCCAGTGGAGTGTGCGCAGGTGCTGGGAGATGTGGCAGTGTTTTGGCAGGTTGAGGACCAGTCTTGCGGCGGCGTTCTGGATGTTCTGTAGCTTGCAGATGAGGTTTTTGTTTATTCCGGCGTAGAGTGCGTTGCCGTAGTCGAGTCTGCTGGTGACCAGGGCGTGAGTGACTGTCTTTCGGTGTTCGAGGGGGATCCATTTGAAGGTCTTACGAAGGAGGCGGAGGGTGTGGAAGCAGGAAGATGAGACAGAGTTGATCTGGCGGTCCATTTTGAGCTCGGAGTCCAGGATGATTCCCAGGTTGCGTGCGTGGTCTGTGGGGGTTGGAGGGTTTCCGAGGGCGGCGGGCCACCAGGTGTCACTCCAGGCGTCGGGGTTTGGGCCCATGATGAGTACTTCTGTTTTGTTGGTGTTTAGTTGTAGTTCCGTGCTTGGGTCGGCCAACGGCCGACGCGAGCACTCCCTCCCTGGTGCTGTGCACGACAGTTGGCCGACGCAACCCCATCCACCCTTTAGAACCACGGCAACGCGGCGGAATGCTCACCGCGGTAAACAGGTTAACACTAGGGCACCCAACGGTATTTGCATGCTCTACAAAACTCAAACTCAATTTCAACTCACAGACCTGTCGGAACTGCTGCATTGTGAATGAATGAAAGTGCAAAGCCTCCTAATGCTGGCCACTGAAGCATTACCATCACTGACTCCCTCTGTCCCACCCTCATTATTGCCATCTCAAGTGAACATAATGTGTGACTAACGTTTCATATATCAGGCATTTCTATAGCTGTAACACCACTGTGAACATCTGGCACTTTAACACCTGCTCTTATTTAATGTTACTGCTTAACCACATTCATAGCAAGTCTTCTTTGTGTTGTCTGCACTTGAAACTGACTCAAAGTTGAGATCCTGCTCAGGGCCTATCATGAAGTGAAGTTTCTGCAGCACAAGCACTTTATGGCCTTCACTTCCTGAGGGTTGGAGGAGGGAGGTTGGTGGGATGACAGTAGGGAGACTTTGAATCACAGACATATTCCTTTTCCAAGTGGCCTATGTATCATAACCAGTGAAGTAACTCGCTCTAGGTGCTGTAGAGAGTACAGGATGAGTCCTCAAGCAGGGCCTTTCGCTGGAGGTCTACCAGAAGAAGAGGTCCTTTCGAGCAGTTCTAATGGACTGAGGCCTTTCACAGCTATGACTTGGGGCTCAAGGCTGCAGAACAGTTGTCTCTGCAAGAGATCTCTTGAGGCAGGCGTAGAAAAATGAATGTTGTCAATGGAGCAGAGATTTCTGAGATCTCTACGAAGCGTCAAGAACCACTGAAGGATCGATCCAAGTACCTTGCACTGTTCGCATTAGGCTGTTAAGGCATTGCATGGATCTTGGCACGCATGTGGGGAAGTGTGCTCGAGACTAGATTCACCTGAGATGCTAATAGTCTCAGTGGGCTCAAGATGCTTTCTTTAACCCCTTCAGAGCTGATAACAAAGCCAGCTCGTCATGGGCGTTACCTGCGCTACGCGCATGACGAGCTGGCTTTGTCACGTTACGCGCGATTTTCAAATTTCAGCGCACTGCGGGAAAACCCGCTAGCGCGGTAGAGGTTACGGGGATATTCTACTTTAGCTAAATGCAATGGTGAAAAAGTGTGTAACCTCCGCACATGTCTTCCGCCAGGTCTGTATGGCGCATAGAGCAAGCACAGCATGTCAGCCTCGAGGACAGAGGTGCGAGGCCTGTAATGTGAATCCTAAGTGTTGGATGGTGCATATGTCAGTACAATACCTGTGCTACTTCCTTGTATTACAACCCTCATCCAGTAGACAAAAAAACATGACCTCCATGAAGACGATCATAGTCAAGCTCTTCTCCCGGTCTTGCTGGTTGTTGAGAGCGCATGTCAGTGTCATTGGTGAGGCTACATGTTCATTCGTCTGGCTCAGGATTCTAGGTAGTAGGTTTGACATGGTTAGATATCTGTGGGCTCAATGACTCCCCAGTGGTAACTATAGCCGAGCACTCAAGGCCCTACTCCTGTGGGGTGGAAGAAAGATTAGTACCGGAGAGAGAGTCGCACAAAGTTATTACAATCAATATAGACAAATATCCAGTCAGAAACATTCATTTAAAAAGAATACATCATAAACAAATATTCATTCATTCATTCAGTATTGTTAAAACAGTTAAAAGGAGGTTTCTTGCTAATAAGGGTTCACAAGTTACCTCCCTAGCTTTACCATACCACAGCGTAACACAACAAAGATGGCCACCAAGGTGAAGTAAAGGACTGGGGCAAAGATAGGATGCGGGCAGGCGTCATGGATGCCACAGCTTGAGGTATTCACAGAGATTAATGCATCTTCTAATGTCAGATGGCAGGTATAGAGAGAGCTTGATTTAGAGATGGGGATTTCAGGCAGGGGCGGCTCCTCCACTATGGCGGAGGAGCGTCACTCCACTGCTTTCTTGCAGTGCGAGCAGCCAAAACATAAAATGATAATAACTTTTAGTTATTACCATTTTATGTTTGCTTTGCCGGTGGGCGGGGCCTCTCTGTTCTCTGAGCAGGGCAAGGGAGGAGTGATTTGCCCAAACCTGAGTGTGCACAGACTGTTTGGTCGACCCTCTTGGGCTGGCCAAACCAGTCATGCGCACTTTGCCCTTCTGCAGCCTGGATGGAGAACATGCACACCCCTTTGGCTCCTGGTGGAGTGCTGTGTCACGGCACTCCAGACCAATCACAATGCTGCATGCAGCGTTGTTATTGGTTTAGGAGAGAGCCTGGCTGCCTGCTTCCTGTTCCTGGCTGGCAGGAGAGCAGGAGCAGTGAAGATGCAGGACCCAGCGGAAAGGCTGGTTTACATTTTTTATTTTTTACATTATGACTCCTTCCCCGCGCGACCCCCCTCCGTGCGTGACCCGCGAGCCTTGCCGGCCGCAACTGGTTTCAGGGCACTTCCTGCTTCCCGCTCCTCATTGGCAGGTGGGTGAACCGGCATTTTTACGGACTGCTGAGCCTGAGCCGGCCGCACCATCAGTAGGACCGGCCTGGCAAAAGCAGTGCTAAAATAAGCATTAGTAATTACATTGCAAACAACAGTTGTTGTTAGCCAATCCAAATTGATTTAATGCATCCAAACTTTAACCGGAGTAGATACCCTGAAGCACTCATCTCCTGCAGAGCCACCATACCTCAGATTTCCTACTGCTCATCATGTGTTAGGGAGTCTCCCTGAGCTCTGCTCAGTCTTGGGGATTATTTTCCTGGTTTTTGCACCATGCCAGAGGGATCTAAAAAAGGTTGCTCAAGCTACAAACATAAGGAGTGCAAGCATTGTCACACTTCCTCTGCCAAAACCCTAAAAGACCAGGAAGTCAGGCTCCTTTTTTGGCTCCAAAAGAAGATGGCCCAACCTGATTCTGTGGATGAGGAAAGAGGACTCTCTACCTCAAAGAAGAGCACAAATAAGGGCTCCTCCTCATCTGATAAGGACTCCAAAAGGGCAAAATCCCAGAGCAGGGGTAGCAGTTCTCAGAGGACTGTCAGTAAGGAACTTGCTGAGCCTTCACCATCTCACATAAAAGTTCTTTCCTCCATTCCTCAGTTCCTGTAAAACCTTTTAAGGAACCCTCTGCGAAGAAAATCCATCCGTCGGGGGATCAGTTGTCAAAGATCAAACCATCTATGGTTGAATTGACAACAGGAAAAACGTCAGTGCGTGCATCCCCATCTATTCTGGTACTCCATCCGGTGGCCTACCAAACCTGGACCCACACCTCTTCTGGCAATTCAAGCAAAGAACCTTGCAATAGTAATCGGCAACTAACTCACTGTGACCAAGTGAAATCAGTTGCAGTCTTTTCTTTCACACACTCAGGTTGTTCATGAAGATCTTCAAATGGCTCCCAACTAACACTTGCAGAACCACCACCTAAGCCTTCATCACCAGCAAGCTAGACTAAGACAACTCACTCTGTGCTGGAATCAAAGCTCATCTGAGCGGAAGTCTCCAGAGCATACAAAACTCTGTGACAGGCTCACTCTCAACCTCCCATGCCACACTCATATCACTTTAGACTTTAAAGAGCCCCACGAGCTGCCAGTCCCAAAACGAGCGCTTTTCAAACTCCTCACTCACACCTACAAATCCATAAACAACATTGACCCAATGAACCTCATCAACCGCATAAACTTCCACAAACCTACAAGACGCCTCCACTCAGTTGGACTCTACTTGCACTTCCGCTGGTCCTACATAGAACCAGATCTGGTGGTCATGCCTTCTCTTACCTTGCTCCTAAAGCCTAGAACAACCTGCTCCTGTGCACCAGAGCCTCCTTCTTAACTCTTGAACTCCGCAAAAAAAACGAAGACCTGACTCTTCATCTATCCCTGACCATGGCTCAGCTCATACAGCTTCTGCTTCAGTAGCAGGATACTCTTTCGGGTGAGTTGTGTGTTATACAAATGTACATAATATGAGAATAGGTAGAACTGATTGAGGAGGTGCCGACTGATTCCATGTCTGTCCGGATCTATCCAAAGCGGGTTTGGGTGTAATATTGAAGTCGCCCCCAATAATCAGCTCATCAGTCATAAGTTGTGAGACATAGGGAAAGGGCCATGAACAAAAGGCCTTTTTGTTGTTGTTAGGGCCATACCCTGAGATTAAAGTGTATGGCCTATCAAACACTAGTCTGTGCACCCAAAGTAGTCTCCCCTATTTATACAATGATAAGTACTGAAGAACACATTAGTAGTCCATGCAGTGAGGCTAAATCATGGCAAGTAAAAACTATAAAGTAAGAAACAAATGTAGTCCATATTGTTTTCTTCTTTTATGCATAGTTTTTAGTCCTTGTGTACATCACACATCTTGTTAAACATATCACAAAAGGCGGCAGTTCACACGTGTTTCGTCCTTTGAACTTTTTTTAAGGCTAAAATGTTATCTCCAAAAAGGAACGAACCGGAGGATCTTTCAAGTAAGTTGTTTGTTGGATTTAACTATGTATACATTTGTAAACGCAGTCTCGTTTAGAAGCGACATATATTACAGACGGTAAAAAGTGAGCGAACAAGTTATGATCAAATCCAAGAACGTCATGAGACGAGCAACTAATTAGACATAGCTGGCAATTTGCCTCCAAACTCCGAGGCCGAAGAAACATCCAAATAATCAAAATATCCAAAATATTAGCAAAACGAGTGGCTGTGATAAGCACGCGTCCAATTCAGCGTCTGACGTGGTATGTCTCCCCTATTTATCTTTGCAAGCGGATTCTAAATGAAAGGGAGTTCATGCCCTTATCAGAATTGTCACTCCCCTAGTCTTGGTCGGTAAACTTGAGAAACTTTTACCAAAAGAAAACCTAATTTTTATCGTTTCACATCTCCAAAGAGAAGGTAAGTTTCCTCTAGGAATTTTGCTTCAGCCCCCTTATTATATAACTAATTCAGTAGTGAACTGCCATTATTTGTGTAGTTTAAGCCTCGAACATTAAAAATCAGAACAGGCATAAGTTCATCAGAAGGTAGCATCATTATCCATACTATATACCATGTGCTCTTTAATTACTGTTCTAATGTGCTCCTCTATTTTATGTTTTATATGATGCCCTGCCTTCTGCCTCTTGCCCTGCACATCAGGAATTCTCATTATCATGGGCCTAGTGTAAATGTTGGCAGAGAGGGAATTCAATCACAATGGCGATGGAGTTCCCTCCCTGCCAACATTATGGTCCACCTGCCTGATTTAGAATCAGTCTTCACTGTGGTCAAACCCCTCTGACAGCCTGACAGAGTAAGGGCTGCCGAAGGTTTGGCAATGTGTCCATCCAACTAATTTAGTTGGGCAAATAGTTCTTATTTTCAATTTCTGTCACCACTGGAAATACATGGGGATAAAGCGCATTGAAAAGAACTCAGGCACCCCCCCCCCCCCCACCCCACCCCACCCCGTATGGGAGGAAACTCCTACGGCAAGGGGGGAATTTTTCAAAAAACAAAACCCTACTTTGAGATTTTCTTTTTGAAAAAAAAAAATGTGTACATTTGCCATACGGCTCCATCATGTTGAAGGAGCCATCCGTCAAACTTTTAATGCATTGACAGGTTTCATCGTGATGGGGGTTCCTGCGAATTCTAGAAATATCAGCTGGCCAGTGGTCATTTCTGAATTTGGCAGGCTGCCCCTACGTCAGGGCGATGTGGTAATTTATTCTGTTGCCCTGGCTGAGGAACAGGCTGCCATATATTTAAATCGGGCCCAATGTCATGTTGAACAAGCTGTTGAATTACTGATTTTCTTCAAACAACATTTATACATGGGCCAATCAAATTCTTTCGTAAACCAAAATAATAAACAAAAGGTATAACTAAAACTTGCGTTGGGGGGCGCTGGATAGTGGAATAGGTTAATTTTCTATTCCAACACCAGTTCCCGTGGATAGTAGGGAAGGTGTTGGATAGAAAATTAAACTATTCCCTATCCTACAGCGCCCTCCAGCGCAAGTCGTTGTAACGACTTGCGTTGTAATAGCTGCGTCGTAATGGTAGTGTGGAGTAAAAGTTGCGTTGTAAAGGATGTTTCCCCTGCTCATGCATAGCTGTTTGCATCCAGTCTCATGAGTGAATGGCAGCTCATGGGAGTCTAACCACAAGGGTTTTGGGTCTACCACTGAGTGCAGCAAACATCTTATATAGCTTAGTGTTCAGGTATCTCATCAAATTATATCTTGAACATTGTTGGCTTTCTTTAACGTAGTGCGTCCAGCATTGGGGTGAGACGTCGCCCCATTTCTTTCAATGTAAGCATGGGGATGCCATCCACCTCCTTACCTCGTTCGATGATCTCTATGAGAAACCTGAGGAGTCTCTTTGGGGTTTTCTGCATCCGGGATATGATGACTTCAGAATCAGCTTGATAGTTTCTATGGAGGTGTGAAGAGCTGGAGGACCTTCCTGCATCTCTTAAGGAATCAATCCCCGCTGCTGCCTCATGTGGTATCTTCCTCGCTGCGTCCCTATTTAAGCTTGCCACCCACTGCTTCCTGGTACGACCACTGCCTCTTATTCACACTTGCCTCTCCTCTCCTTGTCTTGAGTAGTATGGTCCTGCTCTCCTTTCCACATCCTTCACACCTCAGGCTCTGATTGTGCAGCCGGGCGTTCTCGATTATCCTCGGGGAGGTTGCCATCTTGTTTTTGTCCCTGCCTGTTTGGAGATCTCATTTTCTTCAGCAGAGACTGGAACCTCAGTCTTATTTTGAGGTACTGCTTTGGTTCTTCTTCAGCTTCGCGAGTTTCTATAGTTTACACTCCCACTTTGCTCAGTAGTAATCCGGGAAAGTCTTCCCAAAGATCAGAGCTTGGCGGGTACTCCTCTCTATGGGCCCTCGCCATAGCCGTGCCCCCCGCTTCAAGCACTTTTGCCATCCAGCCTGTTTCCATAGTCCGATATGAGGACTCTGTAAACTGAACTGGTCCTGTGTCTCCATTCCTACTGGATACGGTAGACATATCCTGGAGCCAGAGGGGCTCATGGCTCAGGACATCTCACAGGGAAATTTAGGGATACTAAACATCAAAAATAGTGTATAGCTTAAAAAGTGCTATTCCGGGGTAGTCGTAGCATGATAACCCCTTTCTATGCTAATCTCTGGATCCAGGACAAGGGCCACTGGGCATAGAGGTCAAGTAAGGGGCAAAGACTAGTATTTGTCAACATACCCTCTCGACACACAAATCAAAATGGCCAAGCGCCCATTAGCGTGCCACTCAGGAAGAGTTGTGTGCCGTGGAAAAAGGTATTTGTGGATTGTTGGTGCATGGTGAGTGTGTCTGCCAGGCATGGTCACTACTCAGTCCAGCTCGTCTGCGCTTGTAGTCACCTTGGTGAGTCTGGTTATTTCATCATCATGACCTATTGGTCGGAATCTTATCTTGGGGCAGGTCTGTGATCTCAGTAGGACTGGCAGGCTGACCCAGGGGGTGAGGTCCTCCTGCCACTGACGACCAGCCCTTCAGGCTGACATTTCGGGTCATGATCCATGTGGATCAGCTGGATAGGAAGGGATGGGACCGAGCTTCCTCTCCATAAAGAGGTCAGGCTTTTATCCACCTGGCTCATGGTTCAGCTCCCAATAAGATGTGAGATTTGTTAACATGGCTGGTGAGCAGCCATGTCAGAAAGGAAGCATTTGTAGGCTTGTTTCTATGGAAACTGGTGAGTATGGGCTGGGTGAAGGAAGATTTGTGTTCCAACACAAAGTCAGATATCTACAAGACAATTCTTTAAGGCCATAGGTGTTATGACAATGCGAGGAAGGCCACGGAGAGTAACATTAAACAAGGGAACATGCAGGGCATAAATGAAAATACAAAGGTGGGACAGCAGTGTACTAAAGCTACAGACTTTTGTCCTCAGACTAAATATTTATTGATACAAAATAAATACAGTCACTGTTCAGTTCCAAGTACAGCTTCTAATATAGAACCCACTGTTCCTTTCCACCTCCTTTAGGCAGGCCATTGGTGATACTATAGTAAATACTGGAATGAGTGCCTGTTGCATAAGGACCCAACTGAAAAGAGGGATGCAGCCGGTCAGTTAGAGTACGGTGGAGCTGGAGCACCATCGGAATTCAGTGTTATTCCCAAAGCACCACACTTACGGTTCTCCTGCTTTATTTAGAGTTTGGAAAAAGTGTTGCGTTTACACGGATGAAGCCTCAGCTGGCCTTCCAGGTGTAAACCTCTTACCTAGTGGTCTTCCCAGCACTGGACCACCTGGTCATAGTGAGGGACTCCCTGCAGCATTTTGGGTGAGTGACCACCACTCATTGTAGCTACCTGTGACTATCAAGGAAGGCTTGGCAGTCTCAGATGGGAAAAATGCCCAAAGGCCTCTGTGCACAGGGAGAAGAAACCCTGTGTGTCGGGTACTAAAGGCACAGAGGTCCAGGGCCGGACTGGGCGTAGTGAGCACTGGGCGATTCCCTTGTGGGCCGGAGGGGTGGGGGCCAGTTTTGTGGCTGTGGGGGCCGGTTTTGTCACGGGGCAGTGTTGTAGTAGCGCTGTAATACCGGCCCCCTGTAACAAAAGCGGGAGCGGTGCTTCTTACTAGCAGCCTCCCCCGCTCCTAGGGCCCGTCGAGCAGTAATCTGCCAGGGCTGGTTGCTGTTCCCAGTCCGGCCCTCCAGAGGTCACTGCCTTGCTGGCAGGGATCTCTAAATTCAATGGTGGTCCTCTGCTAAGGACGCAGAGACCATGGCATCTGCTGAACTATCTGGCTGACAGACCGCCCGCCAGGGTCTAAATGACCCCAACAGTCTAGTGAGTTAATTGTCAGCTGTTTGTCAATTCTGTAACAGACGTCAGCCATTCTATTCATTTCAGGACCTAAATCCCTCCCTTCTCAGGAGTATGAACATTAACCTTCGGATGTCTTTTTGCTAAAATACGTCAAACGCATTATATTGTGAAGTACTTAACGTGTGGCCATCGACTGCAGGAAGTGGGCCATGGCACTCATTTTTGGGGACCGGGATTTATTTTTCATCATCAGACTGAGTATGACCTGGCATCAGAGAGAAAGAAAATCGAGGAAAAGAAAGGAAACCAGTGTCAAAGGCAGAAAGATGGGATGAAAAGTACATGGAAGAGAGATAACGAGAAAGATACTGCCTTGAACTGAAGGTGGAATCAAGACTAGGCAGCCTTGCTACTCAGCAACCATGGCATTTGGATGTGTTGGCAGTGGCACTAGACTTCTAAGAGGCACATTGGGCCGCTTCGTACACATTAGGCACTGAAAATGTTTTTCCCTTATCACTGAAAACCAAAATCAAATTGTATTTTTAGGACATGTGACTATAGTCGTTCTACAGTCCTAAGTACTGTGTCCGTTCAATTTACATGAAGGGTTCTAATTTTTTTGTGAGGTGTGGTCGGTCTGTACACTCTTTATCCTGCTCCTTGGCAGAATCTTTGGTTATCTCTTTTCTGAGTTTGAGTTTTTTTTTAATGTATTTAGCTTTTTTAAATATTTATTCAGGCGTTTTTTAAATTAATTAATTGATTTGAGCCGTTTTTTAAATTAATTAATTGATTTGAGCTAAACTGAGCTTTTTAACCATGCCATGTCCTGATTCTCCTGCGACAAAAAGATTTGCTTGATGGGAAACCGGCGTTTTGCATCAGCACACAGATTTCAAAAAGACATAGCATGCTGCTGCAGAGAAAAAGTAATCGTGGAGTATTCCTTAGGGAAAGGAATGGCTAGACTAGACAGCGAATCAACATACTGCTTTTATCCGCGAGGAAATCCGGGTCTGCTGAGTGTGTATCGTTCCCACCAATAAGATTAAAGCTTAAATCCAATGGGTCTTCAAATTAGCAGTAGCGGCAGCTGTCTCTGACTTCTCGACAAGCCGGGGCCCGCAGGCTGGCGAAGAGAAGCATAATTACTGTGTCAGGAGGCATGCAGGGGACTTTCCCTCCCAGGCTGCTGCACCAACGCTTGTTAATGTTCACGGAATACGTACCACGTGCCCGAACCTTGAAGTGACGGCGTCAAAATATCCCCCTTCAACAAGGGCTCGACTGACTGAATCGTGCATTTCCAAGGCATATAAACGTACATCTGTACGGTATGATAGGGGTAAATATCATCAAATCAATTTATTTTGAATACTGTGAAGCTGAACTTAATTCAGGGCCTTGTTTTGAGTGGCAGTTCTCCCGTTACGAGTACGTTATTGTTGATGGCACTTGTCAATATTTAAGGGGCCTTATTTATGAAGGTCTGTCTCACTTTTGCGCTGCCGTTGCATCACCTTTATTGACGCAGCGGCGGCATAAATAATGCGGCATGTTGCGCCATATTTATGAAGTGACGCATCCAGGCAGATTCGTCTCTTCGCAAACCCCTGCGCTACATTATACCAGCGTCAGGTATGATGTATGCAGGGTGGGCGTTCCCCCCGCAAGAAAGGGTCGTAGGAGTGGCGCGTTGAAATGTATAGGATTTCACTGCGCCCTTGTAGGACGCCAATGCGTCAAAACCTTATGCCTGCCTCATGGCAGGTGTGAGGGTGACGCAGGCCCTTACACATGGGGCTTGCCACATGTGAAAGGAACATTGCAGGAGTTGCGTTACACTTCCAACTCAACTCCAGCAATACGTTAGTTTTGCACTGACAGACCGACGTATCTGTCATTCCATGTGAGATGATGCGTCATACAGTAAACATGAAGCATCAATGGTGTCACAGCGATGTGACACTCCTCATAAATGAGGCCCAAGATTTTTATATAATTTGATTTAGACCTCTACTGAGGTCAACAAATGGATAAAAATACATTTAACTTTTCCTTTATAAAGCCAATTATAATGTATCTTTTTAAACATATTTTTAAGAAACTCTTTAAAAATGTAAACAAATTATAGCAAACATTCATTAGGTGGCGATTTAAAAAACATTATTAAACCTTGCACAGTGGATATATTTGATCTAAGACAGATGGGTTTTAAATAGCGACGTTCGGCCTCTACCAGGGTTAAGTTTCAGCAAACAAATAAAACATGTGGTATATCTTGCACAACTCCATTACACAAATCGCATCCTCACATGGAACTCGTCATATAGCGGCCAGGGTATATGCCAAGTTTTGAAGGAGTAACCCGTCTGCAGAACTCTACTTAAGGCTCTTAGGGCCAGATTCATCAAACCAAAATCCGCTCGCAAAGGGCCAGATTCTGAGAATCTGGCCCTTTGCGAGCGGTATTTTTGCATTTGGGATGCATCATCCCAAATGCAAAAATCGCAATTTTAGAAATCGTTAAATTGCGCTTATTTGCATTTAAGGAATCTCAATTTGAGATTCCTTAAATGCAATGCATGAAAGTTTCTAAAATAGCGAATTTGCTAATAGGGCACGCAAATTACCATGAAGTACAACTTGGTGGTAATTTGCAAAAACTTTGAAAAATGCACTAAAGTTCATTTTTCAAAGTTCCATGTTGCGCACACACATTCCCTAAGGGCATGTGTGTGCGCAACATATGTGCACATATCAATTTCAGGGGTACAACAGGGTGTCCTTTGGACACCCCTGCACCCTTGAAATCGCAATCACAATTTGCGAATCGCTAATTGCGATTCGCAAATTGAGATTGTCTTCCCATTCATTCCTATGGGCCTCTAGGCCCATAGGAATGAATGGGGAGGTATTCCTTTATTGCGACTCGCAATTTGCGAGTCGCAATTAAGGAATTCTAAGAAATCGCTATTTTTTAAGTGATTTCTTGATGCTTTCCATTTTGCAATTCCTTAATAGCGAATCGGTATTTTTCGCTATTAAGGAATCGCAAATTGGTTTGTTGATGCATCTGGGGGATAGTCTTCAGCTTTATTGTCACTTTTCCTCTCTTCTTCACCCACTGTTGCTTCTCTAATGTCATTTAAATGTTCGTGATTTGTGCCCTTCCAGTTTCATGCGGTAGCAACCTACACTTGTGTACCTGTTTTACTTCTGCGTTGGTACTACATGAAACTGGAAGGGCACCAATCAAAACCATTTAAGTGACAAATTGCATCTGTCTCCTGGACGGTGGTATGAGGTATGCCAGTTATGATGTGCGCAGGAGTGAACAGATAGTCATGCGCCATTTCTGGAGAGACTGCGCTCATCATACCTGGCACACCTAATACCACCGACTCTAGCTTTGATGACACTGGCTCAGTAGATGATTGCGCCCACACACAGGCTTGTATTCAGATCCTGAATATTGGGTTTCTGACTCATTTTCTGGCCACTTCTCCGGGTCCCTGTTTGGGCCTAGGCTTTCATGTTCCAGGAGACAAAAGAAATGGCGGTACAAAGGTTTAACTCCTGAAGGACAGTGGTATAGCTCTGTAGTGTTGTGGGCCCTGGGCCCACATGCTACTAAAAATAATGGACACAGAGGGAGTGGATGGTGCTTGGTTAACTGGCCACGAGCACGTGCACTCTGGTCCTTTTATTTGCAGGGGCGCGTCACTTGTGACACCTGTGGTGGATAGGTGCAGGGTGCGAGTATGTCCAGTCCTCGAGGGAGTGGCTGGTAAACTTAATGCCTGCTGAGACACTACAAGCTCCCTGTCTATGGTTGAAGAAGCCACTGTTACTCCCAGCTCTGGCACTCTGAATCTCTTAAGGCACGCTTGCCACTCCATCACACAGCTTCTGCTACCAATGCCTCTGTTGTTAATTGTGGGCGTCTGTATTTCACTGTACCTTAGTAATTGGAAAGTTCCATCTGCTCTTGATGTCTGTAAAATGTCCTCACACTGACAAACATGGGTGGCAATGGCGAGTATTAGGCCTTGCATCTCCACATGAAACAACCAGCTTATGCAGACTTTAAGGTTTTGTGATCAGACAGTTTAGGCAAACTGTGGATCGGGGGGAGATTATTGATAAACACATTCCATGCATGGTTGAAGGAACTGGTCAGAACCATCACATTGATTGATCCTGAGGAAGAGGTGAGAGCACAGATTAGATATGCAAGTCCATAAATCTCTACTTGCCCCAACAACCGAAGCAGCTACAAACCCATTTTGCTCCTGCCTTTTCTAGCTAAAGTCATGGACAAAGTCACAATACTCAACTTGCAGATCACCTAGAACTCCATCAACTCCTAGACAGCTCTCAATCAGGTGTTCGCACCAACCATAGCACAGAGACAGCCCAAATTGTGGCCACCGATGACATCAGAAGCATCCTCTAATGGGGAGAAATGGTCACACTCAACCTCTCCGACCTCTCTGCAGCCTTTGATATGGTCTCCCACACGTCACTCATTAGAAAGCCACAGCACTTGGGTATCTGTGGACTGGCCCTCAAGTTCACAGACAGAACTTAATGAGTTAGGCTCCCCCCAACATCTCATAATACAAGAAACTCATCATTCGGAGTCCTTCAAGGATCGTGGTTCAGCCCGCACACTTCAACGTCTGCATGATGACCCTCGCGACATTGTCGGAGCCCACTGCATCAACTTAGTATCCTTTGATGACAACACACAGCTCATCCTCTCCCTTACCGACTCAACCAGCACCACCAAAGCAAACTTTGCCAACTGCATGAACAACTTCCCTGCATGGATATAAATCAACTGCCTCCAGCTCAACTCAGACAAATCCAAAGTCCTAATCTTCGGCAACAACCACTCCTCCTGGGATTTCTCTTGGTGGCCCTCAAAACCTAGCCCCACACCCACCCCTGTGGACCATGCCACAAACCTCAGGATCATCCTCAACACCATCCTCTCCATGAGCAGACAGATCAATGCCATCTCATCATCATGCTTCCACACCCTGTAAATGCTACTCAAGATTTTCATGTGGATCCCACAGAACACTAGACTAGCGGTCACCCAGGCTCTTATCACAAGTAGACTTGATTACGGAAACACCGTCTACAGCGAAATCCCAGCCCATATCCTACGTTGACTCCAAACTACCCAGAACGCTGTCGCTAGACTCATCATGCACATACAGCAAAAATTCCTCTATCTCTACTTGCTCCCACGTGAGGAAAAATGTGAGTTCAAGCTACTCACCCACACCTACAAAGCTCTCCATAACACTGGTCCAGCTTACCTCAACTACCGTCTCAGCTTCTACCAGCCAACCAGACACCTTTGATCTGCAATCCAGGCAAAATCGCACACTTCCCCTGCATCAAGAAGACTAAAAGCGGAGGACGCTCCGTCTAATAAACTTTACTATGACTCCAAAGCAAACTACAGCTCACGCTTTTGGGCAACCATCAACAAAGCACTTCACCCGGCCCATGGAGGGTTTTCATCACACATTACAGAGGAGACCTGGACAGCCTTTTTGGAATCCCTCTTCAACTAGCAATTGCCTGGATCAAGAACTAACTCAGACTTCCAACCCACACTCCTCACTCAAATCGAATGGAACCAGAAGGAAGCGAATAATAGAATCTGTGCAACAACTATTAAGAAGGAAATCACGAAAGAAAGGATGGAAGGGGCCCCGGGGCCAAACAGGATTCCACCAGCCCATTTTAAACAAGATCAAGAGTTCTGGTCAGGCATCCTAGTCATCCTCATCCAAAGCGTCAGTCAGTTCGGGCATCTACCAATCAATCAATCATAGTACTTGTAGAGCGCGCTACTTACCCGTGAAGGTCTCAAGGCGGTGAGGGGTGGGGGGTGCTGCTACTGCTCGAAGAGCCAGGTCTTGAGGAGTCTTCTGAAGGCGAGTAGGTCTTGGGTCTGCCGTATGTGGGTAGGGAGGGTGTTCCAGGTCTTGGCGGCGAGGTAGGAGAAGGATCTGCCGCCGGAGGTCATTCGTTGGATGCCGGGGACAGCGGCGAGGGCGAGGCTAGCGGAGCTGGCGTGTGGGGGTGTAGAAGCTGAGTCTGCTGTTCTGGTAGGCTGGTCCGGTGTTGTGGAGTGCTTTGTGTGCGTGGGTGAGGAGCTTGAAGGTGATCCTCTTGTCGACGGGGAGCCAGTGTAGGTCTCTCAGGTGGGGGATGATGTGGCTGCGGCGGGGGACGTTGACGATCAGTCGGGCGGAGGTGTTTTGGATGCGTTGTAGTCGTCGTAGGTGTTTGGTTGGGATTCCTGCGTAGAGTGCCTTGCGTAGTCCAGTCTGCTGCTGACGAGGGCCTGTGTCACTGTTCTTCTTGTTTCGGTCGGGCTCTACTTGTAGATCCTGCGGAGCATGCAGAGAGTGTTGTAGCAGGAGGAGGAGACGGCGTTGACCTGTTTGGACATGGAAAGGGAGGAGTCGAGGATGAATCCTAGGTTGCGTGCATGGTCGGTGGGTGTTGGTGCTGTTCCCAGTGTGGTCGGCCACCAGGAGTCGTCCCAGGCTGAGGGGTGGGTCCGAGGATGAGTACCTCCGTCTTGTCTGAGTTCAGCTTCAGACGGCTGCTCCTCATCCAGTCGGCGACGGCCTTCATTCCCTCGTGGAGGTTGGTTTTGGCGGTGTGTGGGTCCTTGGTGAGGGAGAGAATGAGCTGGGTGTCGTCGGCGTAGGAGATGATGTTGAGGTCGTGATGGCGGGCCACTTGTGTGAGAGGGGCCATGTAGATGTTGAACAGCGTCGGACTGATGGATGAGCCCTGGGGGACGCTGCAGATGATTTCGGTGGCTTCGGATCGGAAGGGTGGGAGGCAGACGCTCTGGGTTCTGCCAAAGAGGAAGGATGCGTGTCTTTAGAGTGCGATGGCAGACCCTGTCGAAGGCGGCCGACAGGTCCAGGAGGATGAGGGCTGATGTTTTACCGTTGTCTAGTTGGCGCCTGATGTCGTCGAATGGCGGCGATAAGGGGTGTCTCGGTGCTGTGGTTTCATCTGAATCCGGACTGGGACGGGTCCAAGATGTTGTTGTCTTCCAAGTGGCGGGCCAGCTGTCTGTTGATGATTTTCTCGGTGACCTTTGCCGGAAACGGGAGCAGGGAGAAGGGCTGGAAGTTCTTGAGGTCCTTGGGGTCTGCCTTGGGCTTCTTGAGGAGGGCGTTGATTTCGGCGTGTTTCCAGCTTTCCAGGAATGTCGCTGTTTCGAAGGAGATGTTGATGACCTTCCGTAGTTGGGGTGCGATGGCCGCGTCTGCTTTGTTGAATACGTGGTGTGGGCACGGGTCTGACGGAGATCCTGAGTGGATGGAGTTCATGACCTTGCGTGTCTCGTCGTCGTTGACGTTGGACCAGGAGGTCAGGCGGATGGCGCTGTTCACAGGGGAGGTGGAGTCTGGCGTAGTCTGGCGGTCGTGGTGTTAAAGCTGTCATGGATGTCAGCAATCTTAGGGTGGAAGAAGATGGCTAGTGAGTCGCACAGTTCTTGTGAGGGCGGGATGTCGTTGGCGCTGGGGTTGGAGAGTTCCTTTACGATGCTGAAGAGCTCTTTGCTGTCGTGTGCGTTGTTATCCAAGCGGTCTTTGAAGGAGGATCGCTTGGCTAATCTGATGAGGTGGTGATGCCTTCAGGTGGCATCCTTGTGGGCTTCGTGGTTGTTCGGTGTGCGTTCGTGGAGCCATATTTTCTCCAGTTTCCGACATGCACGTTTGGAGGTCTGGAGTTTGTCGGTGAACCAGGTGGCTCTCTTGCTGGCATAGTTATTGGAGGGTTTCTTGAGCGGGGCGAGGGTGTTGGCGCAGTCGTTGATCCACTGTCTGAGGTTGCGGGCTGCGGAGTCTGGGTTGGTGGGGTCGGTGGAGGGGTTATATAATATCCCCGAATAATGGTGGGGCGACAAAACCTCCCTGAACAACTATCGTTTGATTGCACTACTGGCCATTGAGGCAAAATACTTTGCCAGTACTCTACTGTTAGATCTCCAGGACTTGGCTAAGGAGAAGGAAATAATCCCCCCAAAATCAAAGTGGGTTTTACAAAGACACAGGTACCTCAACTAACATATTAACTATATCACTGCTCATCGACAAAGTAAAATTGACAAAACAGGCATTCCATTTCTGTTTAATCGATTTTAAGGCAGCCTTTGACAGAGTCGACCGAGCAAGACTGTAAAGAAAACTGGCGAATTGGGGCATTCCGTCAGCACTTTTGATCCTTCTAATACACCTGATCAAAGAGGAAAGCATCACTTGTCCTGCATAACATCGGGTATGCGGGAACGGTTCTGACTAGTCCCAATAAAAAACCCTCATACACGTGTTGGTAAGTTGGCGTTAGTGAGCGGTATATCTTGGTTCTCCGCTGTCCCTTACACGTGTCTGCATAATCATAGGGTTTAGTGGTTTATGCAACCTCCAACCGGGAGGCAATACCCTCAGTTAAAACAGTAGTGATTAGTGATAGTGATTGTGACGTGATAAGGTGAAAATTGATAAAATGTCTCTCTCTTCCAGACAAAATTCTTTTAATAGTTCTGGTTTCCGGAGGCAAAGGTTTAAAATTTAATGTAGGTGAACAAGAGTGATTATGACTCTTTCACACTAAAGTTGTGGTATAGGTCGACAGGTTTCAGCCCTTGGATCGCCAGAAGGTCGGTGGGGCTTTCATCAGGACCACGGTGCAAAGTGTATAGAGACCTCTCACGTCTCTATGTGTGAATTGATTTTAAAGGAACATGTCGTTATGCTGCTCCTAAAAAAGGTCAAATTATACCTTTGTGAACGGTTATATTGAACCTCATCGGAATCCAGGTGGGTCAGGGAGGCACACTCAGTCTCTCCGTCAGTCTCTTGTTCTGACTCTGCCACCGCTGGTCCCGGAAAGTTCTAATACACCTCCACACTGACACATGGGTACTGGTCAAACTAGGCAATGACACACATCTTTCGAGGCGCATACCAACTACCAAGGAGCTCAAACAGGGTTGTGTGCTAGCCCCAACCGTGTTCAACCTGTACATGGCAGACATGACATCAATTTTAAGTACCTGCAATGCCCCCGACTTGGCAGCAAAGCCATCTCCTGCATCTTATATGCTGACTATGTGGCTCTGGCAAGCCATACCCAGGTGGGAATGCAACGCCTACTCGACAAAACACAAGAGTATGCAGCAGAAAACCACCTAGAAGTGAACCTTAAAAAAGAAAAACCCTGACAATTAAAAACAGCAAACGACGGCCCCACACTTGGTACCTGCAAAAAACACCAATCGAGAACACCTCGGTTTGCAAATACCTTGGGGTAATTATCGACGAAGGTGCTCAATTTGCCAGAAAGCTTGAGATAACAGGAAGGTAGGGGATGGCAATAACAACATTAAGGCAGTTAAAAATAAAAAACTAACAGGCCCTATCCTTTTGCCCCTCCTCCAGGTAGCACAAGCCAAAATTCTACCTACCATCACTTACGGCAGCGAACCCCTGAGGGGTAGGTACTCAAAAACTTTGGATAACACAATGGCCAGGGCCTATAGAGCCTTGTTTAACATTCCATCTTACGCATCACATCCCAGATCCGGTTAGAGGTCAGCCTAACCAAACAACTTTGGCAAGGCAAGGCTCTTATATAATCTGCTGGCACAAAGTTAGGATCTCACCCCAAAATACATTGAACCAACAGCTTTGGCAAGAACTTTGGTACAGATTAACTTTGCTGGCCGGACAATACTTAAAGGACTCCCTGATGACCACCGGTTTAACTGACCTTTGGGAAATGCAAACCACCCATACAGTCTTCAAGCAAGTAGTCAAAAAGGCAATAAAGAAACGTTCTCTTGTGGAAGACAAGGCCGCCTTTGCCCAAAGAAGCCATGTGTGGATGACAATGAATGGTTACAAATCACGAAGTACACAGGCATACTTCAGCCTGGGGCAGTGGCGTAACAAAACGTGAGTGGGCCCCCTGCAAGATATGCGGAAGGGGCCCCTCACACTCTCATCAGTATGGGCTGAGGTCAAGCCTGGGATCCCCCCCCCCCGCACAGTGGGGACTGAGGGCCTTTATTACTCCTCTGGCCTGAGGTACTCTATAAGACAAAAGAAATATTCTTAAAATATAGGTTAGGATTGCTGCCAGCAATTCCACACCTTCCACCATGGCTGAGGGGGCAATTTGCTAACACTTGTCGGCTATGCAGCAACGCTATCGAGGATATGGCACATTTAATCTGCTCCTGCCCCAACTTAAAGGATAAAAGGGTATGCCTACTCAAACCACAATTTAATCTTTGGTGGGATCCGTACACGGAGACAGGCTGTGATTGCATGCTTCAACTCAAAGGACCCGCAGTTAAATGCGAAACTAGTGAAATTCTTGACACTAGTAGAACTAAGCTGGGGAGAGTTGCACACATCTCTACTGCCTAAACAGCTGCTATTACCATGACAGTGAAATGCAACTCCCACAACTAAAAACTATACGCCCAGCTGCAGGAAGTTCCTTGGAACAGGCTCCAGCGCTGCAGAAGAATCAACAACAATGGGAAAAATTAGCAAACCATTGCAAAATTATGAGACGTTTACAGTTTGTAGACAACCTACTTTTTAATATACTCTCTTTTTCCTTCTCAACACCTCTCTTCTTCCCCTCTTTTCCTTAAAAAATATGAATTTTAAAGTGTCATTTCGTAATGGTTTTAATTAATCAAATACAATAAATTATCTACCTACCTTCTATCTTGCAGCCTAGACCTAGCACAACCTCCTGTAAACACCCTAAAACCTACCCCTCCATCATGGACTTCCAAATGAACCTCAAGACATGGCTCTTCCAGACAAACAGGCATGATCTCCTCCTCCCCCCTCCAGCCTTCCCTTCTCAGCTCCTGGATACCTTCGCGGGTGATTAGCTGCTCTCTACAAATTCACATAACATAGTAACTGAATGCTCTGCAAATACTTCAGCCAGGACTGCTAGTAACTCTGGTTTCTCTGACTTGCATTTAAATGTTTTTACACTATGCTTTATGCTAATTGTCTAATTTGGTAAAACTGTACATCTCTGTCCCTCACTGTGCTCGCTTTTCGGCCCCCCCACCCCCCTGTTCCTCGTTGTGCTCGCTTTTCTGCCCCCCCACCCCCTGTTCCTCATTGTGCTCGCTTTTCAGCCCCCCACCCCCTGTTCCTCATTCTGCTCGCTTTTCTGCCCCCACCCCCCTGTTCCTCGTTCTGCTTGCTCTTCAGCCCCCGACCCCCCTGTTCCTCGTTGTGCTCGCTTTTCGGCCCCCCACCCCCTTGTTCCTCGTTGTGCTCGCTTTTCGGCCCCCCACCCCCTGTTCCTCGTTGTGCTCGCTTTTCGGTCCCCCCACCTCCCTGTTCCTCGTTGTGCTCATTTTTCTGCCCCCCCGTTAACTCGTTGTGCTCTCTTTTCTGCCCCCCCCTGTTCCTCGTTGTGTGTGTGCGGCTCTGTGTGTGAGTGTGTGGCTCTGTGTGTGGGGGGGGCTCTGTGTGTGTGTGTGTGGGGCTCTGTGTATGTGTGTGGGGCTCTGTGTGTGGGGGGGGCTCTGTGTGTGTGTGTGTGTGTGGCTCTGTGTGTGTGTGTGGGGCTCTGTGTGTGTGCGTGTGGGGCTCTGTGTGTGGCTGTGTGTGTGTGGCTCTGTGTGTGTGGGGCTCTGTGTGTGTGGGGCTCTGTGTGTGTGTGGGGCTCTCTGTGTGTGTGGGGCTTTGTGTGTGTGGGGCTCTCTGTGTGCGTGAGGCTCTCTCTGTGTGTGGGCTCTCTGTGTGTGTGGGGCTGTGTGTGGGGCTCTCTGTGTGTGGGGCTCTCTGTGTGTGGGGCTCTCTGTGTGTGGGGCTGTGTGTGTGGCTCTGTGTGTGTGTGGGGGGGCTCTGTGTGTGTGGGGGGGCTCTGTGTGTGTGTGGGGGGGCTCTGTGTGTGTGTGGGGGGGGGCTCTCTGTGTGTGTGGGGGGGGGCTCTGTGTGTATGGAGGGGGCTCTGTGTGTGTGTGTGGGGCTCTGTGTGTGTGGGGCTCTGTGTGTGTGTGTGTGTGGGGGGCTCTGTGTGTGTGTATGGCTCTGTGTGTGTGTGTGGGGCTCTGTGTGTGTGCGTGTGGGGCTCTGTGTGTGTGTGTGGCTCTGTGTGTGTGGGGCTCTGTGTGTGCGGGGCTCTGTGTGTGTGGGGCTCTGTGTGTGTGTGGGGCTCTCTGTGTGTGTGGGGCTTTGTGTGTGTGGGGCTCTCTGTGTGCGTGAGGCTCTCTGTGTGTGGGGCTCTCTGTGTGTGTGGGGCTCTCTGTGTGTGGGGCTCTCTGTGTGTGGGGCTGTCTGTGTGTGGGGCTGTGTGTGTGGCTCTGTGTGTGTGTGTGTGGGGGCTCTGTGTGTGTGGGGGAGGGCTCTGTGTGTGTGTGTGTGGCGGCTCTGTGTGTGTATGTGTGGGGGGCTCTGTGTGTATGGGGGGCTCTCTGTGTGTGTGTGGGGGGGCTCTCTGTGTGTGTGTGGGGGGGGCTCTCTGTGTGTGTGTGGGGGGGCTCTCTGTGTGTGTGTGTGGGGGTCTGTGTGTGTGTGTGGGGGTGCTCTGTGTGTGTGTGTGTGTGCGTGGGGCTCCCTGTGTGTGTGTGTGGGGCTCTGTGTGTGTGGGGGGGGCACTGTGTGTGTGTGTGGGGGGCTCTGTGTGTGTGTTTTGTGGCTCTCTGTGGGTGTGTGGGTGGGTGCAAATGCAATAGTTCTCGCATTTGCGAGAGATTAAGCTATTGACATTGTAAATGATAATGCCATTTATTTATCTGTTTTCAAAACCAACACATAAATAAAAATGTTGTCATTTACAATGCCAATAGCTCTAACTTTGGCAAAGGCGAGACCGTTGCATTGTAAATGCTTGTTCAGAGATCTTTTCAATGACATCTTAAACTGGTATGAGTGGCATAATAAAACTAAAGGAATCTAATAGACAGTGGTTATGGAGACTTGAGGGGCACTGTAAAATGGTGGTAGTGAGGGAATCTGTGGCGGAGGTGGTCATTAGGGGGGTGCCAACTGTGAAAAGTTGGCCTGGTATATGATGTTCACTATTCTAGTGAGCACCTTGCACCAGTCCAAACAACCCTTATGGTGATGGTTGTAAAGTCCACCTTATAGACCAGCTATCCTAGTGGTAGCATGGACAAAAGCAGGCTTAGGCTAAACTCAAGAAGGCATGTGAAGCCAGGTGTTTTACCATATGCAAACCTTTTAATACCAAATGAAAGGACACCACACAGGTTATATATTCAAAATATATATGTATTTATTTCTAAATAGATCCCCTTAACTCTTTATGAGCACAGGAGCACAAACGTATAACAAGTAACTTAATATAACATACAAAAGTTGCACAAATATGGATAGGCCCTGGTGGCCCGTAAAACCATATACTAAAATAGTGGTATAAGTACCACATCACGAACAATGGTAAGGCCTAGGGCCTTGGGAATCGCAGGGGCTACACTGGACTAACAGCAGTTCGGAAGTGGGAGGCCCACAGGATGCGGGTGCAGTGTCTAAATGCACACACGTGCACCAATAGAAGTCAATGGATGCGTAAAGTTAGAAAGTTGCAGATTTGGAAGTCTTCCGACTGGACTAGAACTTAACCACTTAAAACTAGGACACTAGGGATGTAAATCTCTACAGGAGCACCGCAGTACTCGCGTTACCTCACCCACAGGAAGCGGGTGCATAGGTGTCAAAGTGTGTCGGGTTTCGTTGTGGAGTTCTATGGAGCCTTGGAGAAAAGATGCTGCAGGCGACCAGGAGAGAAGAGTCCGGTTGGATCCAAGGGTGGATCGAAGATGTAGAGTACCTGAAAGCAGAGGGGACAGAGTCTGGGTCACTAGCCAGTGACCAGGAAGGAACCAGGAAGGAACCAGGCGATGTCGGATTGCGATCAGGTGATGTCGTGAAGCTTGTCTCCGCTGCCACGTGGACCAGGAGGTGTCGACGACGACCAGGAGCTGGGCACGGACTGTCCCACGAAGGTTCTCGTTGATGGCGGTGTCGGTTCTCGATTCGGAATCAACAGGCCTTGGCAAATGCAACCCATGCAGGAATCAAAGATGGCTTCTGGATCAGACCAGCCAGGTCTGATGGGCTGCTCCTTTTCAGGGGAGCAAAGGCCAGTCTGGAGCAACCAGACCAGCATTGGAAAATCAAAGGTTCGTCGTCACAGAGGCCACTAGCCAACGGGCAAGTGACCGTGCAGATGCGTTGAGCAGGAAAATGCAAAAGGGCCCCACGCAGCACACGGTGAGTGTGGAGAGGTGATCTTCGGTGCAAAGGATGCTCGGGGCTGGGGCTTCTCAATCCCCAATGCATAGCTTCGAGGGTGCCTCAAGAGCTGTACAGAAAGCACTTCGCTGGCTTTCCAAGATGGCCGGTACCACGTCTCTCGTTGCCTCCACGGGTCTCAGCTTTGCTGTGGCTGTGGATCCCGCTGTTGGATGTCTGGAAGTCCAGTTCTTGTTAGGCTCTGTCGTTCGAGCTCCTCCGGGAGCAACGATAAAGGAAACCGTTGAGCGCTTGATGGTGCCTGTTTGCACAGGGTGGTCACTCATTGACCACAAGGAAGATTTTTCAGTCTTCTACGTCAAGTAGGATGTCGAAGGGTCCAGAGTTTCGTATCAGAGTTTCAGTCAGGATTATCTAAAGTCTAAGGACACAGCTCCTACCTTTATTCCAAATCAAGGGGCTGGATTACCTGCTAGGTCCCTCCTATGGGTGGGACCCAGGAAGGGGGTGGTTACACCCCTTTCCCTTTGTCCAGTTTCATGCCAGAGCTGGGGCTGGAGTGCCACAGCACCGGTTTGAACTGGACTATGCATGGGACACCTTGTGTGCCCCAGGCAGTGTCTCTTTTCATTCAGCCCTCCCTGCCCCAATCCACTATCTCCTGTCTGGGGGGGTGCTAGCACCTCCCTGTGACAGGAAACCTATTGTCCAAGCCTCCCTCGCTGGAAGGGCTCCCAGCAGCAGGAGGTCAGACTTGTGTCTGTGGCAGCAGCATCCATTTTGTGATGCTGAGGCTCTGGTTAACTTTAACCGGGATTAATGGAAGTAACATGTCTTCTCTCTCTAGAAGGGTGGAATGCTACCCCGTCGCCTGAACAGGCGAGGGGGTAGTATTCCAAAGCGTATGACACCTTACACGACATGTTTTGATAAAGCCAAACCAAAGTTAGCAATAACCGCGAGGATTATAATGCACTTACGAGTATATGGTATGGCAATATCCTGGAACAGCTGTGGTAAATAAATAAATAATACCCTATTTTTGGATAATAACAGATAGCTCAATAAATAAGAGTCTAGATTCGAGGTAGTAGGAGTTTCTGTAGGTTTATTACAGCATAAGGACAGGATCAGGACAACCTGCATAGGAACAGGATGACAGGGGAAAAAAGGCCCGGCAGCTGCCGGGGCTTGGTCTGGGATGAGCGCACGCTAACATTTAATATCAAGACATTCATTTATATACATAGCGCAAACACATAGCATTACATTGCAGTAGGCGTAACAGTGGGTGGAGTAGAAGGCATGACGTGTAGCAGTCGCGAGAGATAACAGTAAAAAGAGGTGTAACTGGGAGTTTACTTAGACATGTGAAGTAAAACGTAACAGAATATGTCATGAATGGGCGGACACATAGGAGGGGGCTACCTAAGGAGCCGGGACCTCTAACCTAATGGTGCGCGAAAACTGGCAATGACGTGTTACTAGGAGAAGCTGGGGGCTACGAACTCTGTGCTAGGAGCAGAGACTAGAGTCTGGAGGGTCGGAGCGACATGTACCTAAACCCTATCTGGTATCTAATGTTTAGGGAACATGTTGATATAAACTAGAAGTCATGAGGGGAGAGGCTAACTTGATTCTAAGACTGGACCATGCATTATTCTACATGAAATGCGCGATGAAGAATACTAAATGACCATTAAATACAGTATTTCTCTAACAGGGAGACGAGAAGGCTAGACAACGACGGAAACTATTGATGCAGTTCAGTAGCTTAGGAATGCAAAGGAGGAGGACTGAACTGATAGCTGGAACTATAACATACTTTTGGCAGACTTAGAGGCAGGGCCGGGCTGCACCGGGCAGTGCGAGGCAGGAAGTAAGTGAAAGGTCGAGGATACAGGTGGGGGCTGTATCGCTCCTCAGCGAGGCTTTCAGGAGACAGGAGCTGAATCCAGGGTCCGGGCCCTTTTGAGGCCTAGAAACGGGGACTTTATAATGGAATAACGTGCACACTGAGAAACGTGGCAACATTAATTTACATAGGCCTGATATTCGTAGTATTCACGAGGACTGGAAACTAACATATTAGAGGTGGACACAACTGTAATTGCGTCATTAATCAGAAATGGGGAATAACATATGCATATTGGTCATGCATACATAACATATGATGGATGGGGCGTAGGGACACAGAACATGGCAAAATTTACTTTTCCACATTCCCTCCTTGTCACTACGTTTCCATCAGGAAACATCAATATTCATGATACCGTCTATCATTTCATACAGTACCATTTGCTCGTCTCGAATTGTCTTGGAACGGGATTTAGAACGGGGCTTGGGACTAGGAATACAAGAGGTAGCACACATGCTGCAAATCGCAGGGCCACATTGTATACAGAGGCAGCAGCTAAATATGATCGCTACTGCAATACCTAGAAAGGACAGGACTTTCCATCCCCATGCGGAAATTACATTCCAGAACCAACCGGACCATGTCCAGGTGCCTGGATCTTGATGTAACAGATGGGCAATTTTATGGAGTCTGGTTATAGCTGAATAAACAGACGGCGCGTTATTTGGAATGAAAATGCAACAACTGGATCCGAGAATTCTACAGGCCCCGCCCCTATCGGCCAGTATGACGTCAAGGACGAGACGATTCTGTAAAACGACAATTCTCATAAAGGATTGTTCTTCAGTTAAGTTACCTAGAGCAGAGGCAGTCTCATCTACTACAGCTCCAAGGGTTCTTGTTAACCTACGAATTAACTTACTATTTACAACTGCACCTAAATAAGGGAAAACACCTTTATCTATATCAATGAATTGCTCTGCGGCGGTTTCAGTATAATCGACAATCGGGAGATTTCTCTTGTGTCTAGTGTGTACTAAGAAAGAATTCCTATGATAATCAGGTGGGGCTAGAAAAACAGGTGGCAGTAGGAAAGCAATGTAACAGGTTCCCTCCCAATCGAGGGGCAGACGGACATATGCAGTTTGACCACAAACAAAATAAGAATGACGTGAAGCTTTAAAAATAGATTTCCTACTGTCACTATACTTGACAATAGTAGTACAATCACTATGTCCTACATGTACAGAACCATAACTACGGACACATAATTCGCCTTTGACTGGTAGTACTGAAATAGCGGGTGAGTCTGGAGTAGTATCAGACTGAACATTCAGAACCATGAAATTCGACGAATAATTTCCTAAATTATATACTTCATTTTCTAGATCTAAACCTGTTCTATGGGGGAAACCTTGCTTGTCTGGGAAACATGTACTGTTAAGAAAAGACATATCTGTTGAGGATGACGTTAGCGTGGACCATGCTCCACACGAACCATTGTGTGAAAATGGATAAGGAAACAGTGGCAGAACTCCCTTCGATGTCTGGAAAGGGGGGAGTCGACCACACACCCAACAATTAGTGGCATTGCTGGTCTGGTGTGAATAATGTAACATACGGATGAATGTGTTATTACGCATGGCGAGGCGGTATGAATATTCGTGAGGAGGCAGATCACTAAACGTGTGCTCTACTGTAGCATGAGCAGACATATTTACATGAGGAACTGGAAAACACAGATAGAAAGCATAGCTGGTGCAAGAAATCATTATGCTGAGAAATAGTATGAAACTCAGAAAAACGATACATTGCAGTGAACTTCGACTGACTCTCTCACTATGGGGGTCTATTTTATACATGTCAGAAACAGTCTAACCGTTTCACCTAGGGGAGGACTTATACAATCAAACTGGCTGACTTATTAGACCTGAGTTTTAACTTATACTCCTGCTGCGGAGTTTTCTCTAACAAGGGAGGGGTTGTAATAAAGTCTGGTGCGGGACAGTCCTTTAAAACAATGTTCTGGCAATCCTTCGAATCCGGGGAAATGTTCTTGGCAATGTCTTTGAAGTCTGGCTTTGGTCCTTTAAAAAGTTTTACATGAGAGAGGTGGACCCACCCCTTCCTGCCTTCTAACTTGACGGCAGTTCGGGTGGTCAAGAGGACCTGACGTGGCTCCTTCCAACGTGGTTCCAGCGGACTTGATCTGTCAAAATTGCGGACCATCACCAAGGATCCTGGAACGATCTCGTGCGGTGCCACCTCTGTATTGTCTGGAAATGCGGCGGCAACCTGTGAACGACATGAGTTGAGGGCAGACATCAAGGAAGCTAGGTAATCTGTCAGCATATTACATGAAACATCGGTAATACTTCGGGGTCTAGGAGTACCCCACATGTTAGGGGGGCGGCCGAATACGACCTCATACGGGGACAGACCTGATCTGGAATGTGCGACCATACGCATGTAAAATAGAGCGACTGGCAGAGCTACTAACCAGTCCACACCCTTGTCTTTACAGACTTTTGCTATACGGATTTTCAGAGTCTGATTATGTCTCTCGACTAGTCCAGCTGCTTCTGGATGGCGTACACAATGGAACTTCCACTGGTACCCTAACAACAGGGAAACGTGTTTCATGAGTTCGGATGAGAATGGCTGACCGTTATCAGAATATACGACTCTAGGGAGTCCGTATCTAGGGAAGAATTCACGAACCAGCTGCTTGGCAGTGGTCGCGGCTGTGTAATCTGGGACTGGATATGCTTCTGTCCACCTGGACAAACCGCATACAACTACAAGGACATACTTGAAACCTCGACATCGCTCCATCTGAATATAATCCATCTGGAGGACCTCAAAAGGGTGGTCAGGGGGCTGGAAACCACCTTGTTCCACCGGGACACTTTTACCTGGATTAAACTGGCAACATATCATACAGGTACGGACTTTCTGCTTGGCTGCAGCTCGTAAATGCTTGTTGAACCAAATGTTCTGGATACTGTCTAACATAGCTTTTTCTCCTAAATGTGCTGGACTATGTGCGGTATTGATAATAACTTGAACCATAGAATCGGGGAGAAACCATGTGGCTCTACCCTTCGTTAACCATCCTTGATCTGTCTGGACCCCTCCTTGTACAGACCATTTCTTGATTTCATCGGGAGTAGCATGTAACTGAATATCTATGACATCTTGTGTAGGGTCCTTAACTGTCATGCATGTAATCAGATCTGGAGTATGTGTCATGTTTACTGGAATGTCTGGTGTCTGTGCTGTAAGCTTGGCTGTGCGGTCTGCTAGATCATTACCTTGGGAAATAATGTCAGTAGCTTTCGTATGTGCTTTGCACTTCATGATAGCAATAGATGTCGGTAAATGTATGGCATCTAACAGAGCTTGAATAAGGAGACCATGCTGAATCTTGGTTCCATGAGAAGTCATAAAACCTCTCTCCTGCCAGAGCACTCCGAAGTCGTGTACAACTCCGAATGCGTAACGTGAATCTGTGTAAACATTAACCTTCAGGTTCTTGGCGTGTATACAGGCTTGTGTCAGAGCAACTAGCTCTGCTGCTTGAGCGGACAGGGTATCAATACGGTGTGTTTCAATAACTTCAGTGTCAGTAGTCACTGCATATGCGGCGACTAGTTCTCCTGTACTAGTTCTCATACATGAACCATCCACATAAAGTGTCCGGTCAGGATCTGGTAACGGAATGTCTGTCAGGTCTTGTCTTGGCTTTGTCGTAACGTTAACTACTTCCACACAGTCATGTGTGTCTGGATTTGAACTAACTGATGGTAACAGTGTAGCAGGATTCAGAACGTTGCAGCGTCTAATTTCTATGTGTGGCTGGAACAGTGTCAATTCATAACCTGTTAAACGTGCAATTGTCAAGTGCTGAGTTTGTGTTCGGTTTAAAAGAACTTCTACTGAATGTGGAACTTGTACTGTCAGGGAATGTCCTAAAACTATGGAATCACTTTGTCTGATAGCTAGTGCTGTGGCTGCAACTGACTTGAGGCACGCAGGCAACGCCTGGGCGACTGGATCTAATGTGCTTGAAAAATAAGCACAGGGCTTGTATTGACCTGCTTGATCTTGTGTGAGAACAGATAATGCTGTACCTTCGCGTTCTGTAACGAAAAGTGTAAAAGGCTTACTGTAGTTCGGTGTAGCTAGAACTGGAGCTTGACATAGGGCTTTCTTTAACTCATTAAAACTAAGTGTATGTTCAGATGTCCAAGGGAGGACAGTCGATACGGCTGCCTCCTGTGTCGTTAACTGTATCAGTGGCTTGGCTAGAAATGCATACTGGGGAATCCATTGTCTACAATAAGAAGTAAGGCCGATAAAAGCACGTACCTCCTTCTGGGTTCTGGGCTGGAGAAGATTCGCTATTAACTGGATACGGTCGGGTGTCAACTGCCTACCCCTCTTGGACAGCAAGTGTCCTAAGTATACCACTTGCTGGACACAGAATTGAAGCTTTGAAGGTGACACCTTGTGCCCCATCTCGGCTAGAAAATACAGAACTGTAAGTGATGCTCGCTCGCAAGCACGTTCAGAACGGGCTGTGATCAGTAGATCATCGACATACTGGAGCAGGGCAGTGTCAGTTGGCATGTGAATATTGTCTAGTTGTCTCTTGAGTGCTTGACTGTAAATACTAGGGCTTTCTGTGAAACCTTGAGGAGCGCGTGTAAACATATAGCTCCTTCCATTTAAACAAAATCCGAAAAGAAACTGGCTGTCTGGATGAATTGGAACACTAAAAAATGCATTCTTGAGGTCAATAACAGTGAAAAACATGGCTTCGGAATCAATGGCAGTTAACAGGGAAGAAATGTCTGGAACAACTGGATACTGAGGAATAATACATTTATTAAGCTCTCGTAAATCAATCACTAATCGATATACTGGGGGTGCATTTGGATCAGTACGTTTCATAACTGGAATGATCGGAGAATTGCATACATTGGAGTCAGTTTCTACAACTACTCCTTGAGCCATGAGCTCGTCAATAATTTTGGATAAGGCTGCTACAGCCTCAGGTGGCAATCTGTACTGTCTGATTCGGGGTAACACTACACCTGGTTTGAGAGTCACACGATAGGGTGTGATTTGCATGTAACCTACATCAGTTGGACCTTGCGCCCATAAATGCTGCGGAACATTAGACAATCTGGAATCAAAATCTCGTAATACATAGTGACCCTTAAAGTCACGTAGGAACAGACGTATTCCCTCTGGGGAACAGCAAATAACTGCACCTAACTCTTTCAGTGTCTTAATACCTAACAGATTTTCTGGACATGCCTTAGTAAGTAACAGATCAGTAGTACGGGACAATGGACCTACTTCTAGAGTAACTGGCTGAGATATTTCATTAACTATGGGTTTTCCTGAAAATCCAAGGGAAACATTTCTTGAGCCTGAGAGCGGAGCCCCTGGAACTTCGGCGTGACTAATTGTGGTCCTACTTGCCCCTGTATCGATCAGAAACTTTCTGTCTTTCCCTAATACTTGACTGTGTACATAGGGACCTTCTTGGTCTACAGGTATCTCGATGAGAGGCAAGCCTACCTCCCTCTCTAGGCTGTTTCATGAATATGACTGGTACTCTGGATACTCAGACTGTGCATACTGGTACATCTGCGATGTAACGTGCTGTGTTGCAGCAATAGGCTGCGGTACTGTAACTGTCTGTTGTGCATTCTGTGACTGAGGAATCTGTGAAACTTGTTCTTGTCTCAGCGGACGTGGTCTTTCTTTAGTCTTACCAGTAGCTATGTTGTGTTTCAGAACTGCACACTCGTTTATAAAATGACCTGGCTGTTTACAATAATTGCAGTTCCCTTTAACGGGAGCTGCAGGATGACTGGCTTGAATCGGACCCCTCTTCTGACTGTCTTGAGGAATAGATTGTGCAACTAGCACTTTCATTTTCGTGTCTTTCATACGTTTTCTTTCGTGTTCTTGCTCTTCTCTAATTCTATTCTGGTGATACTGGAGCATCTGGAGCATCTGGGACGGAGTATTTGCTTGCCAGGTGCTTTCGACTTTCAAAACTCGGTTTTTAATTTGTGGACTTGAATTCTCGACTAATTTGGTAACGAAAAGATGAGGGTATGACTCACTACTTGTCTTGAGACCACTATTAATACTGAAACATTTCTCAAATCTAGAATAAAAATCACTAATGTCTTCATCTTGTTTCTGTTTACAGGCTGAGATGGCATCCCAGTCTTCTTTTCTAGTTGTCAATAATCTGGGTAAAACTTGAATCAATAATTCTGGTAATTCTTTACATTTATCTCCAAGACCGGTACCTGGTACTCGTGCCTTGTCTTCAGCTTCTAGAGCTGTCCAATCGATCTTTTTCTCTCCCACCTCCCATTCTTTTTCCTTTAACTTTTCATACACCCCTGCGGGTAGCAGAACCTTTAACATTTTAATGACATCTGGGTACGTGTATTCTCCCATACGGAGCATGTCTTTTAATTCTCTATGGAACCCTGCTGGATCTTTGTCATGACAGGGAATTAGCTTTTTCATTTCGAGGAGTTCCATCTTTGAAATCGGAGTGTATACAAACACTCGTTGCATTTCGCCACCCGTCCCTTGGACTGGGTGGACTTCTCGTAACGGATTCTGTCTGTCTATGTAGAATGGTTTACTTTCTGGGGGTGAGACGTGAACAAAATGCGGGTTCAGGAACGTTCTATACTTGTGACGCTGTTCTAGAATAACACTAATTAAATCGGTACCTAGACCTCTCCATCTGTACTGGAGTAACTCGTTCAGGATATCGTGTAACGGGCCTGGATCAGAGTGTTGACCCTCATACAGAGTAATGAGGTGCTGGATCATATACATACCCACCAGTCGTTGCTCGGCTGGGGGCAGTTTCAGAAACATTTGTGCCACTATTTCGTCTGGAAAAGTGGTAGAATCAGTAATCCATCGGACTGCTGATCGGGCTAATTCTTGTTCATGCATGGTGCTTAACTCGCTATAACCGACTCGTGATTTCAGAATGTGATCGGTAGCTTGAAATACTTGTTCTAGAGAACAAGGCTCTCGTTCTGGTGCTGGATGATGAAAAATAGACTTGGGTTCTAGACGTAAATGGCGATCTGGAAATCTGGATTTCCCTACATACGCTATTCTGGCGGGATTCTCGTCTTCCTCTTCAGGATCAGAGATACTTTCTTTCTCACTTACTTGTGCTGCTTTACGCTGTTCGTGTAACCTTACTATTTCTTTACGAATTTTCTTGTACATACTTTCCATGGCACTAATGGTCTTGTGCTTACCCTCGGCTATATTATCACTCCACCTTGTCAGGATTCTCATTTCGGCGGGATCTTTAGACGGGTAATCTTGTTCTCTTATTAGACAATTGATCAGGAACTTTAATATCATGAGCTGAATCTCGGCTTTCCTTTGAGACATGATCTCGCCAATACTTTCTGGATCATCCCCTGTACGGATGAAACGATATATTCTGTCTAGATCTTCTTTCATATTTGGCAAGGTGACTAGATACTCGGTCACCCTTCTTACGCGTACGGAATATAAAACCATATTATATTCGCCTGGAACTGGATCATAAACACATTCGGCAAGGGCTTGTCTGATTTCTGTAACAGACTTATTACTTTTAGGAGTACGCTGTGATGCTTGAGCATGTAATTCGAGTGCTGATAAACGTTTGTGTGGCGGCGGGGTTTGAGGAGGACCTCCTCCTGCGGCCCCTAGACTAGAATCGTCGACTGACATTCTTCGTGCTTGCAGGGTCGGTAATTGTAACGTGGGCTGAACTTGTATGGCAGGCTGACCCGGGGGTACCGTAACAGGTACTCCGGTGTCTGGAGGAACGGGAAGTGCCTGATTTACAGGGACTAGCGGAGCGCGAACAGGATTTGCATATTCTGGAACTGTGTCGTCCAAATAGGACGAAATAAAAATATCAGCTGCGGTCGGTTTGTGACGTAGCTTGGTCGGAACTAATGGTGGCGGGAAATTACTGGGTGCCTCTGGGGTCGCTTTTGGCAAGCCTTCGGCAAGGAGAGGATACATACCCTTAATAAGGGCATGCCTCTGTCTGTCTGACTGTTCGGCTTTAACTTGTTCACCTATCTCGATTAATTCTCTTTCTTGGGTTCGTTCTTGGGATTCTCTACTTAACTCTGACTTTCTGACTTCCTTTTCCGTTCTTTTATGAGCTTCCTTACGCCATAACTCGATGGCATCTTTCTGTGACTGTCTGGCTTTCTTTTTCCATAATGCTTCTTCTACTCGCATGATACATTCGGCATCCCATGTACCCGATACGGGCCATCTATACTTTTCTTCTAACTGTTTGGTATACTCTACCCATAAATCTAGATACAATATGGCGCTTATGCCATGTTTCTGATACATAAAGTGACCTGGACTGTCCCTAGGCGGAACAGGAACTGCTGCTTCCAGCAGACCCTTTCTAGTTTTTAACTGACGTAACTTGGAAAAGAGCGGCATTCTAAACTTGAATCGGAACACAATACAATACACGAAAAACAATAACAATTGGGGAAACAATTCAGGCATACCACGACATTGGAAATACATTAAACAACATTATAAATAACAGTTCGAACAGAATACTACCTGAAAATACTGAAAACAGAACAGGATTCTCGAGAACGGAACAGACTAGAGTTACTGGATGCACTGCTATAACAGTACGGAACATACCGGTCCCATAAAGGAACACATCAAGACCCGTATCCACCTAGGTGAACACTTCGTTTGTGAGCTTGGGTACCACCAACCCACGGACCAGAGTCAATTTAGACTGACCCTGTCTAGACACTACCCCAGCAATGGTACTCACCGGGCAGCACGGAACGGAAGGCCTCGGACGGGACTGGACTACGACGACGAACTTCGGACTTCGGACTTCAGTTACGGGTGGACCTCCGGATACCTCGGACCTTGGACTCTCGGCTTGGGCTCTGGTCGGGACTCGCCGCGTTCCTCCACCGTCTCGTTCGGATGCTGGACCGCCTCCTCCGTCTCCTCCGTGGGCCTGAGGGATACTTGAAGCAGAAATATCTGCCAGGTGCACGGTATGGTTCCGTCACGACTGCAGAGGGTCAGGGGGTCGGCGTGGCTTCACCGACGCGTGGGGAAAGGGCAAGTCCCTATTCGGGCGCCATTATGTGGTAAATAAATAAATAATACCCTATTTTTGGATAATAACAGATAGCTCAATAAATAAGAGTCAAGATTCGAGGTAGTAGGAGTTTCTGTAGGTTTATTACAGCATAAGGACAGGATCAGGACAACCTGCATAGGAACAGGATGACAGGGGAAAAAAGGCCCGGCAGCTGCCGGGGCTTGGTCTGGGATGAGCGCACGCTAACATTTAATATCAAGACATTCATTTATATACATAGCGCAAACACATAGCATTACATTGCAGTAGGCGTAACAGTGGGTGGAGTAGAAGGCATGACGTGTAGCAGTCGCGAGAGATAACAGTAAAAAGAGGTGTAACTGGGAGTTTACTTAGACATGTGAAGTAAAACGTAACAGAATATGTCATGAATGGGCGGACACATAGGAGGGGGCTACCTAAGGAGCCGGGACCTCTAACCTAATGGTGCGCGAAAACTGGCAATGACGTGTTACTAGGAGAAGCTGGGGGCTACGAACTCTGTGCTAGGAGCAGAGACTAGAGTCTGGAGGGTCGGAGCGACATGTACCTAAACCCTATCTGGTATCTAATGTTTAGGGAACATGTTGATATAAACTAGAAGTCATGAGGGGAGAGGCTAACTTGATTCTAAGACTGGACCATGCATTATTCTACATGAAATGCGCGATGAAGAATACTAAATGACCATTAAATACAGTATTTCTCTAACAGGGAGACGAGAAGGCTAGACAACGACGGAAACTATTGATGCAGTTCAGTAGCTTAGGAATGCAAAGGAGGAGGACTGAACTGATAGCTGGAACTATAACATACTTTTGGCAGACTTAGAGGCAGGGCCGGGCTGCACCGGGCAGTGCGAGGCAGGAAGTAAGTGAAAGGTCGAGGATACAGGTGGGGGCTGTATCGCTCCTCAGCGAGGCTTTCAGGAGACAGGAGCTGAATCCAGGGTCCGGGCCCTTTTGAGGCCTAGAAACGGGGACTTTATAATGGAATAACGTGCACACTGAGAAACGTGGCAACATTAATTTACATAGGCCTGATATTCGTAGTATTCACGAGGACTGGAAACTAACATATTAGAGGTGGACACAACTGTAATTGCGTCATTAATCAGAAATGGGGAATAACATATGCATATTGGTCATGCATACATAACATATGATGGATGGGGCGTAGGGACACAGAACATGGCAAAATTTACTTTTCCACACAGCTATAAGGACATGGTTCCGAAAGCTGCAGACAGGCTCAGCTCATGCTAGAGCACCATCTCACATAAAACCAAGCACTCTGCCTTCAGGATTGTTAAGGCCTGCCTTAGGAATGACTTATAGGTGCATATGTGTCCAGTTTTAAGGTTAGACATAGGAATACTATATCTAAGCAAGGGGTGATTACACGACCTTGCCCCAGCTGAGTGATCAGCCAGTTGTGTCAGTTTGGATGGCCAGCCAGGGGTGGCAAAAGATATGCTGCAGCCTCTGGTAGGCCTTGGGTGTATATTTATATATATATATATATATATCTATGCCCTGGGTACCTATAGTACACTGTACAGGGACTCATAAGAGTGACCCAAATCCCAATTGGTGATGTACCTAAAGTACATGGTGTGAAATTTAGAGAGAGAACAGCAGGGCTGTGGGTCTGATTAGCAGGCCCACAGCCACATTAATTCGAAAACCAGTGAAGCAAAAAGCAAAAAAATGGGGTGACCATAGGATAGCAGACTCTACTCTCCTACACCAACAAACATTGTCTCACAGGGCGCCACCAGTGCTAAAGCCGGCCCTGAGAAGGACGGAGGCAATGGCCAGCTGGGCGTAATGGAGTTGTCTGGCAGGAACGTGAAATGCAAGGTGGTGGGTCAATAATGCTGGTCCAGCATCGTGGAGGGCTTTGTAGACGTGAGTGAGGAGCTTGAAGGTGATTCTTTTGTTGACTGGGAGGCAGTGAAGTTCACAAAGGTGTTCAGTGATGTGGCTGCGGCGGAGGATGTTGAGGACCAGTCTGGCTGTGGCGTTTTGAATTTTCTGTAGTTTCCTCAGGAGTTTCTGGGTAATGCCGGCATAGTGTATTGCCGTAGTCGAGCCTGTTGATGATGATTGTGTGGCTTTACTGTCTTTCTTTCTTCAGTGGGAATCTATCTGAAAGTCTTTCGAAGCAAGTGTAGTGTATGGAAGCAAGAGGAGGATACAGCGTTGATCTGACGGTTCATTGTCAGCAAGGAGTCCAGTATGATGCTGAGGTTGAGTGCGTGGTTTGTGGGGGTGGGTGGGGTTCCCAGTGCAGCAGGCCACCAGGAGTCATCCCAGGCAGAGGGGGTGGGGACTTCAGTCTTGTCTGATTAAAGTTTGAGGCAGCTGTCCTTCATCCAGGAGGCAGTAGCCTTCATCCCGCTGTGGAAGTTGATTCTAGTGGCTGAGGGTTCAGCTGGGTGTTGTCGGCATAGGACACAATGTTAAGTCTTGAGGTTCCGGGTTTTTAGGAACCCGGTGGTGCCAGGGGATAACACCCGAAGACCTCTGAGTTCTCCCTTGTTCCGGACCACAGAAACACTGAGTCTTCTAGTCGCAGTCAGAGATCAAGTTTTATTGGCAGCTACCAAGTAACAGGTGTCCTAGAAGCACGACAAGCACGGGTCATGTGTTCTCAGGAGACTGTTCCTTTTTACAGAACCAGCCTTCTCCTTATATACAAAAATAATAGCTGCAAGCAAGAATTCTTGAGTTTATGATATGGCTATACACATATTTCTACAATAATACAAAAGAGCGAAGTCATGTAGGCAAGCCCGTATTTTAGATGTCCAATTCGTGATAGATTACCTAGCCAGGCCCGGAACTCCCATCAAATATCGGTGAAACCCCAATAAAAGAAGGCACCTCCTAGTCATAAAACTGGCCATAAACAGGGAGCGTGGACAGGTGTGTATGTGTGTAGAAAACATGATCGGTAAGGGGTGAATGGTTTGTGGTATGTTGTGCATTGATGCTATCGTGTTTGGCCACTGGGCGAGGAGCTGCCCAAACAGGTTTGGCTGGAGGCAAGGGAGTCAGTTGGGACAGGTCAGGGGGAAGTCAGGGAAGGTGGACGTGTCCTTTTAGATCAAGCTCGACCTTTAATTGACTTATCATGAGGGCAAGACACAAGATGGATACCGTTTACAAAATGGAGTCTGAGGGGTCGGGACGGAAACTACGATTCGGGGGTGTTAGCATGTCTCGATCATGATGCAAATGCATAGGAATGATGTCCTAATCATTATCGGTTCGTCGATACCAAATTCGTCATGGTACGTTGATGTTTCGGGATACGGGTATCGGACCTCGATACCGGGACAACAGTAGGGTCCAGAATTTCAGAACCACAGACCCTCCTTTTGCCCTCATATAAGGCAATAATTCGTGTTAATCCGAGTCTAAGTCTGTATGAAGGAATTCGTGGAGATGCTGCTGTAGCATCATTCTGTTGCTCAGTTCGTCCCTTGACACAGGCTTCCGTACACATGAGGTAGCACAGAGGCCACATAGTGCAGGAGCGCACTGTACACACAGGCAGAACATAAACAGAAGTGCTAAGATCATCCCAATGAAGCTCAGTGTTTTCCATCCCCAGGTGGCGATCAGTCCCCAGAACCACCCTAGTAAGGACCAGTCCCCTTTTTCTACGTGAAGGGAACCAGATATCTCGTGTAACTTAGAGATGGCCTGGTACACTGTCGGTGCGTTATCAGGGATGAAAATGCAACAACTGGATTGGATCACTCTACACACGCCACCACGATCGGCGAGTATGATATCTAGGGCAACTCGGTTCTGAAGGGTCATAAGTCGATCCGACTGAAGTTCGGTCGTCAAGTTGCCAAGAGCTCCGGCCGTTGTAATCACGGCGGATTCAACTATCCTCGATAACTGGTGAATATTCCTGCTGTTCACCATAGGCCCCCAAAATGGCAGAAAACCCTTTGAGAAGTCAGCGAATTCCTGACCCGCGGTGTCGTCTTTACTCACGACACCTCTAGCTGTCCTTGTCCGATGGTAATCTGCTCTGGCCGTGTAGGTGGGAGGCAGCAGAAATGCGATAAAGCATGTACCTGAGAAGTCAGGGGGCAACCAGGTGTGAGCTTGGTCATGGCAGACGAAATACGTGCCTTTGGCTGCTAATAGTATAGGGGAAGTTCGAGAAGCGAACACATAGGTTTCCGTACATATACTCTTTCCTAATTGTGCTTTGGGATCCCTGCCGATACCTTGTAAACATAAGTGACCTCGGTTGGGTACTATCCAAACTGGGCGGGATTTCTTTGCTGTCTGGCTCTTACTCAGGTAAACCCCATGTTTAGTTACGTTCCAACGAGTGTACGGGGTGAGTTCATCTTTGGGAATCGTAAGATAGGTGTCGAACTCTCTACTCATATTTCTTATCCCTGCTATTAGTGCCTTGTTACTGGAATCACTTTCATTAGAACGGGTCGGGTATGGTTCTAGGGCGAATAGGAACATGGTCTGGAAAGCCCACAGAGAACCATAATAACTGAAAGGCAGGATGAAGTATGGGATACCCTTATCCGTTGTGTGTGGCATGAGTCCACATATCCAACAGTTTGATGTGTTCATTATGGACTGGTGTTGGTGTAGGAGTTGAATGAATGAGTTATTTACAAATTCGAGTCTTCTGGCAGACTCGTGTTCAGGTAGAGGGTGAAAGTAGTGTGGAGAGATAGTAGGAGGAGGCTGTGGCCGGGTGTTATTTGAAAAAGTAACTTGGAATACGAATAGAGTATAACCAGTTAAAAACATCATTATGCTACACAACATTAAAATACATGTTATCAAAAACCTTCTTTTGGCCAGTACAGTGCATAATTGTCTTTCAAAGTTTGGGAATTTGGCAGGTCTCTTTACCCTAGGAAACTCCATCCTCTAGTTGCTGCCCGCGGTGGTAGGTTGGTTCTGCCAGGGGGTGCGCTCTGTTCAGTCCGGGGTAACTCCCTTGGACCAACCAGAACCGTTGACCTAGACGTCCCCAGTTGTACTCCCCAGCCTTCAACCGCGACCCTAGCAGCAGAACCGGATGGCGGTTCGAAAATCAAAAATGAGCAAGTTTCCTGAGAGTGAGAGAGAGCTGAAAAATCAAAAATAGTTCTTGGGGGTAGGGAAAATCACAATTTTTATTTTTATTTTTATTAGTCTCTTTGTCTTGACCTTAGATTATATTGTTGTTTCCCAGGTACGGTGTGGTCTTCAAACAATGTCTCAGGTTCGGTAGTGTCCAACTGCATACATGGTGGCACAAGTCCTTGTAAAATGTGATCACTCTCCTTTTCGGTACCAGTTTCTTTTAAACGTGCATCGCTGAAAGGGATGAAGCGAGGTATGGATTCTGTCTCGGAGTCGGCAATTCCTTCGTTGACCCACCGGTCGTATGGAAGGGGCAGAGGGACCCGTTTACAATGGGTCCCGTGCACCCAGTTCTTTTTGCCTTCCACCCGAACCGCTGATCTCGTGGAAAGAAGTACCAGGTAAGGTCCGGTCCACCTCGGCTGTCCGTTGTTTGTGCGCTGGAAATTCCGCACCAAGACCCACATGCCGGGTGTGATGGAGTGACCTGGATCGTCAGAGGCTGGTGGAGAGGAACTGTGAACCTGTTGGTGTAAAACACGCAATTTAGTTGTCAATTCGCACAAATAGTCAAGTAGTAAGGGGTGCTCTATTTCGCTGAGTTTCTTTGGCCTTGGTACGCCCCAGACGTTGGCTGGGCGGCCAAACACTATTTCGTGGGGGCTAAGTCCTAATCTGGAATGGACGGTCATTCTGGTTGACAAGAGTGCCAGGGGCAAGGCGTCAGGCCATTTAATACCTGTACAGGCTTGGATCTTGGCTAATTTGAGCTTTAAAGTGCCATTGTAGCACTCTACCAATCCAGCTGATTGGGGGTGATTCGCAGAGTGGAATCTTTGTTGGATGCCTAAACACTCACACACTCTCTTCATCACGCGTCCTACGAATTCACTTCCATTATCACTCCAGACGATTCTAGGCATGCCGAATCTCGGGAAGAACTCTTTGACAAGAGCTTTGGCAGTTGATAAGGCAGTATTGTCCTTAAGGGGGTACGCTTCCACCCACCTGGAGAAAGCGCAAACAACAACGAGCACATACTTCAGATTGTTGCATCTCTCCATGTGAATGAAATCGAGCTGCAAAACCTCGAACGGATACGTTGGAGGCGCAAAATGACCAGCTGGAGTTGGGGTTCCCCTACCGGGATTGTACTTCAAACATACCATACAGTTTCTGACCACATTCTCTGCATATTTCGGGATATTGCTGTTTTGCCATACTGGGGCCAATACTTTACAGATTCCTTTCGAACTGATGTGCGCAAATCCATGAGCCATTGTTACTACTGCAAGTACATATGCGTTAGGTAATAGCCATCGCTGGTGTTCTGACAATTCGACCCAACAACCATTCGCATCTAACCTACCCTTACTTCCTCTCCATTTATTCACCTCTTTCTCAGTTGCCTCGGCTTGTATAGATTTCACGCTTTCGATGGTGTCCTCACACATTCCTACATCAGTAATCCATCTAGCGGGACCTACAACATACATTCGACTCATTGTGTTCCTTGCAGTCTCTTTTGCAACCTCGTCTGCAAATGCATTCCCGCAGCCAACATCATCCTGAATCTTTTTGTGTGCACTGCATTTTACAATGGCGACTTGTAGTGGCAAGGTCAGTGACTGGAGGAGCTCATTAACTAGCTGACCATGTTGTATCTTTGCACCATGTGACGTAAGAAATCCACGTTCACGCCACAATCTCCCAAAACTGTGAGCCACACCAAAGGCGTATTGGCTGTCAGTGTACACATTCACTCGCTTTCCTTTCACTAACACACATGCTCTGGTAAGCGCAATTAGCTCTGCAGCTTGTGCAGAATTATGGGAAATGCGCGCGGTCTCTATAATGGTGTGTAATGTCGTTACGGCATATGCGGCAGTCGTATCACCATTCGGCAGCTTGAAACATGAACCATCAACCCATAAAGTATTGTTGCATTCAGGAAGGGGAGTGTCCTGTAAGTCTACTCTCCCTTTTGTCTCTTCTTCTGTCCTAAAACAGCAGTCATGGTTATCAATCTTGTCTGTATCTGTCGGAATGGGTAATAACGTTGCGGGATTCAGTGTATCGCACCTCTTTATGTGGATGTGACTTGCTAGCAGCGTAAGTTCGTAACTGGATAGTCGAGCGCTGGTAAGGTGTTTTGTCTTCGTCCTGTTTAGTAAAATGTCTACTGCATGTGGAACCATAACGATCAGAGTATTATTCATGACTAATCCAGCGGATTGCCGGATGCAGACAGCTGCTGCGGCGGTAGCCCTCAGACAACTTGGTAGGGCTTTAGCCACAGGGTCTAGAGTTGCCGAAAAATACGCGCATGGGCGCTGTCTGTCCCCAAAATGTTGTGTTAAAACTGATAATGCACAACCTTCCTTCTCATGGACAAATAATGTAAAAGGCTTACTGTAGTTGGGGTTTCCCAACACAGGAGCCGAACACAATGCATCACGCAACTCGTGGAAACTCGTCTGGCAATCTTCAGACCAAGGCATAGGATTTGGCGTGTCTTTGCAGAGTAGAGCCATTGTTACTACTGCAAGTACATATGCGTTAGGTAATAGCCATCGCTGGTGTTCTGACAATTCGACCCAACAACCATTCGCATCTAACCTACCCTTACTTCCTCTCCATTTATTCACCTCTTTCTCAGTTGCCTCGGCTTGTATAGATTTCACGCTTTCGATGGTGTCCTCACACATTCCTACATCAGTAATCCATCTAGCGGGACCTACAACATACATTCGACTCATTGTGTTCCTTGCAGTCTCTTTTGCAACCTCGTCTGCAAATGCATTCCCGCAGCCAACATCATCCTGAATCTTTTTGTGTGCACTGCATTTTACAATGGCGACTTGTAGTGGCAAGGTCAGTGACTGGAGGAGCTCATTAACTAGCTGACCATGTTGTATCTTTGCACCATGTGACGTAAGAAATCCACGTTCACGCCACAATCTCCCAAAACTGTGAGCCACACCAAAGGCGTATTGGCTGTCAGTGTACACATTCACTCGCTTTCCTTTCACTAACACACATGCTCTGGTAAGCGCAATTAGCTCTGCAGCTTGTGCAGAATTATGGGAAATGCGCGCGGTCTCTATAATGGTGTGTAATGTCGTTACGGCATATGCGGCAGTCGTATCACCATTCGGCAGCTTGAAACATGAACCATCAACCCATAAAGTATTGTTGCATTCAGGAAGGGGAGTGTCCTGTAAGTCTACTCTCCCTTTTGTCTCTTCTTCTGTCCTAAAACAGCAGTCATGGTTATCAATCTTGTCTGTATCTGTCGGAATGGGTAATAACGTTGCGGGATTCAGTGTATCGCACCTCTTTATGTGGATGTGACTTGCTAGCAGCGTAAGTTCGTAACTGGATAGTCGAGCGCTGGTAAGGTGTTTTGTCTTCGTCCTGTTTAGTAAAATGTCTACTGCATGTGGAACCATAACGATCAGAGTATTATTCATGACTAATCCAGCGGATTGCCGGATGCAGACAGCTGCTGCGGCGGTAGCCCTCAGACAACTTGGTAGGGCTTTAGCCACAGGGTCTAGAGTTGCCGAAAAATACGCGCATGGGCGCTGTCTGTCCCCAAAATGTTGTGTTAAAACTGATAATGCACAACCTTCCTTCTCATGGACAAATAATGTAAAAGGCTTACTGTAGTTGGGGTTTCCCAACACAGGAGCCGAACACAATGCATCACGCAACTCGTGGAAACTCGTCTGGCAATCTTCAGACCAAGGCATAGGATTTGGCGTGTCTTTGCAGAGTAGTGCCAGCAAGGGTTTAGCTAGTAGTGAGAAGTTCGGTATCCATTGTCTACAGTACGATGTTATGCCCAAGAAAGCTCGAACATCTCTCTGTGTTCTTGGGGCACTCAGTTCTGCAATTGCCTGTATTCTTTCTGGTGTCAGTCTCCTTCCCTCCTTCGACAAGATGTAACCTAGGTAGGTTACTTCTTGTCGGCAAAATTGTAGTTTGGAGAGAGAGACTTTGTGCTTCATATCACATAAGTGATGCAATAATGATAATGTAGCTTTCTTGCAAATCTCTTCAGTGTCTGCAGCGATCAGCAGATCGTCTACGTACTGAATCAGAGTTGAACCATTCGGTAGAACAATCGTGTCTAGTTGTGTTTTCAGGGCCTGACTGAATATTGAAGGGCTTTCGCAGTAGCCTTGAGGAGCGCACTTGAAGCGGAAGCTTCGTCCTCCTAAATTAAATCCGAAAATATCTCTACTCTCCTCAGCAATCGGGATGCTGAAGAAAGCGTTCTTCAGGTCGATCACCGAAAACCAATTTGCTGAAGCTGGAACCATCGTCAATAAAGCAGTAATGTCGGGGACAACTGGAAACTGTGGGATAACTATCTTGTTCACTTCTCTGAGGTCGATCACGAACCTGTACACAGGTGGCTGTGAAGGATCGGTACGCTTTAAAACCGGTAAGACTGGACTGTTACAAACATTTCCTGTTGTTTCTTCGATGACGTCTTTATCAATCAGGTCATAAACAATCGTCAATAACGCCCTTTCACATTCGCTGGATATTTTATATTGGGCAATACGTGGCAACCTAACGTTGGCTTTCAACGTTATGACATACGGTGCTATCTCCAAACGACCTACATCATTAGAACCATTAGCCCAGAGTACATCAGGAAGACACGACAATTCAGTTGCAATATTTTCTTTTGACACATACATTGGAGAAACGACTTTCTTACCTAAAGTAAGCTGTACTCCCAAGGGAGAACAGTACAAAGTCGCATACAACCTCTTTAGTAAATCCAAACCTAACACATTTTCACCGCAACCTGTTGTAAGAATGAGGGGTGCTTCTAATTCGCATGGGCCAACAGAAAGGGACATGGGACTAGAGATCGGGTTTCTAACAGGGGCGCCAGAGAAACCTACTGAGACATTCATTTCGCCAGACAAAGGTGCGCCAGGAAGTTTCGAGTGCATGATAGAACTTTTTGTAGCACCAGTATCCAGCAGAAATGGCTCTGACACTCCTGAGGCAATCACCTCGACATAAGGTCCATTCTGATCTACTGGAACTGAAACAACTCCCTCTCTTTGTCCATGGCTGTCCTAGCAATCATTACCCTCATTTTCGTGTTCGGTGTAATAGTCGTCAGCATAGTACTGAGCTGACCTAGATGATGCATTATTCTGTTGGTCAAAGCTGTTCATCGAATTCTGAGGCGGAAAAGAAGTGGTATTCTGGGTGAAATTTCCACGGCCCCTACCTCTAGGGGCCTGTTGAACACCTCTTCCCCTTACACCTGAAGCACCGCTCAGACGTCGCGCAAGAGCCGGACAATTACTTTTGAAGTGACCCTCTTCCTTGCAATACGCACATTGATTCGGGCCATACGCAATACGCTGATGGGAAAACTCGTTTCCTTGCGCCTTTCTCGAATACTGCTGTTGTTGTTGATAATTGGGCTGACTAGCCGTACGAGGCGGATAAGCTTGCTGGAGAAGAACTTTAGTTTTTAAATCTTTTGTCTTTTTGTCGACTTTGTCTAGCTCGTCTTTGCGCCTATTTTCATAGTACTGGGCTGTAGCTAAAATTTGAGCTGACGTAGAGACAGCCCAAGCACTCTCTGAATCTTTCAGTTTTGTACACAGTTCAGGAATTAAATTATGTACGAATTTGTCTACAAACAATCTTTGACCACCCTCGGTAGCCATATCCTGACCACTATGATCGGTGAAAGTCTCCTCAAATCTTGTGAAAAAGTCAGACACATTCTCATCTTTCTTCTGCTTGCACGCAGATAGCTTGTCCCAGTTTACGCGTACCTCGGGCAGTATCGTTTTCATGTACGCAATAATTCTACCAGGAAGTTCAGCTATTTACGGCTCAGGTTTAGAACCACCAATTTGTCTAGCATCTATGGCGGCAATGTTCGCCCATGAGTCACCTAGTTCTTGGTCATGGTTCGTATGACGGATTTTGCTCCATAAAGGATGTGGAACAACGTTCCCGAACAACATGTCTATATCCGCTAAATTCATTATACATGAGCTTGCAGTTTGAGATAACTCCTTATAATACCCAGTCGGGTTTTTACGAGGATCAGGCAGTGTTTGTTTGAGTGCTAAGACTTCAGATCGTTTCCAGGGGACATGTACCCATACACGCTGGAAATGAGGCAGAATTGGCGGTACTACATTCGCGTCGCCTTCCCTCCAAACCGGAGGAACCTCTCTCATGGGGTACTGTCTCGCTCTTTTCCCGCCTGGTGCATCGTCTTCGTGACATGATCTAGAGACGTTTCCCTTACTCCTATAAGAGAGCAATAACTCTATTGCTTTCTCAACATCTGCACCTACAATCATACCTTCATAGAACTTAAAGCGTGTACGCCATAGTTCGTTCATTGTGTATGTGGGATCATTTGTCTTCACATCTTCGCCCAGATATACACACATTTCTTCGAATACGTATCTCTGAGTGGGTGCATTCCATTGACGGAAAACTTCCATAACAGACTGAACATCATATCTAACAGTATCCGTAATCCATTTACGGGCTAGTTCATTCAGCACTTTTCTTTCCTGGTAATCAGGCAGTTGACTACGCAACTGTCTATGTTCTGTTTTAGGGGTCGTTTTAGGCGACCCGAAGAAAGGTGAAAGCAGACCAGTGACGGTACCTGTCACTCTTTGTCTAATAGAAGGAGAACCTTGCGGAGGAGCAAGTGCATCGGAAAAAACAGGCTGAGGCAAAGAAGAAATGGAGGCCATAGCAGAGGAAGTTGAAACAGTGACAGACGTAGTATCATAGGGAACAGTTGGAGCTGTAGGCAAAGTGGTAGAAGTAGATGGAGTATGTAGCAAAGATGGCGGCCTTTGAGAAGGCTGCGCCGGAGAAGTAGAAACCAGCTGAAGAGGAGCTGGTGTTCGTGCAAGAGCTGTGTTACGTGCGCCGGGGCGCGGTATAGTAAAATGCTTTGGTGGTGCGGTAGCGTCTAACGCATACGGTGGAGGTGAGCTTAATAAGTGGGACATTAATGGATCTTTCTCGGATCTCTCCTCTTGATCTTGTCCCTTATTTGGTAACATCGGGTAGCATTTATCTACTGCTAGTTTCTTGCTCCTAAGCAATTGTTTGCTTTCTTGCTCTTCCTCGTTATCCCTGTATGCAACGGCAGCTTGCACCATTGACATACCTCTTGTATTCCTTTTTGCTAATTTTATTTCTTTCTGTTTGGCTTCTTTGCGCCATAAGCGGAAAGAGTCAAACATCGCCGGCCGGGCTTTTCTCTTAAATAATTTGACCTCTAAGTTATCTAATATTTCTGAGTCGAAACTACCATATTGGGGCCATTTTAAAACACCATCCTTGCGGGTGTATTTTATCCACACTTCATTATATGTGATAGGACCTACGCCGTGCTTTACATAGAGCTCGTATGTTGGAGTTCCAATCGGAGGAACCGGACAGGAATCCTCTAATCGGGAGTCCTTACTACAACCAAGACAAAACAAGTTTCCAAGTCTGCTAAAACCAGGCATCTTTGCTCACTAGTCTAGCTTCAAACTTCAAAGGATTATCTGTTACGATATTTCTCGTGAATACACAAGTCCTTCGGCTTTGGGGCTTGCAAGTACCAAATCAAAGCGTATCTCAAGGATACCAAAAACTAAGGACAAACTAAGGACTGGGAGACGCTCCACTTATACTTAACTGAAGTATTTGAAGATCGGTGACGTCGCTAGAAGACTCGTCTATCGTTTCGCTCTACCAAGGATCACTGGGTCCAAAACAAGGCGATAGTCAGGGCAGCAGTCCTTCGTAGCCGTCGGGACGCGGGGAACCTCGCAGCAAAGACCTTCGGAACCACGTCGACATACAGGGGTCGCTGAAGTGGCTGGCCGTCCTCCGGAATTTTCACACGAAGCTCCTCACGAACATCTGGCTTGGACCGTCGCCGCTTGATACCGCCCTACGTTGGGCGCCAACTGAGGTTCCGGGTTTTTAGGAACCCGGTGGTGCCAGGGGATAACACCCGAAGACCTCTGAGTTCTCCCTTGTTCCGGACCACAGAAACACTGAGTCTTCTAGTCGCAGTCAGAGATCAAGTTTTATTGGCAGCTACCAAGTAACAGGTGTCCTAGAAGCACGACAAGCACAGGTCATGTGTTCTCAGGAGACTGTTCCTTTTTACAGAACCAGCCTTCTCCTTATATACAAAAATAATAGCTGCAAGCAAGAATTCTTGAGTTTATGATATGGCTATACACATATTTCTACAATAATACAAAAGAGCGAAGTCATGTAGGCAAGCCCGTATTTTAGATGTCCAATTTGTGATAGATTACCTAGCCAGGCCCGGAACTCCCATCAGATATCGGTGAAACCCCAATAAAAGAAGGCACCTCCTAGTCATAAAACTGGCCATAAACAGGGAGCGTGGACAGGTGTGTATGTGTGTAGAAAACATGATCGGTAAGGGGTGAATGGTTTGTGGTATGTTGTGCATTGATGCTATCGTGTTTGGCCACTGGGCGAGGAGCTGCCCAAACAGGTTTGGCTGGAGGCAAGGGAGTCAGTTGGGACAGGTCAGGGGGAAGTCAGGGAAGGTGGACGTGTCCTTTTAGATCAAGCTCGACCTTTAATTGACTTATCATGAGGGCAAGATACAAGATGGATACCGTTTACAAAATGGAGTCTGAGGGGTCGGGACGGAAACTACGATTCGGGGGTGTTAGCATGTCTCGATCATGATGCAAATACATAGGAATGATGTCCTAATCATTATCGGTTCGTCGATACCAAATTCGTCATGGTACGTTGATGTTTCGGGATACGGGTATCGGACCTCGATACCGGGACAACAGTAGGGGCCAGAATTTCAGAACCACAGACTGTGGTTTCTCACGATGGTGGCGAGGGGAGCCATATAGACATTGAAGAGGGTGGGGCTCAGGGAGGAGCCCTGGGGCACTCCGCAGCTAATCTGTGTGGGTTCAGAGCAAAACAAGGGTTGTCTGATTCATTGAGTTTGGCCGAAGAGGAAGGAGTGGATCCAGTCTAGGGCCTTGCCATGGATGCCAGCGCCGTGGAGTCTCGTGATTAGGGTGAAGTGTGAGACTATATTGAATTCGACCCAAAGGGCCAACAGGATCAGGGCTGCTGTTTCACCTAGGTTGTGGAGGGAGTGGATGTCGTGAGTGCGGTCTCAGTGCTGTGATTGCTTTGGAAGCTGAATTGGGAGATGTCCAGATTGTGGTTCACTGCAATGAATTTGGAGAGTTGGGCGCTGATGGCTTTCTCAGCAACCTCTGCTGGGAAGGGGAGCAAGGAGATGAGTCAGAAGTTTTTGAGATCTGCTGGGTCGGCGGATGAATTTTTCAGCAGGGTGTTTCCAGTCATCAGGGAAGATGGCAGTCTCGATGGAGCAGTTGATGGTGCACTAGAGTTCGGGGGCAAGGGAGGTGGCTGCTCTGTGAAATATGTGGTGCGGGCATTGGTCTGTTGTGTCTCCGGAGTGGATGTTCTTCATTGTCTTGAGTGTGTCGTCCGTGATGAGCAGGGTTCTAGTTGAGCAGCCTAGGTTTGGGTACGGTGTGGTTGGGTGCGGTGGTGTAAGGCATGGTGGTGGGGTCTGGGGCACCAAATATGTCTTAGAGCCGTCTGATTGTGGTGGAAGTAGGTGCTGTGTTTGTCGCAGAGTTCTTGGGAGGGAGGACGACAGTGGTCTCGCTGCTGGGTCTGGCAATCTCCTTGACGATGGCGAAGGGTTCTTTACTGTTGTGTGCATTGGTGTGGATTCTGTCTTCGAGGGATGTTTTCTTTGTGGATTTGAGGAGGCGGTGGTGTGTGGTGGTGGCGGCAGTTTTGAAGGTGGTGTGGGTTTCTGGGGTTTTGTTGTTCCTCCATCTCTTCTCGAGTTGTCTGCAGGTGCGTCTGGACTCGCGGAGGTCTGGAGTGAACCAGCTGGCTTTCTTGGTGTGTGGTTTGCAGGGGGCTTTCTTGAGGGGAGCCAGGGCATTGGTGCAGCTGAAGTGTTGGTGTCTGCTGTTGTCGGTGGTATGGTGGTGCTAAGAAAGGTGGGGAGATCTTGTTCCAGCTGCGACAGGGGGACAGTAGGTGCGGTGGTGGTCGGCCCAGAGGAGTTCGGTGGTGTGGTCGCAGGTGATGTTCCTCCTGGTACAAAGACTGGGTCCAGAGTGTGCCCCACTGCATTGGTGTGGTGACTGGCTACCTCAGTCCGATGTTGGTGAGGTTTTCTAGAACGGATGCAGTGTTCTGGTCGTGGGGGTTGTTCAGGTTGAAGTTGAGGTCGCCGAGAAGGATGTAGTCGGTGGAAGCGAGGGCCTAGGGTGCAATGACATCGATTACAGCATTGGTGAAAGGTGGGCAGGGGGCCTGTTGATGAGGGTTCCTCAGAGGGTGGTGGTGGGGTTGGAATCACAGCTCCAGGAGTTTTGGTGTTTTCAGCTGCTGCTCCATTGCCATGTGCATTTGTTCTGCCACAGATGAGTGAGTACTATTTTCTCTGTGTTAAAGAAATGAGGCAAGGGATGGGGATAACAGGAGTGTTTGGGCCCACATGGTCTACAAGTATTTACCCATTATAAATAAAAAGTAGAGGAACAGCACCTTCAAGTAAAGTGAAAAGAGTGCATGGCACAGAAGACTCTGAATTGTTGACTTATAGGTCCAGAAATCAAATTAAAAGGGCGCTGATTGCAGATGCCCACATTTGCATTTGTGAGTTATGGGTTGCATAGCACTTTCGTGAGTTATGGATTGTGCTTCTAACAATAATTTGAGAATCTCATTGATTTTTCGTTTTTATTTCCTAACCATTACTGCATTTTATCTGTGATTTTTGTAGGTGAATTTCAGATTTTTTTAAACATACTTTGACGTGTTATATTCAAAGCTAATCACAACCTCACTATAAGCTGTGTTTTTGAGTGATTTATTAATTTAGTTTTTTATTAAATACCACATCCAAGAAGTCCTTGTGTCCAACCCTCTGTGGACAGACAACCTTGCTGTGGAGGGCCTGGGGGTTAGCCAGAGGGCCTGGCTTTCTGCCAGAGTCTGCACCCAACCCTCCACGGTAACTTGCCACAGGGCCTACACTGTGGCTAGCCCCTGCTCCCACCACTCTGTGTGTGGCCAAACCCACGTGGGGGTTGGCCAAGTGTGGCAGTATTGTACTGAATACTTTTTTCCATGTTTTATTATTAACATGAGTTGCAAATTGAATCTGGATTTGCAAGTCCTGAGGCCCAGGAAGGTCTTTAGGACCCATGATGTGTCCAGGACGTGTTATGTGGTATTCTAGGACACCTTAAAACCCTTGACCTACATTTACCCCCTCATCAGATTGCTAGCTGATGCTGAAGTTCTGCAGGAAGGAGAAGTGGAAATTAGCCCTGCATATTTTCAGCCCTGCCTCAACCTTAATGACTCATGCGTTCAGGAGTATCAAGGTCTGTACCTGGGATATCGGTGGAGAAGCCAGAGGTAGCAGCTTTGACCCTGGTGACTCCTAAATGACTTATTTTACAAATTCACTCCGCAGATAGCAAGATAAGAGAAGGATAAGTTGATTTATTCAAGCGCCATCTGGCAACAGACTAGTTCCCTCCTTGCCAGTGGTCAACTGCCCAGTACTGAAAGCTCGTTGTACAAAACATCCAGTGGAATCTCACAGCAGTGATATTCCCCATGGAACAACACAATAAGCCTAAGCAAATTACAACAACTTCCTTCTTTTTCAGCACTGGATTCTTAACTCTGGAACTGTTTCCTATTGTGTCTGCGCTCTCATGATGCACCACCCGATTGTCCTCCATCCTGTTTGCCCTCAGACATCACCTCTTCTCGTCGTCTTGTTCATGTAACATTCCCCTTTTTGATGTCTCACAACAACTCCTGTGCGAATATATGATGATACAACGAATTCCGTTGCAACGCATGCCTTTACCACGCATGCGTTACAACGGAATTCGTTTAGCACGCATAAACCTTTCCCCGACTATTTGCGTGGTGACGTCATACGTCGTGAAGAGAAAACGGCATATTTTTACCGATTTCTCTTAATCGACTCTGATGCCGACGTGACTTATGGTGAGTTGTTTTATTTGGGGGGGAGACCCCCCCAAGCCCCCCCTTTTTTTTTTACTTTTACCACATATGCCTTTACTACAAACATCGTAGTAAAGGCATGCGTGGTAAAGGCATTAGTTGTAACCACGCATGCGTTGTACTGCATGCGTGGTTAAAGATTTCGTGGAAACGGCTTCGTTGTAAAAGCCGTTTCCCCTCCTGTGCTTGTACTATAATGAATTAGGACACGTATCCACATTCATTTTGTACCATTATAATGTGCTAGGCACTGGACTTCGGATTTATACATTATAAATAAATAATGTGGATGAAGGCATACATCTTCCTGAACAAAAGGCCTCTGTAGATGTTATTGGCGTCAGCGTGCCCTCTGCAGTGACTGCCTCCTGTACCTTCTTCTGTGCCAGATCCAATAAAACATTCAGTGTGTGTCAGACTATGGAAAATGATGCCTGGAAGGGATAACACTATGTGAAATCAGTGAGTTTGTGTGTCTTTTTCTTAAAACTGTTCATGCCACTTAGCCCATACCGATAGGAAAAGTGGAAGGAAAGAAGGCTAAAGTTGGCAAATCTCCAGATAAACCTTGTGAGGCAATGCCTCCTTGAAATAAGGACGCACTATCGTACTAGAAAACGGTCTGTTCCGTTAAAAAAAAAATAACGTCTTAAAACAAGTAGCAATAGCTATACTAGAAACAAACACTACTGCTGATGGCTCAGATGACAATGAATGGAAAGGATGCATTTTTCTTAAAAACCCATATGCCCACATGCATCAAACTGAATTGCATTCGCAAACGGTGCGAATTGCAAAATTCGGCCGTTTGCGAATGCAATTCATTGATTTGGGATGCATTAACCTTTTTTGCTTTTTTCGCAATTTAAGAAATCGCAATTTATTTGCGATTTCTTAAATTGCGATTGCATTTAAGATATCGCAATTTTGCGATTTCTTAAATGCAATGCATGATTTTTTTTAAGTTAAAAAATCGCAAATAGGAAGTGGTAAATTAACATGAATTTAAACTTCATGCTAATTTGCGAAAAATGCACAAAAGTGCATTTTTGAAAGTTTCATTTTACACACACACATGCCCTTGGGGCATGTGTGTGTGTAAAAAGTACTTAAAGGTGCATTTCAGAGGTGCAGGGGGGGGTCCTTTGGACCCCCCTCTGCACCCTTGAAATTGCATTCTCATTTTGCGATTCCTTAATTGCGAATCGCAAAATGAGAATGCCTTCACATTCATTCCTATGGGCCTTTAGGCCCATAGGAATCAATGAAAAGGGATTCCTTAATTGTGATTCGCAAATTGTGAATCGCAATTAAGGAAAATTAAGAAATCGCAAAAAAAATTGCGATTTCTTAATGCATAGCCGTTTACGAATTGTTAATTGCGATTCCTTAATTTTCGCAATTAAGAATTCGCAAACGGGAAGATTGATGCATGTGGCCGTTAATGCTGACAAGATAATATCAGAAAACCTTGAAGCAATGGTGAAGACTGGGTGTGAAATAAAAGGAAATGTACTCTGAGCATTTTAGTAATGTTGGGCTTAGTGTGATATGGCTCATAGTGGTAAAGAACATGGAATGCTGTAATGCTCCCACATTCCATGTGAGGTATGCAATAATATAACATGTGGAATGTTGGGGGATGACAGTTAGAAGGAGAATCGGTTGATGGTGGCTGAGTTGCCTATAAAACATATGTCTCTTACCTTCATCTGGGATCCTGTCAATCATGAGGAGAACACCACATTTTGGCGACAAAAAATCGGACCGAGAAACTACGGGTACCTCAACACGTCTTGTTGACTACACAAAATTAGTGACTCTATGACTTCAGTTGAAGTGTTGTCAAAACGAACAAGAGTGTTTGGAAGCAAGAGGAGGATACGGAGCTAAATCCTGGCAGCGGACGATGCGGGGTAGCGGAAACATCTTGGACTGAGCGGCATCTCGTTGTTAGTATTGGCATGTGGGTGTTGTAGGCAAGGAGGGGTTTTGTGAGCCAGGCGTTTGCGCACTCTGTGGCCAGATTCAACATGAACAGGCCTGCACACCATATTCAACAGCGCATGCATTACAATTAATAGCAGAATCAGATCCGCGCCTGGCCAGCAGCAAGCGGAGAATTCTTGACACACGAGCAGTGGAGCGTGCTCGGTCATTCATTAGCCGAAATTACTCTGCAACGTCTTGGAGTTAAATCTGTGATGCGTGCACAGTGGAGCGTGCGCGAGCATTACACCACCCCAAGCTGCTACTCTACCTTTCCAGTTTAGTGAGTGTGCGCACATGGTGGGCATATTCATATAAACTACATAATGACGTGTCTAAAGACTGAAGAGTCTCCGTTGAGAGGCTCATAGAGGTGCCATCTTTGATAGGCAGACAACTGTTATTGTCTTGATTAATATGAAAAAGCAAAAGGCAGTAGACCACAGAAAACTGCTGCACCCTCACTGAACTTACGCAAATGTGTTTAAGGAGATGTGGATCTTATGTGTGCACTCCCTGTAGACACCGTCTGGCTAAAAAGCGCCACCCTGATATAGGGAAAACTAGTCAACATAAAGACCAGAGGTGTACCACATTTGTAATGTTTGTATAAGTAAAAAATATATCCACAAAATTCCAAAGTCCGTAAGAAATCTTCTCTTTAATAATGCTTCTTATATGCACAGCAAAAACCAGCCAACGCAATTCGTCCAAATAAAAATGGACTTCTTTAGGGCACAGTAGTAGTGGACGATTCTTTTGGAAAGTCCAGTTGATAGGGTTATGTTTAGTTCATCCGTATTAGCCATGAACAGTAAGTTTCTCCTACATCCAGTATGTTCCTGAGACCTGGAAGAGTGTTTCGGCTCCCACCAACTGGCACCAATTGAAGTGTTCCACGTGGGACAGACATTCCCTTTTTAGGGCTCGCACTGCGACGTAATTGCGAAGCGATTGTCGCTGTGGAGCCCTATTGTAATCAGTTTAGCTTTCAAGGAGTTCAAGGGGGAGACAAGAGACTGTCACGCGCAGCCTGCCGGAATCGGATCAGGTCGCGCGCATAAACACGCGCTCCGATTCCGGCAGGCTGATCCCCGTCACAATGGAGCGCGCACGTAGACAGACACACACGCGGGCACACACACACACACATGAGCACACACACGCCGCCCCCCCCCCCGCGGGCACACACACACACACACGAGCACACAGAAAGTGCCGATCTTACCTTGTTTTACAAGATTTTATTTTTCCTATTTTGTTGACTACCTCCACATTAAAATACCGGTGACAACCTCTGGCCAAGGTGCAGCAACCCCCGCTTCTGAGCCAGGCACCCGAGGGCCCCCTCGCACACCGTCACCGCCGCTGCAGTCGTGCCTGGCCTGTGCCTCTTTAAGAGCTCAGCAAGGGCGGTGCTGCGCCGGGAGCGAGGAGGAATCACTTCCAGGTCCGGTGGAGCAGCTGTTTGTCAGTGTCTCGCCTGTGTTTACGTTAGTGGTTCCCGGGAATCCCCCGGTCTTCCGGGAAGGGCAACGGGTACGCTGTGGCTTCGTTCCTTCCTGGCTGCGCGTGACGGGTAGACGCACGCGGCGCTCCGCCTCTCCCTGAGAGGCTGCGATGCGCTGACGCCTGTTGCTAGGTCACTTGCCGGTGCACCGCTTCCTGGGTACACGGGGGAGCTGTCCGCACACCGGACCGGGCGGCGGTCGTTGTCACCTACGCAGCGGCAGCGGGGCGACGGGCCCAGGGGGCTGCAGCGCAGAGTCCATGGTAAGTGCCGACAACGAGCTGAGCGAAATGGGGGAGATGAGGGTGCACACGGGGTGCCCGTGTAATACAGCTGGCACGAGATGGGATGGGGGGTCTAATTACGGTCTCTTGTACAAACAGTGCAATTTGTGAACGTGAGTGTTAGGTACTCGTCGTAAACATTGCACCCAACTTAAAAACCCCTATACGCCTTAAGCAAGACCGCTAACAGAAACACATTCTTATGCACGTTGATCGACCTTTGTGTACCCCGTTTTAGTGCCACATCTTTCTTGTTTGGGGGTTACGTCCTCTCCCCTCGAGTGATCGAACTGACGTCACTACGAGGCAGGGTGGGGGTGGAAAGCCTGGCTCATGTTCTACCTCCTATTATGTAACAGAAAGCAAAAACGCCTTGGCGCATATTGTGAAACGACGAGTGCTTATCTGTAAATAGAACTTCCTTTCTGCGGCATTTAATCACATGGGCTACAGCCCCCAGGACGGCCAGCGACATCAAGTGCTTAGTCAAAATAGTTCAAATGGTTCAGTTTATATATGTAGATTGGTTACCAGTAGCATTTATCTCTGTATACATATGGAACATTTTATTAAAAGGATTTAAAAATAAATTAAATAGAAGTCCCAGCTTCTAATTGTTGTTTAATCTTTACTAGTAGGGAAGTGGACATCGAAGGGTTGCAGTCAAAATATCAGTAGAAATAGGAGACCTCTAGATTTCAAGCTAACTCTTACCTATTATTATTTGCACCCGTCGGGACACTGTACAAGTAGTCGTTAATGTCTGCCCAGAGCTTTCAGTGTAGACATTTCTTACCTGAGCACTATACCCATTTGAAAATGGTCGCTCAAGTAATACAAATGCCCACCGACTGAGCAATAATTTCCCCACACTAAACCCTTCTCTCTGTCCGCTGTGTTTTTACCTTTTTCTGCGCTCCTTACTTGATAACCTCCTGTGACTTGTTTCAAATCATTAATTGTTACAATGATTATCAATTTACCAAGGATCTGGTTAAATATATATCTTTTCGACCTGTCTCCATACATGAGAAGCTTTGATCCAAGTTATGGTTCGGACTACCTTGATTTATGCTGACCGTATACTGTGTGGTTTTGTTGGCTGAGGAATGTTTTAATAATGTTGGGGAAATGGGTGTGTGTCGTGGGTGGAAAAGAGTCATTCGTGTAATAGTGAGCGATGCTAGTAGGCATGATATCAGTGTGAACATCCCCAGTCTATGGAGAATTTTTAGGGTCTTCATGATATTAAGAAAAGAGTGAAAATATTAAGGTCGATATCGGAGGATTGCATCATTGCCTTTCCATTTTCATACAAGGTAATGTATAGCTCATATTTCTGGGTATGCCAATACTACACAAAGGTATTATTCCCCCATTGTGGATTTTTTGGGTATTTACACTTAAGAGAAAAAGCATAGTGTAATAGGCCAGAAAGGTTATGGCCATAGTTTGAAAAAATGTAGGTCAACATTTAATGGAGCTTAGTCTTGAGACTGGTAAAACTGTTACTGGTTAAGGTTTCCAGAGTGTACATTAAGGCTTTGTATTTGTGGTAGCAGCGCGTGGTGTTGGATAGGCTAGGGGAAATGGGATCTGAGGTGCTGTTGCATGCATCCTTCAACTCTGCTAAGATACGAAGCCTCATTTGTTTTAGGTTTGGTGACCATAATAAGATCACATAAAAGTATGAAATAGCAGCAGCTTGCAGGGTGGGAGACGGGGGAGTGATTTGGGGTGGTATTGGGGAGACCAGGAGGATTCAGGGAGAAATAGATCAGTCAGTACACAGAGAAATTGCGGTAGTAAGATACCAGTTTGGGTGTAAAAGGTGTGCATCAGTGTCAATGCACATTTGGTTGAAAAGGCAGACTTGTCTTTGGTACATTATCCTCAAGTATACAAAAAAGTGATGGATTGAATGCTTGAATTCATCTCAGTTACTGATAATTACTCAGGAACGCATCCCGCATACCATGCCACTTCAGTTTGGACCCCAGCATATGTAAATCAGTCTTGACCCTCCTCCAATGGGCATAGGCTAGACTGAACCTCCATGCCAGGTTCTTCCTGAACCAGAACATAAGCAGCCTGTGCCTGATATCACCCTTATGATGTCTTGTCAGCCAGGTATAGCCTTGTTCAAGTGGCGCGTATGCACAGGACCCACGTTTGGGCATACCTATTCCTCATAGGGTGTCACACTGAAGTATACAAAAAGTGATGGATGGAATGCTTGAATTAATCTCAGCCATTGGTAATTACTTGGTGGTCGCATCCCAGTCCATTGTTATTTTACACAAAATGCCACCTCAGTTTGGACTCAGGCATATGCAAATCAGTCTTGAATCTGCTCCAGTGGGAATCCAGAGCGATTGCCAGTGGTTAGGTTTACTGCAAGCATTCCTCTCATCACCTCTTGTTTTTTAACTGTCGCCTGCCCAAGATCCGGAAGCAGGCATACCGAACCAGCACCTCCTTACCACTTCTTGTCAGCCAATAGCAACCCCCATGCCCAGCATACACAGAGAACTACACTGCTATGGCACAGCACTACCAACTGCCTGCCTTCCTGCCCCTACACTTTTACCCTGCGGTGCAGCCACAGGACAGTGGCTACATTGCCTGTGTCTGCCCCGCAACACGTTGTTCTTGCCAGGGAGGCTTCCCACAGCCGGGAGCAGTTAATAAATACAGGGACCCAAAGATATGTGTCATCGCAGAATAAGAACAGACGTGGTACAGGTAGGCTTTTTTTTAATTTATTTATTAGTTTTCACTTTTATATAGCGCAAACTTTACCCGGAGCGCTTTAAATCAGCATGCTTATAACAAGCAAGACTAGCACTCTATATTACTGCCAACTTTGCTTATCAAAAGCAACAGCTAACCATTCACAAACAATGTTTATATACCAACTGCAAATTAAAAAAAAAAATTCATGCAAAGCATTGTCATTTACAATGCCAGTAACTCAAACTTTAATGCTGCGAGGCCTATTGCATTGTAAATGCTTGTTTCATATAGTCCCTGAATATAGAACACACATGTACACAGAATTACATCATGGATGAAATGTCCTTTATCTCATGACTCCCCTTTTTCCTCTTTGGCGCACATTTCAGGAATTCCCTCTATGTACTGTTCATGGCTAAGACGCATGAATTTAACATAACCCTATCAAGTTGGACTTTCCAATAGAATCTCCCACTACTTCTGTGCCCTGAAGAAGTCCATTTTCATTTGGCCGAAAGATTTCCTACGGACTTTGGAATCTTGTTGATATATTTTTTACTTATACAAACATTCCAAATGTAGTGCACCTTTGGTGTTTATGTTACAGTCTTGATGTTGGCATCCATGGATAAGTTTAATGTTTAAGACCTGTTGGATATATAAAAGAGAAAAAAAACCTATAAGAAAAAGAAATAGTCATACTCACGCCAATAGGAATATACAAGGAAGGTATTACTACAGAATGGAGTGAAACATGCAGAATATCCCCTCAACACTGTTTTTCTTGTCCTCACCTAGTGAACCTATATTATAATGGGTCAAATGGAAGAAAGTCTTTGGAAATTATTCACATGTTTGTGGAACAAATCTCAGAGCAAAAGGAATCATGCTCTTTTAATATATGTCTAGGAGCTGAAGAGCAGTTTTTGTTGGAAAAATGTACCTGAGTTATCTACAACCGAGAGGAAAGACTTAAATAAGTATGTGATCGCCATTGGCAAGCTTGACTTACATTACTTACCCAGAGTGAGTACAATACTCGAAAGATATCACTTCAGATTCCGGAGTCAAGGGAAAGATGAATCTGTGGAAGAGTATGTAACCAGTGTTTGGAATTTAGTGTCAACCTGTAAATGTGGGGGATCTGTAGAGAAAAGGATCAGAGATCAATTTAGTTTGCATTGCAATAGTGTGAACATTTAAGAGGAGCTATGAATGAAGGATGAACCTCTGTTAGAAGAAGTACTGTTGGTAGTAAAACGTGTGGAACACTTGTTAAAATGCATAGATGAACTTTGTCATCAAAAACGGCTCTAATATAGTAAAGGAGGACTCATCTGAAGTGTGGGTGTTGAAAATGAAGTTTTTTCAAAGGAAGGGTAACATTGAAGTTAAAGGGACAAAGAAGGGTGATGTTGAGTTAGATGGAACTTGTTTTAGGTGTGGGTTTGCCACAAGGCAAACGATAGGTCATGTCCAGCTTGGTCCCAAACTTGCAATATGTATGGTAGTAGGGCCCATTTCAGTTAGCGCTGCAGGAGCTAGAACAAGCAATCATCCAAGAAAGAATAAGGTTCATGACGTATGTCAAGAAGTTGTCCTGCGGGTGAAGAGGGTGAGGAAAAGTTATCCAACTGAGGTTGTTGTAATAGATGGAGTTCCCATGAAGTTTGACTCATGCTCACAGATTATGATAATTTCTAAGTGCACATTTGACAAATATTTTCCAGAAAAGAACTGGTAGAGCTAGATATCAATACTGGGGGGCATTGTGGATCAGTAATAAAGATGTTAGGTTATTTTGAAGCACAATTTGAAGTGATAAACAAAAGTACATGTGGGAAGGTTTATGTGTCTTGTGAAGGGGATGACTTCATCAAGGAAGCCTAGGTGTAACCTTAACTCCCAGTCAAGATCCTCAGGTCCAAGTTGAGGAAGTCATGTCAGAGGACAACAAGTTTATTAAAGAATTCAAAAGTTTATTTCAGAGTACACATGGGAGATTAGTTGGATACAAACACAGAATATAATTGAGGAAGAAAGCAACACCTGTAGTAGAGAAGGTAAGACGGATACCACTACATTTACAGGAGGCCGTAACAAAGGAAGTAAAGAATTTGTGTGAAGCAGAAATAATTGAACCGATGGAAGCCGCTGAGTGCCTGGCTCCCATTATGATTGAACAAAAGAGTAATGGGGACATTCACCTCTGTGTTGACCTGTATGAACTCAACAAAGAGGTGATTGTAGACAAATTCCCTTTACTGAATATTGAGGAGATGATTTCTACATTTTCTGAGGCAGATGTTTTTACAAAACTAGACTTAGTATCAGCGTATCATCGAACTTGATGAATCTTCACAAGGTCTCACAGCCTTTGTAACACAGATGGGGTTATACCGGTTCAGCAGAATGCCTTTTGGGTTGATATCCTCAGTAGCTGTGTTTCAGAGGGTTATGTCGATGATTCTGAGGGACATTCCTGGGGTCAAGTGGTACCAGGATGACATATTGTTTTTTGGATCATCAACGAAGAAACATGATGAGAGAGTGCAGGAAGTTCTCATGAGATAACAAGATGCAGGTGTGACTCTAAAAGCTGACAAGTGTGTTTTTGGAATCAATGAGGTGAGCTATCTCAGATATATTATCTCAAGGGATGGTATTCCTCCACGTAAAGATCTTATAGACTCTATAATGTCATTTAAAGAACCTACATCTAAAAGAAGAATTGTCATATGTTTTTGGTATGGATAAATACTCTACCAAGTTTGTGAAGAATCTTGCAGGTAACACACACAAAATCAGGACATTATTCAAGATGAAGACAGAATTTCTCATGGAGGAAATTAATGTTTAAATGGATTTGAGTGGGTCAAAGAGAAATTGAATCATGCTCCATCGTTACATGCATTTGATCCCAAATATGAAACCAAAGTAGTCAGTGATGCAAGTTCCAAAGGATTGGGGGTTCTTCGCATTCAAGTAAAACATGGCAAGGAGAATCTTATTGCACATGTGTCTAGAGCATTAGGAGAAACTGCATGCAATGATTCTTTTATTGAAAGAGAGGCATTGTTTTTTTGGGGCTCTCAACACATTTAAACAATTTTTGTGGGGCATGAATTTGCATTTCAAACAGACCACATACCATTGGTGGAAGTATTTATGTGTAAGGGTTTGGACTGCATTTCATCTCATATTTGAAGATGTATTGTGGGTCTACAGGAATTCTGTTTTACTGTACAATACATCCATGGGGCTAGTACTTTCTCTGCTGATTGTCTATCAAGACTAGTTGATGTGAGTAGTCCCTGTGTGGTGGGGGTGAAGATACTGTGGAGAAAGTTGTTAGTGTGTGTTAGGTCACTCAAGGAAGTATTAAAGAAAATAAATGGTTACAGGAGTTGTAGAGAGATGAAGACTTACTATCTGAAGGGAAGCTTAATGAGAGAGAGTTGAAGAAGTGTGGAGGAAGTTGGTGGATGCTACGACAAGAATTATCAATTGACAATGGATTTCTTTTGAGAGGAACAAGATTAATAGCACCTCAGTGCTTGCATCAAAGGTTATTACAATTGACACACAAGAGACACCTTGGGTCTGTAAAAACAAAAGGGAGACTTCACCAAGATTTCTGGTGGCCAGCGCTTGAGCATGATGTTGAATGCATGGTCAGAGAGTATGTCAAGTGTGTAGCGTGTGACAAAGGGCTGAGAACTCATAATGCTCCCAAGGTGTGCAGGAAGTTACCATCATATCCCTGAGAAGAGGTTATCTATAGATATTCTTGGATCCATGAGAGGAGAACATGCTACTCCATATTTCTTGGTGCTTACGGATCTTTATTCAAGATGTGTACATGATATTTCAACTGCAGCAGTGATAAGATTTTTTGGAAATGTTTTTAAACGAGAGAGTTATCCCTGATCTTTTCTCACTGACAAAGAAGTGCAGTTTTGTTGAAGAGAAAAGGAAAAATATTTAGAAGAGCGTGGGCTAGAGCACAAGACATCAACTTTGTACCACCCTAAAACCAATGGTGCCGTTGAACGGGTGCTAAAGACACTAAAAGAAGGTATACAGTTAGCCAGAGAGAATGGTTTATATTGGAAATGTGAATTGTCAAAAATGATTGCTGGATGTCCCATATCTCTGCATGGCACCAGTGACATATCCCCTGTTGAACTGCTTAAAAATAGAACTCCATCTACTAAAGTGTGTCCAGGGTCTATATCTTGGGGCAAAGGTTGTGTAGGTGATGTCCCTACTGCACGGAGAGGTAAATAACAATAGCTCCAAATGAAGAGAAAAGAAAGATATAGTGAACAAAAGAAAGTACAGAATGTTGTGGTTAATGTGGGTGATTATGGAAAAGTACAAGCACCGAAAGGATGTGCTGAGTAGTCCAGGTTTACAAAGAAACTAGAGGTTGACAAAACATTTAATAATGCTGTAAAAACACATTATGGTAGGATTTGGAATAAAAACAGATTAGCCGTTCTTTATCGGAGTCTGGTTAATAAGGAAGGGTGTTTTGCTGGAGATCGGGTTGAGGTGGTGGAGGAGGGTTCCAGACTCACCAAAATTCCCGATTCCAGCAGCCTTTCAGTAGTTGTTCCTGGTGCAAGAAGGAGTAGTAGAATCACTAAAAAAACATCATATTTGCATAATTATAGTATGCAAGGATTTGAATGTATTTTTTTGTTGATTACTTGTATTATAAGCATTATGCATCTATAATTACAATTTTCGAAAAACCTGTAACGTGATTTAATTGTGACATTAGTGTATATATTAGTCTACTCGTTCCTATTAGTTCTATGCTCTTAAAGTTACCCTTCTTTCGGCTTAGTTTGTAACATGTTTGAGTTGCTGTTGTATTATGGGAGGGAGATGTATGGTATTGGTCACAGTAGTAAAGAACATGGAATGCTGTATTGCGCCCACATTCCATGTGAGGGATGCAATGGTATAACATGTGGAATGTTGAGGGGATGACCGTTAGAAGAAGAATCAGTTGATAGTGGCTAAGGTGCTTATAGTATCCTGTCATTCATGAGGAGAACTCAACAGTTAGCTTAAGTATTACTCTCATAGACCCTACAATAAGTAAACCTAATTGGTTTCAGAAGAAAAACATATTATTGGATGCCAGGCAGCAGTGCTTACTTTATAAAACAATAAATGTCGGTGCACAAAGCTCTGCTCACAAGCCCACAGCTGGTGCAGTTAAATGTTGACATGCTGACTACTAATGCTTTGCAGTCATTAATGTACGTTATTCGTCTTTAATCCACAATCAGCCACTGATTGGCCCTTTATTTCACTCCAGAAGGTACCTGCTTTCTCCCTTTATGAGGGGCTTTTCCTCGTCTTCCTCCTTCTTTCCCATTTGTGTGCTCTTCCCTCTCATGCTTTCAGTACATTTCTGATGAGGGAAAATATGTGCTGGGGCCCACAGAAGGAGTGCGAGTGGTCCCCTCCGGCTAAAATTAAGCACTGCCTAACAGTAGCACGCAATAGCTGTCTGATGGGTCCTTTCGTATGAGAAGCATTTAAACTTGAATCCTTGACTGGAATTAGTTGTGGCTAGGGAGATTAAACAGATTTTTTACACTGAGAGTTTTCAAGTGCAAAGTACTCACCTCATTGGTGAGCCTTTGTATTCTACCTCTTAAGGGGTAAAAAGGGTAGGTACAGTTCAGAGAGAGTAACTGACATGTGGAGAAGGAAACGCTGGAATGTGAACCTTCCCAGCTTCCCAAAGTCAAGGAATATATTCAATTATTTAAGCGTCATTATAAGTGTGAGTACGCTGCTGGGAAATTCTTAGGAGGTTTCTACCTTGTACAACTAGGAATGTTGGATCAGATATTTCCATTAGACCAATGGATGGGTTAGCAAAAAAGAGGCAGAATTCCTGGTGACCACAGACCCTGTAACACCGTATTTTTACATCCTACCAAAGATACATAAGGGCATCACCCCTGTCCCAGGACGACCCATTGTGTCTGGTATTGGTTCTATCTTAGAACCCCTCTCCCAGTTCTGCGATGCTTTCCTGCAACCCTTGGTTAAACGCATTCCATCCTACCTTCAGGACACTAGAGATGTGCTTCGCCTCATTAACGATATGGATGGGAGAGAGGACATCGATCTTCTCCTGACACTTGACGTGGAAGCACTTTACACGAACATCCCCCAACAAGCAACACTGGAGTCCGTGGAAACACTCCTCCGACAAGAGGAGTGGGTCTCACCAACACCGATTTCCCTCATTATGGAGTTGGCTCATTTGGCACTAACTGAAAACTTTTTCAAGTATGAGTCGTCCCTGTACCATCAGATACGCGGTACATCTATGGGCTCGACCTTTGCGCCGAGCCTAGCCTGCATATACATGGCATCGTTCGAGGAAAGGTGCATCTACCCCCCGGATCGAAACCCATTCCGTGAGAACATCACCTGCTGGCGTCGTTACATCGACGACATTCTGGTATTCTGGAAAGGTGACCGGATGACCTGTGAGAGGTTTTGTGTTTGGATTAACCAACAGGACCCGTTCCTCAAATTTACGGGCACCGTGTCAAGTGAAAATATCCCTTATCTTGACCTCACCATTGTGCTGGAACCCACGACAATAAGCACCACCCTCTACAAGAAAGAGACGGACAGGAACAGCCTGCTACCATATAGCAGCCACCATACTAAGTCCCTGAGGGATAACCTACCATTTGGTCAGTTTCTCCGCCTTCGGAGAAACTGTAGTTCTACTGATGACTATAAACGACAGGCACGCTCCCTCCAAACCAAACTCCTGGACCGGGGTTACCCCACGCGCCTCCTGAAAGATTCTACTAAAAGAGCTCTCAATAACAATAGAGAGGCCCTTCTCGAGGTGCACCCTAAGGTACCAGACGATAAGATCACTTGTGTGACCTCATTCACCAGGAACTCAATATTTATCAAAAAAACTGTCAATGCCCATTGGGGTATCCTGAACTCTGCAGGACTGGAGATGCCACGTCCACGTTTCGCCTTTAAGAGGACGGCAAACCTCAAAGATACTCTTGTACATACACGCCCCAAGAAGACTACTGTTCAAACTACCAAGACTTTGTGGGATCTCCCGCCTGTAACTGGACACTATCGGTGTGGCACATGCGTAGTATGTCCACAGACCATCCAGGGCAAGTCCATTACCCTGAACAACAATTTCACATGGACTTACAGCAAGCATACGAACTGCAACAGCTCTAGGTGCATATATGTCCTAATTTGCCCTTGCAACTGTCTATATATAGGGATGACCATGCGCCCTGTCAAGCAAAGGATAATGGAACATAACAGTAACATTCGTTGTCACAAATCTCACACCAAACTGTATGACCATTGCAAGGATAAGGAACACCCCCCTGAGAGCATTCGATGGACTGTGATTGAATCCCTACCACACCTTAATCAACAAGCACTCTTCATGCATGAACAAAGATGGATACATCGCTTGCAGTGTGATACGTTGGGTTTAAATGACGGGGTGCCCTGGACGACTCTCGCCAGATAGTCATGACTCTGGACACATTGTCCACGGTTATTTCCATAACTGTGCATCCGTTTGACTTTAACACATCTAACTCCGTTCCAAGATGGCGCTCACACTAACGCGCCCGAGGTGTGCAGTTCTTCACCGTCTTCCTTGTCAGCTAGGCTTTCCGTCGCTAAGCAACGTGACGGACACACCCTGTCTGTGCGCGCGCTACCTCCCTCTTTTAAACCCGGAAACGTTCTGTTCAACCATGCCGGCTGTCCAGACCTTGGTTTCCTGTGGGAGGGGTAGGTGCAGAGCAGCTTGCCTGCAGCGACGCTAGAGGTAAGGTGTGGGGCGGGTTCGTTACCGGCTGGTTGTTTTGACGGTTTGCCGACCTCTCAGTATATCCGTAGCAACCTTGATCGGTGTTCATATCCTTCCCCACTGGGCACCTGCCCCGTTGTCTTCTTCCTTCGTAGGGCTCCCTCATCTCGCTGCTGGCCCCACTTGGACGGCCCGTGAGGTTTCAAGAAGGAAACATTAGGGGTAAGTGCGCCGATTGGTGCACAGAACAATTATTCCCCACAGAGTGTCAAACTACGTTCGTCTTCGGTTTTCACTGTGTGGCTCTCTCATTTAAGTATAAAGAGTCGAACCTCTCACGGTTGGCTGACCAGTGTCACCCACCACCGCATCTCCTCGAGGGGTTTGATTGCACACGCGCCTGGTCACTAGATACAGGCGGCAGTGTTCATTTGACGACATGGTTCAATGTAAAAGCAGCACGCAAACCACTGTTTAGTGCGAGCACCTTCCACGCACTGATCAGAATCAAGTGGATTCTGTTTCTCTCTCTCTCCCGCACGGTAAATACTTGATGCTTCTAATATCTAGGCAAAGCCATTCACTGGGCACGCATGTTTGGGATAGCATGCACACAAACACAGAAAATAAGTCACCAGTAACTTACAGTAAAGGAGTCATTATCTGTGTTTATACTTTTGTTTCTCTTTTCTTTTTCAGTTCCAGAAGGTCCCCTCAGTGGAACCATTATGATACGACACTACCTCAGGTCGTATACTGGTGTCCTGACAAATTTTTAAAGGAACCAAGTAATTTATGAGCACCCAGGTCCTGATGAATCGCCCTTAGGGCGTGAAACATGTTGACCACTTCTTGCACATAAAGGGTTGAATAAGGGTTGGTTCCATTACTTGCCACCCCTCAGTACCCCTTTTCTTTTTATTGAAGCAGGGAGCCTGACCAATAAAACATTCACCAACAGGACTCCCCTGACTTCTTTTAACTTCACTACCACGCTCACGATTACACTCCCTTAGGCCCCTCACACGCACACACCCGCTGGCCCAGAATTAAAGATCTCCACCAAAAGTGCAGCTTTCACCGCTGCCCGACGGGCATTGCACCGCCAGCCTGCCGAAGGAGCAGGGTACCGATGATGAGGCTGGACAACTATCGACTGGGGCTACAGCTGTGGTCCTGTCGATAGCCTGTGTGAGGTACCTTTTCATTCTGGAATATGGGTCTACACTGCACACTTGAGACCCTTTCTTCACCCCTTGTCTAGATATCACGAGAGAGAATTATAGGTTGAGCCAAATTTCTTGAGCTCTCCCGGGGGAACTCTGTACACCATTTGTTGTTGATTGTTGTTAGGACAAGTACATTGGACCCCCTTAAAAATTGTCCTACCTCCTTTCCCCCTTTTTTGATATCATCATCTTATTAGGTCACATCCCAAAATGTCCATTCACTGGGGATCACTAAAGACCTGCATAATAAACATTAATTAGGTGAGTCGCATTTTGCGACCTTCGGTGATAAATAGGTATGGTGGACTGCAATGCCTATTCAACCTCTATCCCTGCATTTGTTTTCCCAAACATAAAACATTTTTTAAAGCTAGCCATATCAAATAAATGGGAAAAATTCCTTTTAAAAATTCTTCTGATCTGGGAATCACACTCAAATTCACAAAAAGGGATAGATGGACTGCTTGAATTTATCTCAATCACTGGTAATTACTCGGGCCGCACACCAGTGCATCATTATTTTTCACACCAGGCCACATCATTGTGGTCCAAGCCATATGCAAATCAGTTTTGACCCTTCTCCAGAAGGAACAGTCCAGCCGGGACTGACAGACCAGGTCCTTTCTGAACAGGAAAACAAGTAACCCAGGACCGGTTTCGCCCTGATTGTAGCTTGCACTGCGAGCACGGGTCATGTAATGTAATGTAAGTTGAAACTTATATAGCGCATAAATCACCCGAAGGTCTCAGAGCGCTAGCAGGTCCAATGACAGAGACGTCAAGCAGAGATTAATACAGCCAGGTTTTCAATTTTTTCCGGAATCTCAAATGGTTAAGTTCGGTCCTAAGACAGAGCGGGAGGGCATTCCAAGCCTCTGAAGCAGTTTTACAGAAGGCTCTATCGCCATTTCTGACGGTACGGACTTTGGGAACTATTAAAAGTTGTTTGTTCGATGATCTGAGCGTTCGAGCCTTGTTCTGAAATTTGAGTTTGTTACTCAGATATGATGGTCCTAGTCCATTGATACTTTTGTGAACCAAGCAGCATAGTTTAAATTGTATGCGCTGTTTAATAGGAAGCCAGTGCAGGGTATTTAAGCACGGCGAGGAAGGTGTGCGGGAAGGAAGATTAAGCACCAATCTAGCCGCCGTATTCTGTACCACCTGAAGTTTTGCCAGAAGGTTTTCATTAATGGAGGCTAGCAGGGCATTGCCGTAGTCAATCTGACTAACGATAAGACCTTGAACTAGTGGCATTCGGGATGATAGAGGAATCCAATGAAATATTTTCTTTAGGCTGCGCATTATTCCAAAGCAGGTGCCAGTTACTTTGTTAACGTGTTCAGCATGGATAACTTATTGTCCACAATCACCCCTAAGTTCCTGACTGATGTCTTAGGAGCAGGACAAGTGCCCAAAGTAGTTGGCCACCATTCATCTGACCAAATTCTATCGGCCTTTCCAAAGAGTACAATCTCGGTTTTACTGGTGTTCAACATTAGAACATTTCTAGTCATCCAATCATGTACTGCAATCATACATTTTTGAAACCTCAATTTGGTCTCACTAGGATCTGGACCAATGGTTACAAAGAGCTGAGTATCGTCAGCGTATGATACCGTACCAAATCCAAAGGCTTGGATAACTTTGGCCAGAGGGGATACATTTAAATTAAAGAGCGTAGGGCTCAGTATAGAGCCCTGAGGTACGCCTTTATCATTCCCTTGGTAGTCCGAGAGATGCTTTCCCACTTGGACCCTGGAGCGCCTGTTTGACAAATAGCTCTTAAGCCAGAGTAATGTGCGGCCTCCGACACCTATCTCAGCCAGTCGTTGTATCAATATATGATGCGAGATGGTGTCGAAGGCCGCCGACAAATCTAGCAGGACCAGTATAGCGGACTGTCCTGCGTCCAAAGACATCTTGGCTTTGTCTACTATGTCAAGCAGGGCAGTCTCAGTACTGTGGGCTACCCTAAAGCCGGACTGAGTAGGATCCAAAAGCTTGTTTTTCTCCAGGTAAGTGCCTAGTTGTTTATTTACCAAGACTTCTATTATTTTACCAAATAGTGGCAGGAGGGAAATGGGACGATAATTTGAAAGTTGTTTTGCATCGGCTGAAGGCTTTTTCAAGATCGGTCTAATTATCGCCTCCTTCCAGTGCAGAGGAACCCAGGCGTGGGACAGAGAGAGGTTCAGGATTTTTGTTAGCACAGGGATGAGGGCCGGAGCAATTTTTGGAGGATCTGGGAGGATGCTGGGTCGCTCGGGGAACCTGACTTTATCTTGTGTAAGGCTGAGTCTACGTCCGTTTCTGAGCAGGGTAGAAATTCTCATGTGCCCGCTTTACCACTGGAAGCAAGCTGCATCTGACTGAAGAACCCTGGATGGGGTAAACCGGTTGTGGTTGACTTGGCAATTCAAACTGGACTGGTCCTATTACAGCAGGATCAAGGCAGATTTGCATATGGCTGGGTCTAATCTAAGGTGGTATTGTGGTTAAAGAAATTATAAACTGGGATGCAGCCCAAGTAATTACCAGTGGCTGAGTTTAATTCAAGCAGTCCTCCCATCTCTTTTTTGTTTATTTCAGTGACACTCTCAGTGTGATATGTATTCCAGACATGGAACCAGTGCTCACTTAGCGAATGGAAGCACTTAGGGTAACTTGTAAAGAATGTTTGCAGTACGGAAATAGTAATAAAGTTGAAATGCAATACAATAAGAATTCTAACCCAAACTAGAAAAATAGAATACAATGTAAAAAATAAAATGACACCAAAATGACAAAAATCCAATAAGGTGAACTGGAGATATTAATTGGTAAGGTTTTAAGTAGGAATAGTGCAAATAACCATAAAGTGCCATTGATAATCGATGGTCGCGGTAGTCTGGGACCTAGGCACAATTGAACACTGACCGCGATACAGCGTGGGTCAGATACAACAATCAGGTTTGTCTGAGTCAAAGATTTTACCTTATGACTTTAGTACTTTAATTCAGAATCCACTACGTACACTCTTAAAGCAACCCAGGCCTCAGGGAAGCACTGAGAGACTCCCAGGGTGTAAGACAGAGTTTAAAACATATGGGTCCAGTCCAGGTCCAGTTGCCACTGGTCAGCTGGGCAGTTGCAGGAAAAAGCCTTGTGTAGCTTGCTGTGCCCCTGTAGCTTTAACAGCATGTGAACCCTATGACTAATGGGGTCTAACACTTTGTCCTTTGAGAGCAGACCCAGTACCTCAGATCTCTTCCCAGGTCACATGCGGCAGGTTCAGACCACTTAGGGTCTTCATTAGGTCCAAAAGTGTTCTGAAGTGGGTGTCTGGAGAGTACACATTTATGGCTGGTATGCACTAGAGGGTGGGGAATAAGTCCTGCGTACGCCTTAACCAATGGCATAAAAGTTCTAACACTACCCACTTTGAGTGTTTTGAAGGAGGTAAAGGTCTTCAACCTTACTAAACTTGGGCTCTGATGGCTGGGGTGTTGTATTGTGGTAAACCTAGTGTCCTCCCACATCAAACACTAAAATGCAGTTTCTTGGCAGTCACTGTCCCCACAATAAACCCAGAGAATGAAATGTAGTAGAACAAAGCAAGTCCTTTCACAACCAGGCAGTGACTACACACGAATTGCTCTGGCAGCCTGTTTCCCTTTCTTTCAAGTGTGCCCCTAGTGTTATCTGTAAATCCGGCAAACCCGTCAAGCAGGATTTGACATCCAAGCAGAATTTGACACTATAATATCAGAAAGAATGCTCACAGCCCCATCCTGTATATTTTGTCATGTTCAGTGGTGTTATCTCTGTCCATTCAGGCTAGTCTATTGTTTGCTTCTGGGAAGCACTTCACAGTTTTTCACATGGATTTAAATCTGTACATTTGTTTTTTACATAGGACAGCTAGGTCATCAACAGTAAGAAATAACGTTTGGGTTCTAGTGACTATAAGGACATGTTATTAAGTTTCTACATGTCCTACTTTTAACTACCATGCATCCTCCCTTGTGAACTACAAGGCCTACATTGGAGTGATTTATTAATATTTGAAAGGGAGGTTTTGACCCATCAAAAGGGTTTATTTTGACAGGTCGAATTGGAATATTTAAACTGCCATCGTCAGGCTACAGTGGTAGGCCTGAAGCCATATTTTACACTGCCACTGTAGTAAAAGGCACAATAGTTACTGAAGTCCACTAGTGGCATTTAACTTACAGGCCCTGGGTACATTATATACCATATACAGGGGACTTATATGTAAGTTAAATATACTAATTAGCAGTATACCAATTTAATCATATTGAAAATAGGAGCACAGCCACTTTAGCAGTGGTTAGCAGGAGTAAAGTGTGCAGAGTTCTACAGCCAGCAAAACAGTCAAGGCAAAAATCTGGGGCTATGCTACCTAATGGATGGTCATTCCTACACAATGTGTTTTAAGTTGGACTGGTGATGGAAACTCCATGTCTGTTGGAGCATGTGGCACTCAAATGATTTACAGTAGACATGCTTAAGGCCTTTTGAGCAAGGGTGTCACTGCTGATCCATGAGGGTCAGATAAAGGCCAAATTGTCAGAATAATCAGAGACTATGTAAATGATTAATGTTTAGGTTCAGTGTATGGAATGGTAGTTGGTATGAGTATAATATAATCAAACAGTGTAAAATGTTGGTACCGACCCACCAGGGAAGGTGAGTCAGTCCATACAATGCTGATGGTGCTAAAGAATGGGGTGACTGACCTGGTGAGGGCTGGGATCTGAAAATTGTGTTTCAACTAAGAAAGGAATGTTGTAAAATTCTGAATTCATACCCTTTCCCTTTCTGCCTTGTTTATCACTCTAGGTCTTGGGATGACTTCCATACTTGTGCAACAGCAGTGCTCGCCAACTGCCCTGAGGAAGCTGCCAATATCTGGGAGTCGCTCCGACAGGAATCACGAAAAATCCAGTACCAGGGGAACCTGCATGACCTGTGCAGTGCCAGAAATCGGCCATCCAACAGCATGAGAGGGGCAGACAGCGCTGAGACAAATAAGGAAACCCTGCGGGGCTCAGCTCCCTTCCTGCAATACCAGGGCTTCCTGACAATGCTGTCTGTGGCTGTGCTTCTGATGATATCTATCTAGCCCGTCCACCACAAGGAGAGAGTCACTGGAATCTGTTGACGTCCGTTATGTCTTGACAGGACACTCACTGGTACAAGGCAGGCTTATGTTTCAGGGAAACAAGACTTCGCTAAAGGAGAGTTCTTGTAGCATTCCACCACACATTTCAGTTTAGCTGCCTAATTAGGGGCATAGACTACACATTTCATCAGATTAGTCTGTTTTTCTCTGATGCCCATTTGGCCATGGTTATCCTGTTGCATAAGTATCCTGCTGCCGAACATCTCTGGGGGTACTTGGAAGAATGGTATTGGGCCTGGGCACTTTTATTGATCCTGTACACACTTGTGTATTTCTTCACTATGGAGCTCTGCTACTAATAGAGGCTCATTTTTACCATAGGGAATCTACACTTTACTACCTATAAGGGAACTGTGCTTAGTAAATCATTGCATTTTTCATAAAACATAAACATCCCTCAGCTTAGTGCAGCTATTCCTTGCCTGCACATGCATTCACTGCCTCCATAGACACTTTCCAGACTTACAAAATAGGATTTTAGCTATGAATGTTCATTCCTCAGAGTCTCTCAGTCTTGGGTTATGATCATCTCTGTCTCTTACTAGCTCCCTTGTAACCTCTGTTACCTAGGTCCATGCAATTCGCTCATCACCAAGTAGCTGAAAGTCAACCTCCCTTGATCCGTTATGACATCCCCCCCAATCTAACTTCCAGGGGACTCTGAGGCAATTCCGGTAACCTGATATTGCAGACACTGTCATGGTAGCCTCTTTGGTACCCGATTTAGCCAAGATTCACACTATCAGTGAAGTACACTGCGTTTCGGGGACAAGGCCACCACATATATTTCCCTGCAGTTATTCACGCTTGCAGTCATTATCATCATTTATCAGGGTTGTCTATAAAAGGAAAGTTCCTACTGCTTAAATATACTGGCCTCCCCCCAGCGATTCTTTTCCATTTATAATTTATTATGTTTTATTTAGTTTTAAATCTTCTTACAGTACAAGTCTAGCACTGTGGTGAACGAAGGGTTATATGTTGAAAAATCAACTTCAGAAACATCGTTGTAATATATTGTGGCTAAAATATTGCCAAGGTAAATGCACATAGGTAAGTATAGATTTACTATTCTTAACTCATCTACTTACCTTGACTGTATATATTGGTAAGATAGATATGTGAGTTTGAGTAAAGTAAGCCTATCCATACCTACACATACTTACCTTTTTGATATTTTGTCTTTCCCCGTGAGGGCCGCCCCATACTTCGTAATAGGGCGCATTGTCATTGTTTGCGCCAGGCGCACCTTTTAATAGGTGCGCCCGGTGCAAATAATGACAATGCGTAATACGGCCCCTAAAAGTCTAGCGTAGGGAAGAATGAGTTGAATTGGGGCTAAATGGGTACTTATTCGAAGAATCCCTTAAGAGGATTCTAGGAAAATTTAGGTGACCCCTTCCCAAAATGTGCTTTGCTAACATCGATGTGTAGAAGCACAAAAGTGTGGATTGCACACTTGCATTACATGGCACAACCATATACTTTACACATTTAATGTTTTGCAACAAAGCTGCTTCTTGAACTCTCTCTTAGAAAATAAGTAGAATACGAAAAATCGGAATACTTGAAAAAAGCAAGAACTTAGGCCGAAATAAAAACCGCATGACATTAACACCAAAGAACTATTCAACACCAGAGCAAAAAAGCCAGAACAGAAGATAGATATAAAATAAAGAAAAATGACGAGATTCAGTCTTAGACGAGCTTGCCATGCAAAGAAGCCATCCAGTCTTCGATACAACTGAAAGAACAGGCTCAGTTATTTGTGGTCTTGTTTGGCCAAACCATCACACCTTAGAAACCCCCCAAAGTAGGTGTATTTCACAAATCTCTCCTGCTGTCTGCCCTTGTACTCACATATAGTTTAATTCCAAAATACACTCCGAGCCATTCACAGGCAGTCTTTTGACACCACGGTCCTCAGTGCAGAAAAATATCTACCTGACTGGATATTGTTTTTCATTCTTTGAGTAGTCTTGCCTGTCTGGAAGGGATCTATGCAAAGCAATATCTTTTCACCCGGGTATCAGGAAAAACAGCCAAGCAGACCAATTTTCTTATTCATTGACCATTTCCGGGTGGCGGGGTGGGCTGTGGGAATTCCCCATGGGGAAACAAGCTTGGTTTCCGCTTCACGAGGGACCTTGATGCATCTTGGGACTACATAAAAAATCAGCGAGAATTTGGGACTCCGCCCATGCCCACTACATATGCCATGTAGAGGTAAAAGACAAATAACCTGTCCTACTAGTGGTCAGTGTAGGCCCTCACAACACTGGCTCTGTAATAGCGGTGCTCGAAGCGGCAGAACCTTATTGGATGGTGATTCCGTTATGCAAAGCAGGCCTGCACCTCCATTGAATGATAGGGGCTCCTGCTGGTGCAACACTCAAATTTCTGCAATGGGACAATTTTTTCTGCATGGGGGTGGGTCCACGTCTTAGCAGACAGAAGCTATTCCTCCCTTTTTTTGCACCACATATTCACCCAGTTAGAACACGGACTTAATTTATATGTTGACGGTAAGCATACTCCGTCGCAATGGCGACGTAGTGTGCTTACTGCCAACATAATGGTCCAACCACCAAATTTACATGCGGCGAACCTTTGGATTAATCACTGTGTAAACTACTCTGTCTCCACCGTGGTTAAACTCCTCCGATGGCACTGTGGAGTAGGGGCTGCCTGAGGCAGACCTCTAATTCCACCCACCTAATTTAGATGGCCAAAATTTGAGGTCAGTTTTCACTGCCAATCACCACCAGGAAAACCCTGACCGTAAGGGACAGAGAAAACTGATAAATGCTCTCCTCGCCATGGGACATAACTCTCATGGCAAGGGGAGCATTTTATTTTTTATTTTCAAAAAAGGAAATCCCGCTTCTATATTTTCTTTTTGAAAATAAACACAAAAAAATTGTTTGGGGCAGGGCTCTGTCATGTTGACAGAGCCCTGCACCAAACTGCAAAAATGATTGACAGGAACTGCCGTGATGGCAGCTTCTGGCAATGCTTTAAGAAATGACCACCTGCTTGCTGGTCATTTCTAGATCTAGTGGACAGTGCGACGGAGTAAGTTACTCCGTCGCACTGGCAGAAAACAGGCCCTTTAGTCCTAATGTGGGCTTGCTTCAGTGGAACTCCTGGCTACTTCCAACATCTTACACTTCAATGTTTAACATTTTTTGGGATAATATGGTGTACATGCGAATACTAACATTCATCCACTGGAATATTTATTCAGAAGAAGCGCATACCTCCAACCACATTTATTTCTTGCACTTACTATTGGTTTTACTTGTTCATTCAATTTCAAGGCAGTTGGAACAAGCAGATTAAGCAGAAAAACAAACTGATATTTTTTTTCTATTACAGTGTTCCTCGTGTGATTCCACATTACATGGGGTTTAACTTATAATTGCACTGTAGTGGTGTGCTTTTACCGCATGGTAAAGATAAAAGCATTTGGAATTGTACTATCACCCCACTGCAGTGCAAGGACCAAATGGTGGAGCTACCAATCACTACCAATACATTAGCTAGAGCAGTCTTTTTGAGTCAGGCTAGCGAGTACTTGAGCTTAGGGAAAACATCCCAGATGCCTGTGTTGCCAGAACCAAGGAGTGGGAGGAGGGCAAAGAGTTGTGCAACCAATAAGAACCAGATAGCCTGTGTCACAATCAGCACATTCTTTTCACTGACTCACATTTTGGTTTCTCGGTAGCTGACAGATAAAACTTGAATCCTCTGTCTTGCATGCAGGGAAAGAATAATATTGTGTCCTTGCACAAAAGTTGACACAAGTAGCCATGTATAGCTTGAAGACGTCTTTATTAGTTCCATGTAGTAAACACATTAGTCCTTATTTTGTTGCCAGCCATCTCTCCAGTGCTGTTTCCAGCTCTTACACCATCCCCACCAGGAGCAGCCTCCCTGCTGCTCTGCCCATCTCCAACTGTCACCACTCATCCACACAGCCACCCAGGCATTCCATTGAAAACAGTCACATCAACATTCCGTTACCATCTCTCACTCTGGCTGAGAAGTAGGAGACAGCTAAATTGGATTACATTCAAAGACACTTAAGAGGATATAACAAATAGTGCTGACATGTTATGTCATTTTAACTTTCTCTTGCACACTAGTGCTGCTAAATGCTTCAGGTCCCCCTGGTTCAGTAACTCAATGAGATGTGAACCTTTCTTCTAAGGCAGCTGTGACTCCCTGACTATATGGGTCTTCAGGGTGCTTTTAAAGCCAAGGTGCTCCTCGATTTTTAATGTCTGCTCAGGCAGAGTTTTAGTTACTACTGTCATGCCTACCGAAAGTATGACCACATCGGTAGCTTTCTTCCTTCTGGGTAGAGGAATGCTTGACTAGTAGACCTGAGACTTCCATCAGGCCATCCAGCTGGACTCTCCTCACTTGATATTTTGGGCCTCACTGTATATTGCCTTCTGAGCCACTGCAATACTCCTAAATTTTACCATAACAGAAACTGGTAGCCAATGTGCACAAGAGTTCAAATACAACTACGCAGAACACAATCGGATCTTTGAAACTATAACCTGATTGGAAGAGAGTAGTTCAGGTGATTACATTGTGTTTTAACGATTTTCACCATGGAATGGTATTCATCTAGTAAAACTCCTAGACCTATAGCAGACATCCTTGTGGTTTCACCTCCCTACATGGATCATGTGCAAGAAGGGTGTCCCGGGTCTTTCTCTTTGTAAAGCTGGGAGAACTGGGGAAGGTTCTATCTCCTTGAATTAAATATAAAGCTATAATTTCAAAATGAATTACTTTTTGTTCAGTTTCAGAGTTCTGGGAGAGGGCTGTATGGCACAGTACAAATTTTCTCCAAACAGTGAGTAAAGAGTAAAGGTCTAATAAATGTAATAAATGTACATACGTATACAAATTTATATATATATATATGTATGTGTGTATAAATATAAATAGTGTATATGTATGTATATATTCTACATAATAATTAAATATATATATACACACACATATATGTATATATAAATGAAACATAGGTTCAGAGCACATTATTACTATATTAAGTGTCCCACTTCTTCAGTATGTGAATTTTTTTATTTGTCACAAAATAATATGTGGCATACCTCTGTATGTTCAATACATATATGTATTTGTCGGGTCTGACCGTTTCTTGAGAGGTTGTTCATTTCTCGCTCTACTTTCAGTGCAAAAATGTATATATTTATAATAAAGAAAATCTTTTACAGTTTGAATGTGTCTGCTGATTTCATTTTTTCTCTATTATGTTTGGAATGAACTTATGAACATGTGTTAAGGCAACAAATATAAACACATTTACATTACTTATAAGAATATTGTAATAATTGGAGCTGATGACAGTCAAGTATTAGATGGGCAGTAATACCAGGTATACACTTTCTGTTTCAATATTCCAATGTCTGTTTTTGTTTTCCCAGATTTAAGTTAGAACATGCAGCCCTGAATCAGCCAAATATTCTAATAGAGCATAGCCCTACTGTCAGTCAGTCAGGCGTAATACGTTTATTTCGGATATGGGGATCTGTCAATCTTATATAAAGGAAACATACCATATGAGCTCCCCTGTTTTTTTTTGTTTAAAAGGCTCTTATAGAGATTATATTTAGCTTTTATCTTTGTTTTCCTTTTTTGTCTTAGCATTTTTTTAAAAGTATTTCACTACCAAGAGAAAATGTCACATACTCATTTATTTTTGGTAGACATTTTTGTTCTGTTGTCTGCACTATTAGTTCCGGTAACACACATATTAGAATGCGATGTCCTTGCTTTGTTATGTGCTCTTTTCCTCCAGACTGACTAAATATGTTATTCTGCATCTCTAGCAAAATGAGATAAGGTCGTCGTTTTAATGTTTAAACAGTATCCCTGTGGAACTAGGTGAGAGGCACTTCACACTGGAGTTATCATGGAAGCTGCAGTGAGCTGTGACTGAAGTGCAGCTCTTCAGGCCCTACCTTCATCCTAAGAAGGAAGATAGCCATGCAAGCAGAAGTGTGCAGGCCTGCACACTCAGACAGGGTGCATTTGTTAACGCACTGAGTCGGCTTCCTGAACCATAATACCAAGGTATGGGGTTAGAACATTTCAACAGGTCTGGCAGAAAGGTACTCCTAACATGCTCTAATTAGTTTAGAGGTATTCGTGATAGATAGGAGTAACATTAGAAACAATTAACATGGTTGAATTGGTTGTATTTTTCACCATTCTAATAATGCTTATAACAATGATGTGTCTCATCTGTTTCATAAACACAGTTCACGTCTTATTCACAAGGATTAGGTATTTTCAATAAACATTTGGACATGTATTATCGTTTCTTTTCTTTGTGACACCTTGGGCATGTAAAAGTGACAAACTAATGGGTAAGACCAGTTTCCACGAATTCCTAAAGAATGAGAGTGGTCATGTTCGAAGTTACCAGCAACATTTACAACTCTGGAGGATTAGGAATTTAGATGAGGTACTGTGAGTTAGCCAAACTAACCTTTACTGATGATATAAGAAGCATCAGTCTCTGTATTATGAAGTTTTGTTGATATAATACACAGTGCTACTAAATTCGTACAAACCGTATAACAAAGTAAGTGTGAAAATGTGCACTTTCCTACGGGTATGTAACAGGTATGTATAATCAGTATGTGTTGGGACTGGAGGTAGTAGATATCCAACTATATTATTTCCCAACTAATTGCTTGTAGTGTTTGGTATTTCAGTGACAGAGAAGACCTGGCCCACAGACTGGAGCCTTGTTTAATGTCCTGAGGGTGCTAGACATGCTTGATGGTTCAGCATTCCACATCCAGTTCTTTCAGCCACTAGAGTGACCTTGAGTTGTTGGTGAAACTCGCTGAGAGGGATAAAGTTGAAGGACAAGCACACACAGGGGACCTCACTTTGGCATGGAAGGTGGCTTACTCACACGACCAAGCTATAGGGTTTACAACTAGGAGACTTAATTGGAATTTTTAAAACTCAAAGATATATGTTCAGGAAGCAACATCAAGTAATTTGAAGAGGTAAAAAGAGGAGTTTGTCCTTCATAAAACCCAGGGGGGTTATTTTGCATTGTGCCCTTGGGGTACAACAGGCGTTTGCATCTGCTTTGTTCACCCCCAGAGCACCATGGTGTTACAGAAGGGGCCGCAAATGCTCAGGCAGTGGCTTCTGTAATACTGATAGCACTAGCGCATATGTAGTTTCAGCGTTATCTTGAGAGGGTGTTCCCTCATTTGCATGAGTTCATGGCCCCATACAAATCTCTTTGCCTATGCACCGCGCCCTATTACAACTGAACTGTAAACAAGCTCTTAGGAGGTGAACAGACACTGCACCACAAAAAGGTGGTGCGCTGTCAGTGCGTGCCCTGTGGCCAGCCCTCTACAGGAGTGAATGGGGTCCAATGGACCCACCCAGAGATCCCTCTTTCGGCAGGTGTAGTCACTCACTGCATCTTCCTGCAGGGGGATCTCTGATCTCTCTTTAAAGTGCAAGTGACTGCTAACCGCACTATGAAACATGGAACGGCTTGTAAGCAGCCGCTCTGAATTTCACTGAATGCGCTGCCCCCAGGACAGCTGCAAATTTACGGCTGTCACCGTGACAGTAAATTGATTGTAATACAGTGCGCTGGGCTTATTTGCCATGGTGCAAACACGGAGAGTGACGCCTTTACATAATATATGCCCTGATTGTTCATTAGCTCCATTTACCACAGTTATCTCCATTTACCCCATGCAATAGAGGCACACAAGGCTGACCTCGCCACACTGCCAGAATTTAAGTTTCTTGAGGCTGAAGCAACTATTGGAAACCCTTTGGAGATAGAGGGTCTCTCGTATATGATCCTCTGCTGACACCAAAAGAAAACTGAGACAGAGACTTGGGTCCATTAGATGAGGTATACTTGTGTGTGTGTGTGTGTATACTTGTAAAGCGCACTATCACCTGAAAGGTATCTTGGCGCTGTATAACGCTGTGGAACCCTTCCTGGCTTTCCCTGTGAGATGCCCCCTTACTGGGCACCTCCAAGGTGAGGCCAGGCATCCTAGCGCTTTCGGGGCCGTTGTGGAGATTAAGCAAGCAAGGACCCATGATTAGAGTAGGCACCTAGGCAGAATTATCGAGTCCGTGCATATTGAGCCCAAGACCCTGCCGCGTCGGGAATTGAACCCTGGTCCCGGGCCAGACCTCTGCCTCAGGGTCTGCCGCTCTAATCCGTGAGCCACACTTCGCCACTACTTTACTAAGGTGACAATGGCCTCGCATCTAGGAGGGGATTTGCCATCCCACCTATGTCTGATAAAATGTAAATATGTTCACAGAGTGTATTAGAATCAAGGCAGGTTGTGGTGGATGGGAGGATGGCAAGGTTAGCATTGCTCTGAATGTATGGTGTTGATAGGGATGCAGATACACATAATGTGGGATTGCCTCTTAATACAGAGGTATTAGGCACAAATCATTGACCTTTGGAAGTTGATAATGAGGCCAAATAGCATGGACCCAAAAACAGCGATACCGCAGTTGATGGAGGATTACGGACACCACAGGAGTACAAGGGAATTTCTTGGCAAAAAGAGACTTTGGCCTTCATTCGAGACCAAGTTCACAGCTCCCAACCAATTGATCAATGACTCAGAGAGATGGATTGCTGTGCTCAGGTTGAGGAAGTGGTGTATAAAAGTATAGGATGCCATTAGAAACACAGGAAGATCTAGGGAGGGAGCAAGTTGCAGGGAACACACCGAAAATGGGTCCAAAAGATGTCAGCCATGGTGGAAAAATGATAATATTGGTTATGTGCCTAATATGCCAGTCTATCTGAGTGCACATGATGATGTCTGAAATTGTATGTGTCTATGTTTGTAGGAGGTAAACAAGATTTGACAAAAAAAACTTGTATAATAACAAAAATATCAGCACATACAGTATTAATAGAAAAACTGCACCTGCAGTTATTAAATAATTAATATACATCCAAATGGACATAGTTCAATCAACATCTTATAAAAGACGCTAATTTCTGTGTAGTAAAAATGATTACGCTAGTTAGTGGTTGCTTCCCACTCTCTAGTACGGATCACAACTAAGTTGCCTTATCTCCATATTGAGGCAGGGTACTGCAGTGCTGATGTAGATACTCATAGACATCTACCTAGAGCAAATGCTGTATAGTGAATTTGCTAATGTAGAGTCCAGCAAACATAACATGTTAAAATACCATACTTAATGGAATAGAATATTTCCATTCTGGGTAGCTTAATCATCATTCAATAGTGCACCGTAGATCACAGGGAAGGCTCATTTTAAGTGATGGATTTTGAATAAATCATCATTTAATAGTTCACCCCAAATCCGATCAAAGGCTCATTTTAAGGGATCCGTTTCAAATCAATCATTGGGTATTCCAAAATCTAGAGACAGGGAGGTCTATTGCCATTGAGGTGTCTACTATACACATTCTATGTGTATTTGCACATGTGTGGATTCATTCCTTCCTTAATCATTTTCTTTCTAGGGCCCTGGTAAATTGGGCAAAAAAGCAGAAGGTAAGCCTCACTTTTATCCATAATAAGTAGAATGGGAAGAAACTATTCCCCATGACTGGGTAAAAGTTGATAATGGAAGTACAGTCTTACCACATTAGAGTTAAATATAAAAAAGATTCAACAAGGGACACACATCTAAACAATAAAATGACTCAGTTGTCCCCAATTTGTACATTTAAAGTGGTTTGTGTCAACTTAATTGCTAAAAGTAATCTTTGCATCTTCCATTGTGTGATTGCTTAGCACATCGAGCCAGACCTAGCTTAATCCTACATCAAAATGGAAATTGTGGATATAATGAAACCATCAACTTTTCCCAGAAACCCTGATAACTAAAAGTTCCTGCAAATCTGCTCTGCAAGGACCCACTTCCTCAGCGCCCGAGGACCGTATCCAGTGGAGAACAGGCTTCAGCTCTGTAACTGACTCAATAGCTCTAATGCTGACATCCAATAACAGAGGAATATTAGGGGTACCCAAGAGTAATCATAGAAAATATTTTAGAAATCTGGTTTCAGTCAATGAAAACATTTGAAAAGTGCCATACTGTGGAAAAGTAAATTTTGCCATGTTCTGTGTCCCTACGTGTCCTCCATCTTATGTTATATGTGCATGATTAATATGCATATGTATTCCCCATGTTTGATTAAAGACGCAATTACAGTTGTGTCCATCTCTAGTATGCCAGTTTCCAGTTCTCGTGAAAGCTACGAGTATTAGGCCTATGTAAAGCTACGTTGCCACGTTTCTCAGTGTGCACGTTATTTCATTGTAAAGTCCCCGTTTCTAGGCCTCGAAAGGGCCTGAACACCAGATTCAGCTCCTGTCTCCTGAGCCCTCGCTGAGGAGCGATACAGCCCCCACCTGTGTTCCTGACCCTTCACTTACTTCCTGCCTCACAGTGCCCGGCTCGGCCTGGCTCTGCCTGCGAGTCTGCCAAGAGTATGTTATGATTCTAGTTATCAGTCCAGCCCTCCTTCTCTGCATTCCTAAACTACTGAATCGCATCAATAGTTTCCGTCGTTGTCTAGCCTTTACGTCTCCATGTAAGAGAAATACTGTATTAATGGTCATTTAATATTCTTCATTACGCACTACATGTAGAATAATGCATGCACCAGTCTTAGAGTCTGTTAGCCTTTACCCCGATAACTTTTAGTTTATATCAACATGTTCTCTAAACATCAGATACTAGATATTGTTTAGGTACATGTCGCCCTGACTCTCCAGACTTCAGTCTCTGCTCCTAGCACAGAGTTCATAGCCCCCAGCTTCTCCTAGTGATACGTCATTGTCAGTTTGCGCGCACCATTAGGTCAGAGGTCCCGGCTCCTTAGGTAGCCCCCTCCATGTTTCCGCCCCATTTATGACATATTCTGTTACGTTTACATCACATGTCTATGTATACGCCTCCTGTTACACCCACTTTCACCCTTATCTTTCGCGACTGCTATTGACCACACCCACTGCTCCGCCTACTGTATTCACTGTAATGCAACTGTTTTAGTATATATGCTTGTGTATTGTTATTAAAGTTAGCGCGCTCATCCCAGATCCAGCCCCGGCAGCTGCCGGGCCCTGTCATCCTATTCCTGTGCAGGTTGTCCTGTTCCTGTCCTTTATGCTATATTAAACCTGCAAACTCCTACTACCTCGAATCTTGACTCTTATTTATTGAGCTATCTGTTATTGCTATGTCCAGTAAAACCTAGATCCGGTATTATTTATTTATATACCACATAATGGCGCCCGAACAGGGACTTGCCCTTTCCCCACGCGCCGGTGAAGCCACGCCGGCCCCCTGACCCTCTGCAGCCGTGACGGAACCATACCGTGCACGTGCAGATATTTCTGCTTCAAGTATCCCTCAGGCCCACGGAGGAGACGGAGGTGGCGGTCCAGCATCCAGACGAGGCGGTGGAGGAACGCGGCGAGTCCCGACCAGAGCCCAAGCCGAGAGTCCAAGGTCCGAGGTATCCGGAGGCCCACCCGTAACTGAAGTCCGAAGTTCGTCCGTCCGGCGTCGAAGCAGTCCAGTCCAGTCCAAGGCCTTCCGTTCTTGCTGCCCGGTGAGTACCGTTGCTGGGGTAGTATCTAGACAGGGTCAATCTAATTGTCTCTGGTCCGAGGGGTTTGGTGGTACACAGATCCCAAAACGAAGTGTCCACTTCGGTGGATGCGGGTCCTGACGTGTCTCTTTATGAGACCGGTAAGTTTCGTACTGTTTCAGCAGTGCATCTAGTTTCTGTTCTAGTCAGTTCTGTTCTCGAGAAAATCCATGTATTCTGTTTTCAGTATTCCAGGTAGTATTCTGTCCGAACTGTTATTTTAAATGTTCTTCATGTATTTTAATGTCGTGGTATGAATGTGGAGTAATTATCGTGTTCATTGTGTATTGTATTGTGTCTAGATTACAGTTCAGTCATGCCGTTATTTTCCAGACTACGTCAGTTAAAAACTAGAAAAGGTCTGTTAGAAGAAGCAGTTCCTGTCCCGCCTAGGGACAGTCCAGGTCATTTTATGTATCAGAAGTTTGGCATAAGTGCCATATTGTATCTAGATTTATGGGTAGAGTATACCAAACAGTTAGAAGAAAAGTATAGATGGCCTGTATCAGGCACATGGGATGCCGAGTGCATCATGCGAGTAGAAGAAGCATTATGGAAAAAGAAAGCCAGACAGTCACAGAAAGATGCCATCGAGTTATGGCGCAAAGAATCTCATAAAAGAACCGAAAAAGAAATCAGAAAGTCAGAATTAAGTAGAGAATCCTTAGAACGAGCCCACGAAAGGGAATTAATCGAGATAGGTGAACGAGTCAAAACCGAACAGTCAGACAGACAGAGGAATGCCCTCACTAAGGGTATGTATCCTCTTCTTGCCGAGGGCTTGCCAAAAGCGACCCCGGAGGCATCCAGTAATTTTCCGCCACCATTAGTTCCGACCAAGCTACGTCACAAACCGACCGCAGCTGATATTTTCATCTCGTCCTACTTGGACGACACAGTCCCAGAGTATGCAAATCCTGTTCCGCCAGTCCCTGTAAATCATGCCATTCCTGCTCCTCCAGTCACCGGAGTACCTGTTACGGTACCCCCGGTTCAGCCTACATTACACTTTCCCACTCTGCCAGCACGAAGAGTATCAGTCGACGATTCCAGTATAGGGGCCGCAGGAGGAGGTCCTCCTGGTACCCCGCCACCACACCAACGTTTAACATTAGTCGAGTTACATGAATGTGCGTTACAGCGTACGCCCAAATATAAGTCCGTTGCAGATATCCGACAAGCTCTTACTGAATGCCGTTATGATCCAGTTGCAGGTGATGATAGTACAGTTATATATTCCATCCGTGTAAGACGGGTGACCGGGTATTTGGATACCCTACCAGACATGAAAGAAGATCTAGACAGAATATATCGTTTCATCCGTACAGGACAAGATCCAGAAAGTATTGGCGAAGCCATGTCTCAAAGGAAAGCTGAAATCCAGCTCATGATATTAAAGTTTCTGATTAATTGTTTAATAAGAGAACAAGATTACCCGTCCAAAGATCCGACCGAAATGAGAATCCTGACAAGGTGGAGTGATAATATAGCTGAGGGTAAGCACAGAACTATCAGTAGTATAGAGAGTATGTACAAGAGAATTCGTAAGGAAATAATAAAGTTACACGAACAACGTAAAGCAGCACAAGTAAGCGAGAAAGAGAATGACTCTTCTACTGAAGAGGTAGAGGACGAGAATCCCGCCAGAATAGCGTATGTAGGAAAACCTAGATTTCCAGATCGCCATTTACGCCCAGAACACAAGTCAGTTTTTCATCATCCAGCACCAGAGCAAGGTTCTCTAGAACAAGTATTTCAAGCTACCGATCACATTCTGAAATCACGAATCGGTTATAGTAAGTTAAGTACTATGCATGAACAAGAATTAGTCCGATCAGCAGTCCGATGGATTACTGATTCTACCACTTTTCCAGACGAAATAGTGGCACAAATGTTTCTGAAATTGCCCCCAGCCGAGCAACGACTGGTGGGTATGTATATGATCCAGCACCTCATCACATTGTATGAGGGTCAACATTCTGATCCAGGTCCGTTACATGATGTCCTGAACGAGTTACTCCAGTATAGATGGAAAGGTTTAGGTACCGATTTAATTAGTGTCATTTTAGAACAGCGTCACAAATATAGTATGTTCTTGAACCCGCATTTTGTTCATGTTTCACCTCCAGAAAGTAAACCGTTTTACATAGACAGACAGAACCCGTTACGAGAAGTACACCCAGTCAGGACAACAGATGGTGAAATGCAACGAGTATTTGTTTACACCCCGATTACAAAGATGGAACTCTTAGAGATGAAGAAATTAATTCCCTGTCACGACAAAGATCCAGCAGGGTTCCACCGAGAATTAAAAGACATGCTCCGTATGGGAGAATACACGTATCCAGATATTATTAAAATGCTAAAGGTCCTGTTGCCCGCAGGGGTATACGAGAAACTCAAGGAAAAAGAATGGGAGGTGGGAGAGAAAAAGATCGATTGGGCAGTTCTAGAAGCTGAAGATAAGATACGAGTACCAGGTACCGGTCTTGGAGAGAAATGTAAAGAATTACCAGAACTGTTAATACAAGTTTTGCCCAGATTATTAGCAACTAAAAAGGAAGACTGGGATGCAATCTCAGCCTGTAAACAGAAACAAGACGAAGACACTAGTGATTTTTATTCTAGATTTGAAAAATGTTTTATTATAAACAGTGGCCTCAAGACAAGTAGTGAGTCATACCCTCATCTCTTTGTTACTAAATTAGTCGAGAATTCAAGTCCACAAGTTAAGAATCGAGTTTTGAAAGTCGAAAGTACATGGCAAGCTAGTACCCCGTCCCAGATGTTACAGATGCTTCAGTATCACCAGAATAGAATCAGAGAAGAGCAAGAACACGAAAGAAAACGTATGAAAGACACGAAAATGAAAGTACTAGTTGCACAATCTGTTCCTCAAGACAGTCAGAAGAGGGGTCCGATTCAAGCCAGCCATCCTGCAGCTCCCGTTAAAGGGACATGCAATTATTGTAAACAGCCAGGTCATTTCATAAACGAGTGTGCAGTTCTGAAACATAATATAGCCACTGGTAAAACTAAAGAAAGACCACGTCCGCCTAGACAAGAACAAGTTTCACAGACTTCTCAGCCACAGAATGCACAACAGACAGTTCCAGCACCGCAGCCTATTGCTGCAACACAGCATGTTACACAACAGATGTACCAGTATGCACAGTCCGAGTATCCAGAGTATCAACAGTACTCATGAAACAGCCTAGAGAGGGAGGTAGGCTTGCCTCTCATCGAGATTCCTGTAGATCCTGGAACTGATGGTGACCGGGTACGCTCCTCCACGCCTCCTGGGTTTCTTCCTTGTTTGGAGCGGCCATCTTGCTCCTTTGTTCTACCTGGAGGGTGCTCGCAGCGATGGCCGGCCCCGGTTGGAATTCGCCGGTCGGGCCAGGGCTGATGTTCTTTCTCGTGACTTTGCTCGGACAGACGACGGAGATCCGGACTGACCTATTTTGATTGGCTGGCTGCTCAGGATGCATTTCTTTTTCCCGATTTGCTATAACATTGCTATCTCCTGGTTTTTATTCTGGTTGTGGGGGTTGTGATTATTGTATTGATCTGTGACTCTAGATACGGATGTTTAGATTCTCTCTTGACTGAATGTCTTTTGAATTTACCGTCACACGGTGTGGGAGCTGTGCGGGCCTGTGTGAGTTCGGGTGGCCGGATTATGGAAGGAACTTGTGTGTTTTAGGTCTGGTGTTGACAGCGGAGGCCGAGATTCTGTTATTAGGGCCCTCCTCCGGGTCGGCTTCTTTTGATTGCTGGCGCTGTTTGTGGCTTATACAATCCATTTTGCTTCTGGGTATCTTCTTTCTGTTGTGTACGGCCATTTTGTCTTTTCGTTTAAATGGGGGCGGGCCCTCCGGGGAAGCCATGTTCTGGGATCCGTTTTCGGGCTATCCGGGGCTAGGGGGGTATTTTTCTCGATGGGCAGATGCTTGACTGACGAGTGGTACTCGAGAGGGGGCGCTTCTTCATTTTGTGCTGCTGTTCTATACGCTGACTTTCCCCCTTCTCTCCTGTGTTTCGTGCTGTACTATGGTATTTGGGATGGACAGTTTATTTGCGGTTGGGAAGCCCGGGAGCATGTGCAATTGGCCCTCTTCTCCGCGATGGCCATGTCTGGTGGGATTTGGTGGTTCTGGCCAGACTGTGGGTGTTTCCCTTATTGGTCCTGTTTGCTTAACTAGTGAGGACCCGGACAGCACCGTATTTTTATATGTTGATTTGCGCTGACCCGGACTTCTAGGTCTGCCTGATTCTGATACTCCTTGGGTTCTCGGTCCTCCGAATCTACTGTTGTCCGTGGCGTAGAGGTTATATGCGGCTGGGAAGTCCGGGAGCTCTGACATTGGGTGGGCTCCTCCCCGCCTTTCTTTTCTTTTCTGGGGGTAAGGGGATTAGTCTATCCCTTCTTACTCCCTATATCTCAAGTGTGAGGGGTCTTTCTTTCCTTTTTCTTCCTTTTTCCTTTTTCTTCTTTCTTCGTCTGAATTTCGGGTTCTTTAATGGGCGACAGACACTCTGCTGGGGGGGGGGTAGGCCGTAGCCTCCGCATTGCTGTTGGGTGGGGGGTGGGATTTCTTTTACTTTGTTTAGTTTCTATGGGCCTTATTTTTCTGTTTTTCTGCGCTTTCTTAACCTGTTCTTTTCTGGGTCCGTGATAGGGGTTGATGGGAGGGGCGGCGCTGTGTATGGTGTGCGAATGATGGCTGATGTTTTGGTTGTTTTTACTTTGTACCGCCATATTGTTTGAGGACTTGATTTCCATTGTTGCTATCAGTTTTGCAGCCGCCTGCCAATGTCGTGATGCTGTTAAATGGACTCAGCTCTCTTTATGTCTTATTCTTCATTGCTTTCACTTGGTTCAAAAACGATAAAAGAAAAACCTTAAAACCTAACCTTGAAATGCTCCATCTCCTCGGCGCCAAGTTTCTATTGGACGTAATATTTGATGCTTGTTGTTCTATCATCCGCTACCGCTGAGGAGTTGTATTGCCTGCACTTGTGCCTTAATGTATCGTGGCCGGCCTGACGGTTGTGGGCCCGTATTTGTTCTTTTCTTTCTGCACAATAAAGGTTTTTGAAAAAAAAAAAAAAAAGAGATTCCTGTAGATCAAGAAGGTCCCCATGTTCATAGTCAAGTACTAGGGAAAGACAGAAAGTTTCTGATTGATACAGGGGCAAGTAGGACGACCATTAGTCACGCCGAAGTTCCAGGGGCTCCGCTCTCAGGCTCTAGAAATGTTTCCCTTGGATTTTCAGGAAAGCCTATTGTAAACGAGATATCTAAGCCAGTTACTCTAGAAGTAGGTCCATTGTCCCGCACTACTGATCTGTTACTTACGAAGTCATGTCCAGAAAATCTGTTAGGTATTAAAACACTGAAAGAATTAGGTGCAGTCATATGCTGTTCCCCAGAGGGAATACGATTGTTTCTACGTGACTTCAAGGGTCACTATGTATTACGAGATTTTGATCCAAGATTGTCCAATGTTCCACAGCATTTATGGGCGCAAGGTCCAACTGATGTAGGTTATATGCAAATCACACCCCATCGTGTGACTCTCAAGCCAGGTGTAGTGTTACCACGAATCAGACAGTACAGATTGCCACCTGAGGCTGTAACAGCCTTATCCAAAATTATTGACGAGCTCATCGCTCAAGGAGTAGTTGTAGAAACTAACTCCAATGTATGTAATTCTCCGATCATTCCAGTCATGAAACGTACTGATCCAAATGCACCCCCAGTATATCGATTAGTGATTGACCTTCGAGAACTCAATAAATGTATTATTCCCCAGTACCCAGTTGTCCCAGATATCTCTTCCCTATTGACAGCCATTGATTCCGAAGCCTCATTTTTTACAGTCATAGACCTCAAGAACGCGTTTTTCAGTGTCCCCATTCATCCAGACAGCCAGTTTCTTTTCGGATTTTGTTTAAATGGAAGAAGCTATATGTTCACACGAGCTCCTCAAGGTTTCACAGAGAGTCCTAGTATTTACAGTCAAGCACTTAAGAGACAACTAGACAATATTCACATGCCAACTGACACTGCCCTTCTCCAGTATGTCGATGATCTACTGATCACAGCCCGTTCTGAACGTGCTTGCGAGCGAGCATCACTTACAGTCTTGTATTTCCTTGCCGAGATGGGGCACAAGGTGTCCCCTTCGAAGCTTCAATTCTGTGTCCAGCAAGTGATCTACTTAGGCCACTTACTGTCCAAGTGGGGTAGGCAGTTGACACCCGACCGTATCCAGTTAATAGCAAGTCTTCCTCAGCCCAAGACCCAGAAGGAGGTACGTGCTTTTATCGGCCTTACTTCTTATTGCAGACAATGGATTCCTCAGTATGCATTTCTAGCTAAACCACTGATACAGTTAACGACACAGGAGGCAGCCGTATCGACTGTCCTCCCTTGGACATCTGAACATACACTTAGTTTCAATGAGTTAAAGAAAGCTTTATGCCAAGCTCCAGTTCTAGCTACACCGAACTACAGTAAGCCTTTTACACTTTTCGTCACAGAACGCGAAGGTACAGCATTATCTGTTCTCACACAAGATCAAGCAGGTCAATACAAGCCCTGTGCTTATTTTTCGAGCACATTAGATCCTGTAGCCCAGGCTCTGCCTGCGTGCCTCAAGTCAGTTGCAGCCACAGCTCTAGCTATCAGACAAAGTGATTCCATAGTATTAGGACATTCCTTGACAGTACAAGTTCCACACTCCGTGGAAGTTCTTTTAAACCGAACACAAACTCAGCACTTGACAATTGCACGTTTAACAGGTTATGAATTGACATTGTTCCAGCCACACATAGAAATCAGACGCTGCAACGTTCTAAATCCTGCTACACTGTTACCGTCAGTTAATTCGAATCCTGCCACACACGACTGTGTGGAAGTAGTTAATATTATGACTAAGCCAAGACAAGATCTGACAGATATTCCATTACCAGATCCCGACCTGACACTTTATGTGGATGGTTCATGTATGAGAACAAGTACAGGAGAACTAGTAGCCGCGTATGCAGTGACTACTGACACTGAAGTTATAGAAACACACCGTATTGACACCCTGTCTGCTCAAGCAGCAGAGCTAGTTGCTCTGACACAAGCCTGCATACACGCCAAGAACCTGAAAGTTAATGTTTATACAGATTCACGCTACGCATTCGGAGTTGTACACGACTTCGGAGTGCTCTGGCAGGAGAGAGGTTTCATGACTTCTCATGGAACCAAGATTCAGCATGGTCTCCTTATTCAAGCTCTGTTAGATGCCATACATTTACCGACATCTATTGCTATCATGAAGTGCAAAGCACATACGAAAGTTACAGACAATATTTCTCAAGGTAATGATCTAGCAGATCGCACAGCCAAGCTTACAGCACAGACTCCAGACATTTCAGTTAATCCGACACAGACACATACTCCAGATTCAACTACATGCATGACAGTTAAGGACCCTACTCAAGATGTCATAGATATCCAGTTACATGCTACTCCCGATGAAATTAAGAAATGGTCCGAACAAGGAGGGGTCCAGACAGATCAGGGATGGGTAACGAAGGGAAAATCCACATGGTTTCTCCCCGACTCTATGGTTCAAGTCATTATCAATACCGCACATAGTCCAGCACATTTAGGAGAAAAAGCTATGTTAGACAGTATCCAGAACATTTGGTTCAACAAGCATTTACGAGCTGCAGCCAAGCAGAAAGTCCGTACCTGTATGATATGTTGCCAGTTCAATCCAGGTAAAAGTGTCCCGGTGGAACAAGGTGGATTCCAGCCCCCTGACCACCCTTTTGAAGTCCTCCAAATGGATTATATTCAGATGGAGCGATGTCGAGGTTTCAAGTATGTCCTTGTAGTGGTATGCGCTTTGTCCAGGTGGACAGAAGCATATCCAGTTCCAGATTACACAGCCGCGACCACTGCCAAGCAGTTGGTTCGTGAATTCTTCCCCCGTTATGGACTCCCTAGAGTCGTATATTCTGATAACGGCCAGCCATTTTCATCTGAGCTTATGAAACACGTTTCCCTGTTGTTAGGGTACCAGTGGAAGTTCCATTGTGTACGCCATCCTGAAGCAGCCGGTCTCGTAGAGAGACATAACCAGACCCTGAAAATCCGTATTGCCAAGATTTGTAAAGAGAAAGGTGTAGACTGGCTAGTAGCTCTGCCAGTCGCTTTATTCTATATGCGCATGGTCGCACATTCCAGATCAGGTCTGTCCCCGTACGAGGTCGTATTCGGCCGCCCCCCTAATATGTGGGGTACACCTAGACCCCGAAGTATTACCGATGTTTCAAGTAATATGCTGACAGATTACCTAGCTTCCTTGATGTCTGCCCTACACTCTTGTCGTTCACAGGTTGCCGCCACATTTCCAGGCAATACCGAGGTGGCACCGCATGAAATCGTTCCCGGATGCATGGTTCTTGTCCGGAATTTTGATCGTTCAAGTCCGCTGGAGCCTCGCTGGAAGGAACCCCGACAGGTCCTCCTGGCCACCCGTACTGCCGTCAAGCTGGAAGGCAGGAAGGGCTGGGTCCACCTGTCTCATGTGAAAAGATTTTACGGACTAAAGCCTGTTTCAAAGAACATTTCCCAGGATTTGAAAGACTGCCAAAGTACTATTCTTAAGGACTGTCCCGCAAAAGACAATGATACTGAACCCTCCCTGTTAGAGAAAACTCCGCAACAGGAGTATAAGCAAAAACTAAGGTCTAGTAAAATAAGTCAGCCAGTTTGATTGTCTAAGTCCTCCCCTAGGTGAAACGGTTAGACCGGTTTCTGACATGTATAAAATAGACCCCCATAGTGAGAGAGTTAGTCAAAACTCAATCCGATGTATCGTTTTTCTAAGTTTCATATTGTTTTTCAGCCTTATGACTACCTGCACAGGTTATGCATTTTATTTGTATTTTCCAGTTTCTCATGTAAATAAGTCTGCTAATACTACGGTAGAGCACACGTTTAGTGATCTGCCTCCTCATGAACTCTCATATCGTCTTGCTATGCGTAATAATTCCTTTATCCGTATGTTACATTATTCACACCAGACCAGCAATGCCACTAATTGTTGGGTGTGTGGTCGACTCCCCCCTTTCCAGACACCGAAGGGAGTTCTGCCACTCTTTCCTTATCCATTTTCACATAATGGTTCGTGTGGAGCATGGTACACGTTAACGTCATCCACAACAGATATGTCTTTTCTTAACAGTACATGTTTTCCAGACAAGCAAGGTCTTCCCCACAGAACAGGGTTAGATCTAGAAAATGAAGTTTATAATTTGGGTAATTATTCTTCGAATTTCATGGTCCTGAATGTTCAGTCTGATACTACTCCAGACTTACCTGCTATGTCAGTACTACCAGTTAAAGGCGAATTATGTGTCAGAAAGAATGGTTCCGTACATGTAGGCCATAGTGATTGTACTACTATTGTCAAGTATAGTGACAGTAGGAAATCTATTTTCAAAGCTTCACGTCATTCTTATTTTGTTTGTGGTCAGACCGCATATGTTCGTCTGCCCCTCGATTGGGAGGGAAACTGTTACATTGCCTTCCTACTGCCACCAGTTTTTCTAGCCCCACCTGACTACCATAGGAATTCCCACCTAGTACATACTAGACACAAGAGAGACCTCCCGATTGTCGATTATACTGAAACTGCTCTAGAACAATACATAGATATCAATAAAGGTGTATTTCCCTATTTAGGTACTGTTGTGAATAGTAAACTGATACGTAGATTAACCAGAACACTCAAAACAGTAGTGATTGAGACTACTTCTGCTCTAGGTAATTTAACCGAAGAACAATCCTTTATGAGAATTGTCGTGCTCCAGAATCGTCTCGTCCTTGACGTCATACTGGCCGATAGGGGCGGGGCATGTAGAGTCATCGGATCTAGTTGCTGCATTTTCATTCCTAATAACGCACCGTCTGTTTATTCAGCTATAACCAGACTCCATAAAATTGCCCATATGTTACACCAAGATCCAGGCACCTGGACATGGTCGGTTGGTTCTGGAATATGATTTCCGCCTGGGGATGGAAAGTATTGTCCTTTCTAGGTATTGCAGTAGCGATCATATTCAGTTGCTGCCTCTGTATACAATGTGGCCCTGCGATTTGTGGCATTTGTGCTACCTCTTGTATTCCTAGTCCCAAGTCCCGTTCTAAATCCCGTTCCAAGAAAATTCGAGACGAGCAAATGATACTGTATGAAATGATAGATGGTATCATGAATATTGATGTTTCCTGATGGAAACGTAGTGACAAGGAGGGAATGTGGAAAAGTAAATTTTGCCATGTTCTGTGTCCCTACGTGTCCTCCATCTTATGTTATATGTGCATGATTAATATGCATATGTATTCCCCATGTTTGATTAAAGACGCAATTACAGTTGTGTCCATCTCTAGTATGCCAGTTTCCAGTTCTCGTGAAAGCTACGAGTATTAGGCCTATGTAAAGCTACGTTGCCACGTTTCTCAGTGTGCACGTTATTTCATTGTAAAGTCCCCGTTTCTAGGCCTCGAAAGGGCCTGAACACCAGATTCAGCTCCTGTCTCCTGAGCCCTCGCTGAGGAGCGATACAGCCCCCACCTGTGTTCCTGACCCTTCACTTACTTCCTGCCTCACAGTGCCCGGCTCGGCCTGGCTCTGCCTGCGAGTCTGCCAAGAGTATGTTATGATTCTAGTTATCAGTCCAGCCCTCCTTCTCTGCATTCCTAAACTACTGAATCGCATCAATAGTTTCCGTCGTTGTCTAGCCTTTACGTCTCCATGTAAGAGAAATACTGTATTAATGGTCATTTAATATTCTTCATTACGCACTACATGTAGAATAATGCATGCACCAGTCTTAGAGTCTGTTAGCCTTTACCCCGATAACTTTTAGTTTATATCAACATGTTCTCTAAACATCAGATACTAGATATTGTTTAGGTACATGTCGCCCTGACTCTCCAGACTTCAGTCTCTGCTCCTAGCACAGAGTTCATAGCCCCCAGCTTCTCCTAGTGATACGTCATTGTCAGTTTGCGCGCACCATTAGGTCAGAGGTCCCGGCTCCTTAGGTAGCCCCCTCCATGTTTCCGCCCCATTTATGACATATTCTGTTACGTTTACATCACATGTCTATGTATACGCCTCCTGTTACACCCACTTTCACCCTTATCTTTCGCGACTGCTATTGACCACACCCACTGCTCCGCCTACTGTATTCACTGTAATGCAACTGTTTTAGTATATATGCTTGTGTATTGTTATTAAAGTTAGCGCGCTCATCCCAGATCCAGCCCCGGCAGCTGCCGGGCCCTGTCATCCTATTCCTGTGCAGGTTGTCCTGTTCCTGTCCTTTATGCTATATTAAACCTGCAAACTCCTACTACCTCGAATCTTGACTCTTATTTATTGAGCTATCTGTTATTGCTATGTCCAGTAAAACCTAGATCCGGTATTATTTATTTATATACCACAATACTTCAGGAACCACAAGAGGCTGCCTACTTCTTCTAGGCCATATATATGCTTTTAGGGCAGGAGAACAATTCTTCCCATTAATTTCCTAGTTCACCTGGCAGTAGCTCCAACTCGCTGCATTAATTAACATAGTGCTCTGGAGAGTTGTTTCTTCCGAATAGTATCCAAACGTTGTCTCACACACAGATAATCAATGCCAGCGACCATTTAAAACAAACAGTTATCACGATATGCTTTGTTTCTGAATCTTTTATGTGGATCAAAATTAAAGAACTTGGTTTTCATTGTACTAATCACGAATCCAGATTAAAGACAACATTCTGCCAAAGAGTTTAGCAAGTTTTGGGTGTCCACAGGAAACTAATAAAGTGTCATCAGCATACAATGCTGTCACGATTTCTGGCAGTGAAGGAGTATCATTGTTGCAATCTTCCAAATTTCTCAGAACACTGTTTTACTAAAAAGCATAAGGCCATATGTAGGTAATCTCTATTTACCTATTCTTAAATACCGAATTTTACTGATTCGGTATTTAAGAATAGGTAAATAGTATGTAGGTAATTATTCGGTAAATTTTACTGAATCGGTAAAATTCGGTATTACCGATTCGGTATTTACTGGAGGCCCACAGGAATGAATGGCAAGCCATTCACCATTACCGATTTGGTAAATACCGAATTGGTGATAGGGGGAACACATTCAAGGGTGGCAGGGTGTCACATTGACACCCTGTTGCACCCCTGAATCGTGCATGTGTGCTAAGGGCATGTATGTCTGCCACATGGCTCTTTTAAAAAAGCACAACATTGATTTTTTAAAGGTTTTCGCTATTTACCACCAACTTGTAGTTGGTGGTAAATAACAAATCCTTGAATGAGAAATGCACTCACTTGAGTGCTCCCTACATTAAGGATTCGGTAATTTACCAATTCGGTATTTTAAGAATTCGGTAAATTACCGATTCCTTAAATACCGATTTGGTAAATTACCGAATCCTGAAACCCAGCCACCTACATCTCTAATCCCTAAGTACCGGTAGGTAACAGCTGAAATTTGGTAATTTCGGCCGTTAACGACCGGTATTGGGCTACCTACATATGGCCCTAAGTGGGTTAGGGCCAACACATAGCATTGCCTGACAATTTGGTTCACTTGGAATGGTATTGTCCTACGTGCATAGATCTGCATGTGAAAACATATTATAAGATTGATCAAATCCAAAGAGATTCAAAAGTCACTGAATGGGTGCCCCTGAAAGATGCCTGGATATACTTTTGAATGCAGTTTTAAAATCAACAAAACAGGGCATCATTTTTCGAAGCTATATATGTGTCCACCAACATAAGGAACCCAAACTTGATCTACTGTGCTTATCATTTTTGTAAATTGGGCCTCAAGGTGAAAGGGAATTAGTTTCAGACATCTAGGTTCTTAACCTGGTAAGAATTGATTTACCCAAAACATTTTGGGTGGTAACAATGAGGCTGATAAAGCGGTAGTTTTTTTAATTGTACAAAAAACTTTTTTTTTCTTTTTAATTATCTCAGGCCCTAGCCACGAAAGATGTCTTTTGGCTACTTGCAAGTTGTTCTTAGGAGGAACCAATATTTAAGTTCCCTGGATTGAATGTTTCAATTTATATAAATGCTCTGGGATTTTGTCAGGTCCTCAAAGCTTACCTGATTTTTGGGACTGAATCGCACTTAAAGCTTCTTCTAAACGGAATGGATCCTTCTAAGGTGTATAGATCAATGCAGAAATCTTAGTTGCACAGGGTTGTTGTAGGATTTTTCATCAGTAACTTGCTTGTATCAATTTCTTCCATCATCAAGTGAAAAACATTGTACACTAAGTATCCTTAGTTACCTGGACCTCAGGACAGTCTGTACTGTCCCAATAGCTATAAGTACTTGCTAGCCAGAATTTTCAAAAAGCTCTGCTCCTAACTACTTTCCCCATCGCCCTCCTCTTCAATTCCACCCATGCCTGTCTTTTGTTTTGTGGCTGCAGGCTATTGGCACAATATCCCTGCATTCTTTTATGAATGAACAGAGAGTTTTGTTCCACTGGTGTGAAATCACACGTGATAACCTCCTAACAGTAAGATTGACAGTAGTGGTACTGATATTTCCCCAAGAGCCTCATTCAAATATATATTTTGAGAACAGGTGTGAGGAATGAAAAAGTGCTCTAATATCAGAAGGGCATAGTTATAAACCGAAGGGGCTCCTCCATTAGAGCGGAGGAGCGTCGCCCCACTAATTAAAAAGCCCTGGAGATTAAAAATAAAGTTAATTCAATACCATTTTATTTTTCACTACCTGCATCCCGAGCCGAGTGTCAGGACGGGGCGAGCCGTTGCGGAGTGGCAGCAGCAGGGAAGAGTAATGGGCTGGACTCTTTAAGTTTAAAGTGCGCATGTCTCTTTGGCCGGCTGTCTTCTGACAGCCAGCCAGAAAGGCGTATTTTTTCTGTCATCCTGGGTTGAGAGCAAGCACAGGCCTCCAATGCCCTTGGGAGCGCTGTGAGAGGCTGCCCCATCCAATCATGGCGCTACTCTCATTCTGGTTAACAGCATGAGAGCAGCGCCAGGATTGGTTAAGAAAGTTGGGGGGCCCGCTCTGTAGGAGAGAAGAACACTGGGACCGGAGCGAGGATATGCAGAAAGGTAAGTGACTTTTATTACCCTTTTTTTAATGAATTTTATGCTCTGTTACTCTGTCTGCTTATGTGCACTAAATCACTGACATGTATTCAGTGTTAGAAGTGGGCGGGAACGGAAGGGCACGGCGTGCCCCTACTTCTAACATTGATTTCAGTCAGTTCCCCTACTTCTTACTTTTAAAAAAGCATCCCGGGACGGCAAGAATAGTCCAACTTAAAAACGAGAACTTTTTTTCATTCAGATTCCACGGGCTGCTCCCCCCCCCCCTCCTGAGCTCGCACAGACCCGAGGGCAGGCCCATTGTCATTCCGATTGAGGCAGATTATCCCCTTTCGAATGACAATGCACCCGCCCTCTGCCTTTAGCATATTAAGTGCCAGTGAGATCGGAGTTGGGGATTACAGAAGAGTTTTTCCCAGAGAGAATACTGTGGGGAACTTGACACCTTGTGTAATTTGTTAATGTTGTACACAGAGTGAACTGGGCAGGAGCAGTGACCGGACAGAAGAGGCGACAGGAAAGGAGAGGTACTAGGGCAGGAGAGGTGACCGGGCAGGAGAAGTGACAGGGCAGGAGAAGTAACAGGCAGGAGAAGTGACAGGCAGGAGAAGTAACGGATAGGAGAAATGACGGTGCAGGAGAGTTGATGTGTCAGGAGCAGTGACGGGACAGGAGAGGCGACAGGAAAGGAGAGGTAACGGGGCAGGAGAAGTGATGGAGCAGGAGAAGTGAAGGGGCAGGAGAAGTGATTAGGCAAGAGAGGTGACGGGGCAGGAGAGGTGATGTGGCAGGAGAAATGATGAAGCAGGAGAAATGACGAAGCAGGAGAAGTGATGGGGCAGGGGCTGTGATTAGGCATGAGCAAGAGCGGTAACCGGGCAGGAGCGGTGAACGGAAAGGAGCAGTGAACGGGGCAGGAGCAGTGAACGGGGCAGGAGCAGTGAACTGGGCCGGAGCAGTGTATGGGGCAGAGAGTAGTGATTGGGGCAGGAGTAGTGAACGGGGCAGAAGCAGTGAACGGGGCTGAAGCACTGAACGGGGCAGAAGTGATGGGGCAGGAGAAGTGACAGGACATGAGAAGTGACGGGACAGGAAAAGGGACAGGGCAGGAGAGGCGACAGGGCAGGAGAGGTGCCAGGGAAGGAGAGGTGCCAGGGAAGGAGAGGCGTCAGGGAAGGAGAGGCACCAGAGAAGGAGAGGCGCCAAGGAAAGAGAGGCACCAGGGAAGGAGAGGTGCCAGCGAAGGAGAGGCGACAGGGGAGGAGAGGTGACCGGTCAAAAGAAGTGATGGGCAGGAGAAGTGATGGGCAGGAGAAGTGACGGGCAGGAGAGGTGATGGGGCAGGAGAGGTGATAGGGCAGGAGAGCTGACGGGGCAGGAGAGGTGACGGGGCAGAAGCAGTGATTAGGCATGAGCAGGAGCAGTGACCGGGCAGGAGCGGTGAAAGGCAGGAGCGGTGAACGGACAGGAGCGGTGAACAGGGCGGGAACGGTGAACAGGGCAGGAGCAGTGAACAGGGCAGGAGCAGTGAACAGGACAGGAGCAGTGACGGGCAGGAGAAGTGACGGGCCAGGAGAAGTGACGGGCCAGGAAAAGGGAGGGGGCAGGGGAATTGACGAAGCAGGAGAGTTGATCGAGCATGAGCAGGAGTACTGACTGGACAGGCGCAGTGAAAGGGCAAGAGCAGGCGTTTCCTATGGCGACAGGAAGGGTAGGGGGCCAGTTTAGTTTGAGGGGACCGGTTTTGTACAAGTACAGGAGTTTTAAAAACACTGCAAAGTTCTTTGTATATTCAGCAGGTTTCGCTCAACAATACAAGTGCCAAGATACCTTTGGTGATCACTGTGCCTGCTGGAGAGAGATGGGAGCATGTTTTGTCTAGTGGCTGTTTTACTCATCTAAGGTAGTGCAGAGGGGTAATATGCCTGCTGCAAAGAACATGTACCATGCATATCAAAGAGCAATATATTATGTGCAAAGTTCAGTGGGTACTGCTTTGTGTTCACTTCCCGAATGAAAGTACACTTGAATACATATGGCCTGGCAGTTCGGGCTGGACTGTTCACATTGGGCGCAGGATCAAGACTGATTTGCATATGTCTGGGTCCAAACTGGAATTGCATGGTGAGCAAAAAACTATGGATTTAAGCCCAGATCTCTGAACTGGGGTGAATGTATGACATTGTTCTGCATTCTTTCCATCAATTGTTCTTTTTGCATTTGTCACCCTGAGTGGGACAGGTATGCTCAGACATGAGTCCTGTGCTCTCCATGCCACTGGAATCAAGCTATCCTGGCTGATGAGGGGTAAAAGCCTGAAACCAGTCCTAGGATGCTTGTTTGCAGTCCAGGGAGGACCTGGCCTGGCAGTTCGGGCTGGACTGTTCCCATTGGGTGCAGGATCAAGACTGATTTGCATATGGCTGGGTCCAAACTGGATTGGCATGGTGAGCAAAGAAACAATGGATTTAGGCCCAGTTCTCTGTACTGGGGTGAATGTATGGGGCTGCCTAAGAGAGGGATAACGCCGGCCGGGCTTTGCTCCGCTGAGGCGTTTACCATCAAAACCTTTTGCCTGTCTGTTTGGGTATACAACCTTTACCACGCAACTTTTACAACGACCTACCATTACCACGCATTTTTTACAACGCAGGATCCATTACAACGCATACCATTACCACGCATGTATTTACAACGCAGGTACCTTTACAACGCATACCATTACAACGTAAGTATTGGTAAGTATATTATTTTATTAAAAATATTATAAGTTTGCGTTTTTGGGTAAAGGGGTATTTTTAGGGTTCAGGGTCAGTTTTGGGTTTTTGGGTAAAGGGGTATTTTTAGGGTTCAGGGTCAGTTTTGGGTTTTTGGGTAAAGGGGTATTTTTAGGGTTTAGGGTCAGTTTTGAGTTTTTGGGTAAAGGGGTATTTTTAGGGTTCAGGGTCAGTTTTGGGTTTTTGGGTAAAGGGGTATTTTTTGGGTTCAGGGTCAGTTTTGGGTTTTTGGGTAAAAAGGTACAGGGTATAAATTAAATAAAGCTATCAATCAATCAAAATTAAATTAATTAAATTAAATTAAATTACATTATATTAATTTTAATTAAATTACATTTTAAAAAATATTAAATTAAATTAAATTAAATTAAATTAATTAAATTAAATTACATTAAATTAAATTAAATTAAATTATTTAAATTAAATTAAATTACATTATATTAATTTTAATTAAATTACATTTTAAAAAATATTAAATTAAATTAAATTAAATTAATTAAATTAAATTACATTAAATTAAATTAAATTAAATTATTTAAATTACATTAAATTACATTATATTCATTTTAATTAAATCACATTTTAAAAAATATTATATACTTACCAATACTTACGTTGTAATTGTATGCGTTGTAAAGGTATCTGCGTTGTAAATACATGCGTGGTAATGGTATTCGTTGTAATGGATCCTGCGTTGTAAAAATTGCGTGGTAATGGTAGGCGTGGTAAAAGTATGCGTTGTAACGTCATACATCCGTCTGTTTGCTGTGGGGAACGGCCGGGCTTTGCTCCGCCGAGCGACTCACCCTCACTGCGGATTTCCTGTTTGGCCGGGCCCTGCTCCGCCGAGCAGGACTACAACTCCCAGCTGCCCCATCCAGGACGCGGCCACACCTGCAATTACCGTGCGCCAGGAGGCGCTTAAAGGTCAGCGCGCACTCGAGGATCCTGGGCTGCCTAAGAGAGGGATAACGCCGACCGGGCTTTGCTCCCCTGAGGCGTTTACCATCAAAACCTTTTGCCTGTCTGTTTGCTGTGGGGAACGGCTGGGCTTTGCTCCGCCGAGCGACTCACCCTCACTGCTGATTTCCTGTTTGGCCGGACCCTGCTCCGCCGAGCAGGACTACAACTCCCAGCTGCCCCATCCAGGACGCGGCCACACCTGCAATCACCGTGCGCCAGGAGGCGCTTTAAGGTCAGCGCACACTCGAGGATCCTGGGCTGCCTAAGAGAGGGATAACGCGAGGCGTTTATCATCAAAACCTTTTGCCTGTCTGTTGGCTGTGGGGAACGGCCGGGCTTTGCTCAGCCGAGCGACTCACCCTCACTGCTGATTTCCTGTTTGGCCGGGCCCTGCTCTGCCGAGCAGGACTACAACTCCCAGCTGCCCCATCCAGGACGCGGCCACACCTGCAATCACCGTGTGCCAGGAGGCGCTTAAAGGTCAGCGCGCAATCTCGTCCCGCGAGGACGCACGCGGGACGCGCCGGGCTAAGCCCGGGCAAAGGGCGGGCTGTCTGTGGCCGTCCGGGGCCAGACGAGGCCGGGCTGGGCCACTCCCCTTGACTCTTGACTCATTTTATAAGGTACATTATTTTGATTCTGTCTTGCTTCGGGGAGGATACTACGACGCCCACTTTGCTGAAATACCTGATAAGGACGATACGAACACTATATCATTGTGGACTGGTGGGAAGGGAAGGAACAGATTGCCTAATTACTGTGATATAATTACTGGGACACTATTAGAGAGAATGATAGAAGAAGGTCAGTGCCTGTCTGTTGGCTGTGGGGAACGGCTGGGCTTTGCTCCGCCAAGCGACTCACCCTCACTGCTGATTTCCTGTTTGGCCGGGCCCTGCTCCGCCGAGCAGGACTACAACTCCCAGCTGCCCCATCCAGGACGCGGCCACACCTGCAATTACCGTGCGCCAGGAGGCGCTTAAAGGTCAGCGCGCACTCGAGGATCCTGGGCTGCCTAAGAGAGGGATAACGCCGACCGGGCTTTGCTCCGCTGAGGCGTTTACCATCAAAACCTTTTGCCTGTCTGTTTGCTGTGGGGAACGGCTGGGCTTTGCTCCGCCGAGCGACTCACCCTCACTGCTGATTTCCTGTTTGGCCGGACCCTGCTCCGCCGAGCAGGACTACAACTCCCAGCTGCCCCATCCAGGACGCGGCCACACCTGCAATCACCGTGCGCCAGGAGGCGCTTAAAGGTCAGCGCGTACTCGAGGATCCTGGGCTGCCTAAGAGAGGGATAACGCCGTCCGGGCTTTGCTCCGCTGAGGCGTTTACCATCAAAACCTTTTGCCTGTCTGTTTGCTGTGGGGAACGGCCGGGCTTTGCTCCGCCGAGCGACTCACCCTCACTGCTGATTACCTGTTTGGCCGGGCCCTGCTCCGCCGAGCAGGACTACAACTCCCAGCTGCCCCATCCAGAACGCGGCCACACCTGCAATCCCCGTGCGCCAGGAGGGGCTTAAAGGTCAGCGCGCACTCGAGGATCCTGGGCTGCCTAACAGAGGAATAACGCCGGCCGGGCTTTGCTCTGCTGAGACGTTTACCATCAAAACCTTTTGCCTGTCTGTTTGCTGTGGGGAACGGCCGGGCTTTGCTCCGCCGAGCGACTCACCCTCACTGCTGATTTCCTGTTTGGCCGGGCCCTGCTCCGCCGAGCAGGACTACAACTCCCAGCTGCCCCATCCAGGACGCGGCCACACCTGCAATCACCGTGCGCCAGGAGGCGCTTTAAGGTCAGCGCACACTCGAGGATCCTGGGCTGCCTAAGAGAGGGATAACGCGAGGCGTTTATCATCAAAACCTTTTGCCTGTCTGTTGGCTGTGGGGAACGGCCGGGCTTTGCTCAGCCGAGCGACTCACCCTCACTGCTGATTTCCTGTTTGGCCGGGCCCTGCTCTGCCGAGCAGGACTACAACTCCCAGCTGCCCCATCCAGGACGCGGCCACACCTGCAATCACCGTGCGCCAGGAGGCGCTTAAAGGTCAGCGCGCAATCTCGTCCCGCGAAGACGCACGCGGGACGCGCCGGGCTAAGCCCGGGCAAAGGGCGGGCCGTCTGTGGCCGTCCGGGGCCAGACGAGGCCGGGCTGGGCCACTCCCCTTGACTCTTGACTCATTTTATAAGGTACATTATTTTGATTCTGTCTTGCTTCGGGGAGGATACTACGACGCCCACTTTGCTGAAATACCTGATAAGGACGATACGAACACTATATCATTGTGGACTGGTGGGAAGGGAAGGAACAGATTGCCTAATTACTGTGATATAATTACTGGGACACTATTAGAGAGAATGATAGAAGAAGGTCAGTGCCAGGTGTTAGTGTACCCCAAATCTAACTATGTCCAAACCTCCAAAGACGCGCTCGGCTTTGAGTAAAGCACACTTAGCCGGTACACCAAACCGTGTAAGTTTAGAGCCAAAAGTAGTACCATCTCATAAAACTAAACCTACCGCGATTGATCTGATGCTGAGGAAAGTCACAGGGGAGATTGAGCGTATGGAGAGGAGTCTCTCCTCTTCTCCAATCCCCATATTAGTCACCCCCACACAATCCGGGGATGTAAATACATCTGTAATTTCCCATACGGAGACATTGGGTAACTCAATCGAGGGTATCCCCTGTGCACAGCTGGTAGTACAGACAGGGTCAGATGACACCAGGGACAATAATACAATCGCATCTAAAAGACCCAAACAACGGGAGCGCAGGAAGGGCCAATCTAGGAAAAATAAATCAAACACAATGGCGTACCGATCCAAAGTTAGTGATGAGGCAATTTCAGGAGAAGCAGTGCCAGACCACTCAGGACCACCAGGATGGATGGATGAGGTAATTGGAGACCTTAAAAAACATCTGGAAGCCTTTATCACTAGCCAATTAAAACCAATTGTCAGTAGGATAGACAAAATAGCTAATGAACTGATTAAACAGGGAAAGACCAAGGGCCCCATAAGTAGTAACCTTACTCCAGATCCCATTCAAATAACCAAGACGACAAATGGCCAAATGATGGATAAAAACAACTGTGTTAGTAACATGCAATGTACGATCGCACAGGTACATGATTCACCCAAAACTTCAGTACACCCAGAGAGGGGAAACATCCAGAAGGAGGGAACTAAGTACACAGATAAGGTTCAACATCGATTATGTACTCAAACGGGGCAAGAAGGGTATTCCACAACTCAAGGTCTAACTAATTTAAATCAAATAGGCCACCTTCTGAATGAAAGACCAGAAAATTCTCCACCACACATAAACCTGCCCCCTGAAGCATGCCCTTACGTCATCGTCTCTGCTGGGGTACCTGAACTCAGGGCGGCAGAAAAAAATCACATTTAGAATGAAAAAATAAAATAACTAAATGGCTGAATATACATAGGCCCTTGAACGCTGGGGAATGCGGTGAGATCCTCCATGTAAGACGAGCAAATTGGGTAGGTGGTAGAAGGAAAGACATCACAGGGGACTGTATTGTGGCGAATTTTAGAGACACCAACCTAGTGGAATATATACTAGACAACCCAAACAGAAACCAGACCAGTACCATCCGCACCTTACCATTGGGATATTTTTACCCTAGGAGACGGAGTACTTATACTTCGACCTATCCCAAGTGGAGCACAGGAAGGGCACCACCTAGACAATGGGACAGAATTCACAATCAACCAGGTCAGCTCATACCACCTCGAGACTACCCACAGTGGAGAAATAGATTCAGTCCCCTTCAGTCCCTTGACGAAAATGACTGACTACCCCCAGTAGGGAATGGGTTAGAAAAGATGACCACAAGGGTTGGAATTGAACGTACTGGAAAGAGGGTGAGGGAAAGTTATGAAGTAAAGAGGACTGAAGAATCCCTAACACACAGTGGAGTGGGTGACAATGGGGTTAAGTAGCCCAAGAAAGCTGATCACAGTCCTAATGACCAGGAGCCAAAGGGAGGAAAAGCATCTAGGGCAGGGCTAGCTTTACTGTCCTGGAATATTGCGGGCCTGGGGGGAAAATTCGAAAACAAGGACTGGAGGGAGTATATCTGTGGTTCCCACATAATAGCACTTCAAGAGACGTGGGCGTCCATTCCTCTCCCTACCAGTTAGATGGCTACAAATGCTTGTTTGTCCCTGAACAAAAAAAGGCAGATCGGGCAGGGCAAAGGGAGGGCTAGCTTTGTATGTTGACCTTGATTTAAAAGGTACATGGTCACAACCTCCCTGGGCATCACACACTTTACAGGCAGTGGTATTCCAAGGACAAGGGTTGAGGTTGTTGATATTAAACGTCTACAACTCAGGGCCTGTAGATGGGAATTATCCAGTTATACAGGAACTAGAGAGTATTTATTATTTATTTTTATTTTTATTTATTTAGAAGTTTTCTATAGCGCTAACAAGACCCGAAGGTAGCAGAGCGCTTTACAGTAAAGGGAATGAAAAAAGTGAACAACTTGACACGTAACAAGTAAAAGCGATCAACGAAAGACAATTTGGAAGGAGGAAAAGTTCGGACAGCAGGGTATCCCCTGTAGACTAAACGATGAAACTGAGCAAAGGAAAGGGGGTGCGGGACCAATTATCCTGGTCGTGGGCGACTTTAACTGTCACCTTTGCCCAAAACTCCTCCCCGTAAGCCCCGACTGGTCATCTTGCCCAATAGAGAGTGGACCACACTTTGAACATAACAAGGAGGGAAAATTGCTTATGAAGTTGTTAGACAATTATGCCCTCATGCACACAATACACCTGCTGGCCCCGAGAAAAGATGGCACTCTTACACCAACATTCAAGGGCAGAGGCTGCTCATCTATTATAGATTTTATGATAATATCTACTTTTGCAAACAATAAGGTTAAAGAGGTGAGAAGGGACTGGAGTCCCTTCAGCGACCATAATCCCCTAATTCTTGAAATTCTATATAATGGTCTCTCAACAAGGAGTGATCTGGTAGACATTGAGGTGCGCCCAACGGACCAGGGGAGGCGATTAAGATGGTCAAAAATCAACGCTCAGGAATTCTATAGAACCCTAATAGAAAGAGGAGAAAAACAAATACATGTCTGTTTAGAACCTACAGTAGAGGGCGGAGATGTGGTCTAAGCGTTTGAGTCCTTAACAAATGTGGTTGATGGACTACTGAAAACTAAACGTCCCATAAAAGAAATAACGCAACCAAGATGGTTCGACACTAATTGTTCCCGGGCACTGAGAGAGCTAAAACTCTGCCTTAAGAATTTCCCGAGGGACAAGCAGAAAGTAGCCCTCTGTAGGCGCATTTACAAAACCCAGCTCAAACAGAGAAAGATCACGCTCCAAAAGGAAGTCTGGGCTGACCTGAGGGAAGCAGGGGAAAACAGGGACTATACTGAATTTTGGAAAATCATCAATAGGCCCTGTTTTCAAGACAGTAGTACCCCAGTGATTAGTACTAACATACTCCCGGAGCAGTGGGTGACTCATTTTAAGAGCCTGTACAACCACCACTGCGACATAGATAGGGTAGAGGTTTGGGATGGGGCTCGGCCTACGGAACTAGAATTCTCACTACAAGAAATTACCGTGGCCATTCAAGGTCTGACTCGAAATAAGGCACCAGGGCCCGATGGTACGCCACCAGATCTTTACTTAAGTAATATTGAACTCTGGGCACCCATTATGACTAGGGTGTTAAATGCAGCGATAAAATCTGGGCTCCCGCAATATTGGTCTACAGCATTGATTGTCCCTATCTTTAAGAAGGGTAGTAGGGACAACCCTCAATGCTATAGACCAATATCGCTAATAGACGTGTCAGCCAAACTACTAGGTAGGGCGGTTTTAAACCGCCTCACCACTTGGACAGAAGAGCACCACACCCTAGTAGATACTCAATATGGATTCAGATCGGGTAAATCAACCAGCGATCAATGTCTTAACCTCTACCTATTAGTTGCTAAATACACAAAAGCTAGCAACGGAACGGTTTACATGGGATTTATGGACCTGGCTGCGGCCTTTGATAATGTAAATAGAAACAAACTCTGGGCCTTGATGTGTAACTTGGGAATTGACCCTGGTCTTATAAACATTCTAAAAGAATTACATTGGAACACCACTGCTAAGGTCCGCTATAGCGCAGGGGGGGAGTACCGATCCCTTCCCGTGCACTAGTGGAGTGAGGCAGGGGTGTATCCTGGCTCCCTTTTTATTCTCACTGTACATAATTGACCTAGAAAGAACATTGGTTGCTCTGGAGACTGACTGCCCCAAAGCAGGATCGCGTCATATACCAGTACTGCTGTACGCGGATGATGCGGTCCTGCTTGCACGAATAGCACTGAGTTTGCCACATCTTGTGGATGGATTTGTGAAGTTCATGGACAATTTAGATCTTTCCGTGAACCTGAGCAAATCCTTCGTAATGGTGGCGGGAAAAAAACCCCGAAGAAATATGTATTTAAAATAGGAGCCCACGTTTTAGAAACCGTTACCACCTTCTCATATTTGGGTCTGTTGTTAGATGGGGAGATCAAGTTTGATTCCTTAATTGAGGAAAGGTGTAGAAAACTGGTTTCAGCAAACGGTGCTATTTTAAACTTTGCCCGTAGGCTGGGTCGCTGGTCACCAGAGCAAGTAATGACTTTATACAGAGCTGTAAGTACCGCCAAGGCCATGTACGGGGCAGAGGTTTGGGGTTTCAGGGATGTAAGACACTTACAAGTAGAGGAAGATAAATTCCTACGCAGGATTTTAAAGACACCGCAGAGTATCCCAGCAGCAATTGCACACACTGAACTTGGGATCCCATATATCACAGACCAGATAAAGGTGAGACCTATCCTGACTTGGCTCAGAATCTGGGTAAACCCGGAAGCTGAGCTAAGCAGGATAATAGTCAAAGACTGTTTACAAAAAGATAAGTGCCTGCAAATCCCATGGCTAAATTATGTCAAGGACACACTAGGGAGCATAGATCACCAGACATTGTTCAGGGATCCGACCTTGATTGACACCTCTTGTAAATATCAGATCAAAAAATTGTTACTAGCGAATTATGAACTGGGCAGACAAAATCCTGATTTACTAAAAACATCTGTAGTTGCACACCGCTTAGCAAGTAACGGGGAGGGTATGGAACCCTATTTATTTTTAATGTATAATCAGCAATATAGATTTTTAATGTGTCGTTTTAGGCTCAATCTGTTACCTAATATCTTAGCATATCCGTCTGGTTTTACTGTAACAATTGAGCAGAAGGGTGCCTGCGGCTGCGACAATAGGTCTCCGCAGGACACCCTTCATTTTGTTCTTTTATGTTCTTTTTATCGAATCTCTCGTCGTAGATTTCTAGTAGATATTTTAAAAGAGTTAACATTTCGCCATGCCAAAACTGCATTACTTTTTCTGCAAAGAGCATCTGATATGCGCACCCTATGCTCTATTATGAGTATTTTAAAAGTTGCAGTAAACTTAAGAAACACGAGAGGCTGAACTGGGATGTACATAATATCATACGTTTTTACTGTATAAATCTTGTTTTAATATTTCATGGTTCAGAAATGTAATTGATGACTTTGTATAATGAATTTTTATGATGGTTTTTAATCATCGAAATAAAGTTTACTGAACTGTATGATATTGTTCTGCATTCAGTCCACCAGTTGTTTTTTTTGCTATATTATGATTGAGCAGCTAGCTGTCTGACATGAATATGAAGGAGCCTTTGTGGGTTTCCGTGAGTCTAGATTCTCCTGAAGAGTCCCTTTCTCTTCTGAGACCTGTTTAACACATGTGTACAGGAGGAGCCCTGTATTCATGACCTCAATGTTTGAGACAAAAAATAATCATGGATTTCTGAACAATGAGAGTAAAAGCATTAAGGTAACATGTTGTTCCTGCTTATATTTCACACGCTTTACATAAACCTGTATTCCCTATGAGTGTTTGCTTTTTCCTGAATTAAACCTCAAATAAACATGTTTATCCATTGTTTTAACTAAATAACGTTATAATCTGTAACTGGTCAGTGAAATGCAAAACGTACAAAAAATTGGTATGTTTTGCTATTTCTAGCCACACCCATGACTCCGCCCACTGATTCAATCTTCGGTTATTCCCGCCCCCTGATTCTCCAACCACAGTTCCCCTACTTTTTTTCCCCACTTCGACCACTGCAGTATTACAATACCATTTTCAAGTTAAACATTTTAACTTTAAAATGTCAATGTAATGCATGCTGGCAATTTAGCGCGTCCCTGCACCCACTATCCTTTTGCCCGCCTACCGCTCCCCATTGTTGGCAGCTGCCGCTGGTTATAAATAGCTGGAATCATTGCTATCAACCATAATGACCCAATAAGATCTTCTTCTATTGTTTGCTACCCTTACTGCAAACACACCAATGTGCGCACCACAGGAATCTATAATGGTGACAAATGTATTCAATTGCATTGAGAGAATTCACGGCTCATGATTACTCTCTGATCGACTTAGCACGTCCATTTCTAATTCCAAATTCCAATCTACTTGAGTTAATAAAATATAATCAATGTGGCTTTGCTGTTGTTATGCATTGTGTATGTGTATCAAAGTAGTACATTCAGAACATTTACCACTGCGGGAACACAAGCCATGTCAGGATGACTAGCTTGTTAGCTACTTTGGAGAGTTTTTAAATGCAAGGAATAGTTAGTTGTGACATCCCCCTGACTAAATCTTTTTCATCCATGATTTGTTGGTAAATTTCTATAGATTCAGAAATACAGATATAGATCACCGTATAGCTGTGTAAGAAAGGGCATTAGTATGTGGTTGGATACCTCAAGGAATAATGATACTAACCTGTTTCACTAAATTAGCCTGAGCTCAAACCCCTGGTAGCTATGGTTTACTTGGGGCAATGTGTAAAGCAGTTTTTCAGAACCTAAGCAGTAAGAAAGTCAAAAAACCAATGAAAAAAAAATCCCAATCCAAACTAGAAAAATAGAGAAATATTTAATAAATCAAATGACCAAAATTCCATAAAGGGGAACCAGGGATTTGAACTTTTATATTTTTATGTAAAAATAGCTCCATGATAGTCCATTGAAACGGTAGACCGGTACCTAAGTGCGATTTCATGCCAACCATGATAGAGCTTGGGCCGAATTCATCAAGCTGGTTAGTCCCAATCAACGATTTTGACTTCTGACTTTAGATTTTGGCGGTCTTTCCACCATCCCACCGAAGCCGCAGGACTGAGTACTCGGCCCAGCTGATGGTCTTCTGCCTGCAGTATTAGATGTATACACAATAGGCAGAAGAGCACCAATGCTGCGGTCTTCTGTGCTAGTGAACCGCCAGCTGTCGCCATCTCAACAGCGGGGTCCCACTGAACAGATTTGGAGGTTCCAGTTGGGCTGGCGGTTTCCTTTCGTCTGACTACTGACAGGGGCGACCGTGGTGGTGTGGAGACAAGTAAGTAAAAAAGTTTTATTTATGTTAAACACACATATATGTTGTGTTTGTGTACATATGTGTATGTAGGTTATGTGCAGGAAACATATATTTGTACTTTCTGCATTGCACCCCACCAACCTACACACAACATGCAATGTACAGCCACACACACCACGGACACCTGCCTTCAAATCCTTCAAAACAGGGTACCGGTCCATTGTGGTCAAGGTTCAGCAGGTAAGAGGAGACCTGGGCGAAGGAGTAGAGGATGAAATTGCAGGCTGTACCCTGAAAAAACTTGAATTTTTACCCCTTATCCCCTTTCGCTGACTCAAAGTAGGAGGGATTCCTGCCTGAATTCCCTTAAAAAGAACCCACAACCAAATCTGCAGGGCGGGAATACTGGCTGGAGTCAGGCCATCGCCTGCAGCAGCCCATCCAGCCATGGGGCACGGATCAAAGTCCTGGCGGAGTCAGCGAGACCGCAGCGCGGTCTTCTCGCCCAATTCTAGCCAGCATTTAAATCGGGCGACGGGAAGGCCGCCAAAAAAAAAACAGTGGCGAGACCAGTTCTGTTAACATCTAAATCAGGTCCTTAATCTTTTTTATGTCACTCAAAATCCTCTAAAACCAAACAAAGTCCAACCTTTATCTACAAAAATGTTATTATCCTCCTTTCTTCAGTATTATAGAAAGCTGGTCTGTTTTCCTATGTTTGTATAGGAAAAACACACTGTTTTGTTAAAATAACCCTCACCCACCAAAAGGTCCTTTGATGGCATGCTTCATCATCGGGTTCTTCCTGCCCCGCTACGGGGTGACGACGAAGAGGGAGCACTTGTTAGTGAAATGATGCTGTGTGTGATGTGAGATTGGTAGGGTCTAAGTGGGATTTAAAAAAAACTGGCTGTGTGGAAACTAAATTTTAATACTCCTTGTAGTTGGTATTATTAAAAGCGGGGATTGGAGGTTTATGTGCTACGATGGGGTCCTCCCTCTCTAGTCTACATGTTTCAAAGCCATCCCCATGACTCCTCTTCAGGACCAAAAAAGTGATCCCTGTATCACTCTATGTTAAAAAACAACCTAGTGGTTTTGCCTGCTCAATTTTGCAGATGTTAGTGCCTATAGATAAACATGCACTGATACAATACCAAATTGGTATGATCATATGAGTTTTAGTTACTAATGTTACCAAACTATAGCGCCATGAGCTTTTACACAGGAGGGGAGGAGTGCTTGTAGTCACACAGTTATCAAAGCTGCTTGCTCACCCTAGCAATGCCGACCCCGCCACAGTTAGCTTTGCATAATTTACAGAGGAGGGGAAGTCCACTTCCTATTGAACCTCTTCACTCCTTTCCTTGTTTATATCTACTACTCAAAATCCTCCAGCAGGAAACCCTGAAGCTAATTCTATGGATGGTGCATTAGAATCTGACACCTTTGCTGTGAGGTCTCCCTAAAATGACTTTAGAGGTTTTGGGTCTTCAAACATTTTAAAGTCTCATTTTCCAGGGTTTCTGAAGCAGCTCCTTTGTGTATCTTCTAAGGCTCCCTATTTCTCAGGGACAGCACTTAGAGGCCAGGACTCATTCCTGCAGGGACCGCCAGCAAGGTCCAGTCCAGGTCCAGTTGGTACTGCAACTGGTCATGTCAAGAAAAAGGCCTTCTGCAGCTCATTGCTTCTCTGTAGCCACACAAGAGGTCCACTAACTGACCCTTGGAGTCCACTTCATTTGTCCTGTGTACAGGAGAGTGCAGGTTCTGTCCTTAAGGGCTATGCTATGGTTACTGCAAGCAGGGTCTACTTCTCTTCTGATCTTCCGCAGGTCCAGAAAATGTTCTGAGGAGGATGCATTGGGGTGCAACATTTATGGTTGGCACCGGCTAGTGGGTGGGGGTGTCTGTAGGCTCCTCCCTACCCAATGGGGTAAATGTTCCCAGGGCAACCCTACCCACTTTTGCAGCAGCTCCTTATTGTCCCTACTGCAAACAATCCCACACTGCACCTTACTCCTAAAATTAAACCCAAGAGGACAAACCCTTTCTCCCTTGTGGTCGCTCCCCTCTCACTAGGTTTGGTGCCACCTGGCTGAGGGGGACAAAAGGTTGACTTTTTCAAGTCTCACCCTACATTTACTTGTGAAAGGGCAGGACCATTTACAAGGTAATCAAGTTCCCATAACTGCTCTTCATGCAAGGGGAAGACTCTGTACAACTCCCGGTCTGTTCCAGTTTGCGTGGAGAGAGCCAGGAGGACGAGGTCTCCATGCCCCCTTCACTCCCGACACACTTCAGAGCCGGGGGTTGGTGTACTAGTCTTTTCCATTCCTCCAGCCATAAATGCTGGAGAGGGACCGGACGCACAGCAGATCAACTCTGTTCAGAGGCAAGCCTTTGTGGGCCTGTTTCCACTGTGACACTGATTAACGCTGCATTTTACTTCCACAACTAAAGCTGGAGGGCTGGGGGGTTATTGTTTTTAAGGTCTTAAGTTGTTTCTAAGGGTACATTTTTATTGTGGTATTAATCTTTGCTTACTGCTCTCTGTGGTTTCTCCCTTGACTCTCTGGTCCACCGCCCTGTGTGTTGCGGTTTGCGAGGAGAGAGCCAGGAGAGGTCTCCACGCCCCCTTCACTCCCGATCCACTTCTGGGCCTGTAGCCACCTTGGTGTAGGAAAGTGGCTCTGTATATACTGGAACTAAGTAAGGTACAGTGTGCACAGAGTCCCCAGTCCCCAGAGGTATGGCAGAGGTTAAAGTTAGATATAACCTTACTCTCTAAAGTGGTAGCTTGGTCGAGCAGTAAGGCAGTATCAGAGGACAGTGTAAAGCATTTGTTGTACACACTCAGGGCCCGATTCACAGAATGAACTTAAGACTTAATCCTAAACTTACTACTATTTTGGTATTCACATAATGCACTTACTACTTTCGGCATTCACTGAATGAACCTACTACTTTTGGTATTCACAGAAGTTAGGATTTTGTCTTAAGTCTGTCTTAAGACAAACTTAAGACAGACTTAAGACAGACTTAAGACAAAATCCTAACTTAAGTCTGTCTTAAGTTTGTCTTAAGACAAACTTAAGACAAAATCCTAACTTCTGTGAATACCAAAAGTAGTAAATTCATTCTGTGAATGCCAAAAGTAGTAAGTGCATTCTGTGAATACCAAAATAGTAGTAAGTTTAGGATTGAGTCTTAAGTTCATTCTGTGAATCGGGCCCTCAGTCAGCAAATGGTCTCACACACTCAAGAACTGAACTCAAGGCCTATTGTTTTGTAAGTAAAACTATATAGTTACTTTATTTTAGAACCACAGTAGGTATCATAAATCCTTTCTCAGAATGAGATGTTGCAATTGAGTTCTTTCAAATAGCAATAGACTTTGGAATGCAATAGTTACAGTTGTTGCAATATGCAACACAAGTTAAACACCCAAAAACATTGAGCTCAATGGGAAGCTTTAAGTAAACGCAATAAAATCACTTTACAAATGTTTTTCTTACTCAGCCCTGGTGCATTCCCTGTAAACAGTTGAAAAAAATCGTTTTTATTATACAGGCGATTTTTAAGGAATATTTGTAAGTTTTGAAAATCGACACTTAGAAGAAATTCTGGCAAAAAACAGGCAATGTGTTCCTATGGAGGAATATTGAGTTAACAGTAAATCACGGTTATAATTACTTTTCCGGTTCAGTGCTGGGCTCAAAGATACAGCACTGGGCTCTCTCCTGATACCAGGTGAGTAATTTAGTTTTTGTTGGTCGGCTGATTTTTAGTGAATATTTTAAAGTTGCAAAACTCGACACTTAGAAGAAATTTTGAGTGAAACCCAGCCAATGTTACCCTATGGAGAAAATCAAGTTATCGGTCTTTGTGTAAGTACTCTGCTGGCAGAGTTAAGGTTCTGGGGGTAGACTCAGGGGTCTCCCAGGATCAGGTAAGTACAGTTGTTACACCCTGAGCGGCACAGGGGCAGCTGGGTGCAGAGTGAGTAGGCCCAATGTTATCATATGGAGGATAGGGGGCCTTAGGTTGGTTGCTGCTAGCAGGCAGACCACAAGGCTGTGGGAGCTGAGCTTCTGGTCACTTACTCAGGGCAAGTGGGGAAGTAGAGTAGGATAGATGCTGCACTCCCAGTGGCACCCGGGCGGCTGGGTGCAGGGTTCTTTTGGACCTTCGGGCGCCCAATGTATTTTAATGGGAGAACTGGAAGTTGAACAAAGGCTGCAGGCTTGGGGACGGAGATTCTTCAGGTGTGACCACCACTTCGAGAGGTAAGTTGGGATCTTGGGGATAGGTAGACACCCAGGAGTTGGGCACAGAGGGCCATGGGGCACCGGGTGTCTTTTGGCATCAGGAAATCTTACCCTCAGCTGGTCACGGTTGGAGGGGTCCCTGGTTGTGAGGCTGCAGGCGTCGTCAGGAGCGTTGAGGAGGGTCCATGGGTGCTAGATTCTGGGTCACAGTCACCCTGGATTCACAGTTCCTGGCTGGCATCAGGGGTTGTTGCTGTTTGAGCAGAACCACTGCTCGTGGGAGTCCCAGTCTTTAGATGAGCAAGGCAGTCAGGTCCTCCGGCGTTTTCGAGTTGGCTGACTACTGGAGACGCCAGGGTTTAGCAGGAGCAGGTTCAAGGATCAACAGGCCGGTAGGGCTGGGGCCAAGTCAGTTGGTGTCGTCCTCTTGTTAGAAGCTGCGGGGCAGGTCTTCTTTCTTCTTGATCTTCTTCTTGTTTAAAAATTGGGGTCTGAGGAAGGAAGGTTCAGGGTGCCCCTAAATACTAAATTTAGGGACTTTACAGGCAGGGCAAGGGGAGGGACCAATGGGTCCCTGTCCTGGGGTGAGTACACCCCCAATCCTGCCACTCTCCACTGGGAAGGGGGCAGGAGCCTAGCTCTGATTGGGTAGGGCTCCCCATCCTCAAGATGGCGGTAGCCCGGAGTTGTGCTTCACCTCGCCTCTCACACCGGGTGGGGTTGGCAGAGGCTGGCACACCCCCTTTCCTCACTTAAGGGTTCCACGCCTGTCTTCCCACCAGAGTGGGGGTCAGAACAGGTGGGGGCCAATTGCTGAGTACAGCAAGTGGCCTGGAGAAGCTCACAAAGATGGCATGCCTTTGAAGCTTCCCCTGCCCATCCTGGGGGAGGAGGCTTGGCACCTCGTCCCAGGATGTGCATTGTTTCAGGCCCCCCCCACCCCCGAGAGCGGCAAGCTCTCGACCCAGGGGTCCAGAAACATGTCTGGTGGTGGCAGCCTCTATACCCATGCAGTCAGGAACCTGGGAGTTGGTTAGGTTTCAGGGGGCATCTCTAGGATGCCCTCTGTCGTGCATTTGGCATTAAATCCCACACTGGCATCAGTGCGGGTTTATTGTGCTGAGAAGTTTGATATCAAACTTCTCAGTTTTCAGTGTAGCCATTATAGTGCTGTGGAGTCGTAATGACAGCCTCCCAGGACCATATACTCTTAATGGCATCATTGCACTTACAGTGCCCAGAAATGGCCCTGGGTACTGTAGGGGCACAGGGCTCCTGCACCTGTGCCTACACCACTGGCATAATGCACCAAGCTAGAGGTGTGACTGAGGTATGCCAGGGCAGTGTGTTTGTGGGCATGGCACACAGGGATGTGCATGTCGACTCTCTGTTTGGTTCTGCACCAAGACACTCAGCCTGCAAAGGCAGTGTGTGTCTGGCAGGGTACCGGGCCCCTAAGGGTGGCACAATAAGTGCTGCAGCCCTTAGGGGTCTTCTCTGGTCACAGTGCCTTGGGTACCTAGGGTACCATTTACCAGGGACTGGCATGTGGCCAGAGATGCCAATCGGGTTTAGGTTTGAACACAGTTTTAGGGAAGGAACACAGGCCCTGGGCACCTGATTGGCAGGAGCCCAGGGCACACTCAGTCAAAGTACATCAGCAATTCAGCAAAAAGTGGGGGCATACCATGCAAGTAAGATGGCCCTTTCTCACACATGGGGGTTGCCGTACTATTTTTTTTCACTCCTCCAGCCATAAATGCTGGAGAGGGACCGGACGTGCAGCGGACGCACTCAGCAGGTGCGTCATAGGCAAGCCCTTCTGTGCACATCCGTGCCTGGACGGCGCCAGGCACCTGGAACCCTGCTTCGCCCACCATCTATATGAGGAGTGAACTCCTTGCATATTGGTACCAATAGTCACTGCCTCCCCCACGATTGGTGCGGCAGTTCTAACAAATACAGGTGCCATATGTGTTGTTTCTCCGATAGTGCAGGCATCTGGGCTGGGCATGTTCCCCCTAGAGCCCCTATCAAAGAAACAACTAACAGGCAAATGGCTTTAAAGGCGCACTACTGTATGCTCCTTAACACTCGTTCTCTTATCAAGAACAAACATGAAATTGCAGATCTTATGACACAGCCTGATCCTGACACTACTTTCCTTACTGAGACCTGAGCAGATAGTATGTCTGACCCAGACTTCAACGTTGCTGTCCCGTGAGGCATCAATATTGAAAGGCTAGATAGAACAGACAGAAAAGGGGGGGGGGGCTGGCAATTATCTATCGCATCTTGCTTGATGCTAGTTTCACAACAGTGCCTCATCTAGACTGTGAAGCATTTAGGTTCAGTATTAATCTGAACAAATCCTATACATTTCAAGGATTGCTAGTCTATTGACCTCCCGCCCCAGGAATGGGCTTTGTTGATAAAATCGAAACCTTTATGGAATCCGGCATAACGTATGCAAACTTTACGCTGGTAGGAGACTTCAACTTTCACCTAGAGTTGTCCTCGAATGCAGATACAGGACACCTGGTCGACATGCTCAATAGCTTCAACCTACTCCAACGAATTGAAGTACCTACTCACACAGCTAACCATACACTGGATGGTATCTTTACTAATAACGCTGAACTAGGCATACACAAGATCCTTCCAGTCCCATGGTTGGACCAGAAGGCCATTTTCTTTTCGATTACGACCCAGCGCAATAGAGCTGATTTGAACAGCATAGCTAGAATGATTAAGTACCGGCCTTGGATGGATATCAAGGTGGATGCTGTACAGGAGGCTCTCTCCAAATCTGTTCCTGCTCCTGTCAAGGACGTTGACAGGGGCAGCAATTAGCTACACCTGCTGGCTGGACACGGCATGCATCAAAGTGGTGCCTGAGAAAACGCTGAAGAGCCATAGGAGAAATCAAGCTGCTCCATGGTTCTCACCGGCGTTGAAAGTAGCACAGCTTAAGTGCAGAGCGCATTTGGAGGTTAGACTATTCTCCCAGGAAAAAAGATGCATATAAAAAAACTCTTGTGGAGTAAAAAGAGCTCATTCAAGCCAAAAAAACTAGATTTTTCGCAGGAGAAATTTGACTAGCAGCAAACTGTTCCAGGGAATCTTTAAAACGGTTAATAATTAGTCCAAATGGAACAACAGCAACTACTTTATTTCGGACAAATCTTTCTGCAACATGCTGGCAGATTTCTTCCAATTCAATATCAACTATATATTTCAGATATTCTCTCATAAGGCACCCAGTACTGAGCTTAGTACTAATCTGGATGATGCCATGAACCTTGGTACATCTACTGGACACGAGGCACCTCCAACCTTTGAGAGGTTTTCTCCTCTCAGGTGGGATAAAACAATCAGTCTCATGAGTTCTATTAAGTCTAGAGCCCCCTCTGACCCTTGCCCTCCAGTGATCATCAAAAAGCTGGCTGGTCAGGTGGCTGGGCCACTCAAAGACTTACTAAACCAAGTACTGAGTTCGGGGCATTACCCAAGCATCTGGAAAAAGGCCTATATTCTCCCTCTGGGGAAGAAACCCTCCATGGACCCCAAGCTGGTGGATAGCTACAGACCAATTTCTTGACTTCCGTTCCCTGCTAAGGTGTTAGAGAAGGCCAAGAATGAGGAAATCCTAACTTTTCTGGACACCCATCATTTGCTGGACTCCACTCAATACGGGTTCAGAACAAACCTCTGCATGGAGTCGGTACTGGTGGCCGCATCGGACGAAATCAGAGTTAGGGTGGACAAGGGTGGCAGAGCTGTATTAATCTTTCTAGATTTCTCTGATGCTTTTGTTACAGTCCACCATGCACTTCTTATGAAATGTCTGCACTCACTAGGCATTAGGAGCACTGCGCTATCTCTGCTGAGCTCATTTCTTGAAAACAGAAAACAGTGGGTCGAGATGGGAGATGCAAATTCCTGCCCCTTCTCTCTGCCCTGCGGGGTGCCTCAGGGATCGGCACTCAATCCCACTCTTCAATGTGTATGTCACCCCTTGGTGAAGCTCATTCTGAGCTTCGGCCTGACAGTACTATCCTATGTGGATGACACACAGATAGTGGTATGAGTCTCGTCTCAGATTGAGAATGATGCAAAAAATTTCTGCAGATGTTTGGCTGCAGTTGTACGTTGGGGGTGTTGCTCTTTGGGAAAGAGACCTCCTTCTGGAATGCATCCTGGTGGCCCCAGGAGATGGGTAACCTTCCCAAGCCAGTGCAGCAGGCAAAAAACTTGAGAGTCATCTTTTATAGCAAACTATGTTTCTCTGCTCAGATCAATGCAGTGACCTCTGGGGGGTATTTTATGTTACGCGTTCTCAAAAACATCCTCCTGTTCATCCTGACGGACTTACAAAAGACTGTAATGTTGGCCCTCAAAGGCTCCAACATGGACTACTGCAATGCCCTTTATCTAGGCACCGCAAAATACCTGACAAAAAAATTGCAGTCTTTACAGAATGCGGTAGCAAGAACCCTTTTGAATATCCCAAAGTTCAAAACAGTATCTCACCTATTGCACGGCCTTCACTGGCTACCGGTGGAGAAGAGAATCTCATTTTAAGGCTCTGTGCCTAATGCATAAGGCTCTTCATTGTACTGGTCCGTCCTATTTTCAAGAATGATTTATCTAGTACCCGCCCATTAAAACCCTTAGATCTAGCACAGTGCACATGGTCTTGAGTCCCAGAATCAAACGTGCAAGCTGGAATGGTAGAACGTTTGCCTGCCTGGGGGGAAGTTATGGAACTCCCTTCCCTGTACCCTCCGGTCACAACCAAGCCTGCAGTTATTCAGAAAGCAGTTAAAGACCTGGTTATTTCCCACTGCAAATAATAAAGTCACACAGATTTAATTCAGCTTGCTGCTTTCTTTTTTCCTCCCTCTGCTCTTGATCCGCTTAGCGCTAAGACACCCTCGGGTAATGCGCACTCTATAAAACTACATCATTCATTCATTCATTCAAAAACATCTCCCCACACTCAGGCCATTCTTCCTGTTCTAGGAGCAATTTTCATGTCTCATTAAGGCCAATCACTAGCAGACCAGCCTTCAGTAGGCAAATGCTAATTAGCCTACTGGAGTTTCAGCCAAGTAAAAGGTAACTGTCTGATGGGTACTTTGCGTATTATTTATCGAAACTTTCTTTACTCTTCGATTGGATGTTTACTAAATATTAAATGTTGTATTTCGACACCTTTGGTAGCTGTTTCCTGTCAAAAGTCACAGAATAAAGTTTAAAATCTGTACTTTGACATTTATTAGGATTCAGCTAAATGGTGAAAATAGCTTTTAGAGGCTAGTCACTGGAGGAGCATGTCTATTTTAATTTCCCACTTTTCACTTTTAAATTTCAAGCACCCTGCCTTGTGGATGACAAAGTTTACTTAGAGGTGACTAATAAATAATTAGAAGCAGGGTTTTCTGCCCATGAAGAAGGGTTATTTTGGCAGGTCTGTGCAGCATGTTTTAGGCTGCTGCAGTCAAGCTAAACAGTGTAGGCCTGAAGCTATGTTTTGCAGGCTGACTCTGACAATGGCACAATAGGTGCTGCCGTCAAAAAGTGGTATTTAACTTCCAGGCACTGGGTAGATATTCTATACGCTATACCAGATTTCCTCAATCTGTGGGGCACCATCTCAGAGGGGGCGCGCACTCCACTCTAATCTTACCTTCATTCCCTGCATCGCAAGTCTTCTTGGAGAACTACGGTATGGTTGGAGGGGGGAGGGAGGAGAAAGTGATGGGGCACTACGTGTTCATGCTTTTGTCTTGTTAACTCTCCCATGGGGGGGTTAATTCATAGAGCTGAAATGCTTCAGCTGCAGTGGGAGGCAGGATGTCTCCTCAACTAAGAGCAAAAGCAAACCAACAGACAGTCCTGTTCCTTCGCATTCCATATCATAGCAGAGGAGTCATCCTGCCTCCCACTGCAGCTGAAGCATTTCAGCTCTATGAATTAACCCCCTCCTGGGAGAGTTAGCTCTTCCCAGAGAGGAGACAAAGTTTCCAGGGACGTTTTAAGGCATGGGCAAGGTGGGCTCTGCCCCTGGGCCCCAGCCTTTCAAAGGGGGTGGGTGTTGGGGGTGGGGGGTGGCTGAAAGAGCCAGTTCTGTTCTACAGAGTCTTGCCCTCATGACCTTGAATAATTTTTAAACACAATGTTGTAAATAGCGTTTTTCTATCATTCATTTTTAATGTGTAAGAGTCTATTACAGACATTTTGCATCTTGCAACATCCATATAAAAAGTTTATTTTAGCTCAATACAGGACCTCACGTATGAGAAATGGGAGGGTGTGACAGAGATTATTTGCAGTAATATTAGTGAACTGCTGTTGTGTTACATACTGAAAACACACATCACTATCCCTGAATATCAGATGTACACACATTTAGTATTTGACCAAAGAAGGCATGAAAGAGCTGAGACTAGATCATAAAATCAAAGCTGGTCAGAACAGGGGCCTCCAAAATACATTTGGCCCAGTGCCCCCAAAATCCTTAAAACGTCCCTGAAAGTTTCTTTTAAAATTACACAAGCAGGTGCACAAATTGCTAGCCAGCCATGTGTTGTTTAAAGAGCCTGCAAATTGCTTGTTTTGACACTAAATATGGTTATAAATGAAGAAGTGTATATTCATTTGTAATGTGACTTTTCTGTCTTTGTTCCCTTTTATTATCAGTCATGGATCATTCATGCAGCTCTAGAAAACAATTAAATGTTATTTCTATTTATATTTGCTGTTCAAAGTATGCACAGACAAGTGCTGAAAATACAGCTTTAGGTGACTGCTTATTTTTATACCATCAGTGACATTAAAATAATGAGCTGGCAACCGTAATCATAAGACTGGACGTTTGTTGAGGGATCAGCACATTATTTATTTCCTTCACCCTGATCCCTGGTTACTGCCATAACAGCAATAGTGTAACACATTTGAAACCCTACGCTGCCGTCAATAACATGCTGAGTTACTTCAACTCGCTCCTCATTCTTGCCTTTCACTTTCACCCTTACCCTGCACTCACACTGATCCTGATGCACTCACACCATTTACCCACTTACTGTCCACTCACAGTGATCACCATGCACTCACACCATTCACCCACTCACCCTGCACTCACACTGATCCTGATGCACTCACACCATTTACCCACTTACTGTCCACTCACAGTGATCACCATGCACCCACACCATTCACCCACTTACCCTCCACTCACAGTGATCACTATGCAATCACAATGCACTTGCGCTGTTCACCCTGTACCTCACCCTGCAGTCACATGAGCACACTACTCAACCTGCACTTGTGACACTTCACTCACCTGTCCCCCTAACTGCTCAATGTGCAATCTCACTCAAATAAGCCCACCACTAACCATACATTCATTCGTCCCACTCTGCAGTAACATGCGCACCCAAATTCATATGGTCACCTCAGGGCCGGACTGGCTACTGGGCAGTTGTGTGTGCTGCCGAGCAGGGGGATGATTTCTCCGTGGTGTGGGCTTATTTTGTTGATGGGGACCTGCGTGCGCTTTGAAATAAAAAAAGCAAAACGAATTTTGTTTTGCACACAGAGGTCCCCATCAACAAAATCATCCCCCTGCTTGGCAGCACACACAACTACCCGGTAGCCAGTCCGGCCCTGGGTCATCTCACTCACCCCTGTACATAAGTATGGGCATGTCGTGCCCCATCAAGGTTTTTGTCCTAAATTACAGAAGGAGACATCTAAATGCACTGCAATCCAGCCTTCCATGGGCCCCTTGACAGAGGCAGTTCTGTTTTGGCCCTGATGGCCTGGAATAATTCCTAAACAAATTCTTGCAAATACTGTTTTGTTTAATTTATTTTTAATGTGATTGATGTGAGGGAGTCTATTACTATTTGCAGAGAAATTTGTTTGTTTCATGCAACACCCATAGAAAAGTTAACCTTACAAAAGTTAGATCCAAACGGGTCCTCACATATGAGAAATTGGAGGATATCACAGATATTATTCACTGTAAAATTAGTGGGCTGCTGCTTTGTTACAGCAGTGAAACTACATCTCTATCTCTGAGTATTAGATGTAAACGCTTTTAGAATTTCGAGTACAGTGCCTGTGCACCGTTACTAGCCTGGCTAAATAGGTTATGGCAGAGCTGAAAGTAAATCATTTAAACTCAAAGCTGTACTGAACAGGGGCCCCCAAAATAGTGTTGGCCCAGGGCACCCACAATCCGTAACATGTCTGCCATAACTAAGTCTGTCAGACAACATTACTCTGAAGTAAAATAGACATCATTAATTTATTATTAGTTCTATTTTTTTTAAACATAAGCCCAGCGTGTCCTTAACCCCCACTTCTACAGGCAAGCAACTTATCATACCACTAAGGAATTCTCAATTAGGTGTTTGTTCAGCGCCCTCTCTGTGGACTTTCAACTGTCTTCGGATCCATAACTGGTTGGTGGGTAATTTTCCCATTATAATGCTGCCTAAAACGTTTGTTAATGATTTCTAGAGAAGATTTGTTTCTTGTGTACAAGATCTGAGCTTGGGAGTACTCGGAAAATCTGACAACACTGTCTCCCTTACAGTCCATGTCTTGGCTGAAAATGTCTGCAGAATATTCAGCTTTGGGGGAAACTGCTATCAAAACTCTCTTGCCTTTCAACTCATCCTATTTATGTGAGGTTGGGTTCTCAGCACTTGCGGTATTAAAGATTAAGGGGCAGATTTACAAGGCCCTTGCGCCAATTTTGCGTCACTTTTCCCCATGTTAAAAATGTCGCAAAAGTGGCGCAAGGGCCTTGTAAATAAGCCCCTAAGTACCGTTCAAGACTTGATGTGGAGCACAACCTGAGGATGGCAGTAGCAAAAATCCATCCACAGATTGACCGTCTCTGAAAAACAGGCACACCTGTCACATTTATGTTGGTGGTGTTATTATCAATCAATGTCATGTGTAAAACAAGGCATCCAAGAAAAAACAATTTGCGCACGTTTTATCTTGGAACGTGGTGTTTTGAGCTGTGTAATAAGCCTCTTTCATTTCACCACACCCACTCACAATCCTGCAGTTTACTAAACACTCTTATTGTATTGAACATTATTTGCTGGATATGCCCGAATTATGCGCGTGGCGATCGATTCCAGAAATTTCTGTCAGGTGGTTGGGAGGGTGCAACATCTAAAAAAATTCAGCTGGGGGAGCTCAACCTACCAAAGTTTGAAGACCTCTGCCCTATACTATGAACTTATAGGCACATTAAATTAGACAGTTAGGGGTAAGTCACTTAAACCATATTTACAGATGTAGCACACGCACTTAACTCCTGTTTATCAGAGATAAAGTGCAGAGTCCTAAATCCAGCTAAAATGAAAGGGCAAAATTAAGGAGGAAGCACCACGCAAATGATGGTCATTTCCTACAATCAAGATTGGCAAACCCATCTCAATAGACTGCACAGTAAGTTGTCTAACATGCACAGAGATGATTAGTCAATGCTCTATTTAAGAGCTCTACTATAAATTTAACATAAATTGATCTTTCGCCTGTTTGAACTCTAACATTAAAATCTCAGTATCAAAACTATATGAATTCAATGTAAGTTATTTTTTCAATTATATTTCACCTGATAGTAGACCTTTGGGATCCGAAATGGAATCAGTGGTATCATTTTAAAATCCATGCTTATGGAAAAATGTTAATGACCATATTTCATGGGACAAGAAAATGCCATTTCAGTTATGAATTCACACAATTCAAGTCCTCCAGCTTCTGTGTAAAACTAGCAAAGTTTCAAGAGAGTAGATTAAGGATAGGGGCACTTTTTCAGTAATAATGAGATCACAGAAAGAGGCAGTGAAAGCTGGATGGGGTATGTAGTATTGATAAGATACTATATTATAGTTCTTATCTACAAGTGATTCTGTAATGACCCATGGAGTCAACTCACTTTTTCCAAGTCTTTTCTTTCACCTAATCCTGTTTGTTTCCTCATTCTAGCTTGGTCATCCAAAAACCTCCCACTGCAATATTTAAATACCTATCAAAGAAAATGCTGTTAGGGCTGCAAGGTAGAGTTGAGGCCTTCATTAGGCTATTGGTTACAAGGCGACCTAGAGAATCATATTCCACCCTTAACCCCTTGCGTGCTCCCGTCGGCCGTTGGCGGACGGGAGCACTACCTCGCTAGTGCTGCCGTCAGCCAATGGCCGACAGAGCCCCGCCCACCTAATAGAACGCCCGCAGCGCTGCGGAAAAACTGCCGCGGTTAAGGCGTTAAGGTTACTTACTAAACCATTATTTCTTAAAAGGAATTGTATGTTTCACATTGGGTGGGATGGATCGCTTAACTCAGAGAATGTGAGGCCATAGAAGTACCTCACACGTCTTAATCAATGTATGGCCTTATTTATAGATGAGTGCTCATCTTCATGTGAGGGTATATTTTAGGTATTGCCCACCAAAAAGACGGAAGGGCATAGTACATTGCTAGCAGAGGAGCTTCTAAGTATAGTAAGAAAGCTCAGCTCTGTTATGCATGAATAAAACATGGAGCAGCATAGACAGTTTTCTTCTCCACAGCGAAGTTGATTTTTTACCCCCATTTCACCCCCTATTGAGAGGGCTTAGGGGTAGAACAGACTTTAATTACTTCCAGTATTGGATCAAGGGCAGCCTTATTTCTCTCAGAACATAGATCTGGATTTTGGCTGTTAACATCAAAGATGCTTCAATAGGTTTTGAGATTCCATCTTGTGACACATTCCCTGTTTACTTTTGTCAAGAATGAATGCCTGTAATTGTTGAGTCCAAGCTCTCTATTGTAATAAACAATGAGTTTAACACTAGTATGTCTGCTAATGATTTTGTATATTAACTGCAGCATGTTTGTGATATGGCAAGGCAAAACGTTAATGCCATGAACTTTTACTCTCTAGTACCCTCACAATTTGCATCAATAGACTTCCCCAGGCTGTACTAATCGTTGAAGGCCCTTCCGCACATAATGGGTCTTTGCTTGCAACTTCAGCCTATATTGAGCGGAAAGAGTATATAAGGACCGTTGTAGCCTGAGACATGAGGCTCTTATCCTTTAATGTCTTCTCTCTGGACTGTCTGCTACCAACTAATTGTAAGGGAACACCTTCCACCCATGCAAGTTTTAACTAGACCCATGTGAAGGAAATATAAAGCAAGACATAGTTAATAGTAGTATTAAATCTGAAAGATGTCTACAGGATCAGATTTGGACAGCTCTATCAAAAGTTTTTGTGAGGCCAGGGTCAAAAACTGCTTGCAAAACAGCAAAAGCGGGAGAGCTTTTTCCTACATAGCAGCCAAAACCTGGAACGAGCTCCCGGTCAACATCAGACGCTCCCAAACCCTCCTCATGTTCAGGAAAGACCTCAAGAACTGGCTCTTCGACTCACCCAGAGCTGCCCCCCCCCTCACCCCAGCACCTTGAGACCCTCACGGGTGAGCATCGCGCTTTATAAACCACTGATTGATCGATTCTCTTCCAAGAAACAGGGTTACTTAAAAGCTAAATGTCACTGTCCATAAACTATAGGACCGATTCACATAATAATTTGTGTGTGAAGTAGTACTACAGGTGTACTTGTTACATACTCTTGCATGCCTTTGTGAATTCCGGCTCTCTTTTAGTAAAAGTGCAAAGTGGGCACAGTCTTTCTCTATTTGTACTAACTGTATATGAATATTCATATTTTTAGGTCGAGCCTAGGTGGCGCGTATGCGCTGTCTGCAAGACCTGCTGTAATCAATAAAATGACTTTGTTCCTGACTGCTGCTAACCATAGGTTCACTCCTGCATCGCTCTTCTGTGCTGGCTTCTAACTTGTTCACTCAGCCGATACCTCACTTCCATTCAAGGCTGAGGAGCACCACCCAAGTACAGTTTCCTTACATTTGCATTCCTTATCAGTTGTTTGGGAGAACTCTTTTTTTTTAAATGTTGCTTTCTGTCTATTGCTGCTTGTTTTAATTGTTGCTTTCTGCCCGTTATGCTTCCCGCTTCCGCTTTGCGTTATGAGCCGGGCCTCGGAGCACAAACGCAGCGTTCCCTTAATCAGACAGCTCGTCTGCTGGGCTCAGCGCGCCATGGATGAGGTGCCTCCCCCACAAAGAGTAGGGTCACCCGCATACATGGATGAAGTGCCTCCCCTGTAAGGATTATGGTCGCCCACATACTCCCATCCTCATGGGCACGAAGCTCTGAGTGCCGCTGCAGGGGGGACGCCTGGCCCGAATTGACCGTCGCACCTCAGAAGCCTCCCTCAGTGCGGCCCACTTCCTTCTGCTGTCACAGCTGGGGGCACCTCACAGCCGCATCTCACCAATCCCCTTCAGCAATGCCCTCCCTTTGCATGGAACTGTGCTCTACGGTGTTTAACCCCTTGCATGCTGATGAAGGCCCACAGCCGTCATGCACTATGGCGCTCGTGTGCAGATGACGGCTGGGGGCCGTCATGAACCCGCCCACTCTTTAAAAGTGCCACACAGGCGCAGAATTGCGGCAGCATGCAAGGGGTTAAAGTCGTTGACTACAAAAGCCCAACCCGAGGAGCCTCCATGCGGCACTGGTGGCACACTCACTTGAGAGTCGTAGGACCAGAAGTGGTCCTGGTGAATGCACACCCTTCCTGACTAGAAATATATATGTGAAAACACAGACAGGTGTAAAAGAGCAGTCAATGTTTGTACCATCAATATTAGTCTGGGTCTTGTGTGCATTATGTCTGGGTGTTTGTTTTCGCATTCCTTATTGTGTTGTGCAAGTTGACTGACATACAAGTCCCAGGTTAATCTTGATGTGGTTGGTTGGCGACAGCAATTAAAGGCCATCTCGGTATCATAAATTCCAGGTAATTCTGTGGTTTCATTGCTTTTCAGCTAGACACTCTGGGTGCTGAAATTAGTTACAACATCCGGTTGAGACTCTGTGGCAAAATGGAGAATTATCAGAGGAATGAGGTTTTGCATTCCCTAGTCAATCCAGTTTCTTAAAGTGTGAAATACCAGGCCCTTTTCCAACCGGGTGATTGCCAAGCGTAGTGGGATCCTGAGTGGGTTTTTAAAAATGTGTTTTTATTAATAGCTGAGTCCATGTGTTGAGGGAACTTTGGTATCATGTCTAAAGCCTTTAAGCTCTCACTTTCAAATCTGTCCGATGGCCTCTTCGATGCCACATATATTTTTAGGCTTCACAGTGTCCCTTCTACCTTAAAGCACAGTTCCTCCATCCTCCCTCAAACAGGGGAAGTTGGGGAGAGGATATGACGTAATGGCAGAGCTGCCTACTTTGGAATTGGGGAACGGGGTTCTAGTTTCAGCTTCAGCTCAACATCCTGTGATTGTGGGAAAATCAGTTAATTTCCCAATGCATACAAAAATGAATGTGTTCTTGATAATGTAAATGGTGCTCATATAGACTGCTCGAATACCTTCGGGTCGAGTTCATCTTATATAAAATTGCAACAACAAAAAAGTTGGCTCTTGGAGCCCATCTGGTTTTAAAGGTCATGGGCAGCAATTTATAATACATGGATTGATGTTCTGTCTACTTGTGTACTATATACTCCTTTCGTATTTTGCACCTCAAAGTATACTTTGATGCTCTTGATCATAAGATACAATAGCCATGCTTAGAGAGAAACCAGATATTGACCCAATTAGCTAAAATAAAACGAGCAGATTTGACTTCAAAGTACTGCTAAACAAGCAGAGCTGTATTTCGTTATGGTGCAACGGACTTGCATTTCAGATAGGCAAAAGTGTTGCTCTGTTTTAGCATTTGCCAAGCTCATTTATATATAAATATATATATATATATATATATATATATATATATATATATATATATATATATATATATATATATATATATATATATATATATCCAAACCATAACAGAGCCCTCATGGAAAAGAAGCCTCACGAAGGTAACTTTGGCACCCTTCTTTATTAAAAGTAACAGCCTGCCAGCAGGATAGTTCATGCAACCTTCATATAGGGATTAAAGAGCCAGACGCGTTTCAGGAAATCGTGTTCCTTTCTTCAGTGGCATGAAGGGCAAGTGTCAGCTGCGGGCGCTTGATGAAGAGCACTCGGTAAAACATCACCTGCTTATGTAGGCGTGGCCAAGGGCCTTCTGGGTGATGTAGTCCTCTTCTAGTCGTACCACTGTGGGCGCGCCTGCATGCCAACACTGAATGAAGCCAGTCTTTGGAAAGTAGAAATGAAGCCGCCTGCTCGGCTTTGCGTGCTGTTACTTGGGGCTGGAGCTGGAATCCTCTGTAAGCAGGTGATGTTTTACCGAGTGCTCTTCATCAAGCGCCCGCAGCTGACACTTGCCCTTCATGCCACTCAAGAAAGGAACACGATTTCCTGAAACGCGTCTGGCTCTTTAATCCCTATATGAAGGTTGCATGAACTATCCTGCTGGCAGGCTGTTACTTTTAATAAAGAAGGGTGCCAAAGTTACCTTCGTGAGGCTTCTTTTCCATGAGGGCTCTGTTATGGTTTGGATATATATATATATATATATATTTATTTTTTTATCTGAAATTTGCAATTTTGCAAACCTTGCAAACTGTTGCCTCATCTCCTTACACGGGACTTTTCAATCGAAGGTTCGTCATATTTTAAGTGGTACACTTCAATGCATCGCTATTCTTATGCCACAGCTTCAGGTAAAAACTTAGGGGCATATTATCAAGGGGGTTTATCTCCGCTTTTTTGGCTTTAAAAGCCAAGAAAGCGACGATAAAATGATCTCCCTATTACCTAGCTGTCGCTAACACCAGTTAGCGACAGCTAGTAGGAGATAGCGACCATCTTGGGCCCCGCTTTGCATGTCAGTGAAATTTATCACTAATGACATGCAAAGTGGGCGTGCCAAGATGTTAGCGACTGGAAACAGTCGCTAACATCGCTATCTCCTAGTATCAACTTTTGGAGATATTCGCGCTAAGCGCGAATATCTCCAAAAGCTAACACCTGCTCCTGGGCAGTTCTTAGCCATGTTATCCAATGGGAGGTGGATAACATGGCTAAGAGCATTAGCTCGGTAATGCATGAATATCGCTGACTTTTCAGCGATATTCATGCATTACGGCCAATTTTTATCGCTTAGGAGATAAACCTTGATAATAGCAAGGTTCCTAAGCGATAAAAATCGCCGCAGCTCGGCGATAAAAATATTGTCGCTAAGCCAACATAGCGATAATTATCGCTAGTTGTTGGTAATATGCCCCTTACATTTGGAATTATTTGAAGGAATGTTGGGCAGAATTCTATTTGGCAGAACAACCTCACACACAATGCCCTATTCTTTCTGCCATCCAGGTCCTAGACTAACTATCCCAAGCAACCCTTACTCCATTTGGTGGGAAAAATAAACAGTGCTCCCACATCATTTTGAACCCATGACAGCTGCCACTCTGCCCCAAATATTTCAATGTGTGAAGGGCTAGTCACTTTAGAACGCCTAACTACCTGGTCATTTGAGGCCTGAGGCGGAAGAGTTTCTGAGGTATAACTATTCTTAGCTCTGAAATTATTGACATGCTACACACTAGAAGGCAGCCTACAAACTCATCGCAGAGTGGTTACTTTTGCAATACCTTCTCTGGTTGGTGGGACCATCTGCCTCTCTCTTTCCATGTTTACTCTTGCAATAGCTTCCCTCCCAGGGTTGGTGGGGCCATCTGCCTCTTTCTTTCCATGGTTACTCTTGCAATACCTTCTCTGGTTGGTGGGACCATCTGCCTCTCTCTTTCCGTTTTTACTCTTGCAATAGCTTCCCTCCCATGGTTGGTGGGGCCATCTGCCTCTTTCTTTCCATGGTTACTCTTGCAATACCTTCTCTGGTTGGTGGGACCATCTGCCTCTCTCTTTCCATGGTTACTCTTGCAATAGCTTCCCTCCCATGGTTGGTGGGGCCATCTGCCTCTTTCTTTCCATGGTTACTCTTGCAATACTTTCTCTGGTTGGTGGGACCATCTGCCTCTCTCTTTCCGTGGTTACTCTTGCAATAGCTTCCCTCCCATGGTTGGTGGGGCCATCTGCCTCTTTCTTTCCATGGTTACTCTTGCAATACCTTCTCTGGTTGGTGGGACCATCTGCCTCTTTCTTTCCGTGGTTACTCTTGCAATAGCTTCTCTCCTCTGGTTGATCGGGCCATCTGCCTCTTTCTTTCCGTGGTTACTCTTGAAATAGCTTCTCTCCTCTGGTTGGTCGGCCATCTACCTCTCTCTTTCCGTGGTTACTCTTGCAAAACCTTCTCTGGTTGGGGGGGCCATCTGCCTCTTTTTTTCCATGGTTACTCATGCAATACCTTCTCTGGTTGGTAGGGCCATCTGCCTCTTTCTTTCCGTGGTTACTCTTGCAATACCTTCTCTGGTTGGTGGGGCCATCTACCTCAATCTTACCGTGGTTACTCTTGCAATACCTTCTCTGGTTGGTGGGGCCATCTACCTAAATCTTACCGTGGGTACTCTTGCAATACCTTCTCTGGTTGGTGGGGCCATCTGCCTCTTTCTTTCCGTGGTTACTCTTGCAATACCTTCTCTGGTTGGTGGGGCCATCTACCTCAATCTTACCGTGGTTACTCTTGCAATACCTTCTCTGATTGGTGGGGCCATCTACCTAAATCTTACCGTGGGTACTCTTGCAATACCTTCTCTGGTTGGTGGGGCCATCTGCCTCTTTCTTTCCGTGGTTACTCTTGCAATACCTTCTCTGGTTGGTGGGGCCATCTGCCTCTTTCTTTCCGTGGTTACTCTTGCAATAGCTTCCCTTCTCTGGTTGGTGGGGCCATCTGCCTCTTTCTTTCCATGGTTACTCTTGCAATACTTTCTCTGGTTGGTGGGACCATCTGCCTCTCTCTTTCCGTGGTTACTCTTGCAATAGCTTCCCTCCCATGGTTGGTGGGGCCATCTGCCTCTTTCTTTCCATGGTTACTCTTGCAATACCTTCTCTGGTTGGTGGGACCATCTGCCTCTTTCTTTCCGTGGTTACTCTTGCAATAGCTTCTCTCCTCTGGTTGATCGGGCCATCTGCCTCTTTCTTTCCGTGGTTACTCTTGAAATAGCTTCTCTCCTCTGGTTGGTCGGCCATCTACCTCTCTCTTTCCGTGGTTACTCTTGCAAAACCTTCTCTGGTTGGGGGGGCCATCTGCCTCTTTTTTTCCATGGTTACTCATGCAATACCTTCTCTGGTTGGTAGGGCCATCTGCCTCTTTCTTTCCGTGGTTACTCTTGCAATACCTTCTCTGGTTGGTGGGGCCATCTACCTCAATCTTACCGTGGTTACTCTTGCAATACCTTCTCTGGTTGGTGGGGCCATCTACCTAAATCTTACCGTGGGTACTCTTGCAATACCTTCTCTGGTTGGTGGGGCCATCTGCCTCTTTCTTTCCGTGGTTACTCTTGCAATACCTTCTCTGGTTGGTGGGGCCATCTACCTCAATCTTACCGTGGTTACTCTTGCAATACCTTCTCTGATTGGTGGGGCCATCTACCTAAATCTTACCGTGGGTACTCTTGCAATACCTTCTCTGGTTGGTGGGGCCATCTGCCTCTTTCTTTCCGTGGTTACTCTTGCAATACCTTCTCTGGTTGGTGGGGCCATCTGCCTCTTTCTTTCCGTGGTTACTCTTGCAATAGCTTCCCTTCCATGGGTGGTGGGGCCATCTGTCTCTTTCTTTCCATGGTTACTCTTGCAATACCTTCTCTGGTTGGTGGGGCCATCTGCCTCCCTCTTTCCGTGGTTACTCTTGCAATAGCTTCCCTTCCATGGGTGGGGGGGCCATCTGTCTCTTTCTTTCCATGGTTACTCTTGCAATACCTTCTCTGGTTGGTGGGGCCATCTACCTCAATCTTACTGTGGTTACTCTTGCAATACCTTCTCTGGTTGGTGGGACCATCTGCCTCTTTCTTTCCATGGTTACTCTTGCAATACCTTCTCTGGTTGGTGGGGCCATCTGCCTCTTTCTTTCCGTGGTTACTCTTGCAAAAGCTTCCCTCCCATGGTAGGGGGGGCCATCTGCCTCTTTCTCTTTGTGGTTTCTCTTGGAATAGCTTCCCTCCCATGGTTGGTGGGGCCATCTACCTCTCTCTTTCAGTGGTTACTCTTGCAAAACCTTCTCTGGTAGGTGGGGCCATCTGCCTCTTTTTTTTCCATGGTTACTCTTGCAATACCTTCTCTGGTTGGTGGGGCCATCTGCCTCTTTCTTTCCGTGGTTACTCTTGCAATACCTTCTCTGGTAGGTGGCACCTTTAGCCTCTGTCGCTACTCCATCCTGCCTGTAAACATATTGACAAGGAGCCCCATATAAGCTCCGGTTGTGTCCAAACATCAGTTTTTCTTTCTTTTCTTTTCTTTTTTTAACATCCAAAGACACAGATCTTGAGCTTAGCTCCCACCTATTTTTTTTTTTTGTCCCTAAAAAGGCAAAGCTATCCACACAATTCAACTCCACACATTTCCAAAGCCACACCACATAATTCGACTCAACATGATTATCGAACACACCAAATACATCCAATCCACACCACAGAATTCCACATTATGCCACAAAATTCAACAACACACCACATAATTAACCTCCACTACATACCACTCCACAACACAAAATACCATTTCACATAATTCCACTCCATAGCACACAATCCCACTCCACATAATTTCAGTGCACTCAATACCACTCAATTACTATTCACATATTTCCTCTTCACACTGTGCCACATAATTCCACTACATAAATCCACACTACAACACGCAATTCCAGAACTAGCAATTACAATACAACCCACATAATTTACACCCCACATCCATACACTGCATAAAACATGGGTAAAAAACATTGTCAATAAACAGTTCAGCTCTAACTCAAGCTAATGCGAGACCTAGTGCATTTCCAATGCCTATTGATGTTTTGAGACCAATTCACAAGGGCATCTAGGACTACTACATACAACAGTGCTACAGGAGTACTATTTTTACCATTCCAAAATACCTTATAAATAGGCCTCGAAGTTTTTAATCTGTGACGTCATGATAATTTTTAACATCTTTTGTTACTTAACCTGACAAATAATAAAATTTCATTTTTAGCCAAAAGCCTATGTTTTGCCCTAAGAATGACGATGCTTTAAGAATGGCCGGCCCTTTGAAATTAAGACGGCAACAAGAAAGTATGGGATGCTCAACCTCAAGTTCACAGCTTTAGGTATTCGCACACAAGTTTGCTGAAGTCCGAATCTTGTAAGTGCATGGACTGCCTTACCCGGGCACGTTTTGTAAGTTCATTTTTTTTAAACTCTGCACTTAGGGTGTTCTTTTCTAAGGGTTAAGTGGGCTTGCCTTTCACATGACACAGTGCAACTTTGCACTGCACTAGTAGGCTTTTATAATCATGGTAAGTAAATTGACGCCGTGCTTTGTGTTGCTGTTCCCCACTTTTGACCGATTATGCAAACCCTTTGTAAAATACATAAAGAATCGACGTGGGAGTTGGAAAAAAACCCAAAAAAACACTAAACTGGCTATACTCTCAAGCACTGCTCTCAACTGGTTATTTTACTTGTTGGGCCACAACATTTTTCTGAATATAATCGCGAAATACAATGCCAGTATTCTTTGTTAGACCTTACACCAGGCCCGGCTCCAGGAATTTTTAATTGGGTGGGCCAAGGATGCATTTGGGTGGGCCACTACGGGCTCGATTTGTCGCATATATGTCTAGGCAGGCCTGCTTCAGGGCCCTCCTTTACCTCTTCTTAGTCTTACAAGGCCCAGTAAAACTCACTCTTTTCCAAATCTCTTTTTAATGTTATCACTCACAAAAAGTGTTTTTTCTATGTAATGTTCCTTTGATGGGAAGAGGAGGTTTCTGAGGTGGGAGGATCAGGCAAGTGACACTTCTCTGGCTCCCTCTGTGTGAGCCTTCAGAGAGAATCCCTCTTCATTACTACCTCCACCTGACCACGGACTCTTCAACGCACTCCCTTACAAGCTTGATTAGCCACTATTCCTCTCCAGTGCACCTTATCTCAAAGATGACCTTGGGCCCCGCCCCATGTCAGGCACCATCTCCTGGTAAAAACATTAGTAAAATCACCTTCATACTTAAAACATTGAATAGAGCAATAAATATAATTAGCACGCACTTTAAAGTATGTTCCACAGTGGCCCTTATGGCCCGACTGCTAATTAAATAAACAAAATCAGAAAGGCCATGACAGGGCCGGCTTCAGCGCTGATGCAAAAGTCTTTTTTGGCGCTGCACCAAAAACCTCTTTCTCCATAAATACCTTTACTACCACCTTCCAACAGTGTACCTCATCCGTCCATGCCCCCCTATTGACCTCTTCCTCGGATTCCCTCACTGCCACACGCCACAAGTGCCCCTCATCTCCCCATAGCCCCTCCCCTTTATGACCTCCTCCTCGGATTCCCTCACTGCCATCCTCCCCCAGTGCCCCTCGTCTCTCTGTAGCCCCTCCCCCTCATGACCTCCTCATCAGACTCCCTCAATACCACCATCCACCCGTGCCCCTCATCTCTCCCTAGCTCCCCCTCCACCCCATGACCTCCTCTTCGGATTCCCTCACTGCCACCCTCCACCAGCGCCCCTCATCTCTCTGTAACCCATCCCCCTCATGACCTCCTCCTTAGACTCCCTCACTACCACCCTCTACCAGTGCCCCTCATCTCTCCCTAGCTTCCCCCTCCACCACATGACCTCTTCCTCGGATTCCCTCACTGTCATCCTCCAACAGTGCCCCTCATCGCTCCATAGCCCCTCCCACTACCTCCTCCTCGGATTCCCTCACTGGCACCCTCCACCAGCGCCCCTCATGTTTACGTATCCCCTCTCTCATATGCATTGAATTTGTTGTATAACGCTGCTCATATCAATGTGGTGTGTCAGTACTTTACACCACGCACACACTTACAGAGACAATGAATCATGCAAGTATGTAAATCAGTCTACAGGAAATGTCACATAAGCCAATGAGGATTACAAGGTGTAGGAATCATAGGTCATCCATTCTGGTGTAGTATATTTTAAGAGGGTTTGGTCTGGGGAAACACAACCTTAGGATTTAAAGAGTATTCCATGGGGGTCAGCTTTACTGATAAAAATGTATATCTGCCCAAACACTCATTTTAGCAACATTAGAATAATGAAAAGACTAGGGAAGTTCTAACTATATCACAAAACAAAAAAAGCAAAGTTCTAATTATACCATTCATGTTTGTTTGCAGCTCTTTGGTGGCAGTTCATTGTTCACTGCCTTTTGTTAGGATTGTAACTTCTGAAGTAACACAAGGATCTCTGTGACAAAGGCAGTAACCCACTGAGCTATCCACATAAAATACAGTGCGTCTGCATTTAAAAAATACTAACAGACAAACGATTGCTCTAAAGCAGGATCATTAATCACCATCTTTATCTGGACATTGCCATTTTGTATTGTTTTATTGTTGACCAGCATTGGCTATGATGAAATGATAAAAACTGTTTAAATGAAGCACATACGAAGTATGTGTCCTCCTGGGCCTGTGCAGATTTTAAAAATATTTTTTTCTGTAACACATTCTCTTACCTACTCCATTAGTCATATTTTGTGTCACAGCCTTATGTGATAAGTAGCTGCAGGGGTCAGGGGGTGACTAGGACTAAACAGACCGTTTTTCCGCTGCGCTGCATAGAAAAAGAAATATCAACGCAGCAGGACAGTAGGCAAAGGTTACCAAAGGTTACCGTTGTCAAAGAAAGCATTTGTCCCCTTTCACCATGCAGAGATGAAGGGGTGAAAAAAGTAAACAAAGCCTAATTAACATGTTAATGGTCTTTTAAAGACCTGTTAAGTACTTTGGTGCGGCTGCGATAATCTTAAACTGTCTGTGTGTGTGCGCCCGGGAAGCTGTCTCCCCGGGCTGACACACACGACCTGCGCGTTGCGCCTGTCTTCAAGCCCTCACTGCGAGGGCCAAGGCTCCTGTTTGGGTGGGCCAGGCTCATCTTTGGGTGGGCCGGGCCCACCCGGCCCACCCGCTAGAACCGGGCCTGCCTTACACTACTCTCACATTCGTAAAACTCTCTGGTGAACACCTGCTAAACCGGTGTATGTCAGTGTTTTCTCATGTTTACATTTGCATTGGTCAGAACTCAACTCAAACGTGCTTGCCTTCCAGGGAGTTGGTGGCCGGAAGTCACGCCGACTGGATTGCATCAGAACTCGTTCAGTGTTTCACACTTTCATTCCTACCTACGAACTCTCCTGTGGACACTGGGGTTCAAATCCCGCTTCCAGTGTCCTTAGAGTGGGGCCATCTTCTCGCGCCATCTTGTGGTTGTAAAGTCCACCTCATCCTCAGAACGACATTGGAGGAACGGGGCGGGATCAAACCTGAATCTTGCTTGCGGCCTCGCTCACGTATGTGTGAGATAGGTACCGAAAGGTTTTTGAAGTAAATCCACAGTGGGAATCGCAGCTATATAGGCTCTTTAGGAGAACTGGATTCCAGCTCATTCTAGTCTGCAGCTGCTCAACCTTCTCTCTGACTCACTGTCTCTCCTCCAGACTGTCAAAAGATTGTGGTAATGATGTTGTTAGATGCTACTTCTTTTTTTTTAAACTTATTTTTATTATAGTACTGCGTTATTTGACATAACAATTTGCACATTATACAGTTTACAATTCTCAGTGTCCGCCCATTGGGCTTTTACCAGGGTTACATTTCGACATGCGTGACGTATCTGGGTTTACTCACACATGTCATATTTGTATGCTGTATCCTTCCTTGGTATCAGAGTATGGCTATTGCAGAAAGAAGAACTACAACAATAAAGAAAATTTCTCAACAATAATTTGCAGCAGTGACAAGTGACGGTATTATCTACAAAGTATGTTTACCATGTCTTTAGTGCATTTTTGGGAGCCGGAGTTTTACAACCATTGTATATCCAATGGTCATGGGGGGGGGGGCGGGGGGCTGTCCATCCTATGTACGCTGGGCCTAACTGCACTCAGTTTCCGTGTGTGGTTGGGAAATATTGGGTTGCGTCATCTGTGTCAGACTCGGGGGGGTGGGGGTGGGGGGGGGGTGTTAGGTCTTGTAGTTTCTCTAGCATGTAACCCCAGTCTTCAATGTCCCGTTCTGGTTGAAATCAGTGCGCCCTGCTTTTAGACGGCTTTCTTCCTCCACACCCCACTCATGAGGAATGTATGATAATACAACGCTTACCTGTACCACGCATGGCTTTACCACGCGTATTTTACTACGCATGTGTCTTTACCACGCAGCATTTGAGCACGCAAGACTGTACTCCGCCATATTTACGTTACGATAACCAGCGTCAAAACACGTCTTTCAAAATAGAGATAGGACTTCTATTTTGACGTACACGCCACGTCGTTGTTGAGGCTCTTTCCTTTCTCTCAATTTGCACTGAATAGCGTTTTTTTTCTAAAGTTTTCTTTTTTTTTTTTATTCCGCTTTTTTTTAGGGGGGAGACCCCCCAACCCCCCCTTTTTATTGTCCCTTTCTCCTAATGATATACACGCAGGACGAAGCGAAGGAACGAAGACTGGAAGCAATGAAGCTTGCGTTGTAAAAACGTTCGTGGAATGCACCCGCGGTGAAAAGACGTTTGCGTGGTAAGTGACCCGTTGTAAACGTAACGCGTGGTAATGTGTTCGTGGTAAATGATGTTTCCCACTCATGAGATGCTATTCTTATCGTAATGCAGTTGTGCACGTATATTTCTCCAGTTATGTGGCTTTCACGTTCTTCCTCCACCTCACAGGTGTATTCCTCTGTCCGGGTGTGCCCTATAAAGCCCTGTTAGATCCTGCTGTCCACTGTCCTGATAGTGTTCTAGAGTCTGTGTTCAGCTAAGCTTCGGTCTGGGATGCTCCAATAGCGCCTCGCTGTCTGGTGACCGCTCCTCATCATCACAGCTTTGCTTACGTCTTCCTCGGTGAGTGTCTGCTGTCTTCACAGATGGTCAGTCTGCAGCAACCTCAACATTCCGTGTTCTCTTTGCTGCCATTGCAGCTCTGGAGGGCTCTAGAATGTTCTTTCTGAACACTTACCCACAGCATGCACACCACCGAGCCAGCTGGAAAAAATGTGCACCCCTGCCCATGAGAAGCAGCGGATGTATGACATTACAACGCATGCTTTTACATCGCATGCTTTTACAACGCGGTTTTTACAACGCATACCATTACAACGCATAATGCTTTTAGGCGCTGGATAGTGAATTGTTTAATTTACTATTCCAACTCCAGTCCCCGTGGATAGTAGGGAAGGTGTTGGATAGTACATTAAACACATTCCCTATCCTAGAGCGCCCCCCAGCGCAATGCGCTGTAATGGTTTGCGTTGTAAAAGTTGCATCGTAAAGGCACTGCGTGGTAAAAGTTGCGTTGTAAAGGATGTTTCCCGAAGCAGCAATATGCATTGAAAACATACTTTGATTAAAAGAAAACCATGATCCTACTGACTCATGTGAGTGACATTTACTCCTGCCAGGGAGTTCCCGGTCACAAACTCCTTGACCCTACACCCATACAGTGAGAAAGATAACTGTTTAACAGGTAATGCAGGCACGTACGTACTTTAATCATAATAATCCATACAAGAAAGGTCATGCACCTATTAGTGCACTCAAATATCCAGCTGCTTCTTTTCTCCTTAATGGCTTCCAAGTAGTTACACTCACAAACTCTTTGCACTCTCTAACATCTTTCAGAGTTCACGTTGCCAAGAAACCCGAAAGAGGGAAACCGCAGAAAGCTGCCTCCGATTGTCTACACTGAGAATGAAAAATTTCCTAGCTTTCGTAATGGAAAGTTTTAATTCTATTAAGGGCTCGGAGGCGAGGATTATGCATTCTCTCTTTGCTTTATTTTAACAGCAGCCATCTTAAGAAACATCTCAGAACTACTATCTTCATGAACCTTAGGGGATAGGAAAATAAAATCACAACAGTGTGACCCATTGAACAAGCAGTTCCATGACATAGCCAATCAGGAGTCCGCACGCTGTCACATATCTCCTCAGCCAAATCCCATGGTCCTCTTTCGTCGTGTGAGCCAAGCCGAACCTCCGGAATCAAGTCTCCTGTCTGTAGGAATTTGCTCCTAAGAAAATAATGGAGTAGTTAACCATAGGTCATCAACCGAGGGAATGGTTCACAATGCTCAACAGCCATTATAACAAAGAGAACAAGAAATATAAATATAAAATCACAGCATCAGTGAGCAATTACATACAATCACAGTATCCGTGCACAATTACTTTTTTTTTTAAATGTAAAAATTATTTTTAGAAACGTGGCTACTTACTAGTCACAGGCAGAATCTTTTTCAAGTGGATTGATAGCCATTCAGGTTCAGAAAAATGTATCACAATTTCTTATGTTTTAGCCACTCGAGTTCAAGGAATTGTATCACACTCTTTTTTCAATGGAAGTGCCCTAAAGACTGCTAACATGTGCAGACATCTCCCCATAGGAAATATAGGAGAGGGAGGGGGTACAAATTCTCACCCATAGGTGTGTTAATAGCATTTTGTAGTAAGTAGCACTACAGTAGTATTATATTACGTACAAACAAAAATGCAGTTTGTAAATCAGGCCCTTCATATCCTTGTATACTGGTGATGGACTGGAGACACAAAAAAGGTTGACTAATTCTATTTAACCACATCGATGCTATGCATTTTCCCGCTGTGTGCTGGAATCAACAAAAACACATGTTACATGACGAGCTGGGCTCGTCATGAGCGTAGCAGGAGGCTACCTCATGACGAGCCCAGCTCGTCATGAGTGTGGAAGGGGTTAAAGCATGATTTCTGAAGCAAGAACAGAATAGATGAAGTTAAGCACAGAGATTACTCCTTCAATTATGCTCCATGGAAACATGTTTAAAAATCCCATGGTTTGTCTATGTGCCCAGATGTCCATCAGAAACAACGTAGCTCTTTGTGGGTGGACGGTGCTCTATGTGGTGGAGTCATGTTTGTATTCCACCGGTGGAGAAAGCATTCCTAGTTTCCTCAAAATAGACGTGTTGGGAATGTGTAGGTCTCCGTTTCCTCAGTTGACAGAAAGGGTATTGGGAGAGAGGAGTAAATCTTCTTTCATTTCGACAGACACGCTTTGAATGGTTGACTGCCTTCTGGTGAAATTTTATGTGAGGACCGGAGGCTAGAATTATGCATTCTCTCTTTGCTTGATTTCAACAGCAGCCATCTTAAGAAACATCTCAGAACTGCTATTCCCATTAACCTTAGGTAATAGGAAAAGAAAATCACAACAGTGTGACCCAATGAACAAGCAGCTCCATGACATAGCCAATCAGGAGTCTGCATGCTGTCACAGCTCCTCAGCCAAATGCCATAGTCCTCTTTTGTAGCATGAGCCAAGCAGACCCACCGGAATCAAGTCTCCTGTTTGGTAGAATCTACTCCTGATAAAAGAACGGAGTAGTTAACCACAGGTCAGCTACCGAGGGAACGGTTTTCAATGCTCCTCAGCCATTATGACAAAGAGAACTGGCAATAACTATATAAAATCACAGCACCAGTGAGCAATTAAATACAATCACAGTATCTGTGCACAATTACTTTCTTTTTTTTAGAAACGTAGGTTGGTACTTACTGGTCATGGGGAGGGAATCGAAATTGACAAAACCCCCAGAGTGGGATAATCCTCAACTCCAAGTCCTTAATGGAATTGAAACATTCCGTTACAAAATCTAGGAAATTGTTCATTCTATGTCAGAATCAGAGGCGAGGACTATGCATGTTCAAAGCTTATCCACAGCCAGTTGCGCCATGTCAAGCAGAGGATTGAAATAAAACCTTTTGAAGGTGGAATCTGACAACCAGTCGGCCTCATTCATAATATCTTCTAACCATGCGCCCAGACTGAAGGCTTTAGAGGCCACTGCTCCAAGGGCCGAATGAGCCCCAATGCCTGCCTCTTACATGACCCTCGTTATTCAACTGGCTATGGTAGGAGAGGATACCGCTCTGTGGGGCTTGCGGAGTGCTATCAGAAGCTCACTCTCTTCCTGAGGATGGAATTCTTCCATCATTTCCTCATAGGCCTTGAGGCATCGCACCACACATAACTTGGGCACCTCTGGAAAGGCCGGGTAAGAGATCACTCTGGTGTGGCATTTAGTGTGCCTACTAACGATAATGGAAACTCCCAAAGGGGCAAGACAAAAGGTGCTGAGCTGTTCCTCAGGAGGAGAAATGTAGTCACACTAGGGTTGTGGTGCCACTGGTCACAGTGAGGTCACAGTTGGGCATCCATTTTGTTGGATGTAATGCCCTCACACACCTTTGCAGGTGTCATGCTTCATCATCTGGGCTGCTCCTCGTTGGGTCGGCGCTGCAATACCCAACGGGCTCACCTCTAGGAGGGGCACTTTATCGGAGATCTTTTATCCAACAGCCGTTTTGTGAAGTGCGGGTGTGGAGCCAGGGTTGTGTAGACAAGAAAGTGAGTTTAAAATAAGGCTGGGAGTACCTATGGAAAACTTTTATTCTAGGGGTCTCCTGTCTTAGTTGAAAAGTGTAATGACAAGCACTGGATGGAGTGCAATGTTCCTATTTCAGTGCCGGTCAGTGTGTGTTTGTTCTGGTCAACATTTTTCTCGCGTTAATGTTATTTAACTAGCGATTCTTCAGGACCTTAAGTAATAATGTGTCTACACTAAAGGACCTAGTCAGTATCCAATAGGCTAGTCTGAGTATCACAAGAAGGAGGTACTTCTTGTGTCCATGAATCTGTGAAGCTCTGGATCTACCTATTTTGTAAAGAACCCAGGCATTATCAGTACCCGGCTGCCTGCACAATGGTTAAAAAGACTTCCATGCAGTTATGGAGTTTGCTGCCTTGTGTGATGCCGGAAGGACCTACCCACGCCACCAACTTGCTTTGCATTGGCTGCGTTGTAATGCCTGCGTTGTAATGGATGTTGCCCGAAACAGAGGGAGTCGGATTGGAAAATCCCAAGAAAGTTCCAGTAGAACCGTGAACCATACTTGAGACCTCTATGTTGGGGTGATCATGACTACCTCCGCTTCCTGCTGCCTGATCTGAGCTGCCGCCTGGATTATCATGGCAAAGGGGGGAAATGCATAGCCCTTTTCCAGACTCCAGTCCAGCAGAAATGCATTTGTGGCTACAGCCATTGGATACAGTGTCCAGCTTAAAAACCAAGGGAACTGATAATTCAGCTGAGAGGCAAGTGGATCAATTGAGAACGGACCCCAGGCCCATTGAAGCAGCACAAATACATCCGGGTGCCGCCTCGAAAGACTGGAGTCCCGACGGTTGCGCAAATGCAAACCTTCTACCTGATTCTCTTGTCCCGAAAGGTATCCGTCCGTCATTGTAATTTGATGCTGCAGGCAATATTGCCAAAAACTGGTCGACAGGACCTTGGAGCATGTATCAAGTGGTTGATGTACCACACTCGGATATATTGTCCATCTTGAGGAGAACACAAGACTAAATCCTGCCCTTGGTCTAGCAACGGACAGCAAATGAACTGGCAAGGAGTTCCAGGCAATTGATATGCACCTCTTGCTCTTGGAGGGACCACCCTCCCCCATGGAGAGGTCTCCACACCTGGTGCCCCATCCAGATTTGCTGACTTCGGATTCCATCACCAGATCCGGGGGAGCACCAAATTGTGCCCTCCCATTCCAGGCCTCCATGTGGGAGAGCCACCATTGTATTTCATCCTGAGCCTCCCGAGTAAGGGTAACGCACTGAGAGTATGTGAAGCCCATCCGCAAGTGAGGTGCCTTTAGGGGTTGATAATGAGGAGAGCCTGGGAAAATCACCTGCATAGAAGAGGCAAGAAGACACACTAAATGGGCAAGCTGTCTGAGGGAAACCCAAGACTTTGCCAAGGTCTTGCACAACTTGTGTCGTATTTTGGAGACCATACAAAGGGGAAGACTCATGGTGGCCCTGGTTGAATCTATCACAAAACCCAGAAACCTGATAGATTGAGAAGGAACCAACAGCGACTTCTTGTCGTTGATGACAAAACCCAAACCTTGTAACAGGTTGACAGTCATCTGCAACTGGAGGGACAGCTGCCAAGGACACTGAGCTAGGAGAAGCATATCGTCCAAATAGATAATAAGTGAAACTCCTTGGGCCCAAAGGAATTCCACAGCCGGTTTGAGAACCTCCGTGAAACTCCATGGGGCCGAAGACAGTCTAAAAGGCAGAATAGAGAATTTGTATGTCTGGTTGCACCAGATGAATGGCAGAAACCTGTGAGGGGGAAAAATTGGAATGGATAGGTAGGCATCTTTAAATCTAGCCGAACCATCCAATTTGACCGGTGCTTAAGGTCCGAAGAAGATGGATGCCCTCCATCTTGAAATGGCAATATATTATCCACTCGTTGAAACCATGCAAGTTTATAACAGGCTGCTGACCTCTGTCTGAATTGTCCACCCAAAAAATATTGCTGATGAAACCTCAAGGGTGGGGAACGAAGAGACAAATTGTGCCCTTTTGTAGAAGGGAAGAAATCTCCATGTCTATCAACGTTGCCTTGTGCTCAGAAAACTGGATGGGCCTAGGAAACACAAGCTGAGAGGGGGAGCCTTAAAACTCTATCGAAAAACCCCTGGATTGTCTGGAGGACCCAAGCATCGGAGGTAATAGAGCGCCAAGCAGGCACGAAACTCACCATTCAGCCTCCCACCTTTAGAGATGGAGAAGGCATGACACTCACCAGAACTGGGTGTGGCGCCAGATCCTCTGCCTATGCCTCAGAAACGCTGGCCTCTGGTGGATAGAAGGTGGCATAATGGACGGTGTCTTGGTAGCCATATCTGGAGCCTTGCCCTTGTTCATATTGTTAAGTGCCATGGCCAGACGAGCGGTCTCTACCTCGCCTGGCCCCCTAGAAAACCCTGGGATGGAAAACCCTCCTAATGGAAGACTGGGTCCTGTCTAGGGAAGTGAAAGTTTTGACGAACATTCCCAGCTCCTTTATGAAGGGGTCTCCAAAGAGGCTCCCTCGAGCCACTGCAAAGAGCGGTTGAGTAGCACACTCAGCTTAAAACATAAACACATTGACTTGCATTTACCATTAAGATTCTAGAAGTCACTTTTGCAATTTTATGCAGTTTATTCTCATTAGATTAGATTTATCAGTAGTGGCAATGCAGTTGCTCCCTCACATACATACATCAGTTATATCGTAATAGTACTGGTCCGGCCTTTGTACAAGGTCAATTGTTCCTATGGTAACACATAGCAGTCAATGGACACTATCACATTCGTTTAGTGTTGTCCTGGCTTGTGGGTTGGTTGAAAGTCAACGTTTTGACCCCTATTGGGTACACTAAGTGAGTCCAACCTTAGGGTGGGGTCTTCCTCAGGACTAGCAATGTGAAGAGCACCAGAATATGAGTCATCCAGCATGTTTCCTACGAACACTGATGCCACAATGACTGAGCCGGGCGGATGCGATTAGATTCATCTGGAATTTGACAGGGAATTATTTACCTGCATTGACATTACGCCTGCACGTGCACAGATGGCCTTACGTCTACCCTTTCATTGAGAGCTTGGCTGAGCCCCATCGCGACAAAAATTCCCAGTTCGTAGGAAACACCCTGGATGACTCACCTAGTGTACCTAATAGGGGTTGAAACGTTGACTTTCAACCAACTCACAAGCCAGGACAACTCTAAACGAATGTGATAGTGTCCATTAACTGCTATGTGTTACCTTAGGAACAATTGACTTTGTACCAAGGCCGGACCAGTACGATTATGATATAATTGATGTATATATGTCACACTACTCTGTCCTTGTCCACTACCCCCACTCCTGAATCACTACCAGTATCCCACCCTTCATCCTTTCATCCTGATCACCGCTCTTTTTTGAAAATGTTTCTAATATATTCAAAGTGAGGGAGCAACTACATTGCCACTACCGATAAATCTAATCTAAAGAGAATAAACTGCATAAAATTGCAACAGTGACTTCTAGAATCTTAATGATGAATGCAAGTCAATGTGTTTATGTTTTAAGCTGAGTGTGCTACTCGACCGCTCTTTGTATTGTACCGCATATATATCCAGGTCTTGTAGCTGATAGGGTATCCCCATTGATATATAATACCCTTGAGCCACTGCGCCAGCCTCAGAGACCGCCAGATCACCCAACTAGGGATCGACCTTGATAATGAAAGAACATCGGCATTCTGCGACAAAGCGTAGTTCGTGTTCCAGAGAAAAACTATATCTCCCTACGCCCCTCCTGAGAGATCCTCGGGGGAGATGATAGTACCTGAAGACCTGGCGTCCTCGGCCATGTCAAAGATCTTAGTCAGGGGCCAAAGGGTATCCAAGCATTTGTGCTGGCAAGACCGCCAGGATCTATTGATCCCTTTCTTAGAATCTTTGATTAACTTGGCCAGGAAGGTGGCCATGGTGAGGTTGAGCTCTGGGGTTACAAAAATATTTCCTTTAAGAGATGGGCGGGGACACTCCGCACACAGGTGGCTCCAGGCCTCCTTTCTCAGAGGATTTCAGATGAATGCCACCACATAGGAGGCAACTTTGTCGGAAGGGGACCACTCAGCTGACCTGGGATGGATGATGTCATCCGGGTCTAATAAATCCGACCCTGGGGCGGAGTTCAGGAGGTCTACAGGTGGTGGGAGGGAGGTCGGGAGCCAAGGCGGTGAAAGACCCTGGTCATCGTCAGTATCGCCCTGGTGGTCGTCTTGGTCTGGGGAATCGGGAGCAGAGGGAGCAGAGGTGGTCTGGGGGGACTCTCAGGAAGTGGATCGGGAGGGTCTTGATTAATGAAAGCATGTTTGAGATGCTCAGAGGCATCATGGTCTACCCCCTCCATTTTCTGGTGCTTGGCAGTAGCCTCCGCACCCTGGGGAGAAGCAACCCGGACTTGAGAGCCCACTGGGGTTGCAAGGCTTGCCAATCTGGCGCATTCTCATGCTAATTGCTGCAAAAGCCGCTGCACCATCGGGCCCATGGCCTTTGCTACTGCCCTGAAATTAGAGGTATCCACTGGCTCATAGAAATCATCATCAAAGGGCAGGTACTCAAAGGGACCCCCCTGTCTATCTTCATAGTCCTCCATAGCACTAGAGAAGGAAAACAAATGCCAATGGGGGCAAAATCATCAGGGAAAAAGGTTGGGAGACAACCAAACAGCTTTTCACAAGGCAGTGCCTTGATTTATATACAGGACAAGGGCCTGGGACACTCTCCTCTGGTGCTGTTTACTTAAATGGAGACTAAGCCAGGGAGATGTGTCCCTGAGCGCCAAGCACGCAGCAGTGAGTAATTGACCACAAGCCCTCACAGGCCGTTGGTGCTGCTAAGGACCGAGCAGGCCGAAAATGAAATAAGGGTAATTACTGTCCCCCCAAGGTGTAATGCGCGAGGTGCACTATGAATGTCGACCCTGCATATCGGGGAGTACACACCAATCACCAGAATCGGCCTGTTCACAGGCTACAGACTCAGAATTACTGGTTGTCACTCTCCAGGCACTTAAGGCTCCTGAACGTGGCACACGATCCCCACCCGAAGCGAGGAGTAGAGATTGTCCGTCGCAGTAGAGGAGACACCCGACCAGCACCACCTGGCGAATGGAGGGCCGCACCAGAAAGCAGCCACAAAGGGAGCGTAGAGCAGTCACGCGGCGCGTCACTGAATCGGAAAATAAATGTGGTGTAAACACTTCCAAAGAAGAACAAGCATTTGCAATGCAATAGGTCTCGCATTTACGCTAGTTTAAGCTATTGGCATTGTAAATGACAATGCCTATTATTTTTGTTTTGTTTTAAAAAAAAAATAAAAGGCATCGTCATTTACAATGCCAATAGCTTAAACTTGCGTAAATGCGAGACCTATTGCATTGCAGACGGTTGTTCAAGTTAAAACGGAGTGCGGCGCAGCTTCAAGTACACCACTCTCGATTTCTTTTTTTTTTTAACTTTAACATAGAGTGCGGTGTCCTTGAAGCAGGCACCAGGCTCAGTGTTAAAGTTTAAAAAAATAAACAAACAGAGCACGGTGTCCCTGAAGCGGGCACTGCGCTCACTATGAAAGTAAAATAAATATATAAATAAACAGAGCGCGGTGTCCCAGAAGTGGACACCGTGCTCAACATGAAAGTTAAATAAAATTAAAATCTTAAATGAATGCAGTGTCCCTAAAGCAGGTGCCACGCTCATTATGCACATACCCCCCAAAAACGCTCACCACCTAGATAAAGCAGGCCGTGTAACGAGCCAAGTAAAATGTCCAATCATTATGGGCAGCAACAAATGGAGACAAGACGGTACCAAAGGGTGACTAACAAGCCTATTTACGAATAGGAAGCCACCATTTAAGAAGGACAATGACACAAACCCAATGACAAATATGGGCGTAGAGTGGGCGGGGCTGCTAGTGCATACCCTAATACAGCATGCCTCGTAGAGCGAGCAGTGCATGCGCGCTGCCACTAGGCTTGACTTAAAAAGGCACAACAGATTATGAAAATATGCACAATGACAGTCACAGATCAGGAAATATGCTCCATAAGCACTAAAACAACAACCCAAACCAAGGGGTAAGGAGAAAGGCACTTAACTCACTTGCGAGCAGCGAAGAAAGAGGACTGTGGGATTTAGCTGAGGAGCTATGTGACAGCATGCGTACTGCTGATTGGCTGTCATGGAACTGCTTGTTCATTGGGTCACACTGTTTAGATTTTCTTTTCCTATTCACTAAGGTTCATGGGAATAGTAGCTCTGAGATGTTTCTTAAGATAGCTGCTACTAAAATAAAGCGAAGAGAGAATACATAATACTCGACTCTAGTCCTGACATAGAATTTCTCCAGAAGGTAGTCAACCATTCAAAGCGTGTCTGTCAAATGAAAGAAGATTTACTCCTCTCTCCCAATACCCCTTTTGGCAGCTGAGGAAGCGGAGACCTACACATTCCCAACACGTCTATTTTCTGGAAACAAGGAATTCTTTCTCCACCGGTGGCATACAAAAATGACTCTACCACATAGAGCACCCTCCACCCACAAAGAGCTACGTTGTTTCTGATGGACATCTGGGTACATAAACCAACCATGGGATTTCTAAACATGTTTCCATGGAGCATAATTGAAGGAGTAATCTCTATGCTTAACTTCATCTATTCCGTTCTTGCTTCAGAAGTCATGCTTTAAATAGAATGAATCAACCTGTGCTGTATATCCAGTCCATCAGCAGTATTCATGGATAAGAAGGGCCGTATTTACAAACTGCATTTTGTATTACGTAACATAATACTACAGTAGTTCTACTTACTACAAAATGAAATTCACAAACCTATGGGTGGGAATGTGCACCTCCTCCTCTCCTATATTTCCTATGGGGAGATCTCTGCACATGTTATTAGTATTTAGGTCACTTCAATTGAAAAAATAGTGTGAAACCATTCTCCAAACTTGATTGGCTAAAACATAAGAAACTGTGATACATGTTCCTGAACCTGAGTGGCTAGCAATCAGCTTAAAAAAGATTTTCACTAAATAATACAGTTGCAATGAGCCAAACAACGTATACTCCAGCCACTTTTGTAAGTCACACAATAATAGTGTAACACATGCAGCCGACATCCTCTTTCACATTTCCCAGAAGTCTTTTTCCACTCAGACCGTTTCAAATATTCACCACATCTACCCCTGCACATTTGTAAATATATACTTTGTCCGTGTTGTCAATTTTAGATTTGTCTGTGTTACATGATCTTGTTGCATCTGCATATCTGCTTTCCCAACTCCAACCCATGTATCATGCATTGTTGTGTGAGTGATCGTTTATTGGGCGGCTGCTATGTGTTTGAGGGTCTCAAAATCTCAGTTGCTGAAATTAAAAATGTCTTCTCCTCAGACTATGGGGTTGGATAAACCAGACAGGTCTCAGCAGTCATGTACTTTTGTTTTTTCTCTCTTCCTAATACTTCTTTCTGAACCTGGTCCTGCCCTGTTCCTCCCCACTAGATTCAAGAGAGATGGCTCAGAAGAGAGAAAGTGTGGGCTCCTCTTTGCCTCCCCTGGTAGACCCGGCTTCAAGTGCCATCTGCCCAAAGTGTTCAGAGAAACCTGCGTGCCCAGCAAGCACTGTTGAAAGCTACTAGCTTGTGCTCTTGTACCTACATGTACTTTGTCTGATTTATTTCAAGCTTCCTTTCTCTGCCTTCCTCGTGGAACCAATCTTCAATGCTGCACTTAACCTCTTACCTAGGGTGGCCATCTCAGAAGTTCAGGTATATGGTAGTGACATCTTCTGGTGATATCTTCCCTGTTCAGCCCTGTTAATGTCTAAGGTACCAAAGGGCCAGAACCTATCCTGACCATCTCTGGCCAATGCTCCCTGTGACTCTTCCAGCCTCTAATTTGCTTCCCAAACCGTAATCTAATCTCATTCACCCCTCTGACCCTCACAAGGGATAGACAGAATGACTTTGTTATGCTCCTGTATATCTCCCGGGTAGTAGCAACATCACACACATTGCTTACCTGACTTTATCTTGGAATTAACACTGCTCTTAGTGTACAGAGCCTAAGGACCGTTTTGCAATCTGTGTTCTTTGGCTTTGTCCCTAGGCCTCATGAGCCCCTAGGGTATATAATCTCAGCCCCTGTATGAACCTCATAGATCCATGCTTGATTAGTGTCTATAGGCTTTCCTCAGTAATAACATTTATGCTCTTGGGTAGACCCCATAAGCCCTTGGGTGAGTAGTGTTTTTTTTTCCTGGGTCAAAGCATCTCTGCTCCTGGGTGAACCTCTTAGATTTATGTTTGATTTGTGTCTATTTGCCTTTATGAGCAATTACATCTCTGCTTCTGGGCAACCGCCATGGACCCAATTAGGGGTTAGTTCCTGCAGAAAGGTGGCCCCCGTTGCACCTTGCGGGCCTCCTGAGGTTGAGTAGAAGTGGCGGTGATCACTATAGGCATATTTAAATCTCTTCCTTTAAGACTGTTATAAGGTAGTATAGGAGCTGCGTATAGCTAGGACACAAACCAGGACTATATGTTAAGAATTCAAGCACTCACTTGCCAGCGTGGAGTATAAGGAGGAGACCCCAAAATATCTGAGATTCACACTAGACCATGAGGTTAGGAGTTGCATCCTGATGCTAAGACTGAGGACATTACCACTAAAAGATTTAACAAAAGATTGGGGTGATATGTTTTTTTAATTTGTCCTCATTTGTGCGATCTTAATGGTTATAGCTAACAAGGTCAACTCATTTTTTGGGGTCCCTCGTGGGGAGGAGGTAGAAATCGTGTCATAGTAAACCAACACCATCTTTGAGTTTATGTGACATTATACCAGCACATAGGGACTCAAAAGTTCATTATTCGCATAGTTTAAATCGGTGCACAGACATAATATCGACTCCAAAATATCGTTTGGACAGAATATCGAGTTTGAAATATCGTTTGGACAAAATATCGACAGGACAGAATATAGACAGCCAAAATATCGTTTTTAAGGTAAGTGAAGTAATATCGACTGTAAATAATATAGAAAGTGAAAATATCCAAGTATATAATCTAGATAGTAAAAAATATCGTTTTTTAAATAATATTTAATTATTTATAGTGTTTTTTATGTTATAATATGTGTGAAAAGTGTCATTTTATGTTATAATTATTTTTAATTAATGATTTTTTTTAATTATTGTGTAATTTTATTCTGTAGCGGGTTGTGGGTTTATAGGGGAATAGGGTGGGAAGTAATTTAATTATAATTAATTAAATATGTAAATTTATTAATTGGTAGTAATAATTAATTAATTGGTAATTAAATAATATTTGTTAATTATTTAAAATTTAATTGGTAATTAATTTAATTTAATTGATTAATTGCTAATTATGTAAATTAAAATAATTTATTTCCTGTAGCGGGTTGTGGGTTTATAGGGGAATAGGGTGGGAAGTAATTTAATTATAATTAATTAAATATGTAAATGTATTAATTGGTAGTAATATTTAATTAATTGGTAATTAAATAATATTTGTTAATTATTTAAAATTTAATTGGTAATTAATTTAATTTAATTGATCAATTGCTAATTGTGTAAATTTAAATAATTTATTTCCTGTAGCGGGTTGTGGGTTTATAGGGGAATAGGGTGAGAAGTAATTTAATTATAATTAATTAAATATGTAAATTTAATAATTGGTAGTAATATTTAATTAATTGTTAATTAAAAATATTTGTTAATTAATTAAAATGTAATTGGTAATTAATTTAATTTAATTGATTAATTGCTAATTATGTTAAATTAAAGGGGTATTTTTAGGGTTCAGGGTCAGTTTTTGTTTTTTGGGTAAAGGGGTATTTTTAGGGTTCAGGGTCAGTTTTTAGTTTTTGGGTAAAGGGGTATTTTTAGTGTTCAGGGTCAGTTTTTAGTTATTGGGTAAAGGGGTATTTTTAGGGTTCAGGGTCAGTTTTTACTTTTTGGGTAAAGGGGTATTTTTAGGGTTCAGGGTCAGTTTTTAGTTTTTGGGTAAAGGGGTATTTTTAGGGTTCAGGGTCAGTTTTTAGTTTTTGGGTAAAGGGGTATTTTTAGGGTTCAGGGTCAGTTTTGGGGTAAAGGTTTTTGTTTAGGGTTCAGGGTCAGTTTTGGGTTTTTGGGGTACAGGGGTACAGTGTAAAAATAAAGTAAAATTAAATTTACATTAAATTAATTTAATGAAATGAAATTAAATTAAATTATATTAAATTAATTTTAAATAATTTAAATTAAAAAAAATATTATATACTTACCAATACTTACGTTGTAATGGTAGTGCGTTGTAAAAGTTGCGTTGTAACGTCATATATCCACTGTTGCACTCTTTGTAGTGGGAATAGTAATTTTAACCCCTACGCTATCCAACGCTTTCCCTACTGTTGCACCCACTGGAGTGGGAATAGTAATTTTTACTCTTTTGTATTTGTACGTTAATAATATTGGCTATTATTTAATTAAATGTTGTTACTATATATATATATGTTTTAAGAAATATGATTAAAAAAATATTATTTTTTTACTTTCATTAATTATTTAATTATTAAAAGTTATTTTAAGTATTGTTAAGTATATTTTAGTAATTAATTTTTCATATTAATGTAATTAAACATTGTTTTTATTAAAGTCGATATTTTTTACAACTATATTTTTGTAAACGATATTTTTAACTCGATATTTTTGTACTTACCTGTTTGTAGATAGAAACTCGATATTTTGTCTCTCGATATTTTGTCAATGATATTTTTGTTGGTCGATATTCTGTCCTTCGATATTATTTCAGTGATCCGTTTATATCAGTGGACGTCCCTTCCTACCCTACCTAATACCATTGTCCCAAAGTTTCCAGTGATTAGTACGCCTACTCTCGCCTCTGGACCTATCCAGATTCCTAAATGTATCTACTGCCCGAACCCAGTTCTCCACTGTTGGGGGAGATGGAAGGATCCAGTTTATACACACCTCACGTCTGGCAAGCAACATAAATGTGAACAAGAGATATCTCTGATTTTTAGTTAAAATAGTGTTAAGGTCATCACCAACCATAATACCAAAAATAATAACAAAAGCACTTACCTTGATGCTGACATTTAAAGTCTTGTCGATTATCTTACCAACATTATACCAAAATGCATCAAGTTATGGACAAGCATAAAACATGTGGATGTCGTTAGCCTTTTCCTCGCCACACTTAGTGCATTTTTTCACCTCCTGGTTACTCATTTTTGAGAGTTTTTCAGGTGTCCAATAAGATCTGTGTAAAGTAAACAAATGATTTTTCCTAAGGGGTGCAGAAATTATAATGTGCCATAAATAAGTGCAGGATACTTGCCAGAGATGCTTTAAATCTTGAGCCGGAAAAACCTTCCTCCATATGAGGTCTGGAGTGTCGAAATCTTCTTCACTCTTCTCGACAAGAGACCAGTACCACTACGATACTTCTTTACGCATTGACTCTTGGTGTATTTCTTGCTCTAAGTTCCCTATGTGGTCTAATGTTATTTCTTGTGATCTTGACCAGCTGACCAGCTGGTAATATTTGAACCTGGAGATTTCGTTGTTAGTTCTATTTGCTAAAACGACCCAAGCTATTAACTTCCCATTTTCCAGAAGATCTCCCCACTTGTCGATCCCTGCTTTTTTCAATGGAACTGCTAATAAGTCTTTCATACACTGGGGAGTTCCAGGAGAGTTCAAGATTGGTGCTTGGGGGCTATAATATGGAAAGTGCCGTATCTTCCTTATTTCTGACCATAGTTTAAATGCTGCTCTTGGTACCTTTAATTTTATTTTTTTTAAGTACTTTTGATGGGCAAATTTGTAGAGGCAGTGGTCGTAGTTAATATAATAGGTGTGGTCATTTTGATAAATCCGGCCAATGTGATCTGTGTAGCGGAGGCATCCAAGATTTGGTACATGTCCTATTTGTCTGCCAAATAGCTGCTTGGTTGATGCACGCTGCTGATTTTAAAACCCATTTGCACAAATATAATATATCAAAAACTATGGATTTGATCAAGCTAATAAGAGCCCGGCCTGATGAATTTGTATGTTATAAAGTTTTTTATTTTTTAAAGCGTTTTTTTCCGTTGTTTTAGAGATGTCTAAACTAGGAATAATAATCTCTTTTGTGGACATTGTATTTTTATGTTGTGGTAGTATGGAACTGAATAATTTGTACAGATTATTTTAACATATTGTGGATCTCTGAAGAGGTCTATATTAATAAAAAAATGTCATTACATTGTTAAGAAATTAAGCCTGTGAACCCTTGGGTCAGGGTCTGGAAATAGCAAAGACTTTCCAAACTATAAGTCTATATAAGTTACGACCCCAGCCCTTCGTGGAAAGTCAGCTTTTTTATTAAAGTACCTAATCATGAAGATGAAAAAACTGAGAAGCTGAAACATTGTTTTGAAACCCACCCACTCAGTAACTGGTCCCAAAAGCTCAAACCTGATCTGAAGAATCTCTAAACACATTGGTGCATTGATTGGTTTACCTCAAATTCCAAAAATTCTTCCCAAACATTGGAGAGGAAAACAAGCTTTATCTCTATTAGAGCCATCAGGCTACTGCAGCAACTCTCAGTTCCTAAGTAATGAACAGCCAGTATTGGCTGCTTGTGCTAATGCCTAATATCTGAACTTCAAACTTCTAACAGCTCTAAAGTGAAACACAACACAAACAAAATCCCACACCAAATTAGATAAACAGAGCAACATTTAATAAACGAATCAAGACCAAAATGATGAATATCCAAACAGTAGAACTGGAGATATGCAATTTTAAAGATTTAAGTGAAAATAGCGACAAAAAGCCCAAAGCTCCACTCGCGGCTATCTGGTTGTGCAAAACCGGGAAAAAGTCACAAGTTCATGCTGACCACATTAGAGCAAGTGCCGGATAAAGGAGTCAGTACAGATACTAAGATCTGATATTGTTTGAGAAATTTCGGGGAGAGATTAAAAGAATAGGAAAGTGATGTAAACAGAATAATTACATTTCTATGCAGAATCAATTGAGAAATTGTGAATATACCCTTATTTAACTAAGTCCGCCAAAGTAGCGGTTTACCATTTACAAGTAGCTTTATTGTACCAAATAGGACTTTGAAGCAATTGATTAGACAAACAGGGAAGAGCTACCAATTATGGCTTAAAAATAAAAGAACAGTGTGAAACAACTGTGGGTATCAATTCAATTCAAATTAGTCTTTATTTCGACTTTTGAGTCACAAAAGACACAAACATTTAAAAAATACATTTCATTACAATAATATTTACAGGGAAGTACATCTTTGGAGTCTACAGATTATAATTTCCACATACAGGGTAGTTCATCTTGACCAATAAAAACATAAATAATGTGTTTAGATTAAAAACATTAAAAATTGGTTAAAAAATATTCCACATTTTATACCATGATAGGTTTATAAGAGCTACAGTACTTTCAATTTGCTACTACGGATTGACCACATCCACTTTAGGAATTTTGCAAGCGCGATCACAAGAGCGTCAGAACAATGTGTCTGAAATATCCTCAATGCTGCTGTCCCAGTCTGAATCCCCTTTTGGATACAGATTGACCTAATCCATTTATGGCGAGGAGCTTTATACTCTGGGCATTCAAACAGGACATGAGCTATGCTTTCTGTATGTGATATACAGAAAGGGCACGAGTGATCATTTTTGCTTGTTGACCATTTGCAGGTGACTTGGTTGAGAGGGAGGGTCCCAACCCTGAATTGATGAAACAGTTTCCTGTCAAATGGCGATGTAATTAAATCCCAGTATCTCTCATACAAGGGAAAGTGTTTCAGCTCCAAAAAAGCCCTGGTGAGCGTGGGATCAGTGTGTGACTGAAATGCCTCTTGTGATACCATCGCCCAATACGCTTCTCTTAACTTGGTTTTTGAAGGGAATATACTCTCCTGGGGGTTATCCCATAGCTCACTCATACCTATGGCCTTGAGTAGAGATTTGACCTTCCTAAACCATAAGAGTTTACCTCCTGTGTCCATATTTCGCGTTTCCAGCAAAGCTAACGCATAGTGTGAAAGTTCAGGTGTCACCCACAATCTCCTCCAATATGCAAGTGGTCTGAACCTGCAAATGTCCTGTATGCTATTACTCCCCAAATCCAAACGTAATGGTACAAGGGGTGTAGAATGTGGGAGACCTGTTATACAGCGAAGAAATTTATTGTGTGACATTTGCAAGCTCGTGATGTCTGAGACCCCCCAGAGTTCTGCTCCATATAGCATGGATGATCTGACTTTTGTATCGTAAATTTTAAGTACTGGGGCCAGTGGTTTGGTGGCTGAGGACTTAAATTCTCTTGTTAGAACACCAGTCAACTGAGCATGCTTAGAGGTTAAATATGACATGTGTGGCTTCCACTGAAGCCTAGAACCTAGTATTATGCCCAGATAGCTGAAACTGTTCGTCTGTTCTAGTAGTTCCCCATTCATAAAAACTCTGCCCCTAATGTTCTTACTCTTATGCATGACCATGAATTTGGTCTTAGATACATTTACGGATAACCCATGGTCAGTACAGAATTTTTCGAAACAGCCGATAGATTTCTGAAGCCCTTCCTGGGTCTTGGATACTAAAAGAGTATCATCGGCAAACATTAATAAGGGAACCGTAATACCATTCTGTTTAGGAGCATCTGTATTGTATGGGAGTCCCTATAATATTCTATGACCCGGTTTATGTATAAAGTGAACAATGTGGGTGCCAAAACACATCCTTGTCGGACACCTCTTGCCGTTGGGAATCTGTCGGTCACCTGACTCTGGGTACCCCATCTCACCTGCGCATAATTATCATCGTGCAATTTGATCAAGACTGTGAGCAGTTCAGGTGGCATGCCTTGATCATAAAGCGCACGCCACAGCCTATCTCGTGGGACGAGGTCAAATGCAGCCTTCAGATCAACAAAGGCTGCATAGAGTGTGCCGCCCCCCAGAATCACCCATTTCCAATAAATTGTGGAAAACCTAAAAACTTGATCCACTGTACTGGTGGAGGGACGGAAGCCAGCCTGGAGCTTGGACATGACCCCCAATTCCTCCATCCAGTTCTGGATCCTGAGAAGTAACATTCTGGCCACAACTTTTTGGATACAAGCTATTAGGCTTATCGGCCTATAATTGGCTGGATCGGTGCGGTCCCCCTTTTTAGGTCGAGCTGGAGTTAGCATCCAAAGGATGCGTCCAGCTGGAGACCTAATGTTGCCTGTCTCGGGGGAAGGAAGGACAAGAGGGTGTTATGAGCTTGAAAGCCGGATTTGTGTGCGCGAACGCGCACGTTCCGTCCCGCGCCATGCACATGCGCGCGCATATACACAGACAGACAGACACTCGCTCACACACACCCCCTCCCCCCCACAGTCACACACACATGCATACACACAGACTCCAAGACACATACACACACGCACGCACGCTCACACACATACACAGCCCCCCGCCGCTGCCGCACGCGCGCGCACACACACACATGCCCCCCGCCCTCGCAGCTCAGCAACAAGGCGAAGCCCCACTCACCGGCTTCCTTGGTGCGGCGGCTCTCTCATCGGCAGCTGCAGGGCCCAGCAGCAGGACTCTTCCTCCCTCCTTCGGCACCGGGGCGCAGGGTAGGCTCCTGCCTGCTCCAGTGCTCCAAACAATCGCGGCTCTTCCGTGGGAGGCGGGGTAGGCTCCCGCCCTCCTACTTCCTGTTTCTGGTTGTCCCGCCCGGCCTGCCTGACTTCCTGGTCGCAGGCCGGCGGCGCGAGCTCTGGACGGACTGCAGCACGCGCTCTCGCGAAGAGGAGGACTCGCATATCCTTTTCTGATTCATTGGCTTGCATGGACTTGCCCTTCATGAAATGCTTTTACCACTGAACTCTCAAGTTTCCCAGGCCTATCTATCAGTAGCTCGTCCAGTATTTTTCTCTGCATTCTGGTAATTGTAGTCCTGATAATTTTTTTTTTGTTGAACAACCAGGACTGTGTCCCTGAAGGCAAAGCAAAAACTTGGACTGGATGAGCGGCATGCTATGATCATATGCAGCAGGCTAATATGTTGAGGTTTTGTCTCATTGCCTGCACACCAGTATTGATTAAGTCAAATGCATTCTTGCCAGCACAGCGGTGCTTATTATCCTCTCTCATTTTCATGATATTTATGTGCCCTACTTGTATCCTTGCAATATCCCTGTGCTGCTGTCGGATTCATTTCCTAATTTAAGTACGTCTTTTAAATGAGTCTCCATTTTCTCAAGTATAATCAGGCGCTCTAAGTGACCGTTTTGTTCCCTTGAAGAAAATAATGTGCTTATGACATGAAAGGGAGTTTTCGAAAGTCCATCATCATGATTTGTCTTTCATGCAAGGTCATTTGAACGAACTTTTTGTACATTTAATAGTGTAGGTGAATTGGTGCTTTGTTCCCATCATAAATTGTTTCCTGTTGTGCTGCTCACATGAGGTTTGCATTTCAGTGATTCACATTTCTGTGATTCACAGCATTTGAGTTGGGCGTTTGTTGTATTTAATTTTTGGATGGTTAACATTTTATTCTGTGACATTCTTAGATTTAATTTCACAGACACGCATTCCCAGTAGTGATCTATTTTCGTCCTATTGTGCCAGACGTCGCCCATTATAACGTCTCCTTCTTAAAAGCTCCCATGGAGGTAGTTTACATTCACTTGTACAGTGAAACCCTCACATCATGTTCCATAGTAGCATGTCAAATGCTGTTTCCCTTAAGTTCTGATTCATTCAAACTGAACTGACTTTTCCGGATAATAAAGACATGCCTTGGAATGCGTGTTTTTTACAACTACTTCCTGTCGAAGCAGTTTGCACAATGTGCGATGTATTATATCAATTCGTCATTGATAAGTAACCTCATGACTCAACTTCTCTTAATGCTCTTCTCCACCCGATTTGCTTGGAACCTTTATACCACCCATTTAATTGCTGGGAAGGATTGCCTTGGGTGAAGCTGAGTCCGAGTCAGACTCCGACAGCAGTTTCAGTTACTGCGCACGTGTGCACGTGCTGCGTGGAGCACAAGTGCCGCGTTGGGAAGGAAAAGAGGGTGCCGGGGGCGTATGATACAGGGGATTAATTAAAGTTTTATGGGGAAAATGTCTAGCACGTTATTTCTGAAATTGAAATTAATTGTGTTCCACTCAGAAAAGGGGAGTTGGCTTTAATGTCAGTGTTGTCACTGGCGGCTCGCGGCATTTTGAACGGGTGCATCACACCTGTTACGCCGCGTGTGCATTCAAAACATTTTTAAAGTGTCCCACCTGTGTATCGGTGTAGTATTGTTGGGCTGCTCCAAATTACAATGTCGTACGAGTTAATGGTGACTTCTCAAGATGTGGAAATTGTGCGACTCAAGATATTGATGTGGAATATTACTTTGTGGGAATTATGGCAGAACTCATATTCCCTTACTCTTCCACCCATAGATTCCCCTCAGTGAGTTAAGCTCCCGCTCAAGTGATCTGTCTTTAATCTGTATGTCATTCATGCCTTAACTGTACATGTTGTGTCAGTAATGAAAGCTTGTTTTAGTGTTTTATTCTGGATCTGTTCTGGTGGGCATGGAGGATTACACTTGCTGCCTTCTGTGAAAGTGGGAAACTTGCTTTGCTATTGCCATCCAGTACCAGATGTGTGAGGAAACAAAACGTTGCACTGTTTCTGCCTGATCTGTATGTGCACACCACCACATCCACCACCACATCCACATCCACCACTACCAGATCCACCACCACCACCGCACCCAGCACCACCACATCCACACCCACCACATCCACAACCACCACATCCACCACCACATCCACCACCACATCCACCACCACATCCACCACCACCACATCCACAACCACATCCACCACCACCACATCCACCACCACATCCACCACCACATCCACCACCACCACATCCACCACTACCTCATCCACCACCTCATCCACCACCACATCCACCACATCCACCACAACCACATTCACCACCACCACATCCACCACAACCACAACCACATCCACCACCACCACCACATCCACCACATCCACCACCACCACATCCACCACCACGTCATCCACCACCACCACATCCACCACCACCACATCCACCACCACCACATCTGTGTGTTTGTGACTGTGTGTGTGGCTGTGTGTATGTAGCTCTGTGTGTGTGTGTGATTCTGTGTGTGTGGCTCTGTGTGTGTGGCTCTCTGTCTGTGTGGGTGCAAATGCAATAGGTCTCGCATTTGCGAGAGATTAAGCTATTGGCATTGTAAACGACAATGCCATTTATTTATCTGTTTTCAAAACCAACACATAAATACAAACTTTGTCATTTACAATGCCAATAGCTCTAACTTTTGCAAAGGCAAGACCGTTGCATCACTCAGTGCCACCACAGAATCAATCTGTGCAACCATTCAACAACAACTGGTTCAAATATACGCTATCAATGTTTCAAGCTTTATTGCAAATGTCACTAAAAGATGTTAATATTTCACTTCTGTTCTTGGATTTTCGTCACAATAAAATACACTGAACATAATTTCACAAAAGTTCTTTAGAAAAGTTTAAGCTATTGCCATTATAAATTACAATAACTTTTATTTAAGTATTAGTTATTTAAAAAAATTAAACGCCATTGTTATTTGTAATATCAATGCATCTAAGTCATGTAAATACAAAACATATTGCATTACAAATGCTATAGGTATCACATTTGCGAAAGTTATAACTATTGGCATTGTAAATGACAAAGCTATTAATTTTGCTATTTTCAAAAACAACACATAAATAAAAACTTTGCCATTTACAATACCAATAGCTCAAACTTTCCTAATGCGAGACCTATTGCATTGCAAATGCTTGTTATAAATGGGTATGATTTCTGCTCCCCGCCATGTATCCGGCAAGGCAGTGCCTCTTGCGATGGCATTTGCCAACAGTTCAATGTACGGGACCCAGACTTCTCTATTGTGTAAGAAGAGATCAGCTGGAATTTTGTCTAGGCCCGGGGCTCTACCTTTGGGGATTAAATTGAGGGCGTAGTCAACTTCTTTCCTAGTAAACAGAAGTATACTGTTGGATAATGGACGAATAATAGGATCCAAAGCGGTTGATGGGAAGCAATTATCATTGGCAAACTGAGTCCTGAAATACTTTGTCCAGCATTCAGGAGAGACATGGTTTTCGGGCAATGGTTTTTGGTTCCCCTTACCCCACCTCACCAGGTGCCAGAAACCCGTCATATCTTTCGATTTGCTAGCTTCTAGTAGTTCTTCCCAATAATTGTTATCCCATGCTTTCTTTGCCTCAAGTTGCGTCCTTTTGTAATGTTTCCTGGCTCCTTGTATGGTCTCTCTATCAGTTGAGCGTACTGCTAAGGCTAAAGATTTATACGCTACCCTACAATTTTTGTCATACCATGACTCGGGTTTCCGTCTTCCTTTACCAGAATGTTTCTTCATTTGAATGCTAAAAAATGTACCTAATTTAAAAAAAAGGGTCGAGTGAATCTGAACTACCCTGATGTCGTAATCTACATGGGATGACTGTCCCTGTATTTCAGCAGTTGCTGCTTTAACCAGAACCTCCATTTCAATAATGGAATTTAGATCACCCAAGCACTCAGCCCATCTTAGTCGCCTTGTATCGTTGGTCATAACAATATCGTCTGTTATGTCATTTTTCATTATTCCTTGACCCTTTAGGAGCAGTATCTCGAGACTAAGCGGATTGTGATCGCTCTCAGGTCGTTGAATTATGGACATGTCACAGACGGAGGACCAGAGTTCAAGATTCACCATTATATAATCTATTCTGCTTGAACTCACGCCATTATTAAATGTTGGTTCACCCTGCTTGTCCCCTGGTGTTCTCCCATTGACTGCTCGTAGCCCAAATTCAAGGGTAAAGGACTTAAGTTGAAGTGCTGCTTGGGTCCACCTTTTTATTGGCGGTAGATTTAATGGGGGAATTTGCCAACAAGTATCTTCCTCCTCCGAAAGCTCTAGGTCACTATGATCCAGAGGCTCGAAGGAGCAATTAAAATCACCACATATAAGTAGGTTGGCACCTCCTCTCCAGGTTCTGACATACTTTCCCAATGCCTCGACTACCTCTGACGTCTTCCCGCCTGGTTTACCCCTAGCATAAATGTTAAAAACTATGAGTTCACCAAAAAAAGGGGATTTCAACTTAACCACCAATATATCCCTGGAGTTGGTTTCAAGTTGAGTAATTGAATATCTATCATCCTGCTTGACCCAGATGGTCAAGCCCCCCACTGGTCTTCCTTTGTTTGGGTGTGTTGCCGCTATCGCAAAATGGAGATACCCGGGTCTATATTGTGGTTCAGTGGCCCATGTTTCCTGCATGGCTATTATCATGTAGTTGTCTATAAAAGTGGCCCAATACCTGGACGCCAGCTTGCTCTTTAGACCTGCCACGTTCCAGGATGCCACATATTGACCTCCCTTGTATGACTGTGTTAGGTTTTGAACCCAATTGTCGCACATGCAATCTTCCCCAAGAGGAACAGTGTACCCCAGCTCAATCTGGTTTCTAACCTGCGCTCCTTCAATCGGTGATTCTCTTTCCTCAGTCACACTACCAGTAGATTTAACATTATCTGTGCAAGTGTTATGTGGAGCAATCCATGTTACCCTATTGCTAACAACATTATTGGTTAAATCAAGCAATTTATTCTCAAATAGGCAGTTTGATTGATGGACATTTCCAATGTGATAATTGGGAGGTGCATTCGCTAACTCCTCCACTCTGATAATGTCATTATTCGGACCCTGGATTCCGGAATCACACCGGGGATAGTAGGCTGGGTTTAACATATCTACTGCTGAGCTAGTTGCAATATTTAGAATATCTACCTTGGGGGCTACTGTGGGTATCCGATATTTAGGTGGATGTGACATATGTATAATATGAGTATGAAAGAGGAAAAAATAAGAGCTAATTCCAGCTGAACCTATACTTTAAGTGGAGGGTATGAAAGGTCAAAAAAACTATTTTGAAATTTTTTAATAGCAAATGTTTTATGATAGGAAGATAAATTATTAAAGGATTTTGGTAACTTTTTGCTACAAAAAATTGCGAGAAGGTTTCCTGTTCCATAAAAAATGTACAAGATTCTATAAATAGCTATAAAGAATTTGGCCGGGATTTTAATAGGTAGCATCATGAGGAAGGAATTAATAATTGGAAGAACTATAATTTAAATAGTATCCAGGCGACCCCACCTTGACACAGATGAAGGGGACCAACCTTATTTCGTAATATCTGCAAAAAGAATGTCCATATTAGTTTGCAGACTATCGCTGAGATTTTTACAATATAAGATACCTAGGGGCATATTACCGACGAGTGCGTTGGAAAACGCACAACGCACATTCCCGTATCGCCGTCTATCGCCGGATTTCATCGCCTTTTTAGCGCACAATTATCAATGCGCATCAGGCAGGCGAATAGAAATCCGGCGATAGTCGGCGATATGGAACATTAGCGCATGAAAACAAACGTTGTTTTCATGCGCTAATGTGGACCTTGATAATATGGGGGGGTGGATTCAGCTTCATGATCCACACCCCCATGTTATCAATGCCTAACGCCTGGTCAGAGCAGGCGTTGGGAAACCTGCGATAAATGAGTTTATCGCAGGTCTTTTCCTCCCATCGCCTTCCTTGGTAATAGGGTGTTCCCACCTCCAACCACATTTTTCATGTGGTTGGACGTGGGAATGCCCACTTTGCATGTCATTAGCGATGTTTATCGCCGACATGCAAAGTGGGCTTGGGGCAGGCTTTAAAATGCCCTTGTTAATAGGGCTCTAGCAGTATCGCCGCTTTCTCGGCACAATTCGCAGAGAAAGCGGCGATACTTGCCCTTGGTAATATGCCCCCTAGACATTAATCTTGTTAGGGTTCCAGGAGAGACCCATCCGAGCAAAAGGTGGTTTAAAACAAAACTTATTCAAGGAGCGTCACTTCATATTTTTTTATATTAAGTTTGTAACCTGAAACTTTTGAATACGCATTGTGGGGCATATTACCAAGCAATAGCGATAATTATCGCTATTGCTTGGTTAGAGACAAAAATTTACAGCTGAGCTGCGGCGATTTTTATCGTAGATAAACCTTGGTATTACCAAGGTTTATCGCAAATGCGATAAAAAACGGCCGCAATGCATGAATATCGCTGAAAAGTCAGCGACATTCATGCATTACCGAGCTAATGCTCTTAGCCATGTTATCCACGTCCCATTGGATAACATGGCTAAGAACTGCTCAGGGCAGGTGTTAGCTTTTGGAGATATTCGCGCTTAGCGCAAATATCTCCAAAAGTTGGTAATAGGAGATAGCGATGTTAGCGACTGTTTCCAGTCGCTAACATCTTGGCACGCCCACTTTGCATGTCATTAGTGATAAATATCACTGACATGCAAAGTGGGGCCCAAGATGGTCGCTATCTCCTACTAGCTGTCGCTAACTGGTATTAGCGACAGCTAGGTAATAGGGAGATCATTTTATCTCCGCTTTCTTGCCTTTTAAAGCCAAAAAAGCGGAGATAAACCCCCTTGATAATATGCCCCTAAGTTCTTAAAAAAAAGTGAGGAAGCAATGTTTCCGGTTTGGAGATATAGAGAAGGTTGTCATCTGTGTAAGCTGAAATTTAATATGAACTTTATTTGTTTGAAATCAATCAATCATAGCATTTATATAGCGTGCTACTCACCCGGAGGGTCTCAAGGCGCTTGGGGAGGGGGTGGTCCGCTACTGCTCGAACAGCCAGGTCTTGAGCTGCTTCCTGAAGGGAGGTGGTCTTGGGTCAGGCGGAGGTGGGTCGGGAGGGAGTTCCACGTCTTGGCGGCGAGGTAGGAGAAGGATCTTCCTCCTGTGGTGGCTCTTCGGATGCGGGGGATGGCGGCGAGGGCGTGGTTGGTTGATCGAAGCTGGCGTGTGGGAGTGTAGAAGTTGAGGCGGCTGTTGAGGTATCTTGGTCCTTGGTTGTGTAGGGCTTTGTGTGCGTGGGTGAGGAGTCGGAACGTGATTCTCTTGTTGACCGGGAGCCAGTGCAGATCTCTCAGGTGTCCGGAGATGTGGTTGTGTCGGGGGATGTCCAGGATGAGTCTTGCAGAGGCGTTCTGGATTCGCTGGAGTCTCTTCTGGAGTCTGGCAGTGGTTCCGGCGTAGAGGGAGTTGCCGTAGTCCAGTCGGCTGGTGACCGTCTTCCTGGTCTTGGTGGGGATCCACCAGAAGATCTTACGTAGCATGCGCAGGATGTTGAAGCATGACGAGGAGACGGCGTTGACTTGTCTGGTCATGGAGAGGGAGAAGTCCAGGATGAAGCCCAGGTTGCGTGTGTGGTCTGTTGGTTTGGGTGCGCTGCCCAGGGCGGGGGGCCACCAGGAGTCATCCCAGGCGGAGGGCGAAGGTCCCAGGATGAGGACTTCCGTCTTGTCTGAGTTCAGTTTCAGGCGGCTGTTCTTCATCCACTCGGCTACGTCTTTCATCCCTTCGTGTAGGCTGGCTCTGGCGGTGACGGGGTCGTTGGTGAGGGAGAGGATCAGCTGGGTGTCGTCGGCGTAAGAGATGATGTTGAGGTTGTGTTGGCGTGCGATGGCCGCGAGGGGGCTCATGTAGACATTGAAGAGGGTGGGGCTGAGCGAGGAGCCTTGAGGAACGCCGCAGATGACTTCGGTGGCTTCTGATCTGAAGGGGGGGAGGCGGACTCTCTGAGTCCTTCCGGCGAGGAAGGAGATGATCCAGTCTAGTGCCTTCTCTTCGATTCCGACGTTGCTCAGGCGCTGCTCTAGGGTGCGGTGGCAGACAGTGTCGAAAGCCGCGGAAAGGTCCAGGAGGATGAGGGCCGCTGTTTCCCCGTTGTCGAGCAGGGCTCGGATGTCGTCGGTGGCTGCGATGAGGGCGGTCTCGGTGCTGTGGTTGGCCCGGAAGCCGGACTGCGAGTGGTCGAGGGATCCATTCGTCTCGAGGAAGGCGGCCAGCTGCTTGTTGACGGTCTTCTCGATGACTTTGGCCGGAAACGGGAGGAGTGAGATGGGGCGGTAGTTTTTTAGTTCGGTGGGGTCCGCAGATGGTTTTTTCAGTAGAGCGCTGAGTTCGGCATGCTTCCAGCTCTCCGGGAAGGTCGCTGTGTCAAAGGAGGTGTTGATGACGTCCCGCAGGTGGGGTGCGATGACGGAGTCGGCCTTGTTGAAGACGTGGTGAGGGCAGGGGTCCATTGGAGATCCGGAGTGGATGGAGTTCATCGTGCGTAGGGTTTCCTCGGTGTTGATCGGGGTCCAGGCGTGGAGGGTGGTGGTGGGGGGTGCAGGTGCTGTCGTGGGGTGCGTCGGCTCTGTGCTGAAGCTGTTGTGTATGTCCGTGATCTTGTTGTGGAAGTAGGAGGCGAGGGAGTTGCAGAGGTCTTGTGATGGGGTGATGTCGTTGTTTCCGGCGCTGGGGTTGGAGAGCTCTTTGACGATGTTGAAGAGTTCCTTGCTGTTGTGGGCGTTGTTGTCCAGTCGTTCCTTGAATGCGGTTTCTTGGTGGTGTGGATCAGTTGGTGGTGTTTTCGAGTGGCCAGCTTGAGGGTGGTCATGTTGTCTGGTGTTGGGTCTCTGCGCCAGGCTCTCTCGAGGGCACGGCAGTTTCTCTTGGAGCTCTTGAGTTCGTCGGTGAACCATGGTGCTTTCTTGCTGCCGGGTCTGCTGGGCGGGGTCCTCAGTGGGGCGAGGACGTGTGCGCAGTTGCTGATCCACTTTGTGAGGTTGTTGGCGGCCTGGCTGGGGTTCGCGAGCTGTTCGGCTATGATCTTGTTCCATCTTCTGCGTGCAACCTGTTGCTGGTGGTGGTGTAACGTGTTCTTTTTGTAGCTGAAGTGGACGCAGCTGTGGTCCGTCCAGTGGAGTCCGGTGGCGTGGCTGAAGGAGATGGCTTTGCTGGAGGAGAAGACGGGGTCGAGGGTGTGTCCGGCGTAGTGGGTGGGGGTGGTAACCAGCTGCTTGAGCCCGAGGGTGGCGAGGTTGTCCAGCAGGGTGGTGGTGTTGCGGTCGTTGTTGTTCTCCAGGTGGAGAGGTATCAGAGTGTTTTGTCCTAGCAAGTATAAAAAGCGTGGGTGATAAGGGGCATCTATGCTACATACCCCTATGGAGGGGAAAATAGGAAGATGAAATACCGTTAACAAAAACTAATGAGGATTGGGAAGAATATATTAAGGAAATTAATTGAAGAAATTGAGGGCCGAATCCGTGCCAGCAAAGAGCGTGCATTAGATATTTCCAATTCACTGGATCGAACGCCTTTTAACATATTGGGGATGTTTCTCTGACAGACTGTTCCGTATGAACATGACTATGTTGCAAGCATCTGTTACATGCCAGTTGAATTAATAGGGGGTTGTGGCATGCAGCCGGAAGGCGCTCAGGCCAAGGATAGGGGAATTATTTTCTGGCTTGTTGGATGAGAGGTCGAGGTGATTGGAGGCTTGTGAGGGGTCAAGGGGATGGCAGGGGCCCTGGGAGCCCTGAGATGTACAGTTTGCTCTCAAGACAACTACCGTTAATGCTTTAGCTTGAAATATCCATGGTATGGCAACCCTCACCAGGAGACACAGGATATTTCTTACCTTCGACGCAATCATGTACTCTTCGCTTGTCTCCAAGTAGACTCACCTGACGTCAGGAAAACTTGACAAAGTAAATTGGTGATGGAGTGGGCAGGTATATGGTAATGGCTATTCAGCCTAAACCCGAGGGGTCCTTATTTGGGTCACTCTAGGGGTACCATTTGTAAAATCTAGAGTCCTAGTTGATAATGAGGGCTGTTACATGGTCTTGGAGCGTGCCCTGGCTATGTGCCCCTTCTCCGTAATAGCCCTTTATGTGCCCAATACCGCTCAAGGCACGTTTTTATATACTCTTTTACCAACCATGTTGCTGGACTCTCCACGGCGTTGTGGGAAAGTGATTGTAATTGCATACACAACACTGATATGAACAGGTCTGTACAGGTCAGTACTCCCACTTCCGGGTATGCTGGGTATACAATCAACAAACCACTTCCAGCTGTGGTCTAGGTTGTTCAATTTACATGCTGTCTGGTGCTTAGGGCACCCTGGGGAGGCAGAGAATTCTTACTATGCGCATACTAGGTTAGATTACCTTTTATGTACTACAGACTGCTGGACCTTCATGCATGGTTTTGAGTAGCTGGGCACTGTACTCTTCCCCCCAGGAACTCTCCTCGGCACAGGTGCTGGATTATCTGCAAGCGGTGAAACTTTCTCACTTGACCCCGCTGCAGTTGTTGGACTTGGAGCATCCTCTCCAGATAGAGGAGCTCAATCTAACAATTCGCTAGGTTGCGGGCAGTAAGACCCCAGTCACAGACGGGATCCCTGTGGAGAATTATGCAGCTTTCAGAGTCACTCTTGCTCCTCGCCTGATAGAGGTCTATCAAGAGGAGCACCATAGGGGCGTTTTACCAAACTCTATACGTGATTCTCTCGAAACCGAGTAGAGACACCTTAAGATGAGCTCTTATACCCCATTGTCAATGTTGAACATTGACTACAAAATCCTAAGTAATGTCCTTACAAATAGGTTACGTTCAGTGCTTAGCTACCTTGTCATTCAGACCAATGTGGGTTTGTGCCTCAAAGGACGACGCATTCCAACATTTGGAACCTGTGCCACATTATGGATGCGATGTCCAGGGAGGCCGATGTGCGGGGAGGCTGATCTCCCAGTGGCGCTCTCCCTGGATTTTGAAAAAGCATTTGATACGCTGAGTTGGTCCTACTTACGACAGATGCTGGAAGTGCTTGGAATTAGTCCTAATTTTCTAGGCTGGGTCAAGCTTTTATATACCTCCCCATAGGCAAGGGTCCATACCAGCCATCAGATCTTGCACTCTTTTCCCATAAGTAGAGGGGCCCGCTAAGGGTGCTCTTTATATCCAGCAATTTTTGCATAAGCAATGGAGCTACTAGCGAACATGCTGTGTGCCAGGGGCCCTGTCTGGGGCATCAGTGTGGAACTAGAATGGCACACTATGTCCTTATAAATGGACAAGCATGCTGTTAGTGTATCTACGGGACCATGCATGCATTCTAGCAACCCTTTATGACCTGCTCGATCGCTTCGGGGAGATGGCTGTGCTCAATGTGAACTGGGGTAAATCCTGTATCTTCCCTTTATGCTGGATTGAATCAGAGTTTCGAGAAGTGCCGGAAGTAGGGCACCTCCACTGTAATTTGGAGACCTTTAGCTATCTCTGAGTAAATGTTTACACAGACAGGGACTTGCTCAATGGTAATCATGGTAATGCCTTGACCTCAATTCGCCAATCCATGCACTTCTGGACATGACTACCCATCTTGCCTATGGGCAAAGCATCGGTGGCAAAGATGCTGGTTCTTCCGAGGCTCCTGTATTTCTTTGCGGCTTTGCCAATGATGCCAACTAGATCCTTTTTCCAACTGTAAGGAGGCTGAGCTCATTTGGGGACCTGCTCGAAAGCGGGTTTCGACCCCTATACTTTAGCTCCCCATACTTGATGGGGAAATTGGGGTCTCAGACCTGGAGCTGTATTTTGCAGTGGCCCAATTGCAGTGGCCCAAGTGCTGAATGGCCAGGGATAGAAAGGTAGAGGGTGGGCTGGTTCAGGCAGACCTGAGGGGCCTGGACCTACAGGAGTGGCTGCTCTCGCTGGGTAGACGGACCAGGGGACTAGGCCGGCTCCTGCGAGTGGCCAAGCTCATCCGGAATCGATATGTCCAACCCAGACGTGCACCGACCCCCAATGCACCACAGCTGCCCCTCAGGAGCGGGTTGGCCATGAATGATCTTCTGCAGAGTCACGATTTCTTCACCATGGTGAGAAGCCGAGCTCACCCAAATGGGCGATCTATACAGAGACGGTGCTCTGCTCTCCTTCCAGGGGCTGCAGGAACTATATGAGCTTGGGGCAGGTATTTTTCTTGCACACACTGCAATTAGGTCGGTGATTTGGGATGTATGGGCACCAGAGCTTGCCAAGTTGCAACTGCACTTGAGTTTGCAGTGCTTCTTAACACACGGGTTAGGCTGTTGGGCTGTTTCGGTATTATATGCGGCACTACAGGGGGGATGCAGTGAATTTCTGACCTGGGCCACGCCCAAATGGAATGACTGCTTGTGCACAGGATTGACCACCAAGCAGTGTACAATGGCCTCAGAACAGGTGAAGCGAGTATCGTGCAACACTCGTTTAAAATTCATGCAATTCAGTTACCTACATCAAACCTACCTTACACGACATGTTTCCAGCGGTGTCCCCGGCGTGCCCATGATGTGGTCACATAGATGCTACATTAGTCATATGGTTTGGGAATGCTCGCCGTTGATACACACCTAGCCCCAGGTAAAGAAACATGCGTTGAGGGTGAAAGATGATCAGCTGCTTCCCGACCCGCTGTCCTGTCTTTTGGGGATCACAAAATGAACTAAGCGTACCAAAAACTACCTGAAGCTAGTTGATCTGGTGTTCGTCCTTTTTAAGCGATCACTTGCTATGGCTTGGAAGGCCCCTCATCCGCCCACAATTGAGTGCTGGCTTCGGGTGACTCATAAATGGGCTCTGGCAGAAGTGGACGCTATGGTACATGGTGGGACAGCTACAATGTGGGACACCTACTTTCTTAAGCTGTTCGACAGATTGAATCAACCCCCCTCCCCAGGTTATATTACCTCCCGCGGTGAACCTGGAGGCTGGCCGGACTGTATCGCTGTATGGTCCATTTGCTTACACACACTTGCTCACTGGACATCAACGGGAGATCCTAAGCTCTCCAGGATGGACTGAGTCGGGTTTCACCATGCTCCCTTTCCCCCTTGGAATCACCACTAGCCTGTATTCCTGATGTTTATAGTAACCTTGTGTTCCCCACGTCACTGCACTTCCACTTAGCTGCAAATGAAAGCCCCAGCCAGAGGGTTTCAAAACGTACTGTTCTGCTTAATTTTAGTTTGTGATATACATATTGGCTAATTCTCTGCATGACAGGGTGTATTATGTCGCTTTGGATTGACATCCTATTGCTTTTTCTCTCATTATTTTCCACCATCCCTTTCATGTCATCGTATGACTTGCAAATGAAATATTGTTGATGTTGAAATGATGGGAGGAGTCTGTCCATCCACCTCATTAACATGTGAATTATTGTATCCTATACAACTTGTGGTGACTTTCAATATATGCCAATGAAGAAATTTGAAGAAAAAAATCCAATTGCCATGACAGGTAGGATGCTGTAGGGAGAGGATGTATTGATACAACGCATACTTTCACAACGCATGCTTTCACAACGCAATTTTTACAACGCAAGTACCATTACAACGCATGTTTTTACAACGAATACCATTACTACGCAATGTTATATTAGTAATGGAAAAGTGCAATTACAACGAAAACAAATACAACGCATACTATTACAACGCATATATTAGGAATTTTTTATATATTTTAAAAATAAGTAAAATAACTCCTGGCACGGGATGCAGGGAAAATAGGGGTTTTGGGTGGGGAAGTGTATTAAAAATGTAGAAAAAAAACTAAATGTAAATATATAATTTTAGCATAATATTTATAAAAATTAATACTCGAGTATTAAATTAAATACTCGAGTTTTAAAATAAGTACTCGCATAATAAATAAATGTGGAAAAAAATAACAGAAAATACCCTTGAAAAGAACTTAAATCAAAAATGATGAAAGATGAAATTATATAAACCGCGGGAACGTAAGTATTATAAATGAAACTGCGAAACAAGCACTGACACGCCATTTTAGAAACAAATGAAAAACTGAGTCCTACAACTCTTTCAATGAAACAAAGACCATGGAATACAAAACAAAATGGAGGGCGAAACGCAATTCTAAGTTACGAAAAACAAACCAGTTTAATCACGTAATTTAAATTAGATGTTTTCACAGCAAATAAAACCTTAAAAAAACCACATTCAAACGATACTTTTTTTAAAAATTAAGGTGAAAATCAAAGAGTACTATAAATACCAGTAAGACACAATTTTGAACTCAGTAGTTATTCTACTACCAGAGAGAGCAGTCGCTACTGATTAACCCTCTGACCTCTTTTGCTTCTTCAGTACTGATGTCAAACAGAGACAAGTCCTAACATACAAACAAGTAAGTTTAAGTGAAATGAAATGTTAATATAGCTTTTAAATAAGCAAACAATTCATTTAGTAAGTTTTGTCAAACATTATTATATTTCAGATTTCAACCTAAATATCCATCACTTAAGAAAAACCTTTCAAGTTTTTAAAGAGTGCAAAAATATGTAAGTAAGATTTTAACATGTAATTTTAATAACGTTTTTTCTCAAACTTTTAAAATAAAATTTGAAAGTCCATGTTTAAAAAAGAGGGTGTAATAAATAATGGTAAAATAAATGAACGCAGTAAGGTAAACATATTTTCAATATTATTTTTACAGCCAACACATTTTTTGATTATATCCAAACATCATAGCATTACAGCATTTCGAAAGAACGACCAGCAGAGTAAATTATAAAATTTGATAAGGTAAATTAAACAAAATTGAATAAGTTTTATTTTTGTGGAGAAGTGTGGCTCAATGGTTAGAGCGGCAGACCTTGATGCAGAAGGCTGGCCAGGGACCAGGGTTCGATTCCCGCCTCGGCGGGATCGGGCTTAAATTCCTCTGACCGGATATTCTCGCCTCAGTGCCGAATCTAAGCATGGGCCCCACGCTGCAACTCTGGGCAATAGCTTGCTTAGTCTCCACAAGGGCCCCCGATGCACAAGGGATGCCTGGTTTCACCATGGGATGCCCAGGAGTGGACACCTCACAAGGAAAAACCAGGAGGGGTTCCCTTGTGGTAGGAGTACAAGCGCCGGGATGCCTCCGGGTTACTGTTCGCGCTATACAAATACAACACATTTACATTTACATTTTAAAGTGATAATCTTGTTTAACTTTCAAAAGTGCAAAGCCATCTTTGCAATTCAAATACATTCGAAAAAAATATTTTCATTTTAAGAAACACAGGGTAAAGAACGTGAATTTTTTAAAAATAACGGCAATTTTATTCCCCAAATAAATATTAGGGTTTTTTAAAATGCTAAATAACATATAATTTTTCGTTCGAACCCTCTACAGATAAAAATTGAATGACAAATAAAGAACAAAGCAACAATACCATCAAAAATCAAGCGTGAAATAAGTGAAAAAAGCGAAGATCAAAAAAGAGATACAGCGAAGGTAAATACATTTTTTAATTGAAAATTAACCTTATTTCTAGGAACCGTTTGTAAACCCACAAACAGTATCAAAACCTATTACAAGAAATGAAAACTGAAACATATTTTCAATATTTCTTTTTTCTAGATTGTAAAACACAGGCCAACATATACAACGCATGAAAAAATCCACAGAAATCTAACCAGCAGCGATACACATCGAAGCAGAAAATCATTTCCAAAGGTAAATCGCAAGCAGTATTTGTAAAAACCATTTAAACCTTACACATTTGTAATAAAACGATTGTAAATATTTCTAGGAAATGCCAAATAAACTTTAAGGGTGTAATTTCCTATTCCTACTCCAAGAAGATGCAGCAGTATGGAAAGTGATGGATAGTGTAAGGGTGTAGTTTACTATTCCAACTCCAGGAAGATGTTTTTAGAAAAAGCAAATGAATAAAATCTTTTTACTTTTCATCCCATACAGACCAACATTTGAAAAGCCAAACACAGCAAAGAATATCAACCTGAAAAACATCTAATACCACAGGGCAAGCAGAAAGAGAAACATAAGGTAACAATGTAATATGTCAAGTAACATCTGAAAATGAAAGTATTAAAAATGCAGTCAAATAAAACAACAGTGAAAATGAAAGATATTCCAACTCCAGGAAGATGCATCCTTAGAGAAAGTGAAGGATAGTGTAAGGAAAATGCAGCAGTAGGGAAAGTGATTGATAGTGTGAGGGTGTAATTTACTATTCCAACTCCAGGATGGTGCAGCAGTAGGGAAAGTGATGGATAGTGTAAGGGTGTAATTTACTATTCCAACTCCAGGAAGGTGCAGCAGTAGGGAAAGTGATGGATAGTGTAAGGGTGTAATTTATTATTCCAACTCCAGGAAGGTGCAGCAGTAGGGAAAGTGATGGATAGTGTAAGGGTGTAATTTACTATTCCAACTCCAGGAAGGTGCAGCAGTAGGGAAAGTGATTGATAGTGTGAGGGTGTAATTTACTATTCCAACTCCAGGATGGTGCAGCAGTAGGGAAAGTGATGGCTAGTGTAAGGGTGTAATTTACTATTCCAACTCCAGGAAGGTGCAGCAGTAGGGAAAGTGATGGATAGTGTAAGGGTGTAATTTACTATTCCAACTCCAGGAAGGTGCAGCAGTAGGGAAAGTGATGGATAGTGTAAGGGTGTAATTTACTATTCCAACTCCAGGAAGGTGCAGCTGTAGGGAAAGTGATGGATAGTGTAAGGGTGTAATTTACTATTCCAACTCCAGGAAGGTGCAGCAGTAGGGAAAGTGATGGATAATATAAGGGTGTAATTTACTGTTTCAACTCTAGGAAGATGTTTTTTTAAAAAGCAGATGAATACATTTTTTTTACTTTTCATCCCATACAGACCAACATTTGAAAAGGCAAACACAGCAAAGAATATCAACCTGAAAAACATCTAATACCACAGAGCAAGCAGAAAGAAAAACATAAGGCAAAAATGTAATATGTCAAGTAACATCTGAAAATGAAAATATTAAAAATGCAGTCAAATACAACAACAGTGAAAGTCAAAGATATTCCAACTCCAGGAAGATGCATCCTTAGAGAAAGTGAAAGATAGTGTAAGGAAAGTGCAGCAGTAGGGAAAGTGATTGATAGTGTAAGGGTGTAATTTACTATTCCAACTCCAGGAAGGTGCAGCAGAAGGGAAAGTGATGGATAGTGTAAGGGTGTAATTTACTTTTCCAACTCCAGGAAGGTGCAGCAGTAGGGAAAATGATGGATAGTGTAAGGGTGTAATTTAGTATTCCAACTCCAGGAAGGTGCAGCAGTAGGGAAAGTGATGGATAGTGTAATAGTGTAATTTACTATTCCAACTCCAGGAAGATGCAGCAGTAGTGAAAATGATGGATAGTGTAAGGGTGTAATTTACTATTCCAACTCCAGGAAGGTGCAGAAGTAGGGAAAGTAATGGATAGTGTAAGGGTGTAATTTACTATTCCAACTCCAGGAAGGTGCAGCAGTAGGGAAAGTGATGGATAGTGTAAGGGTGTAATTTACTATTCCAACTCCAGGAAGGTGCAGCAGTAGTGAAAATGATGGATAGGCTAAGGGTGTAATTTACATTTTTTTTATTTACTTTTCATCTCATACAGACCAACATTTGAAAAGGCAAACACAGCAAAGAATATCAACCTGAAAAACATCTAATACCACAGAGCAAGTAGAAAGAAAAACATAAGGTAAAAATGTAATACGTCAAGTAACATCTAAAAATGAAAGTATTAAAAATGCAGTCAAATACAACAACAGTGAAAGTGAAAGATATTCCAACTCCAGGAAGATGCATCCTTAGAGAAAGTGAAGGATAGTGTAAGGAAAGTGCAGCAGTAGGGAAAGTGATTGATAGTGTAAGGGTGTAATTTACTATTCCAACTCCAGGAAGGTGCAGCAGTAGGGAAAGTGATGGATAGTGTAAGGGTGTAATTTACTTTTCCAACTCCAGGAAGGTGCAGAAGTAGGGAAAGTAATGGATAGTGTAAGGGTGTAATTTACTATTCCAACTCCAGGAAGGTGCAGCAGTAGGGAAAGTGATGGATAGTGTAAGGGTGTAATTTACTATTCCAACTCCAGGAAGGTGCAGCAGTAGTGAAAATGATGGATAGGCTAAGGGTGTAATTTACTATTCCAACTCCAGGAAGGTGCAGCAGAAGGTAAAGTGATGGATAGTGTAAGGGTGTAATTTACTATTCCAACTCCAGGAAGGTGCAGTAGTAGGGAAAGTGATGGATAGTGTAAGGGTGTAATTTACTATTCCAACTCCAGGAAGGTGCAGCAGTAGAGAAAGTGATGGATAGTCTAAGGGTGTAATTAAGTATTCCAACTCCAATAAAGTGCAGCATTAGAAATTTGTAGAGAATAAGACACTTAAATTATATTTTTCAAAACAATATATCTTTAACATTTTTTTTATCATTTCAGAACATTTCCAGTGACAAAGCAGCAAAATACATTAAAAGCAGCAAAGGAAACCGTCTGCTAAGTTACAATGGCTACATTTATTGCAAGGAAAGAATTTCTGAACCAAGGAGACATTGGAGGTGCGTGCAATATCACTCATCCCATTGCTTAGGCAGAGCGGTTACTCTCGGTGACACAGTTGTGAAAACATCTGAGCATAACCACTCTGCCTCAGCAATGGAGATTGAAATAAGAGAAACCATCAACGAAATGAAAGATATTGCAAACACCTCCAATGACTCCACTGGTTCAATTTTAAGGGAGGTAGCACAACATGTCCCTGACCACATTGCTAGCAGTATGCCCATAATTCCAAATCTGAGACGAATAATTCAACGTCAAAAACAGGCAAGTAACCCACAAAGACTCACTCCACACAGATTCTCTGATATTGTCATTCCTCCTGAACTCTCTCTTACTATTTCTAATGAACCATTTATCATGCCTGACAACCAAAACCCTCTAAAAAGAATAATTATCTAAAGCACACCCCGTAACCTTGCAAAGTTAGAAAACAGTGATATTTGGATGATGGATGGTACGTTTAAAAGTACGCCCCATCCTTTCACCCAAATATACACTATCCATGGTAAAATAAACCAAACAGTAGTACCCCTAGTATACAGTTTGCTGCCTGATAAACAAACCACAACATACACTGAACTTTTAACAGTGGTTACATCCAAAACATCCAACAAAAGTCCTACGAAGATAATTATTGATTTTGAATTCGCAATGATAAATGTTATAACAAAAACGTACACGGATACCCAAATTCAGGGATGTTTTTTCCATTTTTCCCAGGCATTTTGGCGTAAGATACAAAAAACATCCCTAGTTGCGGATTACATATCAGACAGCAAACTGCAATTTGAACTAAAAAAACTAACAGCACTTTGCTTTGTACCTCCTGAAAGTGTAGACGAGTACTACACTGCAATTACTGAATCTGACTTTTTTTATTACAAATGAAGAAAAATTGGCACCTCTGTTAGATTATTTCGAAGACACATGGATTGGACATCTAAGCAGGTCGGGTCGCAGGAGGAAGCCACGTTTCCATGTGGAGTGGTGGAACTGCTACACGACCTGTTTAGAAGGAGAGGCAAAGTCAAACAATGCCATAGAGGGATGGCACAACTCCTTCAGCCACACAATTGGAAAACCACACCCTAATTTCTACCATTTCTTGGAAACTTTGAGGAAGGAGCAAAGTTTTCAAGAAATGAGAATGTCACAAGCATTAACAGGTAGTCTGAACCCACGCATCTCTAAAAGATCTAAGGAAATGTCTGAACGACTATTGGCTATATTACGACAGTTTTCGTTGTGTGTGGCTTCTGACTACCTAGATAATGTTGCACATATATTACACTACTAACTCTCCCTACAGTATTACTTTCCTGTTTTGCCCTAAATTACATTATCTAATTACAATTGGCATTTACCAAAATATTTTTTTACTAAATTTAAAGTCGGGTCACCTTACCTTTGGAATCTTCTTTTTTCATTATTTTTCTTCAGTAATCCAACGGAAAACCATGCTTGTTTTGTAATCCATTTAATTAAAACCATTGCCAAACTCAAACATTTTTCAAAATAAAATATTCCTTTTTAAAGATCGATTTACAACCTTAAAAATCGCCCCAAAAAATTCTTCTCCAATTCGAAACAATCTTCAACTCCAAGAAAAAACAAAATCGGATCCTTCTTCTTCCCGTTTTAAAAATCAAAAATTCCCCAAAAATAGAGGATACGATCCATCTTCTTCAATTACTCCTAATCAGCAATCCATCAAAATGCATCTCCAAATTGATTAATCCATCCAAAATCAAAATCCAAAAAGCAATCCAAAATATGTTTTCAAGTATTCCAAAAAACCCCATGAAAAACGATGCATTTTCTTCTCAACAAAACCAATGTCCGTAAATCGATCTTCCTTTTCTTCCGATGTATTCCATATTTAACGATTTCACCAAAATACATACATAAATCAATATTTTACAGTTATTCAACTTACATATTTTAAACATTGCTATAATCTGTAACAAACACGTGACCCGACGAGGACATACACTAACAATGTTATCGGAGACATTCTAAATATAATATGAAATGTTTCATATTACTATTCTAATACTCCCTTTTCTTTCCTTGCAATAAATATCTAGCAAAACATTGTTTATTATTTAAAAGTAAATATTATAAGTTTCCTACCTGAGCGCAGATCTCCATGCTTCTGCTCCATCCAGCTACGTTCCTCAATATGGCTGCTTACGCATTTGACGTTGACGCGTTTACGTGATGAAAAGCTGCAAAAAAAGAAAAAGGACAATTTTTTTTTTACATTATGTATATAAAATTATTATTATTATTAATTTGTTTTATTATAAAACAAGTTTCAATAAATATTTTGAAATGTTTGAAAATTAATAAAAATTATTTGATTTTTTAATAAATATAATTTATTAATAAATAATAACAAATTTGTCGTATTATTTGTTCAAAATGTATTTTTGCATAACAATGACTAATTAATGTTTTTTAAATATATTAAATTATTAAATATTATTCTTACCTTGAGCAAACACCCTTTTGCACGATTTATAAGCCCCTTACACACCAACAAGTTTCTTCTTTTCTTACCGCAGGATTCACATAGAGAGCAATAGAAATAAATGTAGGACATAACTTTACATTGAAATCAATGTAAAAGCGTGGGAATTTTATTAAAGTTGACAAATACATTTTTTTATCACACATTTTTTTATATAAAAACATTTTCCTTAAGATTTATTGTATTCTAAATTAATATTATTACTCTAAAAATAATATTCTTAAAAAGTTTTACTGTTTTATAATTTTTTTAATTTAAATTACTATTCTTACACCTAAATGGATGTAAAAATAAGGTAAGTTTTAAATCCTGGTGAGCTAATAAACAGGTGGTTGAAATAATATTTTCAGTCTGGAATAGATAAAAAAAATATTGTTACTGAAAATAATTTTTTATTATGAGTATGTTTCTAAAAATGGAGGGGTTAATACTGAGATATTTTTTTAAAAACTTGAGTATTAAAATAAATACTATATTTATAAAAATTATAATATTATTATTTTTAATTTTTTAATTATGTTTTTTATATTAAACTTATATTTTTTCAAAATTTTTGATTATTTAAAAATTGTTGAGTATTATTTATCTTTATTACTTTTTTATGTAAACTAATTGTAATACTAAATATTTTTTTAATATTATTTAATTATTTATTAATTCCAAATTACAAAACAAAACTTAATAAAATATAATGTTTTATTTATTAAACTCCAAAAGTATTTATGATTTGAGTATTTAAAAATATACTCAATTAGAATACTTATTTAAAATTTAATTTAAAATATTTAATTATTTAAAGTAATTAATAATAGGGTATTCAAAAAAATACTCTAGTATTAATAAAAATAAAATGTTTACAATAGTAATACATCAAACTTAACAACAAATAAACAAAAATAATAATCTAGTAATAACATTAATATTATTTTTATTATTAATTTTTTTTTAAAATATTAATATTAATGAAATCTACAAAAATATATATTTATATATTTTTTTGAAAATAAATAAATATATATTTTAAAAATACTCTAGTATTTAAATGTAATTAAAAATGTATAACATTTTTTTAATGTATTTATTATTATATTAAATTTATTAATTATAACTTAAATAAAATAAATTAAAAATATATTGTAAAAATAAACTTACCTATTATTTTCGTTGTAATACCATGCGTTATAATGACATCTGCGTTGTAATAGCATGCGTTGTAATAGCATGCGTTGTAATGGATGTTGCGTTGTAAAAATTGCGTTGTGATGGTAGTGGGTCGTAAAAGTTGCGTTATAATGGATGTTTCCCGTCGGAAGACTTGGAGGCTCGCTCGAGGCGCTCGAACATACGCATCACGGGGATTGCGGAGACGACACAAACGGGGAAGATGGAACTCTTCGTGGAGAAACTACTAGTCACCCTGCTAGGAGACGATGTCTTCTCCCCGATGTTTATAGTTGAGAGGGCTCACCGCACGCTGGGACCGCGACCGCGCACAGGTGCGCCTCCGAGGCCAAAAATAGCAAAACTGCTGAATTATAGAGACCGCGACACGGCACTGAGAGTAGCCAGAGACAAAGGGAAGCTACAATTCGAGGGCATGGAGGTGTCCCTGTACCCTGACTTTACGGCGAAAGTCCAGGAGGAGATACGGCACTTTGCTCCGTACAAGAAACAATTGCGAGACCTTGGTCTAGACTATGCAATGCTGTATCCGGCAAAATTGCGGATCAACAGACGGGGTCACTCGCACTTCTTTACAGACCCTAGGGAACTACAGAAATCGTTAAAGGAGTGGTCCAAGGAACAGAGGAACAGCCCAAACAGACAGACCGGAGAACAAGAAGAAAGCAGTAACCTGGACGAACAAGAATAAATGCTCGGGCAATCTGATGCGATGCCCGCTCTCGAACACACTTGACTCTGAGCAGTGGCGTGCCTATGAGACATCGCTTTGTCATGACTCCTTGGTGTGATGAAGCGCAGCTGACGAGAGACTGCTACGTCCTGAGATTGGACTGCGCATGGTGGATTGGTGAGATCTTTTCATTATATACGCACCAGATGACACACATGTGACTTTCATGGTACAGTTCGGGGCAATGTTTCAACATGATTCTTGCTACACACTGCCATAGAACTTTGATATTAGAGGTGAAAGGTGGGAATGGGGAGGGGCCCGATTGGGAGACGCCCTGTATCGACACTCGCTAGGCCATGGCTCGGCCTCCCGTTGATGGACATTAACTAGGGTGATGGCGTTGGGGTCTCTTTTTTGCACTGTACAATGCTGATGCACTGTTGTATGATTCTTATGGCGACCTCTGCCCTAGCGCTTATGGCACTAACCGCCCCTATGAGGGCTTTACCTGGGACTACTCAGGGAAACTTTTCAAGTTGGAAGTTGGTGGGTGGGATTGGGTCCTGCCAGGCCAGGTTGGGGGTGGTCTGCTGTGGGTGGGGGGGAGTGTGTGTGGTGGGATGTTGTTGTTTTGCACAGGGGGTACTGAAAGTTGAGCCAAGCAGAGTGCTGCCCGATTTTACATATAGGAGAACCACTGATACCGAAATAGCCTCGCAGGGAATGTTTGGCAGTGCTGGGAGGGCGCTTTCTGATACCGCTTCAGTTGTACACCTGGAATGGCAGACACGAATGTGGTGACCGCTGACAGCGGTCCTGACACACTGAAGGCTTTGACCTGGAATGTGAGAGGGCTGAATGATTACCGCAAACTCAGGAAGGTGTTAAACTATCTACATAGGCATCACATTGATCTCGCACTTATACAAGAGACTCACCTCCCGCCTACGAGTAAGATGCTTACTGCTAAAGGATTCGGGGGTAACAGTTTGGCCGCGGGATTCACTACACACTCCAGGGGGGTGGTAACGTGGGTCAATCCTCGATCCCAATTAAAGCTAACACTGATTGAGGCGGACTCGGAAGGTCGCTATCTGATTGCCAGATGCGTTGTAAAGGACACAATCTCATTGTAGTTAACATATATGGGCCCAATTACGACCACCCTGAGTTCTATGCGGCACTGGCCACGCACTGCAGATCCTACGCTTCCTCTAAAATGCTATGGGGGGAGACTTCAACTTTGTGTTCAATCCGGACCTGGACAGATCTAGGGGGCTGCCTCGCTGGCCGTCTGCTGCAGCCCTCCACATGCAGGCAGAATTGGTTAAATTTGACCTTGCTGATTTTGGAGCCAAAAAGCACCCCACACAGGGGGGGGTACACGCACTATTCGGCCTTTCACAACATACACACAAGAATTGATTACTTCCTGGCTTCTCAGTCGGTGCTTCCTTGTGCCCGGAGCTGTGTGGTGCTACCACGTACGCTTTCAGACCATTCCCCCCTACTTTTGATGCTGGTAGTGCCAATTGAAAGAATCCCTCCGTTTACTTGGCGATTTCCCCCTTATTCCCTATTGGATGATGTGTTCAGAGGGGAACTGGCAAACGATATAAATACCTTCTTTGAGACTAATCTGGGATCTGTTGACAGTTTCCAGACTATATGGGACACATTCAAAGTTTATATCAGGGGGATGGCTATGACCAAACATTCTAGTGTCCTTAAGGCCATTAGACAAAGGTTGAAACATCTTGAAACTCAATTGAAGGAACTTGAGATGAGGCAGCAAAGCAACTCAAATGCTGATGTCACGGCACAGCTAAAAACATTACTTGCTGACTATAATGAGGAGGCAGATAGGGAAGTGCAGCATATGGGCAAGTATGCTACAGCTCGGACATATGGGGAAGGGGAAAGGCCCAGTTCAGTATTAGCCAGAATAATGCATCAGGAAAGGCGACCCCTGGTGATTGACGAGTTACTAACAGCCACAGGAGATGTGCTTACTGATGAGATGGAGATCCTTGATGAGTTTAGAGGTTACTATGCGGATCTCTATAAGTCAAAATCCTCCCAGATGGAGGAGGAAATCGATGATTATCTCAGCTACATAAAAATGCCCTTCTTGTCTGATACGCAGAGGGAATTTTTGATGACACCAATCCAAGAAGATGAGATACGGGAGGCGTTGGGCGGGATGCGTTCTGGCAGTGCCCCTTGGGCGGATGGCCTCACACTGGGCTTTTACAAAGCGTTTATAGACAAACTAATGCCACACTTGATTACCCTATTTGATGATATTTGCGCGGAGGGCAGTATGTCAGCCTCCATGAGTGAGGCACTGCTGATCACAATTTTGAAACCTGGGAAACCTCCCAACTCTTGCGGTTCCTATAGGCCACTTTCCCTGATAAACGTTGATGCCAAACTGTATGCTAAGGTGTTAGCCACGCGACTGGCTCTGCTTGTTCCGGACCTTGTGGTACCAGAGCAGGCCGGCTTTGTCTCAGATCGAAATCTCACGTATAATATCCGAACGGTACTGGGAACCATGCAGCACGTACGGCAAGAAAATAAAGCGCTAGACATTTTCCTTGATATGGAGAAGGCATTCGACTCTGTGGAATGGCCATTCATGCTGAGAGTATTGCGGAAGCTGGGGTTGGGTGAACCCTTCCTGCAAATGCTGGGGGCCTTGTATTACAAACCCACAGCCAGGCTACGGATAGGGGATACGGTCACTGAAGCTTTCGAAATAAGCAGGGGAACCAGGCAAGGATGCCCCCTCTCACCCCTATTATATGCGCTGGTTGCGGAACCTTTGGCATGTGCGATTAGGGAATATCATGGTCTAGAGGGTATCAAATTTCCGACGTACAAAATAGGTATCTCCACGTACCCAGATGACACACTGCTGTATGTCCGCTATCCGGAAACAAATCTCAAATCGGTACTTAGAGAGGTGGTACGATTTGGGGCCCTCTCAGGGCTGAAAGTTAATTCGACCAAATCAGTAGCATTTCCGCTAACACCAGTTACTGGGCCGTTTGAGATGGAATATCCACTGCAGTGGTCGACTGACCCGGTTCGGTACTTGGGGATACATTTACATACGGACCCAGAAATACTGATTCGGGAGAATTATGGGGTAGCTTTTTCCAAGCTGGTAGATGACGTTGAAAAGTGGTGCAAACTTCCCTTGTCATTAATGGGCAGGATTGCCATCATGAAAATGGTGATCTTACCAACGTTCTTGTTTTTGTTCTCTAATATCCCGGTCGTCCTCTCCAAGGTATTTTTCAAACAGCTGACACAAGTATTCATTAAACTTGCATGGGGGGGGGTAAACAACCCAGAATTCAATGGAAGGTTTTAACACCACCATACGAGATGGGGGGCCTAGGTGCCCCGGACTTGGAGAGATATTACAGGGTGGCACAGACGGCTCATCTGCATTCATGGATACACGGAAAACCACACATCCCACACGTGATCCTTGAACGTCTGTTTGCGGAACCTTTTCCCTTGCCGGCCACTGTCTGCTTCCCGGTTGATCGTAGTGTAGGTAGATTGGACTCCATAAAGACCACGAACCATGCTTGGCATGAGTTGATGCAGGCACAGGGCTGCGAACTGCTATATTCCCTACAAATGCAAATTGAATGGGCAGTATGGCTCCCACTACTGAAAGAGAAGGGGGTCACGAGAGCACTGAACAAGTTGGGAATCTCAAAGTTAGAGGACCTATTTGTTGATGGGGTGGTGAAAACCTGGGAACAGATTCCCCCGCCCCCTGCAGACAGAGGCTTCACTTTTGACGCGCTTCCAGTATCACAGAGTCCGGAGCGCGCTGCAGGACCTTTTGGGCCCGGGCCTTGCGGAACCACCTGAGGTACCGGAACTTACATATGTGATAAAGACGGTGTCCCCTCGCAAGCTGGTTACAAACCTCAATAAACTAGGAGTTCGGCAAAAGCAGCTTCAATATTCCAAGGCTAGAACGGAATGGCAACGCGATCTCCAAACACAGATAGATGACGAGATGTGGAAGTATTGCTGCACTAGCACTAGAAGACTGTCGCTGAATGGGACGCACAGATTGGTGCATTTCAAATATCTGCATCGTGTCTACTATACCCCAGAGAGGCTACACAGGTATGGGCTACGGCGGTCTGCGGAGTATGAACGCTGTTACGCGCAAGTGGCTGATTTTATCCACATGGCTTGGAGCTGTTCTGGCATCAGCAAATTCTGGGTGGAAGTTTTCTCGGAACTTAGCCAGATATTAGACGTAGAGATAATAGCCAATCCGGCACTAGCACTGCTGGGATACTCGAAAACACTGCCAGTGGCGCTAAGGCGCCTGGCGGATATGGCTTTACTAATGGCCAGGCGCGTCGTGGCCATTTGCTGGATGAGGGGTCCGTTGCCTACAAAGAAGAGATGGGCTAGGGATATGCTGTATTGCAGTACTCAATCTGAAACATACAGTGAATTGCTTCCGCCTAAGAGTCGCCCAAAGAACTTCTGGAGTCTGTACCGGACATATGTCCACACAAGTGAGGTAGAGGAGGAGACAGAGCAGGGTGGGGACACTGATGAGCTTGCCGCACCAGAGGAGCACGCTGCGGGGACTAATCCTGGGAATGGGGAGAACACAGAGTAAAGCTGGAGTCAGGACGGGGGTGTTATGAGTCAGCTAGGAGTCCGGGGGCGGAGTATGCAGCGCTCTCTAAGAGTAACAAAGAGATACCTACGAGGGGTGTTGTGAGAGGTTATGCGGGAAGGGGGTGGTGGGCTAGAGTCTTTGAGGGGTGCTGGTCTTCCACTCCCATACCTACAGAAGGGTGACTTGAAATTACTTCTCTGGGATGTGGATTGGGCAGGCGAACTGCTGGCAAGTTGTGGGTGGGGGGTTGTTGGAGTAGGATTTAGGAATTTCGTTTTATATGGAAGCTGTGTTGGTCCTGCGATCTGCTGGGCTTGGCGTGCTAATTGCTTGTATGCAGGCGAATGTACAGTTGAAGGGGGCGTGCGACGATATTACTGCCATGGCAATGTTGACATACTTGGAGACCCTTTACATCACATACGAACTGAACGCCGCCGAGCCTCCGGGATGTCGGCTAATTGGCTGTGTGAGAAGTTCCTCGTATGATCGAATGTATTTGTTGAGCATCAGCTGCCGGCCCCTGGGTTGTAGGCTACACACCCTGTACAATATTTTGCAAGAGAATAAAGGTTTTTGAAACTTAAAAAAAATAAAAAATAAAAAATAAAATAAGGAAAACAGTGAAAAAGTGCAAAAAATATTAGGAAGAAAAGATTGTCTCCCTAATCACTCCTGGTTTAGGAGGCTTCAACTTTACGGTTTCTGCACCTGTGAATAAAGAGGACATGGACATACATGTAGAACACGACATACATTTAGTATTTGTTCTGATGGTAACCGTGATTCTATGGTGCTCCAAAAGTGGTTCAGTGACAGTAGTGGTGAAATGTAACCGTACAGTTATCACCACCTTAGCCCCTGTGTTTTAGCTGCTATCCAGAAGGAAGTGCTACGTGCTATTCGTGGTACGAGCTAGGTTTGTAAGTTAAGTAAACACGGAGGTTTAACTTCCGATTGGCGATCAAATTAATAGTGCAGATCGATCGCGTGAAATAAATAAATTAAAATGTCTCACTTTGTTGGTGTTAAGGAAGAACACCATGGGTCACAGGAAGGGGGTGGGAACGTAATTGGCACACCCTGCGCGTTTGTCAAGTAAAAGGTAAAGAGACATAGAGTGAGTCATTAGCATTAGAATCGGTACTTAGCTTAGCGGTGAGCCGATCGTTGAATCACAGGTACTACTCACGCCCTCGACGCTCGGCACCCTCAGTGTACCTGCATCACCCTCTACTGGACCCCGAAGATGTGGATGCGGGGCCCGAACACCGTATATGTTTGAACAGCAACGAGGAGGGGATCGTTTCCAGGATAGGCGTGGTCTGAGAAGGGGCTGGAGGTGACGCCCATGAGTGAGCCAATCACCAAGAAGTGACGGCGTAGTCACATGATTGGTATGTCGTTGCTCAGCAACCGTGAGCGTCTAAATGCATTATTTGCTTGGCGGACACTTCAGAGAAGCTAACGCTGAAGCCCAGAGTTTGTTACCGGTTGGAAAAATGGCTCGGGCGTGATGGGTGTAACGCGCCCTAGCACACAGGAGGCCCGCTTTTATGATTTAATAAAGAGCGGGAGGGCCTCACTCTGGCGATTTTACATTACGGGTTGCTGGCTAATAAAATTACAACAATTATTTATTAAAATGGAGAGTCTGGTCCTGGACAAACACTATGCTATGTTAGTGGGTTAGCTGTGTGAAACACACGATTCTGCTGTAAGGTGGAAGTTAATAATATACATTGTGCATGTATAGAGTCAATGGAATGGCTCTGGGGAGAAGGTGTAGCACAGCCAGAAGGTACCAGATTCAGGTAATCAATTGTGAGACTCACAAAATGCCTATTTAATCACAGCATTCCAAGGTATGTCATCATTCAGACCTATGAGATGGGTCCCAAGCCTGTAGACCCACCTCTGTTCTTTTTCAAAGAGGCGACTGCTTATGTTGTTGCCACTGTTTACATGTTCAATTACAGTCCACTGTAAATCATTGGTTGTGTGGTTTTGTTCTAAGAAATGTCTGCTCATTTTGGTTGTTAGTTTTTTGCATCTGATGTTTGAGCGATGCTCACAAATTCTCTGCTTCACCTTTCTGCTCGTCATGCCTATGTAACGTAGGTCACAAGGGCATGTGATCAGGTATACCACATTTTGCGTATTGCAATTTGTGTGATCTCTCTGTATCCATGATTTTCCAGGTTCAAGATCAAGTGTTTTTGAATGTGTAGTAAGATGACAGGCACTGCAGTTGGAGCAGGGAAAATGGCCAGTAACTTTTGGTAGGTTCCAGGTATCTGTGATAGATCTCACTGTGTCCGGGGCAGTGGCTTTTGGTCGTGTATGGACGAGTGCATCCCTTAGGCTGCGTCCTTTTTTAAAAGAGAACAATGGTTTTTCCCAGGTTTTGTTCGTACTGGACAGGATTCTCCAATTTTTGTTAATTGACTTATTCATGTAGTTGGATAGGGTGCTGTATGTAGTCACACATGGTAGTGGTATGTCTTTGGAGTTGTTGACTTTATCCTCGAAGAGAGCTTCCCGTGGCTGGTTACGTGCTCTTTTGTAACCCTTATTCAGTGTTGCTCCTGGGTAGCCTCGAGATTTAAGTTTATCTGTCAAGTCGGCAGACTGGGTCTTAAAGTCTTGTAGGTCAGAGCAGTTGCGTCTTAGCCGCAAATACTGACCGTATGGCAGATTTTCTTTCAATGGACGGGGATGGAAACTCGTGAATTCTAGGAGGTTATTCCGAGCGGTAGGCTTGTGAAAGGTTTTAGTGGTCAGTCTTGTCCCAGTGACACTAATTGTCACATCCAAAAAGGTTGCCTCAGTGTTGCTAGTCGCAAAAGTAAATTTCAAATTCGGGTCTAGGGTATTGATCCAGGTCAAGAAAGCCTGTAGTTGTTCATCATTGCCGGTCCATATTACCAGGACGTCGTCAATGTAGCGTCTCCAGATCATTATAGACGCAGCAAAGGGACAGTCGGGGTGTGAGACTTGTTTAGCCTCAAAGTCAGCAACATAAAGGCCCGCTACACTGGGGGCAAATGTACTACCCATCGAAGTACCAGTGCATTGTAGAAAGAGGTTACCTTTATACGAGAAAAAGTTCTCTTTTAGTGCTAATGTAGCGCACTTCAAAATGAAATCTTTTGATGTTTGAAAATCCCAGGTGACCGAGTTGAGAGCAGTACCCAAGACCTTGATAGTATCGTCCTGGGGGATACTGGTGTAGAGGCTCTCTATATCAAGTGTATCCTGTGAGGTCGAGGTCTTGGAGCACCCGGAGGAGGTTCTTGGTGTCCTTGAGGTAGGTTGGAGTACTCTGGACAATTGGTTTCAGGTAATAGTCACAGAAGCGTGATAGGGGCTCAAGCAAAGAGCCTATGCCAGACACAATTGGTCAGCCAGGGGGGGGCATTCGGTTCTTATGCATTTTAGGCAGTGTGTAGAAGTAAGGGACTATGCTTTCATTTGTGCTCAGAAAGTCTGCCTCATTCTTGGAGATTTCTCCATCTTCTTCTGCTCGCCTGACTAGGTTACTGATCCATGTCCGAAGATCCTCTGTTGGGTCTCTTAGCAGAGGGAGGTAGTTTTTCTTGTCATCCAAAAGGATTTGACAAGCCCTTTCATAGTCAGCTGTATTTTGTATTACCAGACCTCCGCCCTTGTCAGCTGGCTTAATTGTGATGCTTTGGTCATTTTGTAGAGCCTGCAGTGCATGGTATTCCGCAGTGCTGAAGTTGTTGTAGGTTGATGGGTCTTGGCAGGGTTCAAGGTCCAGAAACACTGCCTGTTCAAAGGCAGTTATAGCTGCTGGAACTGTGTGGGGTGGGGGAGTAAACGTCAAACAGAGTCTTAATCCGGTGTCACCTTTCCTTATGATTTCGTTGGGGTCTTCTTTACCCTCAAAGAACGCCCTGAGTTTAAGCTTTCTGAAGAATGCAGCGAGCTCACAATGGAGCTTGAATTTGTCTGGGCGGATGGTTGGGACAAAGCCAAGGCCTCTTTCAAGGACCTTGATTCCGTTTTTACTTAACTTACAAACCTAGCTCGTACCACGAATAGCACGTAGCGCTTCCTTCTGGATAGCAGCTAAAACCCAGGGGCTAAGGCGGTGATAACTGTACGGTTACATTTCACCACTACTGTCTCTGAACCACTTTTGGAGGACCATAGAATCACGGTTACCATCAGAACAAATACTAAATATATGTCGTGTTCTACATGTATTTCCATGTCCTCTTTATTCACAGGTGCAGAAACCGTAAAGTTGAAGCCTCCTAAACCAGGAGTGATTAGGGAGACAATCTTTTCTTCCTAATATTTTTTGCACTTTTTCACTGTTTTCCTTATTTTCACTTTCACGTCCCTAGGTAAGGGTGGGCCTTAGCGTGCCCATACCGCCAGGGTTTAATACACACTTTCGAGCCCTGAAGAATTGCCTGGTAAAATTACACCGGTTCGTGGCAAGAAACATGTCGACTGATATCTAGGAATCTACCACTCAACTAAATGTGGACTGCTTCCATACACATAGATTTTAATATAATGTCTTTAGTGATCATAGAATAAAATTTTCCTTTTGATACACTACAGACAATTTTTTAATACCCTCACCATTCACTAGTTTAGTTTGCACCAACACGTCCTAAAACTCACTAACCTGCTCCGCAGTAGATCTGGCGTTGTAGCACACCAAAGAGACACTCGGTCTCTTTGGTGGAGCCCGATGATGAAGCATGTCATCACCAGGTGGTGAGTGAGGGCTTTCTTTAACGTCCTAAGTGAGGCCGTTCCCCTCCCTTCTTTTTTGCTCCCTAATGTGGTTTAGTGTAACCATAAGACACTCTTTGTTTGTTTATTGATCACCACCGACATGTTATCCACCCGGAACAACACCCGCTTGTGCACCAACTCATCCGCCCAAACCGTGACTGCCACCAGCAACGGAAACAACTCCAGGAAGGCAATGCTCTATCCCCCCCGCCTGCCAATACCTCGGTCATTGCTCCGCGCACCATCTCCCGTCCCAATACAGGCCAAAACCGCCGACACCCGCCGCATCGGAGTATAGCGTCACGTCCCACTCCCAGTCCTCCGACGGCGCCATCGGCACACCATTGAACCATTCCAGGAAAACCCGCCACATCCGCAAATCCTCCTTCAACCTCGCCGAGAGACGCACGTGGTGATGGGGAAGCGTCAAGCCCGACAGCGCCAAACCCAGCCGCCGACAGAATATACGACCCGCTCGCACCACGCGACATGCAACGTTAAAATGCCCCAAGAGAACTTGCACCTCCCAAACCAACACCTTCTGTTTGCCCAGCATGTCGCCCACCAACACCAACATAGCCGACCTCTTGTCCTCCGGCAGGCATGCTTCCATGGCCGCTGAGTCGAGCTCTATACCGAGAAAGGACAACTCCATACTGGGATCGTGCGTCTTCTCCGGTGCCAGGGGAACCCCAAATTCCTCCATCATCCCCACCAAACTGTCCAGCAACCGCTGGCAGTCCGTCGCACCGGGTTGCCCCACCAGGAAGAAGTCATCCAGGTATTGGGTCACCATCTCAGAGCCTGTGCGCCTGGAAAAAGCCCACTGCAAAAAGGAACTGAAGCGCTCAAAAAGCGTGCAGGAGATGGAACACCCCATTGGCAGTGCCTTGTCCACAAAAATGCCACGTCAAACGGGATCCCCAGTAACTGGTGGTCCTCCGGGTGTACCGGGAGCAAGCGGAACGCCGACTTAATGTCACACTTCGCCATCATAGCATCCCGCCCCACCCCTGACATGAGCTTCCGCGCCACATCCACCGACGAGTATGACACCGATGCCAAGTCCGACGCGATGAAGTCGTTGACTGATCCACCTGCCGGCCATGACAGGTGTTGAATCAGCCGGAATTGCCCCGGCTCCTTCTTGGACACCACCTCTATCGGGGATATAATCAACCCCGGCAGCGGCGGACCGCAAATGGGCCCACCATACGGCCCTCCTTGACCTCCTTGAACTGCTTCTCCGTCACAATACCTCTGTGGGCCTGTACTGATTTCAGATTGTCCGCCCAGAGTGCAATTCGCGGGCCCTCATACCCCAGCCAAAAACCATCCCAAAACCCTTTCCGCAACACGGGCGTGTCGTCCGCCCGCGGATACGCCGCCAGCCATGGCTCCATCCGTGCCAATCTAACCGGCGTACAAGCCTTTTCCCAAAGCCCCAGACCCCCCCCCCGGCCACCTCCCCTTCCCCCGCTCTGTGACCCCCCACCCTGCAATCCACCTTGTGCGGGCTGCTGACCTGGTGGCCCTGAGACACCCCAGCAGCGTACCACCGGGTGTATCGCCGCCCGCACTTGAAGCACTCATGCCGGAAACGGCACACCTGCCGGCCACACGCCCCCTTATTGAAGTCCCAGCAGGCCCCGATTGTACTCTGACCAGTGGCTCGCCCTGCCCCACACCCCCGTGGGTGGGGCGGGCAGAAAAGGTGGCCGGCGCGAGCGGCAAACTGTTGGCTGTATAGATGGTGCGACCAAACTTGGAGCCTCCCATCGTCTGCTGGTAAAGGTCAGAATCCATCTCCCCCATTTCGCCTCCGGGTCGGCCGCCATCCGCGCCCGGAACTCCTCATCATAATGAGACCAGGCGTACCCCCTATATGTCACCTGCGCCCTCTGCACCACGTCCATGTACTTGAATAGCGCGATGGACCGATCCGGGAATTTTTCACAATATACGCTGGCGTATATTAGGAAAGCCGCTGACCAATTGTCGATTGTCAACGGGACCTTGGGGCACCGAGCCAACTCCTGCTCTTCCTCCTTGGACCCCTCCTTCGAAGTCAGTTCTCTATGCAACAGCTTTAGAATGTCAATGTACTCCCCTTTCCAGATCTTCTCCCGCGTCGCCAGCGACAAGTGCGCCCCCAGCGGCTTGGTCACCCCCATGTATGGAAGCTTCCGCACCGGCACCAAGCAACTCTCCTTACTGCCAACTGCGGCCGGCCCTGCCTCCGCGCCCCCCAATGACACCCCCCCGCCAGCGCATTACCCGACTGCGCTCGCCAGTGCCCCGCCAACCGTACCCACCCCGTGTCTTTCACATACTGACCTTTTACCAGCCGTCCCTCATCATCCCCCAAGTATCCGTCCTCACCGACACCTGCACACAGCGCCTCTTGCCCGCACCATTCCCCACTCCGTCTCCAACCTTACCTGGCGTCAAGGTCGGCGTCCGAGCTGGATCCTGCCGCCTAACCAGTGGAGCTGAGGGGGTCGTCACCCTGGGCGCGTCCTGCTGCAGCCCGACCTGCAACACACTGCCAACAACATTACTAGATCCCCACTCCCGTACCTCCCCCTCCTCTTCAGACTCCCCATCTCCAACATCCTGTAGCCCCCGGCCGTCCCCACTGGACTCCAGCCGGCTCAACCGCGCCTTCTCTCTGCACACCCGCATCAGATCCACCAGGTCCACACACTCGCCCCCTCCCGCCGCCGCACTCGCCCCAACAGCCAAAGTAACAGGAGTGCATGCACCCCCCTGCTCCCGGCGGCCGATGTGACCCATCGGGGGGGGGGCTGGCGGTGACTCCTCCGGTCGCCGCCCAATGCCGTCCCATGCCATGTCCCATGTTGGAGCGCGACCACCCGTACAAGGCAGAGCCGGCCCATCCCCTCGGTGGAACGGAGCTGCATGCTGCTCACCCGAGCCCCTCGCCAACATGTCCTGCCAATGAAAAAAGGTGGAGTCCAGCATGCCGGGGAAAAAAGGCCCTTCCTGCCCCCCCACGTGCTGCCCCTGTCCCAACCCCGCTGTGCCCCTCGGCCCCACCGCGCAGAATGTCTCACCCTCCGCGTCGGGCGCCCCCAGCTCCTGCACCACCCCCGGACTCCCATCCCCACCCCTACTCCCATTTTGGCCACTGTGGACCCGCCCCACCCCCCACCCCCCGGACCCCCAACCCGGTCTCACTCCCCCAACCCATCCCCCCGCTCCCTGTCACCTCCCCCCGACCCCACCCACCAGCCACGTCCCCCCTGCCGACTCCGCATCCCTCGCCCCTCCCCTTGGTGCCTAGCCCTCCCCCGCTCCCCCTGCCCACCTCCCCCTCCCCGGTGACAGAGACCTGCTCGAGCCCACCACGCTCGCCCCCTCCCCGGAAGAAGACCCCCAGTCCAGCTCACTCTCCGCACCCCCCCTGCCACCCCTCCCACCGCCCACCTTCTCCCCCCGCCCCTCCCCGCCCCTCCCCACCCCCTCCTCCTCCATATCCGACTCCTCTATAAATAGGGGGGACCCTGCTCCTCCAAAGCTTCTTAAAGTTACAGAGTATGCTATGCTATGTCATGCTCTCTCCCTAGTTCTGGCGCACAATCAGGCTGCCTAGCACCAGGCACACACATGTATGCACCATTGTGCGATGGTGCCTCATGTCTGGCATAGGTTTTGAATGGTAAGAGTATCCTTCCTGTACAGATTACTATGCCTAGAGAAACTTTTAAACTTTTTCCACTTTGTATGTGTGCTGTACAATTAGAAAACATTGGAAAAATATAAGCATTTCTCTTTTTTATGCCTGCCTCAAAGATGTGCTAATTTTTGGTGCAAAACTCTTTCTACTATTGGTAGTAGATAGAATGTTATGTCAAAATCATAGGTGGTTGCTTTGGAATGCCCATGTACCATTTATGGAATGTCCCCATTAATGCAAAGTAATGCAAATCAGCACAACGCTTTCTGGCAAAACGTGTTTTGTGCTAGAAAGTAAATTCAGAATAAACATTTTGAGCCAGTTTGTGCCACTTTTGTGATGTTAGTAGATCTGGCCCAAAATGTTCATGCTTCAATCCAACTTCCAATAGTCCTTGCAACTGGAGCCACCCAGTTACAAGATGCATAACAAGTAATTGCATGTGTATATGCACCCAGGAAGTTGGGAAACACAAACTAAGCCAACAGAAAGAAAGCAGATGTACCTCAAAGTGTTCCTTGGTAGCCTGACGATGAGCTCCAGTTGCTAAACACAATCTGTAAGTTCCCCAGCATGTCCAATTTCAATACCCTGATGTTAATTTGTTTTGTCCAAGGATGGCACTCTTTTAGCTCCCAGACTGTGTGGACCCTGCGCAGGTCACTTTCTCCTGTTTGTGCACATGGAACAGGAATGACTTCAGGAACTGTACGTTTGCAACCTTTTTCCTGATGTTGAACCAGCAGTTGACTTGCTTCAAGGTCAGTTCAATCAGCATGAGACAGGAGACTGGGTCCTGCACCTGACAAATGTGTCTCCCAGTATCTGGGTACAGTGTGCGGGATGAAGCTAACTGGGCTGGGTGTAACGTGAGACCTCCACGACCTAGGAGCAGGGCTCGTAGAGCTGAATGTGGTGGTTATTAGTGGGGCTTGTGGTCGTATGTTAAAGGAGATACTAGTTCTTAATTTCTAAAAAAGAAATGCATGCCAGGGCCCTCATCAGGAGGCCACTGCAGCTTGGACAACTCATTGCTTCTGCCGGTGCCGTCAATTACAGTACCAACACAACTACTAACTTACTCCTACTAGTCTGACAAATCCATCTATTCCAGGCCCCCAAAGATATAAGAATGTCTTGGGCAGCAGGTATTAGTCATTGTAATGTATATTTAATTAATAAACAACTGTTGTTGTGTTCACCTCTAAATTAGACAATCAGCGGCATCATGTGGCAGACTCTCATAAGTGCAGGTGTTGATAATTAAGAAAACACAAGGAGATGATGGACGGAGCATTGAAACTTTTCAGACACTCCCGCCCAGTCACAGATCTGGGTTCAATCCATCATCGTTCTTTAGCTCACTTCGCCACCTAAGTTCAGACCCAGCTATATGCAAATCAGGCTTGACCCTGTGCCTCATGGGAACAGTCCAGCCCGAACTGCCAAGCCAGGTCTTCCCTGAACCGGAAACAAGCTTCCTAGGACCGGTTTTGGGGTAACACCCCCCTCATCAGCCAGGCTAGCTTGAATCCAGTGGCAAAGTGAGCATGGGGCCTTGGCATACCTTGCCAACTTAGGGCGAACAAAGCAAACAAAGGAGATGATTGACGAAGCGCTGAAACTTTTCAGACACTCACCCCTAGTCACAGATCTGGGTTGAATCCATCATCATTATTTAGCTCACTTTGACACCTCAGTTAAGACCCAGCTAAATACAAATCAGTCTTGACCCTGTGCCTCATGGGAACAGTCCAGCCCGAACTGCCAAGCCAGGTTTTCCTTGAACCGGAAACAAGCATCCCGGGACCGGTTTCAGGGTAACACCTCTCATCAGCCAGACTTGCTTGCATCTTGTAGCAAAGTGAGCAAGGGACCCACATCTGGGCATACCCTGCCAACTCTATATTTCTCTATCTATTTATCCATCTATCTATCTATCTATCTATCTATCTATCTATCTATCTATCTATCTATCTATCTATCTATCTATCTATCTATCTATCTATCTATCTATTTATCTATCTTTCTATCTCTCTCTCTCTCTCTCTCTCTGTATATATATATATATATATATATATATATACATACATATATATATGTATATATATATATTCACTGAAAAAACCATAGGTTTCACTCCAGTTATAGTTAGGTGGAAATTTTACTCGCACAAAACCATTGAAATTACCACGTTATAGTTAGTTGGACTCACTATAACTTGCGCGTGCAATGCACTGCTGATGACGTCACATATTACATCACTCATGACATGGTCAGTGACATCACTCATGACATCACTGATGACATCTCAAATGACATCACTGATGACATCATCCAGTGAATGTGTATCTTTCTGAAAAATAAATATTTTTTATATATGTATATCTAAAGGTTGATGGAAGAATAAATGGGTAAATAAATGTCTAAATGGATGTTTTTTTTGTGTAAAATTGATGACGCCTGAAATGGCAGAAACCGGTCCCCGGAAGCTTGTTTCCTTCCCAGTATAAGAATTGGCTTGGTAGTTTGGTTTGCCCTGTTCCCATCATGCACTGGGACAGGAACAGACTAATTTGCATATAGCCAAGTTCTGAGCTGGGATGGTGCAGTGAGCTAAAAAACGGTGATGGATCAAGCCCTGATCTTTGGACTGGGTAAGAGTGGTCTGCTAAATTCAGGCACTCTGTTCATCACCACCCCCTTTTCTGAACCATCTTGGGAGACTGCATATCAGAATTTTTTCTATGAAATATAAGAGGATTTGAGAAGTCACTCAAAATGTGCCCTAATTTTTCTTTCTTCAGCACTAATCATAATTTCTATGGCAAAATGAACCCCCTCATTTTGTTCCTTTGCAAATTAAATGTTTTAAGTGTTAACACTTTATTCCAATCAAGATGACTTAAGGTGTGCCATATTTTTTTCATAAGTAAGACTGTTAGCGCTCTAGTTGTTCTTTAGAACACTCTGGGACATTCTGTCATTGGGCTATAGTTGGGCTACATCTGGCTGATATTTGGGCTACATTTGTTTTTTTTTGTCTCTGGTGGCCATCTTTGGGCTACATTGGGCTACATTGGGCTACATTTGGGCTCTAACATATATATAGCTCAATGTAGCCCAATATATATTTTTTCAAAGTTAATTTTCGTAAAAACCACTGGAGCATATATCTTGAGACATAGCAAAGGCACATCGGGGTACCAGTCCCTACAATTTTGCCAAGTTTGGTGGAAATCCATTCAGCCGTTCGGGCTAAAAGTGAGTCCAACCGCCCTATGGAAATTAACATGGGGAAAACACGTTTTGGGACCCCCCTTTTATCTCGGCCCCCGCTTGACGGATCCCCCCGAAACTTTCAGGGAAGGAGCGGAGCGCAGCGAGGCAAAGTTATGGAACATTACAGGCAGATCCCTCATTCGGCGCCAAAGTTATTCCCAATAGAATGTTGCGGATTTCCTATGGAAAACGATCCATATATATATATGTGTCTTCACTGAAAAAACAAAGGTTATAGTGACATTATAGTTAGGAAGTAGAACTGAAAAACCCTTAGAAAAAAAACAAAGGTTTCTGGGACATTAGTTAGATTCAGATTTTATACAAACAAACCATAGAAATTCAGCAGTGATGGTTATCTCACGCAACTATAATTCCTGCCCTAAAGTAGATATAACTCGCTCCCCCGCCATGCACAGTTTTCTAATCAATAATTTCACTGCAAATGTTATAGTGATATTATCAATGATGTCATAGAAGATGTGATGAGTAATGTAATATGTGGGGTAATTAGCAGTGCATGGCGAGGTTGTGAGTTATAGCTACCTTAGGGCATGAGTTATAGTTACTTGAGATAACTATAACTGATGAATTTCTATGGGTTTGTGTGTGTAAAATCTCATTCTAACTGTAATGTCCCTGTAACCTTTGTTTTTTCAGTGAGTTTCTAGGGCGTTTTTACTTCTATTTCCTACCTATAACGTCCCTGTAACCTTTGTTTTTTTCAGTAAATTTCTTCATTTTTTAATGCTATTTCCTGATTATAAAGTCCCTGTACCCTTTGGTTTTTTCAGTGAATTTCTAAGTTTTTTTTAATGCTTTTTCCTAAATATAATGTCCCTGTAACCTGTGTGTGTGAGTTGTTGTGTGGGTGGGTAAATTCGGTGTGTGAGTGCATGCATGACTGGCTGTGTGGGTCTGTGGGTGGGTGTGAGTGGCTGTGTGGGTCTGTGAGTAGGTGGGTGAGTGGCTGTGTGGGTGTGTGCATGCTTCTGTGGGTCTGAGTGGGTGTGTGAATGGCTGCATGAGTGTGTAAGTGGGTGTGTGTGGTTTTCTGGGTCTCTGAGTGGGTGTGTAAGTGGCTGTATGGGAGTGTGAGTGGTCTTCTGAGTCTCTGATTAGGTGTGAGTGGCTGTATTGGTTTATGAGTGGATGTGTGTGGTTACGAGGATGTGTAAGTGGGTGTGTGAGTATGTGACTGGCTGTGTGGGTCTGTGAGTGGGTATGTGAATGGGTCTGTGAGTGGGTTTGTGAGTGGCTGTACTGGTGTGTGAGTGGTTGCATGGGAGTGTACATGGGTATGTGAGTGCCTGTGTGGGACTATGAGTGGGTGAGTAATTGGTTCTCTGGGTATCTGTGTGGGTGTGTGAGTGGCTGTATGGATGTATGAGTGGCTGTGTGGGTTTGTAAGTAGGTGTGTGAAGTAGTTTCTGAGTGGGTTTGTGAGTGGGTGTAGTTTTTTTAATTGGGATCTGGATCCGGGAATTCGCTGTGGATTCACACAATGGGCTGTGCAAAGTGCCGCTGTGAATCTGTGGATCCTTGCGAGCCCGAAAAAACATATATGGACAATTTCTTGCCCATGAAGGGTCCCTCACAGACCCCCCCTCAGTCCCACGGGTTCAGGATACTTCTACCTGACCCCTTGTATCTTATTTACACTTTATTTCTGCCCCCTGAGAACTGTGTTCCGATTGACAAAATGGCGACGCAACTTTTCTCTCAGGTTGCAGCCAGCAAATTACAGCATTGTTGTTTACACCTTGATCCGCGGAGGCATTGCGGTGGATATGCGTCCCGAGATATACATACATCTTTTTTAATAACTACTGGACAGATTTACTCCAAATTACAAAAATCACACTTTTCTGGACCCACATCTAGCTTTCTGCCAAATTTGATGTAATTCAGTCCAGCGGTCTGGGCTACAGTCATGTCTAAACTCCCTACGGGAAATTGCTAGGGGAAAATGTGTTTTGGGACCCTCCTCCCTTTTTCTCTGCCCCCGCTTGACAAATCACCTCGATTCTTTTCAGACAGCAGGTGAAGTAAGTGGCAAACTAGTTTTGAAGATTTTGTGAAGATTCGTCAAATGGCACCAAAGTTATTAGCAAATCATAAAATGCTTTTCCAATGGGAACTAGGTTCTCATACCTTAATGTATGTTTTTACAAATTTTGGTTAGGTCCACCATCCACTACTTGCACAACAACAGTGCAAAGCATAACTGGAACACCAAATGCAATGCTTATAACCTGACCTTTATTGTGACAGATGCAGTTACAGATGAAAACGATCTTACAGGTGATATTGCATATCATTTTACCCTTAACACTATGAAGGAGACATCTCTAAACGTAGTATTATTGATTGGTTTCAGTATGTATTATCATTTAATTATGCTGTCATTTAGGTGTTGTTGCATTTAGACTGCAAGTTATGATTTACATGGCTTTTGTGAGAGTTATGGATTTCAGAGTTAACCATAACTTGCAAATATCAGTGTTTTTTGTTATTCAGAACCATAACTGTACTTTTTTTCAGTGAATTTCTGAATAACATGCGTGAAGGTTTTATAACCAAAGTTAAGAATCACTCCATTTTAAAATGTCAGTGGATTTCTGATTTTTGTGCTCATACACTACATTCAACTCCTGTGAAAGTATACCATTCCACGCTGCACGCGCTCTTGGCCTTTGGCCATGTGCATCAGAAGTTGGCCACAGTTAGCCGCAGTGAATGGTAAGGTGGTAAGGGCCATGGCAGGTTCTTGGGTGAGATACTCTTTGATTGGTGAAGAAATCATGCAATTTACCAGGAAGAAGAGTTAAAGGAGTTAAATATCAAGAATGTGGATAATGGGATAAAGAAGATTGAGCTTATAGGTTAGTTTGAGGCAGAAATTGATTTCAAGGGAAGGCACAATTGTTCCAAAGTGTATGTGCAAATCATGGAAAATATTTATTGGGGTAGCACCAGCAGCATGAGTTGGGTATAACCTTAGATATGAAACACCCAATCAGATATTGTAGAGTAGAGAAGTTGAAGAGACAAGAGATATATAACAAGTGGAAAGGGAAGTATCCATGAGTATTACTGACAGGCTAGGGCTGCGGAAAAAATGAAAACACATGATCGTCATAAGGGAAGGGGAGGTTCCCAAAGTCTATGAATTAAGGCTAGTGCCAAGGGAAATGAGATCAGAGTTAAGTTCGGGATTTGGATAAATTGTGAAGAGAAGGCATTGGGATTTTAAGAGTACAATGACCTAGGAATGGTTGACCCCATGTGTTTTGGCGCGAAAGGCTGAGGACATGATTACGACATGTCAACCAGAGAGGCCTGAGTCAGTGTAGTTGTGTGGATTGACATCCCCTGACAATCAGTGTGCCAAAAGACAAAGCACCAGCTTTTTAGGATATCAGAAATATTATTTACTTTCACAATTACATTGGTTTATGGAAAGGATTGGAAAAAGCTTGATGCGGTCCTGTAGGTGGCTCTGGGAATTCTGAAGAAGAGCAAGGGGGGAAAAATGCAATGTTTGTGCAGATGATGTCAGATATTTGAGACATTCTATCAATAGTGATGCTCTAAAACTGAAAGAATGTCTTTTAAATACAATCAGAGAAGCGCCAAGTCTAGAAAATAAGGAGCAGTTATGCACACTCATTGGACTGGCAGAACACTAGGATATATTCATTGCATATTTTGCAGAAATGACCTTTAATATGCACAATCAGTTAAATGAAACTAGAAATGTCATGTGCACTCAGACTTGTGAGAGGGATTTTGTCAAATTGGAGGAGGAGATTTTGTAATGCGCCTTACCTGAAACCCTTTGATATGGTGAGCCTTTCGTTCATAGTTACTGACACAAGCAACTATGACTTGGGAGTCATAATGTTCCAATTGAATTGAAATGAAATGAGGCATTTATAGAGAGCTACATATTCCCGGAGGTGTCATGCGCTACCTTCAAGGATAGGAAGATGTTTTCTGTCGCATATGCATCCAGGGTGATTAGAGGGTCATTATAGGAAAGGAGATTAGGTACTCTGTGGTGGAAACAAGCATTGACTTCCTGGTGGGGCATGTCCCATTTTACACAAGATGTATTCGATACTAACTTTAAAGTTGCATACCGATCTAAAGGCGCCGGTAGATCTTTTTACCACCAAGGTGTCTTCTTGAGGTGCAACTCTTTGTACTGCCAAATGTCTACGAAGGTTACAAGAGTATGGTTTTAGGGTAGAGTCTTAAATCAGCTGTTCCTCATGTTTGTCCATTGTGGGCAGTCAATTTGATGACCTAGAAAAGGAGTGGTGCGTGGTGGAAGTAGGTGATTTAAAGGTTAGGCCAACATACTAGGGGGAGTGGATCAAGTGTGTGACAAAAGATGATTTGTTTTGCAGGGTAGGAAGCTATGTGCAATCTCAGTGTTGAAGGAGGAATATGCTTGCCGATGAAAAAAGGAGTTATGAGAATGTTGCTGTGGAGTTGTCGTGCACGATGAGATTTTGAGAAGGGACCTGTGGACGGCTTGATAGAAATCTGTTCATGGCGAATGAAGGTCACATAGGTAAAAGTCTCATGGAAAGGTGTATCAGGGCTAAGTTTTAGTGGCCATGTCTGACAAGGATGTTGAGGACATGGTGAGAAAGTGTGTTGCCTGCACCTGAAGTGATAAGTAACAGAAGAACTATGGTGCATATTACCAACAAGTAGCGATAATTATCGCTAAATAGGCTTAGCGATGATTTTTTTATCGCTGCCTATCGCTGGATATGTTAGCGGAGAGAACATGCTATTACCAAAGTTTTTCTCCATTGTGCTAAAATATCCAGCGATAGCGGCGAAATGCGTGAATATCGCTGAGAATACAGCGATTTTCACGCATTAGCGACGAAATGCTCTTAGCCATGTTATCCACCTCCCATTGGATAACATGGCTAAGAACTGGTCTGAGCAGGCGTTGGTTTTTGGCGATAGGGGGAATATTTCCATCGCTACGCCTGCCTTGCTAATAGGCGATGGCGACGTTAGCGACTGCTTTCAGTCGCTAACAGGTTGGGTACGCCCACTTTGCATGTCATTAGCAATAAATATCGCTGACATGCAAAGCGGGCCCCAAACCGCTCGCTAGCGCCTAAAAGCTGTCGCTAACATCAGTTAGCGACAGGTTGCTAATAGAGCGATAGAATTATCTCTGCTTAGCAGCCGAAAACAGCCGCTAAACCAGCGATAATTGCCTATCGCCACCCTTGGTAATATGCCCCATGATTACAAACTCATCAACATATAGATCGTCTTTGCACAGCATGGGAGAAGAGTGCTTTTAGTATATTGGGGCCAATCCATACTTTGATTGCTAAACAGATGTATACCATAGTTGCAAAGGACACATTTTCATGCCAGCTGAAGTTTACATTTTTATGACATGTGGAAACAAGATTGTTTGTAGAGGTCTTAGAAGATCTTTCTTCTGAGAGAAGGTGTTCCATTGGAATTGGTGATCAACAATGGGGTGCAACTGGCATCCAAGGAGATGAAACAGTACCTGGACTTGTAAGTTCGGTGTACGTGAAATGATGACTACTATGTATCACTGCAAATCAGTGGGTTGGTGGAAAGCTGGAACAGGGTGCTGAAGGAATGTTTGCAGATGGTGTTGTGTGAAGATCGAAAGAGGAGGATTGATGTTTGAAAGTTGGTTTGGGTGCGGCAACAGTTGCCATTGTGGGTAACTAAAGCCTGCTAAGGAGTTTTTACTAACTCAGACAAAGTTGGATGCTTTTAATTGATGAAAGAAAGGATTGCAAGATGTAAAATTGCCAAGTTTTGAGATGTTCTGGATTCTCAGTACAAGATTGGTGATTGGGTCAGGGTTAAGTTAGCTCACAAAATAAAGGAATGCCTGCCAAGGTTTTCAACACCTTTACAAGTGGTAAGTGTCAGAAGCAGTGTGTTGGAGTTGTAAGATGGCAATGTGTCAAATTTAAAAAAGGTGGAATTGTTGCCTGATTGTGTGATGTATTCAGAGGCTGGTGAGGAGAACTGAGTTGGGGTGAAGTGTGGCTAGTCTGAAGCTACAAGCGGTCATACTGAAGGTTTAGGAAAATGTTTGCTTCGTTGGGAAATAATGAGATTGTTTAGAATTAGTCCCATTCCTGGGTGGGACCATGTCCATGCGAGCATACCATCTTTGTGACGTCATTGTGATGTAGTCAACATTTTGATGGACTTAGTATTTGTTCTGCTTGTTCCTAATTTGTGGTTTGTTCTTTCTATAAGGAAGTGCTGTGTGTAATATTATGAAATTCATTCTGCTGGCCATCGTATGCTTCTTATGATTCATGGGCTAAAACCTGGTAATAGTGGGTGTTTGACTGTGGCAGTTGCTGGCTAATCTTCCTCCAGAAACTTGGGGCCCGATTCACAGAACTAACTTAAGAGAAAATCCTAAACTTACTACCATTTTGGTATTCACAGAAGGCACTTCATCTTTTTGGAATTCACAGAAGACACTTACTCATTTCGGTATTCACAGAAGTTAGGAGTCCTAACTTTAGGACTCCTAAATGCCTTCTGTGAATACCGAAAGTCCTAAAGTTAGGATTGTTCTCAGTTTAGGAGTAGTAAAGTTAGGACTCCTAACTTTAGGACTCCTAAATGCCTTCTGTGAATACCGAAAGTCTTAAAATTAGGATTTTTCTCAGTTTAGTAGTAGTAAAGTTGAGAAAAATCCTAATTTTAAGACTTTTGGTATTCACAGAAGGCATTTAGGAGTCCGAAAGTTAGGACTCCTAACTTCTGTGAATACCGAAATGAGTAAGTGCCTTCTGTGAATACCAAAATGAGTAAGTGCCTTCTGTGAGTACCAAAATGGTAGTAAGATTAGGATTTTGTCTTAAGTTAGTTCTGTGAATCGGGCCCAAAGTATTTCTGACTATAGTAAATAACTCTTTCAATTCATCAGTGAGTGCATTTGTTTCAGTGCAGTATTTACTATGTGTGATAAATGCACAAGTCCAAATTTTGCTTGTGAAAATGAGGAATTACATGCGGAATGTATGCTCTTTGCACAGAATTCCACTTCTCAATTCTTATCAGTCCTTTTTCCTTCAGTAAATTTCTGCAGGTTAGACATGTGAAAATTTCCCTGGTGTAAATTTCCACAGGATTTACGTGGCAGTGGTTACCACTCAATTCATTATTGCAGAGCCTGCTCAAATGTGTGTGTGCAGGGATTGAAATGTAATGGAATTATTGAAAACAGGACCTTTGTGTGACAGCTCAGGAGTGGTCACAAAGATTATGAAGAAACAACTTTCGACACGTGATTGCATTCCTTGTGCCCCACGTAGTTCATTCATTAATGGTTGGCGGCAGTGCCTAATTTGAGCCGGTGGTTGCAGGTGAGGCCTGCCGGTACTGATTTGCAGGGACCAGCACTTATTTCTTTCCCTCAGACTTTGACCCATAGCAAGAGAGAGAAAACCACAAAAGAAGCAGTGAAGGAGGAAGAGAAAGGTGGAAGAACAGCGCTAAGAGGTGAAAACTGAGGGTAAAAAGAACCCACAAGAGGGAAATAAATAGTCAGGGGGTGTCTGGTGGTGGATGAAAGAGGCATGAGGTTGAATCAAGACTACACAGCCTCGGTATTCAAAAATCCAACGGTTGTTAGCACCGGATGGGGGCTTTCCCCAAAAACTTTGGGATCCGGCATTTATTATTTTATAAAATAACCACTGGTTGGGGGGCAGCTTAGTGGTAAATGTATGGGATTGCTTTGTGGCAATGGTTGCGTGGTTTGAATAAGTCTTTAAGGGGCATATTTACAAGTTCTGGCGCATCTCTGCAAATCAGCAGGGATGCGCCAGAACCGATGCGTCATGCAATTCCCTCCTTGCGCCACCACAGATGCGCCGCATTTACAATGCGGCGCACCATGGTGCAAGGAAGGGCAGATGCGTGACGCATCTTGTGGAGTACGGGCGGCGCATTGCTGGAGTCGCATCGCAAGCGCAACGCAACTCATGCAATGCACAGGGGCCACCCATACATAACGTGGTGCGTCACTCCTTACGCCTGCTTCAAGCAGGTGTAATGATTTGAAGCAGCAGCGTCGTAAAACTGACTCAGTGAAATCTTGTAGATTTCACTGCGTCAGTTTTACGGGGCTTTCCTACGAGGGAACGCCCACCCTGCGACAGAACGCCCACATGAAACCTGACGCAGGTTTCATGTGGCGCAGTGCTTTACAGTGTGACTCATCTGCCTAGATGCGTCACGTTGTAAATAAGTCGCAACATGGCGCATTGTTTACGCCACCGCTTCGTCCCAAAAGTGACGCAACGGCGGCGTAAAAGTGTCGCAAGGGACTCGTAAATCTGCCCCTAAGTACTTTTGTGAGTTCATCTTTTGGTATGTTTGTGGATAGCTGTTAGTAAATACCCTCCGTTTCTGGTGGGCTTATCACACCCTGTTTCTTTGCTGCTTGCTCCTAATTGGAAGTAAAGCACTCCCTGCTCTGTCATGATTTGTCTGTGGCTGTCTGTGTTATTGATTTCAGCTTTCTTCCCACTTCTGAAACAATGTATGTGCAGCCGTGTGCAGCTGCACCTTGTCCGCTTTACATCACGACAGATTACTTTCATTTAAATCTTACCGACTCTGCAGTCTCAGCAGCAACCCAAGCCGTCTCTCTCCCTCCTGCCAGACGACTACTTGGTGACTGCTTACTCTTTGCTGGTATTCCCTTTTCTTTATTTTTACTTCATCACAAAGTGTCTTTTTACTTTATCCTCACAAAGAATTGCATTCCTCCAGTGCAAGTAAATTAAAGGTGGGGAGTTGACCAGCATAGCTCTCTGCCAAGGACACCCCACCAGGGAAGGTACAGAATATAGCGAAGGAATGATCGTGATGCAGCTGCCTTTCTATTTTGTTTGTCGATATTTTTGTCTACGATATTGTGCTAGGATGGATATTTCCTATTTGATATGCTGAAAACAAAAGGATGTGGCGTAATGGCTGCCTCCTATGAAGGTGGAGAACAGGGATCGAGTCTCCGCGTGGGCTCAACATCCTGTGATTCTGCCAAAAACACTTAGGGGCAGATTTACAAGCCCATTTATAATGCGGCGCACCATGGGGCAAAAACTGCACAGATGCGTCACGCATCTGTGCCGTAAAAGTGGTGCATTGCTGGAGTTGCGTCGCAAGCGCGACGCAGGTCTAGCAATGCTCTGGGGGCCCTATCTAGTTAATTCTGTGTCAATCCTTACGCCTGCTTCAAGCAGGCGCAGGGTTTTGACGCAGCATGGGCCTAAATGTGACTGAGTGAAATCTTGTAGATTTCACTCAGCCACTTTTAGGAGGCGTTCCTGCGCCGGAACGCCCACCCTGCGCAGGAACGCCTACATGTGGCGCAGGGCTTTACAACGTGACGCATCTCCCAGAAGCGTCACGTTGTAAGAACCCCGCACCATGGCGCAGGATTTGCGCCGCCGCTGCATCACAAAAGTGACGCAACGGCTGCATGAATGAGGCACAAGGGGCTTGTAAATCTGCCCCAATATACCTGCGGGTCGAGTTCGCGCTATATAAAACTTCAAGGGAAAATAAAGTAACCTCTAACCATCGATCCCCCAAACTCCGTGCTCAAGTAGGACCCCCGCTCCGCACCCGATTTTGTTGCTTTTTCTTTCTCACCCCACTTTCTGTCTAAAAGTTCCATTCCGTCACACTCCTCTCTCGCCCTTTTCTTTCAATTAATTTCATGTCGCTCTCCCTGCGGCCCCAGCTTTCCATTTTATATCTATCGCATTTTTAACTCTTGCCCCACCAATGTACCCCTCGTTCTGTTTTCATCTTTCCTTCCGCTCTCTTGCCCCCACCATATGTAATACCCTCTTCCCCTTCTCTTTCCCGCCCTCCCACGGCCTTCCTCCTTCTTTAATCGTGTTATTGGGCATTGATTGGCTCCTGACGCATCACCTTTTCTCTCAACGGTGCGCGCGCTTGAAGCTTCCATGCTGCTAGTTTGCGATTCATATTTAGAAGCCCTTTACGGCCGTTGAGACTGAAAACTACCGTCTGCCAAACGGCGTATGAGGTGCACAGTTACTGGTATAATTCTATCCATGCATGCAGGGCTTTAAGTGGGATGAAAAAAAAGTGGGGGGGTCTCTCAAAGGGGCATGGCGAATGTAATTAAGGGCGTGGCTTCAAAACACGTAAGCTAAAAATCTATGCTTAGTATAGTGGGCCACCCGACTTGTATTTTTTTGTTTCTGTCATTGCATCCAGATATGATACAACAAGTAACAAAGGGCCAGATGTAGGTAGAATAGATTTACAGATTCTTAATTACCGAAAATTACCGAATTTTACCGATTCGGTAATTAAGAATCGGTAAATCTGAGGGGTGGATATGTAGGTATTCCAGATGTGCTGGAATACCGAATCGGAACAATTCGGTATCGGTAATGCCCATTCCTTCTTATGGGCCCGTAGGAATGAATGGGCATTACCGATTCGGTATTTACCGAATAGGTAAACACCGATTTTCACAAGGGTGCAGGGGGTGTCACTTTGACACCCTCTGGCCCCCCCAAAACAGGCTCGGGTGCCATGTGGCAGGCATACATGCCCTAAGGGCAGGTCTGCCTGTGATATGGCATAGATGTGCATGCACACATGTGCATGCACACCGGAATCGGTATTTTACCATCAAATTGGATTTGATGGTAAAATACCGATTCGGTAAGGCTTTTGGGACTCAGAAGAGTCCCACCTACATCTCAGATTTACCTAATCGGTAAAAATACCGATTCGGTATTTTACAGAATCGGTAAATTTACCGAATCGGTAAATGTACAGATTCTGTAAAAAATTGCCCCTACATACCGAAAACCCATTTACCGTTCGTAACGGCCGAAATCGGCCGTTACCGGTCGGTAAATGGCCTGAAACGGCCACCTACATCTGGCCCATAATACCTACAACAAGTCAGGAATATTGGCTTTGTCAATGATTGTTAGTTACATAAGATAAATAAGCAGCAACTATGTCTCAATTACTTATCGGTAATTGCATTACTCTGAGTCCTACTCCCTCGCTTCCATTACTTACGCATTGAGGCATCCCTACCTCCCCAGACACCCATACCACGTGATTTATCACACAGGGACTATAAGTAGCCCCCACCCCCCTCAAACCTCCTGTAATACCACAGAGACCGAAACCATACCAAAAGGTTGGCCTGGACTACCAGGGAGGGAGGGAGGGATGTAAGTAATGGAAGCGAGGGAGTAGGACTCAGAGTAATGCAATTACCGGTAAGTAATTGAGACATTACCTCCTCGTCCCTCCTTCGCTTCCATTCCTTACGCATTGAGATGTACAATGCCCAACAGGACAACCAAAGAAGGTATGCAAAAACAGGCTAATCAAAAAACACAGACAACAAGGAAAAACCACTACACAGGAACCATAGCGGAAAGAACCTTGCACCCAAAACCCTCAGCATGGTCAAGCTCCTGGCCAATCCAGGAAAGAGAGGCAAAGGACATCGGCGAAGCCCATGTGGCAGCCCGACAAAACTCCGAAACGGAAGCCCCCTGGACATCCGCACAGGAGGCTGCCAAGGACCGAGAGGAACAACCCTGAACCCCCAAAGGAGAAAGGCGCCCCGCCGCCATGTACGCCAAAGAAATCAGAGACCGAAGCCAACGAGTCAAGGAAGGAGCAGAAGGACGCAGACCAGCGACCCGTTCCAAATAGACCAGGAGAGCCAGCCGAACATCCAAAGAGCGCAGCCGCACCTCAGACACCGACACCGGAAAAACAAAAAAGGAAGGCAGAATCAACTCCTGATCCCTGGGGAATTGAGAATCAACCTAAGGACGAAAGGAAAGGACAGGCCCCAAAACAATCCTGTACCCAAAAATATGACAAAAAGAATGCCTGAAAAAGAGAGCGCCCAGCTCACCCAGGCGGCGAGCAGAGGAAATGGCCACCTAAAAGGACTAGAAGGACAAACTGCGCAGAAACACAGAAAACAAGGGCTCAAAGGGAGGGGACAACAAAGCGTCCAAGATCAGAGACAGATCCCAGGTGGGAAAATGCCGCAGAGGGGTAGGAAGAACAGAACCCAAACCCTGAAGAAGGCGACCAACCAACCCATCAGGATCGGAGAGATAGTCCCAAGACCACCGAAACGCCTTAAACACAGCCCACTGTAAACGAAGGGAAGAAACCACCAAGCGCAAAGCAGCACCCCCCTGGAGAAACAGCATCACCTCAAACAAAGAAGAGGAAGCAGGGTCCAAACCCCCGCCACAAGACCACCGACTGAAATAACGCCAGTGTCTCAGGTAAGACCTGCCAGCCGACGGGCACCTAGCAGCCTGCAGAGTAGAGGACAAGCCAGTTGGAACACTTACACGCTGCAGACCGACGCATCCAACCTCCAGGCCGCCAAGTGCATCCAGACCAGATCCTCCCGCTGCAACACCAGGAACACCAAAGGGGACGGAGACAGATGCAGCAACCATTCCACCTCCGACCATATCTCCACCAGGAGAGGAAACAAGGAGGCACGAGGCCAATCCGGAGCCACCAGAATCACCGGAGCCCCCAAGGAATAGACCCGAACAAGGAAGCGGAGAAGAAGGGGGAAAGGAGGAAAGGCATACAGAAGCCCCCGAGGCCAGTGGCAAGAGAGAGAATCCACCGCCCAGGCCGAACTCTCCCGACTGCGGGATACAAACCGGGCCATCTAGGCATTGCCCAGACAAGCAAAGACGTCCACCACCGGAACACCCCAACGCACTGTCAGATCCACACTGCAACGCCACCAGAGCCAGAGATGAGGACCAGGTCCCCCCCTGTCTGCACACGTAAGCCATGGCAGTGACGTTGTCCGTCCAAACTAGAACAACCGAACCACGCAGAAACTGAGAAAAGGCCAACAGAGCCAGACGGACTGCCTCCAAGTTGAAGACCTCCTGCCCAGAGAGGGGGACCAGAAGCCTCCGATCCGATGAACCCCCAGCCAGGCCCACCCACCCGAGAGGCTTGCATCTGTGGGGACCACTACGGGAGCCGGAGGAGCATTCAGAGCGTGCAAATGAAACCGGGCCCAAGGAACCAGAAAGACTGTGGCCACCACGTCCCCCTGCACCAGGAGCCAATGACCCGCCGCCTGGACCGGACCGGACAGAAGAGATAGGACGTGCGAATAAATCTCGCCCACTCGAGCCTCGAGTAGAGTGACCACCCCCAAATCCGTCCGAAACCAAGCCCCAACGAAGAGACGGTCCAGGGACGGAACATGGAAGGAATCTCCCACATTGATAACAAAGCCGTGCCCCTTCAAAACGGCCAGGACCACCTCCGTGAGACTGAGCGCCAACCGGTACGAGGGAGCATGGACCAACCAAACATCCAGGTAAGGATGGAGAAAAATCCCTCGGGCGCGGATCAAAGCGACCATAGGAGCCAGAAGCCAGGCGAAGACCGTTGGGGCGGACTACAGCCCGAACAGCAAATCCGCAAACAGGAAGTGAGAGTCACCGATCGCAAAACGTAAAAACGTCTGAAGCCCCAGAGCCACCGGAACATGCAGAAAGGCTTCCTGCAGAACGAAGGAAGACAAGAAGTCCTGGACCCCCACCAAAGGAATGATGGACTGCAAGGACACCATCTTGAAGTGAACGGCCCGAACCCAACCATTCACCCTTCCGAGGTCCATAACTGTCCGGAACCCCCCTGACACCTTCCGGACCAGAAACAAAACGGAACAACAAACCAGACCCCGTTGAGTCAGGGGGACCAGAACGAACGCCTCCTGTGCCAGAAGAACCCGAACCCCCACCAGAGGAGCCGACCACGGCGCCCCGGACCAAGGGACAGGTGCACGGATGGACACCCAACTGGGAGGGACAGCGACAAAGTCGAAAGGACCACCACTCCCGACAATAACCAATGCCCAGTGAACCCACACAACCGGTCACCAAGCATCCAGGAAAGACAACAGCCTCACGCCCATGGGCCTTAGAGGCCGCCGCGCCGCAACTACCAGGACATCCAACTGAAGGCAACTGACGGATCCTGGCACACGCCACGGCAGATACCGCCACGGGCAGGAACGTACGTCAACAGTCCCAAAAAGGACAGAGGACCACCGGGAAGACCGGAAGAAGAAGCTGAGAAAAGAGACAGAATCCAGAAATGCACATCAAAAAGCATCAAGCCAACAAAGGGGAACTCAAGGAGAGAAGACCCCTCCGAAGACCCCGCCCTCCAGTCACACATCCACAGGGACCCAGGCACAACCAAAGAGATGGCAGCCAGGAGAATGGCCTGCTGCACCATGTGGGCAAGCAAGCCTGAGCAGTTCGCCACCCCATGAATAGCCATGGCGAGCAACCCAACGACAGACACCAACGACTGCGCCGCAGAAGACAAATAAAGCCAGCCATGACAGAGCGAGGAAAAGAGACTCCCCCTCCCCCAGGGAGTAGAGTCACGGCCAGAACCCCCTTGAGCATGCGTCCACGAAAGGGCACAGTGAGCATGCGGGGCCCAACACACAGCGGAAATATGTCATCGACCCCTCAGGAGCAGAGAAAGACATAAACCCCAAGCATTCCCAAAAGGGTCAGAGGATTGCAGGAACCACTTCCCGAAGAACAAACTGTCCTGAAGTGGTAGAAGGCCTGGCAGCTCCCGAAGAAGAAGAGCCCACAGAGGGCGAGTCCACTGGACCCACCGCAGAATGAGAAAGCCAGCGCTCAGCAGGAACCCCGGCACCCAGAGCGCGAGCCACAGCAGCCTCAAATATGTCCATGGAGTACCTCAGAAGACTGCGTCCGGCAGGACACATCGCCAGAACGAAACAAACATCAGAAGCACAGCAGAGAGAACCTCATTAATACAGCTGTCCGACAGCGGCCGCGCGTCGTGACCACATGACGGTAAATAACACTCGGAAATGGAGAGCAAGGTCAATCAACTGTGAGAGCATCCCGGCACTGTTCCTGGTAGGGGGAGATCAAGTCATGTGCCCGGATGTTGAGCCGATGCCGAGACTCGAACCAAAATCCCCAGCTCCAAAGCCGGCAGCTCCGGCCGTTAGGCCACCTCCTCCCCGAAATGCGAGCAGGCATCGGGAGACGTCATTTCGGAAGGTACCCCCCCTCCCTGTGTCTTGAGTCCATGAGTCGGGAGGCGGTGGGGGGGTTGAACCCAAGGGCGACTGTGGGGACAGACTAAGCAGAGTCCAGTAGCCAACCCCAGGTGCCGAGCAAACGTAGATCGAGTCCCCAACAAACAGGGAGCTGCTAACAACCGGGAGGCACAGAAATGAGACAAAGTGGCTCAAAAACACACAACCCTAGCAGCAAACCCACAATAAAGGACAAAAAACGGCCTCACAAGAGGCCCTTATTGTAATCAGGGACAGAAACAGCCAGCCGAAGGAACTCTGCCGTCCCCACCGCAGCCGCTTCCCCTTCCGGCTTCCAACCCGGAAAGACAGCCCCAGCCACACAGGACCGGCGACTCCGTCAGCCGGACCCCGCCCGCTCTGCCGCCAAGAGTGCTCCGCTACTCCAGACATGGCGAGGGAAGGCATTGCGCTGCTCAGGCCAGCACCGCCAGGCCCCGCAGGCAGAGAACAATGAGGGAGAGGACCTCCCACGAACAATCCAAACAAAGAAATCCAGAAGAAGACCGCAGCCCCGCAAACGGCCAGCGCGTGATACGCGCATCTCAACAGGCAAGACAAGAGAAAAATAGGAGGTTTGAGGCGGGTGGGGGCTACTTATAGTCCCCGCGTGATAAATCACGTGGTATGGGTATCTGGTGAGGCAGGGATGCCTCATTGCGTAAGGAATGAAAGCGAGGGAGGGAGGAGGAGGTAATGGCTATTATATAGTATTGGAAAAGCTCCCAATTAAAGCCCTGGTGACACCACGACAATTTTGCTGCTCCTGAGTTTTAAAAAGAGAAGGGAAATCCAGAGAGTAAATGACTCTTTAACCCTTTCGGTGCTGATGACGGCTCCCGGCCGTCATGAGTTAGGGTGGGCGTGTGCTGATGACGGCCGGGAGCCGTCATGACCATGCCCGCGATCGGAATGTGCCGCACAGGCGCAGAATTCCGGCCGCAGCCAGGGGGTTAAAGGATTTCCCTTCCCCTACAACCTCACCTGGCATGACCTCATGCCGTAACTTCTCCACTAGTGAAAAGTGAGCAGTGTGAGCTTGTGCACATCGATGTGCCTGCTGTCACTGCACAGTCCTTAAAAAAGAGACCACCAGTGTCAGGGAACAAAACAGAGCCCGATAGAGATCCATTTCGAGGCCCCCCTTTCCAATGGTACCCGTCCCGAGTGGATCCCTGCTTGGGGATTGCCCCAGGAGGGCGATCCCCAAGCAGGGATCCACCCACTAGACACCAGGGAGGGGGGAGCGGACCCTTGGGCAAGGGCCTTCACTCCCCCATAAATAAATTTATAGTATTTAGTCTTTCTGCCCCCTCTGGGGGGCAGATGGGGCAATAGCCCCCCAATCTGCCCCCCAGGGGGCAGAAAGCCCACTATACACCAGGGAATACTTTTGGTGGCACTTTTTTTAGGGTGGGGGCTGCCCGAAATGGGCGCGCCAATGCCCCCACCCCCGGCACCATTACAGCCTTTCTGCCCTCCCTGGGGGGCAAATGGGAGCAGTAGCCCCCAATTTGCCCCCCCCGGGGGGCAGAAAGCCTACTATGCACCTGGGATTTTATTTTGTGCACTTTTTTTAGCGTGGGGGCTGCCCGAAACTGGCACGCCAATGCCCCCACCCCCCACCACCATTACAGACTTTCTGCCCCCCCCCCGGGGGGCAGAAAGCCCACTATGCACCAGGGATTTTTTTTGTGCACTTGTTTTTTGCCCCCACCCCTCCACCATTACAGACAGTAGCCCCCAATTTGCCCCCCCGAGGGGGGGGCTAGAAAGCCTACTAGACGCCAGGGATTTTTTTGCGGACAAATTTGAATTTGGATGGGCTGCCCAAAACGGGCATGCCAATGCCCCCACCCTAATCAAAATTTGACCCCCCTGGGGGCATATGGGGGTATTACCCCCCAATCTGCCCCACCGGGAGGGGCAAAAAGCCCACTAGTCGCCAGGGATTTCTTTGCGTGCAAATTTGAATTTGGATGCGCTGCCCAAAACGGGCATGCCTATGCCCCCACCCCCTCCCCCACAAAAATAACAGCCTTCCTGCCCCCCCCGGGGGCTGATGGGGCAGTAGCCTCCAATCTGCCCCCCTGGGGGGGCAAAAAGTCCACTAGACACCAGGGATTTTTTTAGGCACATTTTTATTAGGGTGGGGGCATTGGCATGCCCTTTTTATGCAGACCCCACCCAAAACTCCCTGGCGTCTAGTGGACTTTATGACCCCCTGGGGGTAGATGGGGGCATTACCCCCCAATCTGCCCTGCCGGGGGGGCAAAAAGCCCACTAGATGCCAGGGATTTTTTGGGGGGGCAAATTTGAAAGAGGGTGGGGCTGCCCAAAACTGGCATGCCCACCCCCTCCCCCACTAACATTACAGCCTTTCTGCCCCTCCCGGGGACAGATGGGGCAGTAGCCCCAATCTGCCCCCCCCGGGGGGGCAAAAAAAACACCAGACACACAGGATTTTTGGGCACATTTGTCTTAGGTTGGAGGCTGCCCAAAATGGGCATGCCAATGCCCCCACCCGCAACAATGACAGCCTTTCTACCCCCCTGGAGGGAGGATGGGGGCAGTAGCCCCGAATCTGCCCCCCCAGGGGGGCAAAAAGCCCACTTGACGCCAACGATGACGGTGGCTTTTTTATGTGTGGGGGGCGGCTGCCCAGAACGGGCATACCAATGCTCCCTCCCCCCCAAAAATATAGCCACAATGTTTCTGCCCCCCTTGGGGGCATATCGGGGCAACCCCAGCCACGAAATCTTCCCCCCAGGGCAGCAGAAAGCCGACTAGGCACGGATTTGTTTTTAGCAATATGCCTACCAGTGGATTTTGGGCCCTAACGCAGCTGCCACATAGGGAAACCTAGCAAACCTGTACATTTTTGAAAACTAGACACCCAGGAAAATTCAGGATGGGGTGACATGACTGCCTCCCACCAGGTTCTGTTACCCAGAATCCCTTGCAAACCTTAAAAATTGACAAAAAAATGCATTTTCCTCACATTTCTGTGGTGGAAATTTCTGGAATCTGCGTGGATCAACAAATTTCCACCCACCCCGCGTTCCCCCAGGTCTCCCGGAAAAAATGGTACCTCACTTGCATGGGTAGGCATAGTGGCTGCAACAGGAAAAGGCCCAAATTGTACGGTGGAGAATTTAAAATAACCTATAGCAAAACAACCTTTTTGTTTGGGGGTGGGGCACCTGAGTTTTTGGCCCGGGGCTCGGCGGCAAACTTGTGAAACTACCAAACCCAAACAGTTCTGAAAACTAAACACCCGGGGGAGTCCAGGGAGGTATGGCATGCGTGGGTCCCCCAATGTTTTCCTACCCAGAAATCCCTGCAAACATTAAATTTAGGTTAAAAAAACACTTTTCGGGGGCGTGGCCAAGACGGCAAGCATGGCGGACGTGGCTTGAGCGAGCTCCGTCCCGCCGATTAGATATCCTTCACGTTATCCTGCGTTGCCCCGACCCGAATCTGCCCAAAAGTGTGTGGCTATCCGCAGGCACAGGAGGGGACGCCCCGACAGTGATTTTGGAGCCCCGGCGGCTTGGTTTCTGCCTCCTTCAGCCGCGTGGAGACAGAACGGCAGTGAGGCCTGCGCCGAGCGCAGACGCCGGGGGCTAGATTAACGGGCAGCCCGCCCGGAAGTGAGGAGACACCGGGAGCGCAGAGGCGGAGGGTGCCGCCCCCAACGTGGAGCTTTGTGGAGCTGCCGCCAGGGACTAGCTGACTCTGCTCGTGGCTGGACGGCCAGTGAAGGAGCGTGATTGACGGCCTGAAGGAGGCGAAGCCGGAGCCCTGACAGCGATCGAGGTGGGGTAAGGGGCGGCCGTGTGGTGTACGGCCTGGTGGGGGAGGGGGCGCTCCTGTGGCCGTACCCGGTCCCATTCGGCGGCGCTTTCGGGCCACGCGGCACTGTGGCCTTGGAGCATTAGGGGGCGGCTGCATTTCCGCCTCTCTTCCCCCCCCCCCATTTTTTCTTCGTCCAGCGATTTTGCAAATAGCTCTCTGGGGCCTGGGTGCCGGAGTGCCTGTGGGGTGAGACCCATCACTCGGCGGTCATACCGGACTGCGGTGGGGGATACTGGCTGAGAGAAAAGCCCCACGAGCGACTGTGCGTTATTTCGCTGGCAGCGGGACCCCAAGGGCGCTTTGGACCTTGCACGGGGAGGTGCGGTGAGAGACCCGAACCGCATCCGGTGGCCCCCGGGGCAGAGGGAGTGGACCCCTATTGACACGCGGTCTCTACCACGTTGCCCCAGTACATTAGCTTGACTCTTGGGTGTGTGGCGGCGAGGCTCAACTTCATTGGCACAGTAACCTTGACTGAGTGAGAGTGGTGCCGCAGCCCACTACGGGCCACCAGGGGGTGCCGGTCCTTGGACAGTACGTGGACGGTGGAAGCTGCCTCTGGGCCCCGGCTTCCCTTGCAGCTGGTCGCAGTGCCCCGCGTGCGCAATGACGAGGGGAGGCAACAGCGGAGGCACAACAAAGCAGGGCCCGATGGATAAATTCGCGGGGCCGAGTGGGGGTGCCGGGGCCCCCGGAGGACACCAGGGCTCAGGGCCAGATAATGCGGCACTGATGGCAGCAATTACGCAATCGAGGGACATGCTGGATGCAAAGATTGGGGCGGTCGGAGCCGATGTGACCCTGCTTCGACAGGACCTGCACATCGCGGTCGCCCGTATCACGGAAACCGAAACCAGGATCACGGAGGTGGAGGACGACGTGGTGATCCTCAAGAAGAAGGTAGCCGCCATGGAGGGGATCCAAAAGGGTCTTGCACTGCGGGTGGAAGACGCGGAAGGACGGGCCATAAGGAACAACTTGCGCTTTGTGGGCTTTCCGGAGGATTGTGAGAAAGGAAACATGGAGGCCTTTTTGACCCAGTGGCTAGAGGGATGGCTTCCACCGGACTCCCTTTCGCGCTGCTTCGTCATAGAGCGGGCGCATCGTGCACTTCTTCCGAAGCCGCCTACGGGGGCTCGTCCCCGTTCTGTGATCGCCAAACTGCTCAACTATCATGACAGGGACACCATCTTACGACAAGTTCGTGCCAAGGACCCTCTCATGTTTGACAATCACAAAATCCTGATCTTTCCGGACTACACCAAACTGGTCCAGCAGCAACGACAATCCTTTACCGCAGCGAAAGCACGCCTGCGAGAACTTAAAATTCCATATGCCCTGCTCTATCCGGCCCGTCTGAGAGTGGTCTTTCAATCTCGCACCCAATTTTTTAACTCTCCGGAGGAAGTGTTTGAGTGGACAGACGAAACAGTGCGAGTTAAGGTGCATACCCCCCCGAGGAGGGGCTCGGATTCGTCATCCACGTCGGGGCCCCAGAAGACTCCTCGAAGATCACGCAGCAGGAGCAACTGGAGGTCACGTTCCCAGAAGCGCCCACCTCCCCAGGAAGAGACGGTGGAAGACGCTGAGGCGACGGACTCTTCACCCTTGAAGTCTTGAGACCTTCTACCGCATTGTCCTTGGCTAATGTTACGGGCCCGCATGGTCGATGAGGCACCATGACGGCGAAGGAAAGGCTGATGCTGATTACGGACATGCCACTTGCACTATAACATTTACAACAAGGGGTGGTGATGGACAGAGTCTCTGAATTAAGCAGAATACTCTCACCCAGTCAGAAGATCAGGGCTAGATCCAACACCGTTTTTTAGCTCATTGCACCATCCCAGTTTCAGAACCTGGCTGTATGCAAATTAGTCTGTCCCTGGCCCAGTGCATCATGGGAACAGGGCAGACCAGACTACAAAAGCCAATTCTTACACTGGGAAGGAAACAAGCTTCCGGGGACCGGTTTCTGGCATTTCAGCCGTCTTCGGCCCGGCTTGCTTGAATCCTGATGGTGCAATGAGCAAGGGACTCACATCTGAGTATACCCTTCCACGCTTAGGGTGGACAAAAATATTTACAACAAGGGGTGGTGATGGACAGAGTCTCTGAATTAAGCAGAATACTCTCACCCAGTCAGAAGATCAGGGCTAGATCCAACACCGTTTTTTAGCTCATTGCACCATCCCAGTTTCAGAACCTGGCTGTATGCAAATTAGTCTGTCCCTGGCCCAGTGCATCATGGGAACAGGGCAGACCAGACTACAAAAGCCAATTCTTACACTGGGAAGGAAACAAGCTTCCGGGGACCGGTTTCTGGCATTTCAGCCGTCTTCGGCCCGGCTTGCTTGAATCCTGATGGTGCAATGAGCAAGGGACTCACATCTGAGTATACCCTTCCACGCTTAGGGTGGACAAAAATATTTACAACAAGGGGTGGTGATGGACAGAGTCTCTGAATTAAGCAGAATACTCTCACCCAGTCAGAAGATCAGGGCTAGATCCAACACCGTTTTTTAGCTCATTGCACCATCCCAGTTTCAGAACCTGGCTGTATGCAAATTAGTCTGTCCCTGGCCCAGTGCATCATGGGAACAGGGCAGACCAGACTACAAAAGCCAATTCTTACACTGGGAAGGAAACAAGCTTCCGGGGACCGGTTTCTGGCATTTCAGCCGTCTTCGGCCCGGCTTGCTTGAATCCTGATGGTGCAATGAGCAAGGGACTCACATCTGAGTATACCCTTCCACGCTTAGGGTGGACAAAAATATTTACAACAAGGGGTGGTGATGGACAGAGTCTCTGAATTAAGCAGAATACTCTCACCCAGTCAGAAGATCAGGGCTAGATCCAACACCGTTTTTTAGCTCATTGCACCATCCCAGTTTCAGAACCTGGCTGTATGCAAATTAGTCTGTCCCTGGCCCAGTGCATCATGGGAACAGGGCAGACCAGACTACAAAAGCCAATTCTTACACTGGGAAGGAAACAAGCTTCCGGGGACCGGTTTCTGGCATTTCAGCCGTCTTCGGCCCGGCTTGCTTGAATCCTGATGGTGCAATGAGCAAGGGACTCACATCTGAGTATACCCTTCCACGCTTAGAGTGGACAAAAATATTTACAACAAGGGGTGGTGATGGACAGAGTCTCTGAATTAAGCAGAATACTCTCACCCAGTCAGAAGATCAGGGCTAGATCCAACACCGTTTTTTAGCTCATTGCACCATCCCAGTTTCAGAACCTGGCTGTATGCAAATTAGTCTGTCCCTGGCCCAGTGCATCATGGGAACAGGGCAGACCAGACTACGAAAGCCAATTCTTACACTGGGAAGGAAACAAGCTTCCGGGGACCGGTTTCTGGCATTTCAGCCGTCTTCGGCCCGGCTTGCTTGAATCCTGATGGTGCAATGAGCAAGGGACTCACATCTGAGTATACCCTTCCACGCTTAGGGTGGACAAAAATATTTACAACAAGGGGTGGTGATGGACAGAGTCTCTGAATTAAGCAGAATACTCTCACCCAGTCAGAAGATCAGGGCTAGATCCAACACCGTTTTTTAGCTCATTGCACCATCCCAGTTTCAGAACCTGGCTGTATGCAAATTAGTCTGTCCCTGGCCCAGTGCATCATGGGAACAGGGCAGACCAGACTACAAAAGCCAATTCTTACACTGGGAAGGAAACAAGCTTCTGGGGACCGGTTTCTGGCATTTCAGCCGTCTTCGGCCTGGCTTGCTTGAATCCTGATGGTGCAATGAGCAAGGGACTCACATCTGAGTATACCCTTCCACGCTTAGGGTGGACAAAAATATTTACAACAAGGGGTTGTGATGGACAGAGTCTCTGAATTAAGCAGAATACTCTCACCCAGTCAGAAGATCAGGGCTAGATCCAACACCGTTTTTTAGCTCATTGCACCATCCCAGTTTCAGAACCTGGCTGTATGCAAATTAGTCTGTCCCTGGCCCAGTGCATCATGGGAACAGACCAGACTACAAAAGCCAATTCTTACACTGGGAAGGAAACAAGCTTCCGGGGACCGGTTTCTGGCATTTCAGCCATCTTCGGCCCGGCTTGCTTGAATCCTGATGGTGCAATGAGCAAGGGACTCACATCTGAGTATACCCTTCCACGCTTAGGGTGGACAAAAATATTTACTCCACCCCCTTTTCTGAATCATTTTTGGCCACTATAGGTGTGGCAGGCTATACTCAGACATGAGTCCCTTGCTCACTGCTCCATCAGGATTCAAGCAAGCCGGGCCGACGAGGCTGAAATGCCAGAAACCGGTCCCCGGTAGCTTGTATCCTTTCTGGTGAAGAATTGACTTGGTAGTTTGGTCTGCCCTGTTCCCATGAGGCACTGGGCCAGGGACAGACTAATTTGCATATAGCCAGGTTCTGAGCTGGGATGGGGCAGTGAGCTAAATAACGGTGATGGATCAAGCCCTGATCTTTGGACTGGGTAAGAGTGGTCTGCTTAATTCAGACACTCTGTTCATCACCACCCCCTTTTCTGAATCGTTTTTGGCCACTATAGGTGTGGCAGGGTATACTCAGACATTAGTCCCTTGCTCACTGCTCCATCAGGATTCAAGCAAGCCGGGCCGACGAGGCTGAAATGCCAGAAACCGGTCCCCGGTAGCTTGTATTCTTTCTGGTGAAGAATTGGCTTGGTAGTTTGGTCTGCCCTGTTCCCATGAGGCACTGGGCCAGGGACAGACTAATTTGCATATAGTCAGGTTCTGAGCTGGGATGGGGCAGTGAGCTAAATAACGGTGATGGATCAAGCCCTGATCTTTGGACTGGGTAAGAGTGGTCTGCCTAATTCAGACACTCTGTTCATCACCACCCCCTTTTCTGAATCGTTTTTGGCCACTATAGATGTGGCAGGGTATACTCAGACATGAGTCCCTTGCTCACTGCTCCATCAGGATTCAAGCAAGCCGGGCCGACGAGGCTGAAATGCCAGAAACCGGTCCCCGGTAGCTTGTATCCTTTCTGGTGAAGAATTGGCTTGGTAGTTTGGTCTGCCCTGTTCCCATGAGGCACTGGGCCAGGGACAGACTAATTTGCATATAGCCAGGTTCTGAGCTGGGATGGGGCAGTGAGCTAAATAACGGTGATGGATCAAGCCCTGATCTTTGGACTGGGTAAGAGTGGTCTGCTTAATTCAGACACTCTGTTCATCACCACCCCCTTTTCTGAATCGTTTTTGGCCACTATAGGTGTGGCAGGGTATACTCAGAAATGAGTCCCTTGCTCACTGCTCCATCAGGATTCAAGCAAGCCGGGCCGACGAGGCTGAAATGCCAGAAACCGGTCCCCGGTAGCTTGTATCCTTTCTGGTGAAGAATTGGCTTGGTAGTTTGGTCTGCCCTGTTCCCATGAGGCACTGGGCCAGGGACAGACTAATTTGCATATAGCCAGGTTCTGAGCTGGGATGGGGCAGTGAGCTAAATAACGGTGATGGATCAAGCCCTGATCTTTGGACTGGGTAAGAGTGGTCTGCTTAATTCCGACACTCTGTTCATAACCACCCCCTTTTCTGAATCGTTTTTGGCCACTATAGGTGTGGCAGGGTATACTCAGACATGAGTCCCTTGCTCACTGCTCCATCAGGATTCAAGCAAGCCGGGCCGACGAGGCTGAAATGCCAGAAACCGGTCCCTGGTAGCTTGTATTCTTTCTGGTGAAGAATTGGCTTGGTAGTTTGGTCTGCCCTGTTCCCATGAGGCACTGGGCCAGGGACAGACTAATTTGCATATAGCCAGGTTCTGAGCTGGGATGGGGCAGTGAGCTAAATAACGGTGATGGATCAAGCCCTGATCTTTGGACTGGGTAAGAGTGGTCTGCTTAATTCAGACACTCTGTTCATCACCACCCCCTTTTCTGAATCGTTTTTGGCCACTATAGGTGTGGCAGGGTATACTCAGACATGAGTCCCTTGCTCACTGCTCCATCAGGATTCAAGCAAGCTGGGCCGACGAGGCTGAAATGCCAGAAACCGGTCCCCGGTAGCTTGTATCCTTTCTGGTGAAGAATTGGCTTGGTAGTTTGGTCTGCCCTGTTCCCATGAGGCACTGGGCCAGGGACAGACTAATTTGCATATAGCCAGGTCCTGAGCTGGGATGGGGCAGTGAGCTAAATAACGGTGATGGATCAAGCCCTGATCTTTGGACTGGGCAAGAGTGGTCTGCTTAATTCAGACACTCTGTTCATCACCACCCCCTTTTCTGACTTGCACTATAACTGCATGAATGACTGTTTGTGGGTGGACCATGGGTCGGGAGACGCTCGTGAGAGAGCGGGCCTACTCCCGGAGTTCGTTCCCACGTGTTGGGTGGGGGGTTGTTCGACACTTGGTGGGTAGTTGGGTGGGATCCATTGGCGTAGTGGGTCTCTGGCCTCCCGTTGGAGGATCGAGATCGCCTGCACCGCGACAGGTACATCAATATTGCTGAGGTATGGGGTGGGGGTTTGGAGGGGGGTTGTTGGCACAGTGGGCTTGCGGGATGGTGGGCGGGGGTCGTGGGGTCGGGGAGGTGTTGAGGGGGTAGGTAGGACTAGTTTAAGCACGGTGTGTACGGGAGCCTGGAGGATTGTCTGTGTGGGCGTGTGGCCTTTGATGCCCGACAGTTTGAAGCTCTGGCCTGTTGATGGCGGCTGATGGACAGGGTGCGGACCCCCCGCGAGTGTCGCTACGCATCTTGAGCTGGAATGTGAGAGGGATGCTCGACAAAATTAAGAGGGGTGCGGTTTTACGAATGGGGAAGAAAGAAAAGGCGGATATACTACTCCTACAAGAGACGCACCTTATGGGCACCAAGGCCCTTAGCCTACGTAGATACGGCTATGATCAGGTGTTCCATGCTGGGTTTGCGAGGGGGTCCAGAGGTGTTGCAATTTTGATACACCGTAGAGTGCCTTATACGCACGAGACACAATGGCTAGATACGCATGGCAGGTTTGCATTGGTCAAGGGAATGGTGGGAGATGAGCCCATGGTGTTCAGCAGTGTTTATGCTCCACCCCCGCTGCAAGAAGCCCTGATAGAACGACTGTTTGATGTTTGGGCTGAAGTCCCGCATGCATTGACGATAGTGGGCGGTGACTGGAATGACGTGATGAATGGGAGACTGGACCGCTGTAGGCCCGGAGGGGGTCAGTTGCCTGATGCCACCACAAAATTAAGCAGAATGGTGCAGGGGATGGGTTGGATAGACGCCTGGCGATATCAGCATGCATGTAGTCGTGAATTTACGTTTGTCTCTGCTGTCCATAAATCCTTTTCTCGCCTTGACTACCTTTTCGTCCCTCAGCCCTGGATAGGGAGGGTGGACTCTACCTCCATACTTCCGAGGGGTCTGTCAGATCATTCCCCGATATCGTTGACGCTGCTCTTAGGTACGAAGCGACAGCCGTTTCGTTGGCGCCTCTCCACGTGGCACCTACAACGCGATGACTATCAATCACACATGAGGGAGGCTATAGCGCATTACTTGACGGAGAATGATGGCCCGGACACTGATGCCATGACCCTGTGGGAAGCCCTGAAGCCAGTGCTTCGTGGCGTGGACATCGCGTGGTGCGCTGCGAACCGTAGGACCCGCAGGCTGCCCATCGCAGAGGCGGCGAGCCAGGTTCATAGCCTAGAGGCGGAATGTGCATCGGGAGGGAGCGGCGAAGCAGTGGGGCAGTTACTTTATCTTCAGCAGACATCCGCCTCCTTATTGTTGAATGAGGCCCGTCAATTCTGGCTGGCTACACAGAGTAGAATTTATCAATGGGGGGACAAATCCAGCACAATGCTTTACAGACTGTGCCAAAGTACCTTTAAGGCCCAGTCCCTGCCGGGACTCCGAGACGGAACAGGGGACCCTATAACAGCCCCTGAGGCCCTGGCCGAGACCTTTGCTCACTATTATGCGACACAATACGCTCCCCGGGAATCCCTCACGGCGGAAGAGGTCGACAGATTCCTAGCAGATCTCCCGCCCCGGGCACTCTCGGATGAAGGTCGTGCCCGACTGGACCTCCCGTTGTCGGCTGAGGAGCTGGGGGAGGCTCTGGGTGAGCTGAATGCTGGCAAGGCCCCTGGGCCTAACGGCTTCCCATGCGAATGTATGAAAACTTTTCATCTCCAGCTGGGGATGCGCTACAGGAAAGCTCTGGAGGCGGCCAGGGACTGTGGGCGTCTGCCAGCGGACTGGCGGCACGCAGAGGTGGTGGTCTTTTGCAAACCTGGGAGGCCCCCGGATCGCCCTGAGTCGTATCGTCCAATCTCATTGCTTAACTTTGAAGCGAAAATCTTAGCAAAGGCTTTAGCAAACTGCCTTCTCCCCTACATCACGGACTTAGTCCATCCGGACCAGGCCGGCTTCATGCCCCACAGGGCGACGAGGCATAACATTCGACGCGCGCAGTTAGTGGTGGAGGCGGCGCGGGCGGCAGACATCCCAGCGGCTCTTCTGCTAGCAGATATAGATAGAGCATTTGACTCACTGAGTTGGTCGTATCTTCGGGCGCTTCTTCTCCGCCTCAATTTGGGCCCACGTTTCCTGTCCTACATTCATTTACTGTATACAGACCTGACAGCGGCGGTGAGGGTGGCGGGGGCGGTCTCCAGCTCATTCCTTATAGGCCGCGGTACCCGGCAGGGATGCCCTCTTTCACCTTACCTGTTTGCCCTGGCAATGGAGCCGCTGGCGGCTTGGGTGAGGATGGACGCACAGTTGCGCGGCGTGGAATGGGTGGGGGGTCCGTCCGACAGAATCGCGCTTTATGCCGATGATGTTCTTTTCTTTCTTACGGACCTGAACAGATCGGGGCCAAGGGTCCTTGACATAATGCGTATCTTCGGCGAGGTGTCCGGCCTCACGCTAAATGTGCAGAAATCGAAATTGTGGTTCCTGGGGGACAGTGGAGTCCTAGGTCCTTGGGCTTCGGCCCTTCAGGAGGCAGCGGGAGGCCTTAAATATCTAGGCGTCTTTCTGACAGATGTGCCGGGTGTATCGTGGTCCCGCAATGTGCTACCCGTGTGGGATAAAATACGGTCGGACATGCAAATATGGTCCAGGATGCCCTTGAATGTCTATGGCCGCTCGGCCATCTTTAAGATGGTAGCTCTATCCCGTATTCTGTACCAACTTCAAAATCATCCATACCCTATTTCACCGCAGTGGTTTAGACAGGTGAACTCGGCACTGGGTCGGTTCTTGTGGACTGGGGGGGCAGTGAGGGTGGCACTCCGCACCTGCTTCCTCTCGACCTACTGTGGGGGGCTGGCCACGTCCGATGTCCAGTCCTACTATCAAGCGTCACACCTACTGGTCCTCAATGAATGGTGGTACGGGGATCGAGGCGACCCGGCCTATGCCCTAGAGAGGTATCTGATGGACCCGAACACGCTACATACTGTCTTATACTCGGCGGCCATCCGGAAAAGGCTCCCAGTGGTCACTCAGACAGTCTTCCGGGTGTGGCGCGACGCGCTCCGTCGCATGGGATGGTGGAACAGACTGACGGGGGAGACCCTGCTGTGGTACAATTGGAGGTTACCGGCTCTGGCTTCCCTGCGGGGCTTTGATGGCTGGGACGCTATCGGCATCTCGGCGCTGGGCCACGTCATGAAGGGCTCGGTCCTTAAGTCCTTTCAGGCTCTGCGGGATGAATATGACATGCCCCAATCTCAATTCTTTAGATACTTACAGCTCCGACACGCCCTGACCCCCGCAATAGCGGGCTTGACTTCTTTGCCAGAGTTCAGCCCCCTGGAGGCTAAGTTATTCATGGGGGAATTGGAAACCAAAAAAATATCTAACATATATCAAACGCTAGTTACCCACTGCTCCCCTTCTCTTTATAAATTGCGGTCGGTCTGGGAGGGAGAGTTGGGGAGCTTGGAAGAAGAGGACTGGAGAGAAGCCCTGGAGGCCCCTAGGGGAGCAGAGATTGCGGTGCGCTTGCGCTTCATTCAATTTAAGTACCTACATAGGGCGTACTATACGAGGGAACGACTGTGGAAGGCGGGGCTGATAGCTTCCCCGGATTGCCTGAGGTGTGGAAGTGCAATAGGCTCCTTCATACATACGGTGTGGGAGTGTGTGAGACTGCAGAGATTCTGGACTGGAGTGTGGGATTGCCTGGAGGAGGTGTTGGGCTGGGAACTCCCCCGCTCGCCGAAGTTGGGCCTCCTCCATGTCATGGAACAAGTGGGGGGAAATATATACAAACGTCATTTGCTTCTCCTGGGCCTCACGGTGGCAAAAAGGGATATAGCCGGGGCCTGGAAGGCTCCTAGAGCCCCGTTGTTGGAGGTTTGGAAACGGGGCATGGACTTTAACATGGGGCTAGAACGTCCAATATTTGAGGCCAGGGGTTGTCCCAAAAAACATTTCCAGATCTGGAAGAGATGGGCGGACTACAGGGGCCTTCTGCTGGACCCCCCAGCGCCACGGGCCACCAACGCAGATCGCATACATACTGACTCTGGGTGAACTGGTACACACGCAGCTTTTGAGATTACTAGGCTCCTCTTGCTGGACACTGTAGACACCGTGCGGGGAGGAGGGTGGGCACCGGGTTGGACTACGGAGGGTGGGATAATGGGGGAATGTTGATTGAATATATTTGAAAAAGATATTTTATATGCACACTGCCTCTCTGACTCTTAGGGAGCGGTGTTTCTCTGTATTCTGTCAACCACCAAAATCTAATAAAATTTTGTTCTGAAAAAAAAAATACTACAATTTTTAAAAATTCATTTTTAGCCTGTTCTGCTTTGGGGCACCCACACAAGTGAGGTATCATTTTACTAGGGAGAACAAGGGGGACTCTGGGTGGTAGGACATTTTTGCCGGCACGGAGATCCCACGCAAAAAAGTTTGGAAAAGTGATTTCTTTACCTAATTTTAAGGTTGCAAGGAATTCTGGGTAGGAAAACATTGGGGGACCCACGCATGCCATATAGCTCCCTGGACTCCCCCGGGTGTCTAGTTTTCAGAACTGTTTGGGTTTGGTAGTTTCCAAAAACTCAGGTGCCCCCCCCCAAAAATCAAGGTAGTTTTGCTATAGGGTATTTTAAATTCTCCACCGTACGATTTGGACCTTTTCTTGTTGCAGCCACTATGCCTACCCACGCGCGTGAGGTACCATTTTTATCAGGACACCTTGGGAACACTGGGTGGGTGGAAATTTGTTGATCCACGCAGATTCCAGAACTTTCCACCACAGAAATGTGAGGAAATTGCGTTTTCTTTGTAAATTTCTTAGCTTTGCAAGGGATTCTGGGTAACAGAACCTGGTGGTAGGCAGTCGAGTTACCCCATCCTGAATTCCCCTGGGTGTCTAGTTTTCAAAAATGTATAGGTTTGCTAGGTTTCCCTAGGTGCCGGCAGAGCTAGGGTTAAAAAACTACAGGTAGTCTCTTTGCCCAAAAAGGGCACGATTTCACTGCGAAATTGAGGTGCGACCACGTTGCGTTTTGCGCTGTTTCCTGTCGCAGGCACTAGGCAGACCCAGGCAAGTGAGGTGCCATTTTTTTGGGGAGACCCGGGGTAATGCTGAGTGGGTCGAAATTTGTTGATCCGCGCAGATTCCAGAACTTTCCACCACAGAAATTTGAGGAAAATGCGTTTTTTTGTCAATTTCTTAGCTTTGCAAGGGATTCTGGGTAACAGAACCTGGTGGTAGGCAGTCGAGTCACCCCATCCTGAATTTCCCTGGGTGTCTAGTTTTCAAAAATGTATAGGTTTGATAGGTTTCCCTAGGTGCCGGCAGAGCTAGGGTTAAAAAACTACAGGTAGTCTCTTTGCCCAAAAAGGGCACGATTTCACTGCGAAATTGAGGTGCGACCACGTTGCGTTTTGCGCTGTTTCCTGTCGCAGGCACTAGGCAGACCCAGGCAAGTGAGGTACCATTTTTTTAGGGAGACCCAGGGGAACGCTGGGTGGGTGGAAATTTGTTGATCCACGCAGATTCCAGAACTTTCCACCACAGAAATGTGAGGAAAATGTGTTTTTTTGTCAATTTCGTAGCTTTGCAAGGGATTCTGGGTAACAGAACCTGGTGGTAGGCAGTCGAGTCACCCCATCCTGAATTTCCCTGGGTGTCTAGTTTTCAAAAATGTATAGGTTTGCTAGGTTTCCCTAGGTGCCGGCAGAGCTAGGATGCAAAAACTACAGCTAGGCACTTTGCCATAAAAAGGGTCAATTTGTAACTGCAAAATTGAGGTGTGACCACGTTGCATTTTGCGCCGTTTCCTGTCGCAGGCACAAGGCCGACCCACACAAGTGAGGTATCGTTTTTATCGGGAGACTTAGGGTAATTCAGATTTGTAAATCAACTGTTATTACCAATTGAGTTTTCATGCATTTCTTCCTTCCCAATGAAAGACATTGTGTAAAAAAATCTTTTTAAAAAATGACCAATAATTCACATGCTAGTATGAGTATTCCCAATTTTGAAAATGTGCAATTTTATACTGTTTCTAAACTCTATAATTTGTACCCAATTCAGAAATACATAGGTGTCTTTCATACAGATTTTTCCATGTATACATTTTCCAAGAAAAAGTGCTCTATACCCAGTAAATAAAAAAATACCATTGCAAGTTGCTGCTCAGTTTTTGGATCTGGGTTCGTCAGGTTCTTGGTGAAGCTACAAGTCCTATATATCCCCACAACCAGGAAGGTCTAACGGATGTAACGAAATATTGCTTTCCAAGAGCTGTCAAAATTACAAAAAGTTATAGGTAAAAACGTTGAGCCAAAAGGCTGTTTTTTTCAACAAATTTTCAATTATTCCAATATTTAACTGTTAGTTTCTATAAAGAAACCTTCATTGATTTAGACAAATGACCCCTTTCTGAATTCAGAATTTTGTCTACTTTTCGAAAATGTATAGCTTTCCAGGGTCCATTATTGCTTTCAAACTCATTTCTACCATTAACTGGAAGGAGGTGGAAAGCTCTAAAAATAGCAAAAATAGGCTATGTCCCTAAAAAATGCCAAAACTGTGTGAAAAATATTGGTTCTCTGACAAAAGACTGTCATTCCCTAAAAGCTGAGAAAATTGAGATTTCAGCCCCACAAACCCTTTTTTGATAACATTTGCAGGGAAAACCCAGAGGCTTTCATTTGCAGCCCGATTTTTCACATTTTTCACTGTATTTTGGTTAATTTCTGGGACCCCTCCAAGGGAATCCACAAACCCTGGGCACCTTTAGAATCCACATGATGTTGGAAGAAAAGGACACAAATTTGGCGTGGATACCTTATGTGGTCAAAAAGTTACAGGGGCCTAAGCGCGCACTACCACAAAATCGCCAAAAAAAGATGTGGCACAGGAGGGGAAAAGGCCTAGCAGTGAAGGGGTTAAAAAAGTGTCAGTGCTCAGCACTGGTGAGACCCGGCCCACTTAAAGCCCTGTATGTATGTCTTATTCACCCCCCTCCCTGATCTTAAGGTGTGTGGTAGTATACAAGTGCGAGGGGCGGGCCCCGGCCCAGATTGGTGGGCAGCATGGGGCGGGAATCCAGTGCTCAATTTTTAAAAAGGTAAGTGCCGATGCCCTTCTCAGCAGCGCTCTGCATCGTGCACCACAGTATTGCCCCACCAGTGCTGCCAATTGCAGTGCCAACATAACTAATATATTAACCACGACACCAGGCGTACAACACCCATAGGGATCAAAGTGCTTCAGACACTCTTAGGCTATATAGGGGGCAACTGTTATGGAACAGCGGCAGCATGGAGAGGTCCATTGCGCCCAGCGCTCATTCTATGGTCTGGGTGGGGGGGTTTGGGTGGAGGGCCTGGGAAGTGGGTGTGGTGCCACAACAGCCCCTTTAGCATTTTGGGGCAGGCAGACTAGTGCCAGCCAGGTGGTTGAGGCAGGTCCAGTGGCAGAGGCGGTATCCAGTCATCCTGGAGGGTCTGGTGCGGCCTGGCAACCCGGGTCCGAAGTCAGAGCTCTGGTCTTTACAGCTAGCTCTGATACGGCGTTGGGCCACTCAGTGGAGTGGCAAGGACTGGGATCTGCATCCTCCCTGCAGGAAATCGACCCTTCTCAGGACCTTTATGATAAGCAATTTGTTGATGGTGGTGTGGGCGATGGTGAGGTGTTGGCCTGTTGAGGTGCTTTTGGTGATGCCGAGTGGAAGCTGGATTATGACAAGGATGAGTTGGAGGAAGGAGAGATTCTGGAGGATGAGGTGCGTGAGAGTGCATGGTGGGCAGCCCCTGAAGATGTGCATTGGGGCAATGTCCATCCTAACAGAGGCCAGACCAGCGTCAGGGTGGACGGCGTTGGTGCAGGACCCGACCTTGAGGCAAGGAAAGGAGGCATGCGTGGTGGCACTGCTGCCGGGGGGAGGGGAGGGTAGAAGTGAGGGTGCAGGTTGTGGGGGGAGCTGGCCTTTGTTTAATGGTGGGTAATTATGTGCAGGACCAAGGGAGAGGCACAGAGGAAAGGGGGGGTGGAAATGAAAAGGAGGGGACGAGTACAAAATTGCAGGAGGCAGTGGTACAGTCTGGGGCTGCTGGTGAGGATAAGAGCACAGGGGAAAAAAGGAGAGCAAGGAAGTGAGGAGTAAAACGCTGTCATACAAGGAGATTATGAAGCCATTGGGGGCACACTTAATGTTGGCCACTAAGGAATGCTTTTGCAAAGGGGAGTACGTGGCCATTTTTAAACTTGTGCATCGGGTGATGAGGATGAGGGAGGGCTTCAAGGAGGAAGAGTATGAGCTGTCCCGCAGGCCCAAGGTGCTGGCTAACATTGAGAACTTGACAGCGAGGTTTCTTATATACGCAAGCGTGTACTGTGAGAAATATCCAGAGAAGTGCATGGCATTGTTCAAGTACCTTGATGCGAAAAGTGCAAGTTATGTTCGGGAGTTGGACCTGGGTGCAGTACGATGAGGAATTTTGCGCACACCTAGTGGATGTCAATGAGCTATTCCTCCAAATGATGACAACAGAACGGCCCACCCCATTGACTTATGCAGCAAGTGGTTAGCTGGTTATCTATAAGCCTTTTCCGGGGCATCCCATCCAGACCGGGGGGGGGGCTGGGCGGGCAGGCAGGGGACAGGCGGGGGGCTTGTTGGTCATACAACAGGTGACAATATCTGCAGGAGTACTGTAAGTATAGACAAGAATGCTGAAAGTGAACCGGTAAGCACATGCTCCCCCTGTGTACCTCAGGGTGGAGGGTTTGGACAGCAGTGGGGTCAGTGGTCAGGTTCCAGTGAGCGCGGTAGGGGGCAGAGGGGGTCAGAACCTCATGGGCAAGAGCGCGTACGCAAGTTAAGATGGAGCAGTTGCGGCATTGGATCGGGTTAATGGGTATGGAGGGGGATAACGAGTTGTTGTTGCCTGGTTTTCAGTTTGGTTTTCATTTGTGCTACGAGGGTCCTGGGGAGTGCCAATAGGTGGACAGTTTACAGTCAGTCAAAGGGCAGGAGGAGTTGGTATGGGGCAAATTGTTGAAGGAGGTGAGCGAAGGGAGGATGGAAGGGCTGTACCATGACTGGCCTTTGGAGAACTTGTGGATTTTCCCAGTTAGGTGAGCCCTAAGAAGGATCTAGGAGAGTTCCGTTTGATTAATGGGCGGAGGGCCTGTTGGTCATCTATTTAATTCCTGAGGCATGTAGCAGTGTGCGCTATGTATCGTGGACACAGCAGTTCATCTTGTGAATAAATGTGGCTGGGCGCTTTGATGGCTAAATGTGATGTGAAATCAGCTTTTCTGTTGCTGCCAGTTCACTCTGAGGACTATCAGTTGTTGGGCATACATTTTAGAGGTACTTTTTTTGTAGATAAGGAATTGCCTATGGGGTGTTCAATTTCATATTCGTTGTTTGAGGCGTTCAGTTCCCTTTGCAGAAGATTTTCACACGTGGCTGGAAAAGAAGTCATGACACACTATATGGACAATTGTTTCTTGGTGGCTGCCTGCAGTCCCAGGAATGTCAGTAAGGTTTTCTGTTGTTTCAGGAGCTGATGCCTGATGCGGGTGTCCCTTTGGCATCGGAAAAGAAAGTGGAACCGGTGCATGTGCTTTCCTTTTTGGAAGTTGAGTTGAATTCCCAAAGGATGGAGATCAGATTGCCAGAGGAGAAGCAGCATTGTACAGAGCTTTTGGACAAGGCCAAAGTGAAGGTGGAGGACATACAGGTCCAGCTAGGTCATTTGAACTTTGCGTGCAGGGCAGTGAGGACAGGCAGGATATTCTGTAGGAGGTTGGGTTGGGCTCTGGCAGGGACATCACTCCCATAACACAGGGTGCGCCTCTAGAGAGGAGTGCAGGAGTATTTGCGGTAATGGCGAGTTTTCTTAAGCAAATGCAATGGTATTCCCTTGGTGGGTGTGGGGGAGCAGTTGAAGTGGTCTGTTGGGTTGTTTTCTGACACAGCGGGCGGCCACAGATTCTGAATCTTTTGTCAGGGTCACTAGTGTGCAGAGGAGTCTCCGGAGGCGTGGAAATGGGGGGCGGAGCATTGCCTTCCTTGAGTTTTCTCCATTGGTGGTGGCAGTTTGTTTGTGGGGGCTCCAGTTTGCTAACAGAACAGTATTGTTCAGCGTGGACAACATGTCAGTGGTGAGCATTGACAACCATCAGTTGGCGTTACACCTGATGATTTGGCAGTTTTTGCAGAATCTTGTGTTAAAGTGTTTGTTGCGAATGTCATTTACAAAGCACAAAAGATTGCAGGAGTAAACAATGAAATTGTCTATTTTCTTTCTTGTTTCAAGTGGACGAGGTTCAGTGGGCTTACACCATAGGCTGACAAGGGAAAGACTGCGATGCCGGCTCATTTGTGGTCCGTGGGTGAGAGTGTGTGATGCAGCTTATCCTCAGCTTGTTGTCGGAGTCTACCCACAAGGTGTACAGGCTTGTGTGGGAGGAGTTTGTGAAGTCATGGCCGGTGTAGCGGTAAGGATGGAGGTCACGTCCACTGGAATGATGTGGTATATTTAATTATTGCTCTGATTGACAAGGGTTTGTCAGCCGTCACTATAGCTGGTAAGTTGGCAGGCGGGGCGTTCTACTGGAAGTTGTTGTGGGTGTATGAGCTGTCGGCGAGGGAGATGGGCATGCAGATTCTAGAATGCTGGCCAAGAGAGAGAGGAGCACAGGGGCGAGAGTGCAGCACCATCATCATGCTGAACATTTTGAAACAGGTATTTCCATGCTGGCGAGTGTTTGCAGGGATGATGGGGAGGCAGTGCAGTTTGCTGTGATTAGGGTGTGATTATTTTTGGCTCATTCCTGGTTTCAGAGGTGGCTGGCTCTATTGCACAGGTGGGGATCCGTTGCTAGGATGTCCAGATGCTTTCCGGGATGGTCCAAGTGTGGGTTCCAAAGTCAAAAATGCACAAGTCGGGAAGGGGGGACTGTGTGACGATGAAAGCGTATTCAGATGTGCAGGTTTGCCCTAAAAAATGGTGGATGGCACTGTGCCGGCAATAGGGTTGACTTTTGGGAGATCTTTTGATATGAGGATGGGACGTACTATTGGCGTCACAAGTTTTGGGGGTTTAGAGGAAGGTACTTGGCACTTTGGGGTATGGGCACAGGATTGTGGGACCCACTCATTTCGGGCTGGGATGGCGACAGAGGCGGAATCCAGGGATTGGATGGTGGTGAAGATTTGGCAGTGGGGCAGTGGCGATCAGATTGTTATCAGAGCTACTTGCAATTGCCATGAGTTTTTCACAATTCGCATTATTATGGGTATTTTTTTATTAGGTTGCATTCTGGACCCTGAGAGAAGAATCATTGAAGTTTGGATATGTGGGCACTCATTCGTGAAGTGGGCAGTGAGGCATTCAGAAAACAGGAGAGGAGGATAGCAATTGGGACTGCCTGATACGGTGGTGCAGTCAAAATGGTTTGGAAAAGGGGGCGTGCAGTGGAATGAGTTATTGCCTAAGTTAAATTCTCTAGCAAGAGGACACCCTTACCCAGATGTCCTGATTTTGCACCTAGGAGAAAATTACCTTGTGCAGTTGAAGGGATTGGCACTGACCAGAGAGTAAGGAACGATTTGAAGGAAATCAAAGCATCATGGTCTGGTACCACTATTGTGTTGATCAAGTTCATGCCTAGTAGAGTCTGGCGGGGGCAACAAAGCCAGGGGCTATTGACAGGGCATGGAGGAAGGTGAACAGAGAATTACGGAAGTTCTGCAAGGCAGAGGGTTCAGTTTTCCTTGAACATTGTGGCATAAAATATGAGATGTGGGAATTTTTTCGTGAAGATGGGGTGCATCTGTCCATCTATGGGGTGGAACTGTATTATATGCAGGTGCGGAACGGGTTGCGGTAAATGTTGCATTTGCCGGTGGGGATTTAAAATGCTAATGCTAGTGAGGGGATTCATGGAGAATGAGGAAATGGAAGATGGGGTGCCAAAAAAGACTTTTGCACTGTGCGTGACCAGTGCTAGGGCAAGCCCTGGCTGGAAGTCTTAGCCCCCTGAAATATGGGTCTAGTTGCACCCCTGATTACAGCTGGTAGGGGAGGGGCTGCGGGTGAGCGGAAGGAGAGAGAGCTGACAGAGAGAGATGGAAAGGAGCTGTGCTGGTTTGAATATTTTTGCCTGGGCTGCTGTTAGTTCCAGAGGCTGTTTAAGTGCTCTGAAGTGTGGGTTGACAATGTACCTACCTCTGATTGAGTAGCATGGATGAGTGGGGGGATGCATAGACAGCTCATGAAAACAAATGTCTTCCTTTATAGAGTGAAGGCTGTGTCAGAGCTTGATGTTCACTTGCAGCCATACGCAGTCGGGGTCTAAGAGTTATTTTCACAGGCTTGTAATTTATCTTTTACTTTGAGACAGAGCAGGAGGAGGCCAGATGTAAGCGTAGCCTTGTAAATATATATATATATATATATATATATATATATATATATATATATATATATATATATATATATATATATATATATATATATATATATATATATATATATATATATACACACAAATTCACAAGGCTACATTTACAAAACATTAGATATGGCCATGAACATCAATTCGCCAAAATGCCAGTAGTAGTGGAAGTGACATCCTGTGCCATTTAACCTTTCACCCACACATGCAAGCATGCTTACACATGCACCCACATTCACACATATACACACACTCTCAACCGCAAGCACGCTTACAACATATATGTAAAAGCATTGTTTACTTACGGTAGCTGCCAGGGAGGGTCACATTGAATCTAATTGTGATCCATTCTTTGGTAGAGTAGTAGTGAATAATAAAACATTATTCACTATTACTGCAATAAAAAATTGACAGAAAACAAGGAAAGTGAAGCCGCTGCCGATGTCCATAAGGACGAGCTGCCCTTGTATTCCTTGCACTGATTTTGCCACCTCCAGGGGTCGCAAAGGCAGTGCCAGGGGTCACAGGGGGTAAGACAGGGGTCGCAGGTGCGACCCCTGGCAACCCCTAAATGACATCCATGCCTATGACAAGACCTTTCCCTTGAACACTTCTGCCCTCCTCCCCACTCTACCTCCTCTCTGCTGGGTGCATGCAACTGACTATATTTATATTATGCTGCTGACACCAAAACCTGGACTTGTATTTAAAATTGAATAAAGTCAGCTATGGGAAATACAGGAGACTTTTACTACAGTGTTTAAAATAGTTTTGAAGTTTCAGTTCATGGGACAGAAGTGTCAGATAAAAGTTGTAAGGCCTTATTTATGAGCCCTTTACACTGCCGTTGCATCACTTTTTAGCTCCTGGATCTGGGTAGAGAAGGACAACTCAGTGGGCCCAAGGCTCGCCTCCTGAGTTTTCAGATGCAGCCAGCCACAGATAAACACTGTTGCTAAACCAACAATGCAAAACTCAAACAACAAGATTTCCATCAAAGTATAATCAAGGTTGCAATGTTAGGGTGCTAAGAGCATGAGGGTCCCAGTCAGTAGTGACAATAGGTCTGATGACAGGTGAACAGGCAGAACACTGTTCCAGTTCAAAAACAAGAGTCAGCTGGTTTGTTTTTTTGAGTTTTTCAAGGAGTGAAATGCATCAGCACCCACCGTGGGGTCCCTCATGGAAACCTCACAGAGAGTCAAACCTTTAAGGTGGCATGTTTACCAAACCTAGGGTTTTTAACAACAAGGGAGCCCCAATGAGTCAGCACAGGCCCTCGGGGAACGTAATCATTTCAAACAACAGTGGTCCCATGCACACTTGGTGAACAGAGAAATGAATATAGACAAAATTGATCTATATTGGTTTAGACATGTCCAGCCGGACAGAGGTCGCAATCTTTACGCTACTGCGTCCCCAGGGAGGAACACACCCGACTGACCCGGGACCCCTTAGAATTACGCGATCAAGCTGACGTGTCCTTCACAAGCCCCCGTAACTGGGCAGCTTCATCCCATCTCCCTACCCGCATTAAACAAGCATGCTAGCTCTTGCCCTGGAGGCAATAGAGGCTAATAATTATTAGGCTTCATTCCATTGTCCTGATGATGATCCCCATGAATTCTTAGCTGGATCGAAACGCCGTCGACCTATATGTGCACCCTATACAGATTGTATAATATGTACTATGTATGTGTAAAGGTGCCTTTTGGATTTTCTGTTTTACTGTAATTCACAGAAACCCTCGTTCTTGCCTAATAAGCCTTGTTTTCTTTCTTCTGTAAACAGTAATTACCTGTATGTGTTTGGGTACAGGCTTGTGCCCCACTACGGTGAATTGTTGAAGGAATCCTTTGTCTTATCTTTTTGATCCAGTAAAGATTGCGACCTCTGTCCGGCTGGACATGTCTAAACCAATATAGATCAATTTTGTCTATATTCATTTCTCTGTTCACCAAGTGTGCATGGGGCCACTGTTGTTTGAAATGACCAAACCTAGGGGCCACATATAACCAGGGACAATGAGATATCTGGAACACAAACATTCTTCAGGAATCAGGAAGGCTAGCTTCAGTCAACAGAACCAGACTCTGCACTGGAAGTGTGAAGGCACCGCGGGCGCCACTTTTTTACGCTCCGGTGGCACACAGCACAGGCTCATATCTACAAGGCCAAGCAAAGCCACCCTGCGGGGCTTTTCATGGCCTCTTAGATAAGGTGTAAGGCGACGCAGCGCATGTCGCTGCGTTGCCTTACATTGCGGCAGTGAGGCGTGCCATGGGTGTTGCTGTGGACTTTGACACTGCCTCAGATTTAGAACATGCGTGAATCTGGAGCAGCGCCAACAACATATGCCTCCCCTGAGTAGACTTAACGAGGAGAAATGTTCTGCAGCACACACAGAAAAAGGAAAATGACTTGTGATTGTTTTTGTGCAGGAAGGTGCCCCTTCCTGCACAAAAACAATCATGCCACCAGCACAGTAACCCTTGCACCATGGTGCAAGGGTGCCTGCGTTGGCACAGGACTGCCATTTTTGCACCAGCACAGGCTGAAAGGGCAGAAATGCACCAAATCTTGCACATATGGTGCATTTCTGGCCTTTGAAATTGACCTAGGGCAGCACAGCAAAATGACTTGCGGCACTGTCCTATGCCAATTCATTGTAAATACGCCCCTGAACCTCCAGGACCATCCGGAACAACAGCGGGCTGATAAGAGCAACCTAAGGGTGCAGAGCAGGCTGGAAACAGTGCAGGCTCACCAGTGTAGATGCTAGAAAGCATCTTCATCCAACCATTATCAAAGGGGTGCTTTTATGTAGTCTTGTTTCTACCATGCTAGCTGGGTTAGTGGTGATATCACACGTCAGAGCCCTTCAATCCTTCACATGCAGACCTTCAAACAGCTTCTGCAGATACTCAGTGGTTAGGGGTAGTTCCTCTCTATGTTCAATAGTCCATCTCCTCATCTGCCACAGGTCAGAGCATCAAGGAGTTCCAGGAACACAGCCGGCTGCCACCTCGAGGAAAAAGCACAATGAAGAAAAGTCCAGCTCCTTGTAAGACATCTGCCCAATGGTGGTCTGTAGAGTCTCTCTGGTCTCCACTTGATCTCCAACTCACTGAGGCCAGAGGTTAAGTGTTTATGCCACTGTGGGAGCACAGGCGGGAAGTGTCGGCCAACCAAGGGCAGCCATTGTCCAACGTTGAATGCTTTGTCCATGAGAGGAGCCATGTCCAATCCCTTCTGCAGGCCTCCTGGGCTGAAAACTCCAGTTCAGTCCAGTTCATACCAGTTCATACCGGTCAAGGTCAAGATCAACCTGGCAGGTGTTCAATCAGCAACACAGGAAGATGGCGAGGCTTGAAATTCACCAAAGTTTGGAAAACATACAGTGCATGGTAACTTCCACCCGGCCCAACAGTTTCAGGCATGTCTTCAACAACAAGCAATTGCAGACAGTGAAGAAGGGCAGCCAGCAAGGAGCCCACCAATGAAGTGCACCATGCACACAGTGTAACAATGGGCATCACCAATCACCCTCATTACAGCGAAACATGTAAACACAACATGCCATATAGATCCCATTTACACATAACTCATGCATGAGGTGCCCCAGCTTTTGGGGGACTAGATAGACCTTAGTAGAGCCAGTAGGCAGCTCCCCACAAACACCTGTGCTCCTTAAATAAAATCTTAGCTACTGCCACAGCTCGTGGTTTCGGACGATGAGAAGCTGCCACCCCCAATTAATGTGGAGGTACACTTTTCTGTCTTTGAAGCAGCATAGACTGATGCTGTTCGTGGAAACAAAAAACACAGAGCGCCTGGAGTTGAGTTAGAGACTCCTGAGTTCACTGGATGGACAATATACACCAGGCTAACAACAATAAACATGGCAGGGGGCACAGTTTTCCAAGGCCTGAAGTCGACATCCATCCCAAAACAAGGGCCTCGAGTTTTACACCTTTTGAATGAAGCCGTCAATGGAGACAAGCATCAGTTATGTGTGAGTAAGACCTCGGTTTACAGGTACAACACCCATCCAGTTGTCAGGAAGACTCCATCAGTTATGGTCACATGTCACAGCAGAGCCCTCCATTCACAATGACACTAAGGGGGTCATTAGTATGGTGGGCGGACTTTGTCCGCCCGCCATACTCCCGGGAATCGGGACCATCCACAATACTTGTGGCAGTCCCGCACCCTCAATTAGTATGCGCCCGCCACACTGGCGGGTGCACCGTGCATTCGCAACATTGCAGTGCTGAAAGGGCCGCACGCCGCAATGCCACAAAGGCAAGTTGTGCCTTTCAATGAACAAAGTGACAGGCACCGCGCGTGCCTGCCACGTTGTTCATTGAAATGCAGAGGGGTACCATAGGTACCCCCATGTGCAACCCCCACCCCCCAGAGTCCCTGGGAGCCTGCAACAGGCCCCGGCAAGCAAACTCTGCATGCCTTTCCGTGGCGGAAAAAGGCATGTTTCTGCCCCCATTGTAATATGGCTGGCGGTGTCCAACAGACAACGCCACTATATTGAAAAAAATTCCGCCCGGTCGACTTGACGACTGGACGGAAAAGCGGGGGACGGTCTTTCCATCCGCCGCGGACCCCCTGCCATCGTAAAATGGTGGGGGGGTCTTTGCTGCATATCTGGCAGGCGGATGAATATCGCCGGCCCGGCGGGGGTGATCCGCCCACCATCCTAACGGGGCTCCAAGGCTTTACTATGAGTTATGCAGGAAAAACAATGCAGCTATACAGCACCCAGAATTACTGACACTGTAGGATGCAGGAATCGCCGGGTGCAGAATTTCCCATAACGAGGTCCCCGGCTCAGAATGAGAAATATTTCAGTTTGTTTGTGCACCGCTTTTCCCACATTCCAAGGATTGTTTCCTGGATATATTCCACTTGTGTTTCACAGGCTAAATAGAGATGCAGGTTTTACTGTAACACTTATAACCTGGGGTCAGATTTACCAATATTTCATGCAACACAATGCAGCAAGGCAATTTGTCTGCTGCCTAGCGCCCACACAGGCACTCTTGCGCCAGGCTGCCAGGGTGCCTGGGTTACAGGCAGGATCGTTTTCATGCAGGAAGGTATACATTACTGCACAAAAACAATACTAAGAGGCAATTTCCTCCTTCTATGGGTGATGCAGAAGGCATCAGGCATAGAAGGAGGAAGTAACAAAGAGAAATATAGATATTTCTCCTCGTTACGCCTCTTCCAGGTAAATGTACCATTTTGGCACAAACACAGGTTTAGAAGTCTTTGTAAATCTGGGTTTGCATCAAAATGAATGGTTGAATGTACGGGAATGCCCATGCTCAACACATGTACCGCCTACCCAACGCTAAGTAAAGCAAGGCAGTGCTAAGCACGGCTTTGTGTTAATTAGTAATTACTAAATCACGCAATAGCACACAAATATACTTTGCGTGGCTTAGTAAACACCAAAAATTATTTTGCGTCGTGGCTGCATCACAAAAGTGATGCAACCCAACACAAAATCTTAGAAATCTGGGCCCTGGAATCAGACGGAACATTGTGGTTCCAACCAAATTCTCATTACCAGGAAATGTTATTAGTGCCTAAAACATTTGAATATTTAGCAAGATTTTATGCAGAGAAGATGCAACATAAACTCCAACACATGTCAAACAACAGAACAGAAGGACATATTGACAAAATTGTAAAATTCACATAACGCCCTTAATATGAAGATACAATTTGCTAAAGCTCTAAAAGCACCTTAATGAGGTTGGTAACAGACAGAACTAGGTCTGTTACCAATCCCAGCGCCTTACTCCTGCCTCTTCTACAATTCACATACTCACACTTCCTACAGCTCCAGAACTCCTTTTCCACACTGCTAAATCCCATGAACATCTCCTTCAACAAGCGACACAGATCATAGCATAACGTTGCTGCCACTACTGTAGCTGCCTGAATTAGTTTAGGATGTAACAGAAAATCCTCTAATGTCTGGTAAGTAAGAGAGGTGAATCGGGGCACAAATCTGGTGGGAGTTGCTCTTGAATAATAGAGCGGTGGAAATTCTGGCACTGGATTCTCCTCTGGATTTACCTTTTCCTCTAGATATTTTATGTTAGCACCCAACTCTAAATCATGCCCTAATAGTACATTCTCATACCCAAGACACAACATAACAAAGGACTTTTTATGTTGTGTCTTGGGTATGAGAATGTATTATTAGGGCATGATAATTCCGTGCAAACATCACATTCTCAACATGGCGGTAACATGCATGATTGCTAAGGACAGTCCCAATGTGACGTGCTCATGTGAAGAAAATGTTAATGATAGTGTTCCTTTGGGCTATTCCTGCTGGTGCTGCACTGGGGTGTGGTCCACCTGCCTCATCCTCATCATCATCGTTCATTGCATCTGGCACATGGATCCATGGGGCATTGGTGCGTACGCATATGTTGTGCAACACACAACATGCAATGATCATCTTGCACACTATTTGCGATCTGTACAGGAGTCTTCCACCTGTGATGTCAAGGCACCTGAAACGTGACTTCAACACACCAAATGAGCGCTCCAAAATGCCCCTGTTCATTTGGGGCAGCTTTGTACTGCCTCTGGGCCTGGATGTTCAGGGCTCAGAGGGGTGTCATCATCCACGGGCAGAGTGCATATCCTTGATCACCTGCGACAGGGGAGAGAGATGTGTCAATCAGTGGTTCTGCATTCTGCATTGGCAGACGTATTAGTATATTGGTGTGTGATGTGTGGGACTTTGGGACTCATGTTTGGCATGTCTTGCATGTGGCAAATGAGCGGCATCCATGTGTATTACGTTGCCTCACAGCTGCTCCTCACTCCCCCGAGCCTATTGACTTGTGTACGCTGCGCAGTTGCATCACTTGCACTCCTAAGACACACCATTCACATGACTGTCTACGCATGTCCACAAGCCTGACAATGACACTGTGATATTGGCTGCTGAAGGTGGTCGGCCACGTGTGTGTAGGCCTATGGTCAGGATATGGCGGACACAGAGACACACGCAGTAGTAGCTTTGGTGCCCATCCCAGAAGTGAACCACGCCCTGAGCCCCGGGTTATTAATTTCTACTCCTACGCTGGCCCGACCCACTCCGCTTACGCTTATAGGGGGGACGGCATAGCTATATGTTCAAGGTCTACCCCACCGCCTGAGGTAACATGGTTGCATCCACTGTCTACGATATTACATACACCAACAGTATATGTCCACATGGACATGTCTGTGCTCTGCATACTTGAGTCTGTCCAGCACATCACCGCCTCACCTGGCATTGTGTTCATTCTGATTCATGGGTCACTTGCCTCCTTTGCACATATTTGGTTCCCATCTCTCACCACATCCTGCTATTATGTGGCAGAGGTACCATGACGTGGATGGTTTGTTTACATGTCTGGCCCCTGTTACCACAGTTCCTTGTGTTGTCGTGTCTGGTAGGTGGGCATGTTGTTTGGCATGTTGTATGTGATGTTGTAACTTGTGAATTCCCACAGTTGTGAGTTGCATGATTATGGAGTTGAGGTGTGTGGTGTGTTCATTTGGTACTTACCAACGAGCAGTGCATTTCCGTAGGTGCCATCCTCGAAGCGCTGGTTGATGATGGACTGTCAGAAGATGTAGGAATCATGCACACTGCCTGGGTAGTTGGCGACAACTTTGGTGAAGAGACCCCGGTGGTCCACTATTGCCTGCATATTGAAGGAATGTGTGTGCTTTCTGTTGTGGTAATTGTGTGCAGTGTCGGCAGGGGGCACAAGAAGGACTGTGTGCAGTCAATTGCCCCAACGCGTGCGGGAAGCCAGCTATGGCGTAGAAGCCTTGATTGGTCTCCAGCTGTTCCTGCCCAGTGTGGGGGAAGTGAAGGTGCTGAGGTACCAAGCTGATGATGGCATCCAAGACAGTTGTGATGAACTTTGATAGGGCTGGCTGTGAGACTCCTCGGACTCTGACGGTTGTTGGTTGGAAGGTACCGGAGGTCAACAGGTGCAGCACAGCCAGCAGCTTTGTCTGCAGAGGGATGTTGGTTGTCCGCTGCGTTGGTACCGTCAGTCTGTGGGCAATGTGGGTCAGGATGCGGAGGATGGTTGTCCTTTTGAGCCTGTAGTGGGCAATGACTTCCTCTGGCGTTAAGTCTGTGAGGCTGGTGCATTTTCAGAAGGACCAATGTCTTATTCTGTGCTGCCTCGGTGGTAGTCCTGGTGGGGGGGTCCAGGGGAGGCCTGGGGGTAGTGGAGGTATGTGTTGTGGGACTCTTGGGTTTCCGAGCTGCTTGATCAGTAGCTCCATGACATGTGTTGGTCTGCCAATGTGGCTCTGGGCTGGGCTCCCTTTTATCCTGCAGGTTGTCGTACTGCTTAACACCAGTAAAAGGCAGGTGCTCATTCCCTGCTGCTAACGCGCCTTATCGCCTGTTTTTCAATCACTTCGCCGATCAGGATGATCATCGAGAATATCGCAAAGTGGTGTTTTCGCGTGTTTTTGCACGGGAACGCCTACTCTGCATATCATTAGCGTTAGTTGTCACTCTCATCTGTGGGAATGTTTTTTGCGGAAGCTATCTCTGGAAAACTGGCGATTTCGGCAGTTTGCACTAGCCTGAAAATGGGAAGATGAATATTTCGACACTTTTGCGGCGCTAAAGTGCCAATAACTTTGTGATAAGTCCTTGAGAATATGCCCCTTTGTCACTATTCTAGCTTGGAATGGATGGCATTATGCTAAACCTATGTTTCAAAACTCTGCTGGAGAAATAGACATTTGAGATGAGCAGATTCAGATTATCTGTGGTGTTGTAGGCTGAACCATATAAAGGAGCAGCTCTCCACCTAAACGTCAGAACTACCCAGAGTTACCTGCTTACTTTTTTGTTTTTTTGCGCACACACCCACCCACACATATATGTATGCATGTGTGTGTGTGTGTGTGTATATATATATATATATGTATATATATATATATATATATATATATATATATATATATATATATATATATATATATATATATATATATATAGATAGATATATATATAGATATATATTTGTATATTGTAAACCCCCACTCTCCTTCTTCCAGCAAAGAGAAAAAGTGAACAAGCCCACCAGTTGAGAGACGGTAAGCATGGTTTGTTTCAGAGAACATTCATTCATGACACATTTCTACCCCCTACGGATCTTAATCATATGCTAATGCAGAATGGTCAATTACTCGCATTGTAAACAAAACATGCATAGGCATTGAAGAAATACTTTGAATGGAGCAGGTCAGCAAGGTGATACTCATTGCATTATAATAGCATTTGTCAATAAATATGATGGTAATCAGTGAAAGTTCATCCTGTCAGGTTCCTGGCGCTATCCAAGTTATTGTCACTGATATATTCCAGTGAGCATAAACCATGTTTACAGATTCTCGACTGGAGGCCTTGTTCACTTGACTGGAAGAAAGAGAGACACTCTGTAGTTAAATTATAGTTAGGATTCCCATATATAGGAATTCCTCTGATTTATCCTCGCTAATAACTTTGCACTTGTTTGACGAATGTCTCCAAAATGTTACAGACCTATGGCTTTTACTACTTTGGCGGAGGATGGAAAGTTTTGCGGTGACTGGTCAAGGGGGTGCAAAGATAAAAGGGGTTCCAAAACTCATTTTTCCACCAATGCATTTTCCATAATCCTTTGTATCGGATGTAGAGCAAACACGGTTGAATGAATTTCCATAAAATTTGGCAGGATTATACCTTATGGTGTGCAGATGTTCCTTTTGGGTACTACAGGTAAGTAGGTTATGTATTTGTAAAGTTATAAGGCATTTTGTCTGAGTGATATCTGTTCTCATAGTAGTTTTGCCAAATTTCGCAGTATTTCACAAAAGTACCACTGTACATGGCGATGACAAGGAATTATATGAATGACTGCCTTCACAAGTTAAAGGCAGCCATGTTGATTTAAGTACACTTTAGCTGAGTTCTGCTTTACAGCCTTAGATATAGTTGAGTAATAATTTTGATATGTTTTCCCTACCTATTACAAAAACAATAAAGAGGTAAAAGGTAGGGGAAACTATTTATACGTTTCTATATATTTAAAAAAAAAACCTGTATGGAGTACTGTTCACTTACTAGTTATATGCCCGCGCAATATATAACTACGTATTTTTACACTTATAACTTTAACACTGCTTACATTATTTGCACCTACTACCAAAGATTGCCATTTACACCTCATAATCAATATTCCTGCCACATTACATCTATATCTGTTAATTCACTTTCACACTACGGCTGTTTCAGGTGCCACACTCCACTCTACACCACTCCACTCTACACCACTCCACTCTATGCCAATCCACTCTATGTCACTTCACTCTATGATACTCTATTGCACTCTATTCCACTCCACTCTACTCTGCATCACTCCACTGGACAGTATTACACTCTACACCACTCCACTCTACTACACACTAGTCTACGCCATTTCACAATATGCTACTCCACTCTATACTATTCCACCAAATGCAACTCCACTCTATGACTCTACACTCTACACTATTCCATTTTATGCCACTCCACTTTACGTCACTCCAGTGTACCCCACTTCACTGTATGATATTCCACTATACACTGCTGCATTCTATGCCACTATATGTAACTCCACTATACACCATTCCACTCTATGATACTCCACTGTATTCTATTACACTGCACACCACACCACTCTATGCCACTCCATGCTACCCTGCCCCAGTATATTCTATTCCACAGTACGCAACTTCACTGTACACAACTCCACTGTACACTATTACACTGTACCCAACTACACTGTACCTCACAATCACTCTGTGCCACTCCACTTTACACTACTTCATTCTATACAACTTCACTATATGACACTCTACTCTAATGGAACTCCAATGTTCGCTTATTCTCTGTACGCCAGTCAACTCTGCCATACTCCAGTCTATGCCACATCACTCTACTTCACTCCACAGTATGCCCTTCCACTGTATGCCACTCCATTTCACACCACTCCAATCTATGCCACGCCACTCTATGCCACTCCAATCTATGCCACTGCACTGTACACCACTCCACTCGACGTTATTCCAGTGTACACAGCTTCACTGTACACAATTCCACTCCACACTAGTCCACTCTATGCCACCCCATTCTTCTCCACTTCCCTGTAGGCTACTCCACTATACGATATTCCACTGTATGTCCCTCTACGTCACTCTACTCTATTTCACTCCACTTTACGCCACTCCACTCTAAGCTATTCTACTCCACTGCACGCCACTCCAGTCTAAGCCACTCCACTTATGCTACTCCACTGTATGCTGCTCCACTGTGCACCACTCTACTCTATGCCGCCCCACTGTACACCACTTCACTGTACACTACTCAACTGTACGCTATTTCAGTGAACACTACTTTACTGTATGGTATTCCACTGTACACCACTCCACTGTATGCGACTCCCCTGTAAGTTGTGCCATTCTGCGCTATTCCCATGTATACCACTCCCCTCTAACCCACTCCACTCTACACTACTCCATTGTATGCTATTCCACTAAACCCACTCCACTGTATGTCACTCCACTCTATATCACTGTACTCTACGCTATTCCACTGTACATATCTCCACTCTACCCCACTCCACTGTATGCTATTTCACTCTATGCCACTCCACTGTATTTTATTCCACTGTATAGCACTCGACTCTACACTAGTCCACTGTATGCTACTCCACTCTACTCCACTCTACTCTACGCTATTCCAATGCACACCACTGCATACCATCGAATCTCATCCCATTTTAATTTTTTTATTTTTTTTAAATATATTTTATTAGTTTTTTTCCTTATTATTTTCTTACAGTATGTAATCACAGCACATTACAATGCATCCAGTAGTAAATCTATACAAGGCAACTCCCCAATCTTGTATCATAATCTTCGACCACAGTAGTACATTTAGAAACGTTAGTCACTTATTACATTGCACAGTGCTAATAAAGAGATACTACGGAAAGTATTAAGTGAACTCAATTTAGCTTGTCTCACCCGAGCATTGCTGTGCTGTTAAGTATGCAGTCCCGCTGCATTTCTCAGTGGATACGGTGCGGGGGTGAATCATGTAATAGTGGTGACAAGTTCTCTGCGTGATAGTGCGTGCTTGTATAAGTAATTAGTGTTGTGATAGTCAGTCACGAGTAATGTGCTGCTCCTATGAGGTGCGAGAGCGGCATGTAGCCCACGGTCTGTGTTCTGCAGCATGGCTGTGTCTTACAGACTTGCCAGCTCTACCGTTGTTACTGGACCTCGATGAGAAAAAAGAAAAAAAGCCTCCGTATTCTGGATGTCTCTGCATGTGTGCGCCATGTTTCGGACACGTTCCAGGATAAAGGTGAAATATTCAAGAAGTTTTGTAGTACAAACAATTAACCAAACGTGTCTTACGGTTAAGCCGTTCCAACATCAAAAACTAAAGACCAATTGCATATTAGGAAGAAACAATCCCACGACAGTGTGGGCAAGATAAAGACGGGTGTATGCTGGTCTGAGAAAGAAGAGGGAGAAAAGTAGAAGGAGAAAATAATTAAAATAAAAAAGGGGGGAAACTATAGGGGGGAATAAATGAAAAGGAGAAGGATGGTGAGTGCTGGCAGTGGGGGTGTGTCTCTTTCGTGGCTTGTGTCTTAGGTGCCGCGGGCTGAATGCTTCGGGGGTGGGGGGGTGCACGTGGGGGTCCACACCAACCATGACCCTGCCCTTGACAGGCCTCATGCGGCACAGGGGAAATAAGGGGGGGGGATGAGAGGGAGTGGTCGGCAGCCCCTTCTCGAGGCGGGGTCGTCGTTATTCGCCATATGCGCGATGTTTGGCGTGCCGGTGTTTGGGAACCGTGTTACAAGGACATGCGTCTCTCTTCCGCCGCTGCTTCTCCGTTCCCATCCCATAGGAAGGGGGGTCTAAGTGACTCCCTGGTCCATACATGCCTGGTGAAACGCTCTTAATGTGTCATCCCAAAGTTGCGCTATGGGGAATTTCCTGTGTCCTGCTGTCTCTTCCCTATGTAGAGTAATGCTCTCTGCCCTCGCCCAGTTGTCAAACGAGGTATGCCAGTGTTTGGCATGTGGGGGTTCACTGTGCTTCCAGTGCTTGGTGAGTAGTCTTTTGGCCGTGATGAGGCCAAGGTCCCAGAATCTGGAGAGAACCTTGTTATTTTTTGTCCTTTTATATAGGCCTAACAAACACGTCTCCCATGTGTGCTGTAAGTGTGTGCCAGTACCTTTAGTCAATAGCGTCGTCACTGCATGCCATTATGAATGTATCCTCGGGCATCTCCAGAGCATATGGAGGAGATCTGCGTTATTTAGTAGGCATCTAGGGCATGCGGCGGTAGTCGTTGCAAAATATTGGTTAATTTTATTCGGTGATAGGTATGCCCTATGTAGTATATAAATTGTATGAGTTTGAAGCGAGAGTTACGCGGAATGTGGGTGGGGCTTTCTAGTATCATTGTCCACTCCTTGTACGTCCATTCCCTCCCCCTATCCGTCGCCCATTTATCTCGCAGCGGCTGAAGAGTGACCTGTGTTTGCGACAATATTGCTTGTGCCAACCAGTGAATTACGTGTGACCCATTCCCCATGACATGCAGGTATTGTATCAATTGGTGTGTCGTCGGTTCTTCCGTAATGTCACCCATGCCTGCATGTATGTGCATATTATGGAAGCGTGTTGTAAAAACTGCCCAGCCGGAAGGCCTGTATCTGCCGCCAGTGTCCCAAAGGGTATCAGGGTACCCTCCGCATAGAGATCTGCCATGGTATCCACTCCAGCCCTCGTCCATTGTTCTAATGTGGCCTCCGTTATTATTCCTCCCGTTCGGGGGGTGCCCATGAAGGGGAGTATCAGGGCACAGGGTTTCGTTATACATGTTAAACGTAGGCTGCGTGTGTAGCATTTGTGAGCCACCATCAAGTGTAGCTGCGTCGGACAGGTAGTTTTGGTCAGGGGGTGGAATAATCTGTGGATCTGTACCAGGGTCATCATTGTGGTGTCCGTGGCTGTGTCACCCAAGTTCTTGCCACTCAGCCAACTGGCCACCCATTGCAGCTGCGCCGCAAGATAGTAAATTTCATGGTTGGGGACGGCGAGGCCTCCTGCGTCCATGGGTGCATAAAGCTTTGTCAACGCTACCCGTGGTCGTCCCGTATGCCAGATAAGGTTCCTAATCAGGGTTTGCAACTCTCGGAAGATGCGGGTCGGGACATATACTGGGACGTTGGAATAATAATAATATAGCAGCCTCGGCAGTATTATCATTTTAGTGAGCGTCACTCGACTGGGCACATTAAGCGGGAGGGTCTTCCAAAAGGCCGTTTGCGCCCACACGGAGGAGATTGCTCTCACCAGGTTGCCCTCTAGCACTTCAGTCAGGGACCTATAAATGTAGACACCTAGGTACCTGAATGTGGTCGGGTACCAGGCGAGTCATGTACCATTGATATTGACCTCGCTCTCCTGTGTGTCTGGACTGAATGAGTATACTCCAGACTTGGTCCAGTTGACCCTGAGTCCCGACATTGCCTCAAAAGAGCGGAAGATGTCAGACAGCTCTGAGGGTACACAGGTCAAGTCTTTAACATACAACAGCAGGTTGTCTGCATATAGCGAGACCGTGTGTACACCATCAGCCAGTGGGATTCCCCATGCCGCTCCCTAGACCCGCACCTCAGGTTTTCGGTATAACAGGCTCACCATGTCTATGTAGTCACCTCCAAGGTTAAACTTTTGCAGTACCACTATCAAATAAGGCCACTCTACTGAATCAAAGGCTTTCTCTAAATCTAGCACCAGGCACCCCGACTGTGGCCATTGTCGCCTGGCATATTCTTGTACCCTGAACAATCTCCTTATATTATGTGAAGTACTCCTAGTGGGTACGAAACCATTTTGATCCTCATGCACCAAGGTGGTCACGAATGGGGCCAGTCGCTGGGCAAGTGCGGAGGCCAGTATTTTATAGTCTGTGTTTAATAAGGCTAATGGCCGGTACGAGCCTAGGTGTGTGCTATCCCTGTCCAGTTTCGGGAGGGAGATGAGGTTAGCCTCATTCAGCGTATGGGGTATAGTGGAGTCCTCGAAAGCTGCCGCATATACTCGTAACAGTGCAGGAACCAGTATGTCAGAGTAGGCTTTGCAGAACTCAGCAGGTAGCCCATCCGGGCCTGGCGATTTACCAATGGATAGAGCGAAGATGGCTGTTCGCAGCTCATCTGGCATGAGCGGGGCCTCCATATCTGTACGCTGGTTGTCATCCAGCTCCGACAAATTGATGTTGCTAAGATAGTCGGCTTTGTCTGACGGGGTGACTCGCAGTCGAGAGCCGTAAAGTGTGCGGTAGTGTGCGGTGAAGGCCTTGTGTATCCTATCTTGGGTATATGCCATCCCGCCTTGGTCAGTTCTAATTGCCAGGACTGGTGTCATACGGTCCTCCTGTCTGATCAGCCAGGCCAGCAGTTTACCCGGTTTGTCGCCCATATGATGTGTGCGCGCTGAGTGGGCCGCATAATTGAGGTGTCGCAATCTATCTAGCAATCTCTCATGCTCCGCTCGGGCCTCCATTATCCTCTGCTCGTCACCCTCCCTCTCTTCCTGCTCCCCCTGTAGGAGGCCTGCCTCAACCCTCGTCAAATCTCTTTCCAGCTGTTTCCTAGCGTTAGCTTGAGTTCCTAGGCAGTGGCCCCTGATCACTACTTTGAACGCATCCCATTCCACTTGTGGGGTGGATGCAGTGCCAGTGTTTTCCTCAAAATAGAGCGCCGCCTGCGTATATATGGAATTCCGGAATGGGGCATCTAGGAGCAGATCGGGCTGCAATCTCCAGGTGGGTACCGGTGGGTGCGGCTGCGTCCATGTCAGGTCCAACACGTGTGGGTTGTGGTCCGAGTGTCTGCGGCCCATGTATTACGTGCCCGTGATGTGGGGAAGCAGTTCGCTAGACACCATGTATCTATCCAGCCGCACATGTAGAGAATGTACTCCCGAATAGTAAGAGTACACCTTGGCAAGCGGATTACGAGAGCGCCAGGCATCGCGTGGATCCCATTCTGTAGCCCAGTCTAGGAAGGCTCTCGTGGCAGTGTGTGTTGGTGCTCTGGGCAGTGGTGGGAATGAGCGGTCTAACATTACGTCCAGTACACAATTGTAGTCACCGCCCAGTACCCATGGTATCCCGTGCCATGGCGATAGACTAGCAGAGGTGCCAGGAAACCGGCTTGGTCTGTGTTAGGGGCATACAGGGAAGCCAGAACTACCGGGCGCCCATCTAATCTGCCGTTCACTATTACAAATCTGCCCTCTGGGTCTATGTGAGAATGTGTTACTGTCAGGGGGGTACCCGGTCTTACCCACACTAGCGCCCCTCGGGCGAAGGATGAGTAACTCGTGGCGTAGAGCTGTCTTTGCCACTTGCGGTGTAGGGCACGGGATTCTGTCTTTCAGATGTGTCTCCTGCAGGAGTGCAATTTAGACACGATGACGTTTGAGGTATGAGTAGATGTGGTATCTGCGGGATGGCGTGTGCATACCCCGCACGTTCCATGTGCAAAGTTTCATCTAAGGCATTCTAGTGTTTCAGGGACCCCCCTACCCCCTCCCCCCCATCGCCGCCCGTCTGACCACGGGGGCCGTATCACCAAAGCATCCCCGCATTTACCCCCAAGGACACAGCCATGGTTGCCTGCAGCATCAACGTAAGAAAAAGGTAGGGAAAGTAATTCAACTGTTGTAAAGAGCCATAAAAAACAGCGACTTAAAGTCATAATACCAAAAGGGCGGTTGCTAAACATGCCTCCGTGCAAACTCTCAAGGAGATAGTCTGAATTTAAAATCTAGGGGGGTTGCTGTGCACTGTGCACTGTTGTTGTGGCACAACAAATGGACATGGGAAGGGGACTCTACCCCTCCCGGCGTCAGCTATATAAGGTAGAGCTGGTGTTGAGGGATCTAGTATGTAAAAAAAATGCAAAGCTCTATATGTCTTACTGTTTTTGTCCCAGAATAGTCCCCATCCGTTGGGTCAATCAAGGGTGACAGTCTCAGGCAAGTCAGGACACCGGCCATCAGGACCCCAGGGGCCAGGCCAGGGCATCCACAGCTCCTCTGCAGCTCAGCCGCTCTAAGGAAACCAAATTTCAGGAGGCCGTACTCTCCACTGCACTCTGCGTGCAAGCAAGCGCACGTAGGTAGATCATGCCTCAGGTAGGTTTGGACAGTGTGTACAGGAGTCAACCAGGAGCATCAAAGTTCTTCGGTGCTCCAGGTTTAACGCCCGATCCAATCCATACGTCAGTTCTCGGTTAGTGGATCAGGTCCGCAGTTTGTGGTGTGACCTCCGGTTGCTCCGTGGAGACCTGGGAATCCGGCAGTCCATATATAGCCTCGTCGTCACTGGGGAGGTCTCGAGGGCTGGCATCCGGCGCTGTGTCTGTGGTTGGGGAGTGGCAGAGTTCCATCACCATGCGTAGGGCATCTTGTTTTTCACGTTGCGTGGTCTCCTCAGGCAGGCCAGCTCCTGCCAATGTTCGCGCCCCGCCGATCGATCCCAACCTGTTCCTGCATCTCCGCCTAGGGCCCCTGGCTCGTTGCGATAGGAAGTTCCCGTCGTCCGTCGAGGGGTCATTTCTGTTCCATTATCCAGCCAGGCCTCAACTTCTTCTGGGTCAGTGAAGAAGTGCGTCTTGTCTTGCGCTACCACCCTCAGCTTTGCAGGGAACAAGAGGGAGTATTTCAGTCCGAGCTGGCGGAGACGTTGTTTAGCTGCGAGGAAGGAGTATCTCTGCCTCTGGACTTGTAATGTATAGTCCGGGAAAAACAATATTTTGGCATTTCCTATTCTGATGTCTTGGAGTTGCCGTGCTTCCCTCAGGATAGAGTCCCGGTCGCGGTAATTCAGAATGCAGAGCAACATTGGTCTGGGGTTTGACCCCGTCGGTAGTGGCCTTGTTGGTACGCGATGTGCCCGTTCCACCACAAAATGAGGCAACAACGTGCCCTCAGGGAGCAAGGTCTTTAGCCAGTCCTCCATATGCCCCGCAGGGTCCCTTCCTTCCCATCGCTCCGGTACGCCAACGATTCTGACATTGTTTCTTCGCGCCCTTCCTTCCGCATCCTCCGCGCGGTCTTCTAAAAATTCAACCCGGTTCAGTAGTTCTCCCACATGTTTATCAGCTTGGGTGACTCTGGGCTCGAGTTCTGACATGCCATTCTCCAGGGTCGTCGTGTGGTCCGCCAGCTTTTTGTGATCTCCTCGTAAGTGGGTAAGGTCGATCGCGACGCTGTCGATTTTGGTTGCCAGCGAGGTGCGGGTGAGCTGGATCGATTCTTCTAGTCTTTCCATTGCTGCCAACATGGTGTCAAAGCTTGGCCGCCATGTGGTCAGCGTCAGTCTTTTTTTGGGATTTTTCCATTTTGCCCCGTGGTTGTCCCCCTCCGATGCCGGTTCGCGCTCTGGTTCCCCCAGACATGAGCCGCTTGGTGAATGTGGAGCTTACTTTTGCAACGACAGTGGACACCTGCTCCCGGAGCGCCGACAGGAGCTCAGGGCAGCTCAGGGCTGGTCCAGCACAGGCCTTGGTATGATGCAAGAAGGTTCCCCGCTTCCAGGCTCACGGCACCTCGCCCACCAGGCTGCGTGGCTGTGCGGCACTGTCCTGGTAGCAGGCAGGAGCGGTGCTCAGTTCTTCTCCTCTGGTGCGTGGTTTAGGTATGCCACAGGGCTGTTCCCCAAAGAATCCAAGGCGTCCGGTGTGATTTAAGTGCGCCCGTGTCACTTCTCGCCCATTACAGCCAGTGGTGTCTTCCGGTCAGCGCTCAGCAACGTGTCAGAGCACTCAAGGGGATGGAGCCAAGCCGGCGTGATTTTCCGCACCCTCTGCCTTCAGGTTGGGGTCATCTCTCTGCCACGCAGCATCGGCTAATAATGTCGCCTCATTTCCTGTTCGCCAGCTCTCCCTTCGAAGCTCAGCTTTTGCGCCCTCCCGGTGGGCCTACCTCTACACGTGGAGTTGCAGTGCCAGCTTAATTTCGGCTTGGTTCTGCCGCTGTCTTTTCAGCACCTCCGCTTCTGCATGCGCCAGGCTGGCATTGTCGAGGTTGATGTCGCGCTCCGCCCGCGCTCTCGGGCCCCAGCCGCAAGTGTCCCGGGCAGTGTTCGTTTCCTCGCTGGGGTAGCGTCCGTCCTATACCCCCTGTCGCCCCCCAGGGCCCAACATGCAGGCCTCGATCTCGCCCTCTCTCAGCCGTGACTCCGGGTGCTCAATGTCCCTGCCCAGCTACCTCACAAGTCGGGGGTGTTCGTGTCGTTCACTGCTCTGGGCGCATCTCCCGCGGCTCCACTCTACTGTATGACACTCCACTTAACAACACTGAGCTCTATGATTTGAATCACATTTTAGTTTAAAACACATTAATTCAATAAACAAAGGTTAAACATGTGTTATAGTTAGGGAAACTTTATTTATTCTTTCTATATAAACCAAACTTAAACTACACAAATAAAAGAAACGATAAAGTTAAACTTATAGCTTAAATTTGTAACTTGCACAGCACTTTTAGGTACTTCTTAGTACTATTATTTCCCTCAGTTTTACATAAGTTGAGTTGTGTCTTTAGTAGATTTGATCATAGCTGTTTATCTCCTAGGGCTTCTGAATATTTTTGCCATTCAACACGCCGAAGGGTTCACGCTTATTTCTGAGTCTTCAATATTCATCAATTTCAGGAGGACCTACATGTTTACCCCTTTCAAGGTTAGGACTTCTTCCCTATTCTCTTCTCTTTTTTCTGATAAGACTAGGCATGACCTGTAGCACAGACTCTCTCTAGTCACCTCCTTCCGATTAGAATGCACATTGGGTGGTCACTACTATAACGTATAGACATCCCCTAATGATTGTCTTCTATCTATGTTCTGCATGCATATATGCTATGTTCTTCCCTCCAAACGCAAGTCGGAGTTCATCATGATTTTTGAATTGCTATCTCACATCACCTTAAGATTTTTTTGTGTTTTTTGGGCCTTCTTGTTCACTTTTGAAATAATGAATGAACACCCACTTTTATTAAATTGATACTTGACAGAATGTATACATTGAATAGCTGCTTCACACAGATATATACTTACACATGCAATTACTATTACTTACAGCCTTGAAAAAGTTACAGATGTAACAAAACACGTGCCGGCTGTTGTTTTCACTTCATCTCCAGGCTGTGCTGTTCCTTCATGATCAAATGTTTACAACAAATGTATAGTATGCTTACAACAAATGAACTTATATATGAAGTTGTGTATGAACCATGAAATTAAAAAAATTGTAGTGCAGCGATTGGTGTCTCCTGTGATTTGAGCTACCCGAAATGTATGCAAAATTGATATTTTGAATATAAGTAAGAATAAAGAGATAAATATTGGGAGTGCCGGGGAACAATTATCATACTTAGGTTTAGCACGGGGATCTGGCTAGATGTTCGTGCACCAACACCCTAGGTAGTGGGGTGTCTTGTTACCTTGATTGGCACCAAGACTTATGTTTCATAGAACCCATAATTACACTACGTTACCCACATTAAATTTCTTCCTGTACTGAGGTGCTACTTCCTATGCCACCACTACCCCTTGTTTATATTGTAAACTTTAAATTACTATAACTATAGTTATTGTTTGTACGCAAACAAAATATAAACTACACAAAATGTAGAAATACCTTCTAAAATTATAGCATTTACAACAACGTTGCTTGTTTTGCATCAGGTTGCAAGCAATAAAACACACGCTGACATGGCAGCCAGGGAGAGAGGTATTATGACCTTGAACTGTGTGAGTTATTCGTTACTGACTATGAATGAGTGCCTCTCCAATGAGATCATCTCAAATTCAACTTAACATGCCCAGTGAGTGCTCCGCATTTTGTAGCTCTGAATATTTGACGTGATTTCACCCTCACGTCAGCGGATAATGGCACCCGCCCCGAGTTTGGCAGTGAAAGGGTGAGACTTGGAGCCAATATATATATGAACTTTATGGCGCTGATGAGAGCCGGAAAGGCCGAAATGCATCCGCCATTTAACAAATAAAGATGCTTCCAAGTCTCCCCTACGAGGCCTCTGCTCGTTCTTTTGAAGGAGGTTGTGGTGATATTTATGCGCGCTTGCCAGTATCGCGCTACAGAGGCCCCCGCTTTGCAAGTTGGCCCGGTCCCTCGCTGGCTGCTGCCTCGGCAGGTTGTGTGTCTTCCAAGTGATTAGACTGGACTGGGCCCACCCTCGAGCTCAGGACTACATAAAGTGGTCGCATTGAAGTATTCCACTTCGAAGCCGGGTGGGATGCATGCCATACCTGCCCCCGCTCCACTGAATCCTGAGTTTGGCGGCTGAATCGGTTATGGGGACCCGAGGAGGCGCTTTTCATTCTACTCAGCAGGATACCGGCATCACAAACATCTAGCCCTGCAGTCCGCTAATCCACTTTGGGACAAGAACTGACCAAACGCCCGGCACCACTTACCTGGGAGGAAAAAGCATCCTGGGATCTGCAGTCCACCACAATATCACGGACTGGGTTAGGTGAGCTAACACTGGATGGGCGGAGCGGACGCTCACTATTGGTGACCAGCAGGAGGCACTTTGATGTTTAAGTGAAGCACCCTGAACTTTATGGTGCTGACGAGAGCCGGAAAGGCCGAAATGCATCCACCATTTAACAAATAAAGATGCTTCCAAGTCTCCCCTATGAGGCCTCTGCTCGTTCTTTCGAAGGAGGTTGTGATGATATTTATGCGCGCTTGCCAGTATCGCGCTACAGAGGCCCCGCTTTGCAAGTTGGCCCGGCCTCTCGCTGGCTGCTGCCTCGGCAGGTTGTGTGTCTTCCAAGTGATTGGATTGGACTGGGCCCGCCCTCGAGCTCAGGACTACATAAAGCGGTCGCATTGAAGTATTCCACTTCGAAGCCGGGTGGGATGCATGCCATACCTGCCCCCGCTCCACTGAATCCTGAGTTTGGTGGCTGAAGCGGTTATGGGGACCCGAGGAGGCGCTTTTCATTCTACTCTGCAGGATACCGGCATCAGACCAAATGCCCGGCACCACTTACCTGGGAGGGAAATGCATCCTGGGATCTGCAGTCCACCACAACATCACGGACTGGGTTAGGTGAGCTAACACTGGATGGGCGGAGCGGACGCTCACTATTGGTGACCAGCAGGAGGCACTTTGATGTTTAAGTGAAGCACCCTGAACTTTATGGTGCTGACGAGAGCCGGAAAGGCCGAAATGCATCCACCATTTAACAAATAAAGATGCTTCCAAGTCTCCCCTATGAGGCCTCTGCTCGTTCTTTCGAAGGAGGTTGTGATGATATTTATGCGCGCTTGCCAGTATCGCGCTACAGAGGCCCCGCTTTGCAAGTTGGCCCGGTCTCTCGCTGGCTGCTGCCTCGGCAGGTTGTGTGTCTTCCAAGTGATTGGATTGGACTGGGCCCGCCCTCGAGCTCAGGACTACATAAAGCGGTCGCATTGAAGTATTCCACTTCGAAGCCGGGTGGGATGCATGCCATACCTGCCCCCGCTCCACTGAATCCTGAGTTTGGTGGCTGAAGCGGTTATGGGGACCCGAGGAGGCGCTTTTCATTCTACTCTGCAGGATACCGGCATCAGACCAAATGCCCGGCACCACTTACCTGGGAGGGAAATGCATCCTGGGATCTGCAGTCCACCACAACATCACGGACTGGGTTAGGTGAGCTAACACTGGATGGGCGGAGCGGACGCTCACTATTGGTGACCAGCAGGAGGCACTTTGATGTTTAAGTGAAGCACCCTGAACTTTATGGCGCTGACGAGAGCCGGAAAGGCCGAAATGCATCCGCCATTTAACAAATAAAGATGCTTCCAAGTCTCCCCTACGAGGCCTCTGTTCGTTCTTTTGAAGGATGTTGTGGTGATATTTATGCGCGCTTGCCAGTATCGCGCTATAGAGGCCCCCGCTTTGCAAGTTGGCCCGGTCCCTCGCTGGCTGCTGCCTCGGTAGGTTGTGTGTCTTCCAAGTGATTGGACTGGACTGGGCCCGCCCTCGAGCTCAGGACTACATAAAGCGGTCGCATTGAAGTATTCCACTTCGAAGCCGGGTGGGATGCATGCCATACCTGCCCCCGCTCCACTGAATCCTGAGTTTGGTGACTGAAGCGGTTATGGGGACCCGAGGAGGCGCTTTTCATTCTACTCTGCAGGATACCGGCATCACAAACATCTAGCCCTGCAGTCCGCTAATCCACTTTGGAACAAGAACGGACCAAACGCCCGGCACCACTTACCTGGGAGGGAAATGCATCCTGGGATCTGCAGTCCACCACAACATCACGGACTGGTTAGGTGAGCTAACACTGGATGGGCAGAGTGAACGCTCACTATTGGTGACCAGCAGGAGGCACTTTGATGTTTAAGTGAAGCACCCTGAACTTTATAGCGCTGACGAGAGCCGGAAAGGCCGAAAAGGCCGAAATGCATCCGCCATTTAACAAATAAAGATGCTTTCAAGTCTTCCCTACGAGGCCTCTGCTCGTTCTTTTGAAGGAGGTTATGGTGATATATATATATATATATATATATATATATATATATATATATATATATATATATATATATATATACATATATATATATATATTACCTACTGGCGGTCACCAGTAGGTAGTTATAGTTAGGACCTAGTTTCCATTGGAAATCCTCAACATTCTATTTGGGTTAACTTTGGCCCTGGTGGATGAATCTTTGCGAATTTCCCAAAGAAGATGGCCCGGTCCGCTGCGCTCCTTCCCTGAAAGTTTGGGGGGGATTGGTGAAGTGGGGGCTGAGATAAAAGGTGGGTCCCAAAACGTGTTTTCTCCATGTTATTTTCCATAGGACGTTTAGACACAGCTACAGGTCGAACGGCTGAATGGATTTATAAGAAATTTGGCAAAACTGTAGAGTCCGGCTCGCAGTTTACGCTTTTTTTGGAATGGTGTAAATCCGTTCAGTAGTTGCTGAGAAAATTAAAGTTAAAGTCAATTATATATCTATACACGCGCACGGGTGCGCACACTCAAGCGGCTGCGCGCGAGCGGAATTTTTTTTTGCTGCGTGACGTCTGTTAACGTTCGATTCGAAGGAAATCAGGAAGTGTTGACCGCCATTTTGTCACTGCGAGTAAATATATTGTTCATTTCAAAGCGTTGGAACATGGAAAGGGGAGAAGGTAGAGATTGATTTGCTGCGTAGGCTTTCTCAGGGTGTGCAGTAAGGCCCTTAAAGGCGAAAATATTTTTATTTTTTTTGCTGCGTGACGTCTGTTAACGTTCGATTCGAAGGAAATCAGGAAGTGTTGACCGCCATTTTGTCACTGCGAGTAAATATATTGTTCATTTCAAAGCGTTGGAACATGGAAAGGGGAGAAGGTAGAGATTGTTTTGCTGCGTAGGTTTTCTCAGGGTGTGCAGTAAGGCCCTTAAAGGCGAAAATATATATTTTTTTGCTGCGTGACGTCTGTTAACGTTCGATTCGAAGGAAATCAGGAAGTGTTGACCGCCATTTTGTCACTGCGAGTAAATATATTGTTCATTTCAAAGCGTTGGAACATGGAAAGGGGAGAAGGTAGAGATTGTTTTGCTGCGTAGGTTTTCTCAGGGTGTGCAGTAAGGCCCTTAAATGCGAAAATATATATATATATTTTTTTTTTAAAGTTGCGGGGTGCGCGCACTCGGGCGCGCACACCTATTAACAAGAGTGTGAAAATGGAGATAAATCAGAAGTTTGAGTGCTTTGATATAAGGTGGCTCTGAAAAGAGCCCTTGTGTTAATTGAGTTTTTTCTGCATTTATAAGTAAGTAGCGATGCAGAGCCTGATGTTGCAGAGGAAGATTCTGTTTCTGCCTTCCTTCTTACCTAGTTATGGTTTTTTCACTCCCACTCCAGGCTTTTAGTCTGTGGATGGAAAACCATGAACCTAGACTCACATATGAAAATCTTACTATTGATGCTTGACTGAGGCCAAGGAGATCAGAGTGCATGTCTGTGTAAGGTGATGTACCTCTGTGGAGATAATGTTACGTTTAAACGTAGCCCCTGAGTGCTTAGTTCGGTTCTGTTCTCTGTCACTGTTGTTGATTTAGAGCCCCAAATACAAAGGCTTGTTGTTGCTTGTGAATCCCCAAGTGTATATTTGCCCATACTGATCCATAACCCCCCGACCTATCCATGTCGTAGGCCGTAAGAGTGGGCGAAACTCAGCTGGCCGAGCGAGACTTGGGGAGGGGGCAGGAGCCAAGAGGAAACAAGGAGGGGTTTTCATCATTTGGGACAAAAAATAGTTCTTAACCAATGAAAAGTTTTATTAACAAGTCACATGACCTGTTATGCTTACGTTACGCGCTCCGCGCCGCGCCCCGGATTGCTTCCGGGAAGCTGCGCTTCGCGCCTCGCGCACCGGAGCACTTCCGGGTGCGCTAACGCGGCGTGTCATATGACGCATTATGCAACAACGCGATACGTCGTTGGGGCTCCACCGGAACTGATCGAATTGGTAGTCTACAGTGTTTCTGGATGTTTCAGACTGAAGCTGGCGTCAGCATGAGAGCACCCCGTGGCTACGTCGTGGCCATTCCGCGAGCAATCATGGCAGTCGCTCCCCACCGGAACTCTGCGGGAGTCGGGGGCCCCGGTGACTCTTGTAGAATCTTCAAGGCTGATGGGATGCTTTTGGGAATGGGGCCCATGCCCCAGCAGTCAAGCGTCCGAGTTCCAGGGTTGCCGAGAGCCATCCTTGCAGGCCAGCCCCAAGTCTGTGGCGCCGACCGCCATTTCCTGAGCTCCGTGGCAGCCGCCTGTCGCTGTATCGCAAGAGTGGGTGCAATTCAGCCGGATGGCGGGTGAGACGCTGTAATAGCAAGAGCAGGCGTAATTCAGCTGGCCGAGCGAGGCAATGTGCCGCAGGAGCGGGCGCAACTCAGCTTGTCGAGTGAAGCGCTGGGGTGTAGCTGAGAAACCTCCACCTGGGGAGGTGGGGGAGGCTCGTTCGCGCCGCCTCTCCCTTCCAGTGCATCCCACGCCGTCTCCTGGCGCAGGTATATGTGATGGTTGGACCAGGGCACCGCAGGACGTGTCTTTAGGTCAAAACCTCAACTATGGCACCCAACATCCAGGACTTATGCCATTTGTGCAAGGCAGTGACATCGAAGCATGTCAGGGACCAAGCATATCCAGAGTCCTTCCTACAGTCTCTGCCTTCCTTCTTACCTAGTTTTGGTTTTTTCACTCCCACTCCAGGCTTTTAGTCTGTGGATGGAAAACTATGAACCTACACTCACCTATGAAAATCTTACTATTGATGCTTGACTGAGGCCAAGGAGATCAGAGTGCATGAGTCTCATGCTCGATCGATTGAGCTGGCCGGATCAGGCAACAAGAAGGTGGTGGGGGTGGCGGCATCAGCAAGGCATCCCCCCATACAACTTGTCGGACATCACCTCTGGATGTACTGGGGACGAGCTTTGGCGCATGGTGTCGTCCCCGGGGTATTTGCACAACGGTCCTCCACCCCTAGGCCGCCAGCTATGCTACCTCGACAGGAACAGCGTCATGCATTTGGATCGATGTTGCAGCGGGCTGCCATGTAAATAGTTATTTAATAATACGTTTTACCCTGTTACTTTGCTGGTGTGTTGTATATATTTATAATATTTGCATAGGGTTTGTCGTTATTTTGGGCGGGGTGGGCGGCGGAGCCGAGCTGTCTTGCAGCCATCATGGCGTCGAGCTCGGTTTCTCTCACTAGTTTCATATTTCTCATGAGGGGTTGTTCCTAATGTTTCTATTTTAGCGAGGTCAAAAAGAGATCCCATCAGTGGCCTACTGATTTTGCTCGATTCCTTTTGTTTTTTCTAACGATTTTTAAGTTAAAGTTTGCTAGCACGATACAGCGGCTAGTCCGCATTTTATATATATGTCCTTTTTATTAGGGGTGTCCTCCGGTGGAGTCGGACGATCTACCTCTAATAAACGGTAAGTGTTCCTCTGAAGGAATGCGTCTTGAAAGTGGCTGACTGTAATGCATGATATTTCACTCAGTGACTTTCAGGCCCATGCTGTTTCAAAACTGTGCATGTGCTTGAAGCAGGCGTAGGTATTGACGCAGCATTGTGAATATAGTGCATTGGTGAGCCTTGCTGGAGCTGCATCACACTTGCGATGCAACTCTAGCAATGTATTACTTTTTCAGCACAGATGTGTTACGCATGTATGGTGTTTTTGTACCATGGTGCGCCACATTTCAAATGTGGCACACCATGGGTAACGGAGCACTAGCATACTGTGGTGCACATTAACTGGTGCATATCTGGGTATGAAGTTGTTAACATAAATATGCCCCATAGGTTACAAATCCGCGTTTAGTAGAGTATTCGGCCTTTGTAGTGTTATGTTTTTTCTGTTATTCTATGTAGGTATGTAATATTGCAAGATTTTTGTCACGAAAAAGAAGCCATGAGTATTGGGTTTGTGAAAGATTGCAAGATTTTTAAAATTAAAAAGCAACAACCATGGCATTGTTTAATATAGTATTGTAAATACTTATCTTTAACAATGATGAGAGAGTAAAAAAAGGTTAACCTGATGTTTTAAAGTTATTCACAGGCTTCTTTAGAGGAAGTGTTCTATATGATTGTAGCGTGGGTGTTTCACTTTTTTATAGGTAATAGAATGCATTCTGTATGCTGTAGCAGGAGGAGTAGTACATACTTGAATATTCTTCAGTGCTTATTTTCATTTCGTAAGTGGTATTGAGACCGACACAGAACTTCAATGGATTGGAGGGGCTGTTCCTGTGCATCTGGAGGACTGCCAAGCCGTTGCAGCAGTGGGAGTGAGGCCTCTCACAGGGGCGTAGCGCAGCTCCTTTTGATGTTCACAATTGCAGATAAGAGGGTAGAGATGTCCGTGGAATTTATGGATGGTTAGTCACACTAGAGTGTGCGCGGCGCCCCTAGCACCTCATTACGGCACACAGGGGAGCCGCGTTGCACAGTTTGAGAATCAGAGACTTAGGAGATAAACCTTCATAATAGGAAGGCTTCTAAGCGATAAAAATCGCCGGTGCTCGGCGTTAAAAATATCACTGCTATCGGTGGAATTTTCCACTGTGTTAGTGCTTCAACAGCAATGGGAACACATATCTGATAGAAAATCCTGCAACAATCTCAGTATTTCACATTATCGCGTCAAAAGAAAGTCTTCCGAAAGATGTTGAACGTTGTTCTCTTTTGAGAGTAGAAAACCTAGTGAGGGAAGTGGGTGCAGTGCTCCGTGTAAATTGCAGAATAAAAACTACTAAGAACCAATTGGAAGTGTTGTTTTCAAGTCACATGACTTCACATGCGCGTCTCAGGACGTGTACGCGGTGACAGTATCTGGTCACGTACGTCATTTGGAAGTAGCGGTCTAATTCAGCGAAGTTTCAAAACGTGAAAAGGAGTAAATCCAAACACATCCGGATTTAATATATCTTCTGAGCTCGATTCAAGCATACAATTGTTAAAGTATAAAACCTTTTATATTTTTTTTAAAAATGCCAAGGTGTGTACATTCGGTCACGCACGAAAGTTTAAAAAGACATTCGGCTCCATTTAATGAAAATTTTCATAATAATAAAAAAGCCTAGGTTTAGTGTCTTTGACGTAGTATAAGTTCTTTGATGGGTCTATGAAGAAATTTAATAAGTTGCAATTGCAAAGTTTTCACGAAATATATAGGCGGGTGCGCGCACACGGTCGCGCACGAACGAAAGCCAAAAAAGCGGAGATAAACCCCCTTTATAATATGCTCCTGGAGCTCTTTATGGTACAATGAGTTAGTTCTGAAAAGAACTTTTTTTTTTTTTTAAAACAAGTGTTATGTTGTTTTTGATTTTTTAAACTTGCAACAACATTTTCATGTGTGACACAGGATCAAAATGAAATGAAGAAATGTATCTTTTCTCGGGGCATTTATGACTCTCAATTTTTAGTTTAGTAAGAATGAGGCTCTGCTCTCCGTACAGAAGAATTTCTCCACACTCGTTGCATTTCATGTGCACCTTTGCAAGATATGGTCTCAAGTCCATCACAGCACTCGATGGAGATACAGGTCGTCCACCAGAAGATGTGCTGGCCACCTCTGATGGTAATAGCGTGGCCAGGGCTCTTGTCGATGCCTGTGCAAATTCCACAGGGTGCACTTGTTTGACATGCCGCACCATGGTATGTATGGAAAAGGAATATTTTTTTGTTGGATTTCCTCTTGAGAGAACCGATTTGCATATCGTGCAGGTAACTTTTGGCGCATTCACTTTCTTTTGTTCTTCAGGATAAGTGAAAAATTGCCAAATAAAAGATTCCTTTTTTCTTTTTAAAGGTAGTCGCTCATTTCCTTCAGATTCGGAAGATGAATGCGGAACGGCAGCCATTTCAGCAAAGTTTTCCGAAAGATGTTGAACGTTGTTCTCTTTTGAGAGTACAAAAGATAGTGAGGGAAGTGGGTGGAGTGCTCCGTGTAAATTGCAGAATAGAAACTACTAAGAACCAATTGGAAGTGTTGTTTTCAAGTCACATGACTTCACATGCGCGTCTCAGGACGTGTACGCGGTGACAGTATCTGGTCACGTACGTCATTTGGAAGTAGCGGTCTAATTCAGCGAAGTTTCAAAACGTGAAAAGGAGTAAATCCAAACACATCCGGATTTAATATATCTTCTGAGCTCGATTCAAGCATACAATTGTTAAAGTATAAAACCTTTTATATATTTTTTAAAAATACCAAGGTGTGTACATTCGGTCACGTACGAAAGTTTAAAAAGACATTCGGCTCCATTTAATGAAAATTTTCATAATAATAAAAAAGAAGCCTAGGTTTAGTCTCTTTGACGTACTATAAGTTCTTTGATGGGTCTATGAAGAAATTCAATAAGTTCAAATTGCAAAGTTTTCACGAAATATATAGGCGGGTGCGCGCAGTCGGTCGCGCACGAAAGCCTGGAAATGCGCTATCCATTTTATTGAGAACTGTTGCCGAGAGTGCGCACACCGGGTCGCGCATGAAAGTTTAGAAAGGTTATTTTTATTTACAGACAAATTTTAATGCGTTCAAAAAAAGGCAAGGTACAGACTTTCTAATTCTGTATCGCTTTACAAGGAGTCTCTATGCAACTTGAACAGTGAAGAAAACGTGTTGTTTCGAAAAAAATATTGCCAGAACTTTATTGACAAAAGTATAGGTTGCATACACGAGATATTTCTGAATTAGCATTTTAAAAACCAATGAAATTCACAGAAAAAACCATAGGTTTTACACACGTTATAGTTAGGAAGTAGCATTTACAAAACCTATGAAATTCACAAAAAAAAACATAGGTTTTACACACGTTATATAGTTAGGAAGTAGCATTTACAAAACCTATGAAATTCACTGAAAAAACCATAGGTTTGACACCAGTTATAGTTAGCTGGAAATTTTACTGATATAAAACCAATGAAATTCCACGTTATAGTTAGTTGGACTCACTATAACTTGCGCGTGCAATGCACTGCTGATGACGTCACATATTACATCACTCATGACATGGTCAGTGACATCACTCATGACATCACTGATGACTTCATCATTGTGACAGAGTGAGAGACCTCCTTTCACTGTAATGTAACCCTTGAAACACATATTAAAAAATAGAAGTTAAAATTTTCAAAAAAATAAAGATACCCATACCAGTTACAACAACCAATTCAGTAATACCACCATCAATATACACATCCACTCATTCACCAACAGTTCTATACAGTCACTCATACATATACTTACTCATCATATGTAGTGATGTATCTATACATCCTGTTACACACCAACAGTCATTCAAAAGTTATAGACACACATACTCACGCATGCAAATAAACTATTGAACATCCATTTATTTGCATATACAGCTATACATATACTACCACTTTTCTTCTGAGGAAACTTACACATACTTACTCTCTTAAATATTCACTTATAGAAACACATACTAACTTAAACAGGAACTCTTACAATCCCTCACTCTCACATATACTCACTTATATACATCAATATTCACATATACTAGATTAAATTAAATTAAAACATATGTAGTTATTGACAAAGACACTAGTGAGACAGTCATTCACTCACTTACACACACATATACACACTCATCCACCCATACAGTCCTGCACATATGCTGTCTTCAAAACAGATACAAAGAGAGAGTTAGTCATTCATGCATTTATGTGTTAAGTAATACCCCCACCAAACCATACAGACACTCATACTGATACTAAAAAAACATCTAATAACCCATATACATACACATGTAGCTACTCAACCAACCCATGCAGCCACTTATACTCAAAGTGAAACACTAATACATATATTTAAATATTTAAACATTACTCACTAATATTTATTTATCAAAAAGACACACATTCACTGGATGGTGTCATCAGTGATGTCATGAGTGATGTCACTGACCATGTCATGAGTGATGTAATATGTGACGTCATCAGCAGTGCATTGCACGCGCAAGTTATAGTGAGTCCAACTAACTATAACGTGGAATTTCATTGCCTCTCATGTCACAGGCATCTTGTATTAACATATATATATATATATATATATATATATATATATATATATATATATATATATATATATATATATATATATATATATATATATATATATGTAAATTCAAACTTGTTTTTTGGTTCTCCCCACCTCCCAGCAGGAGAAGAGAGAGTCACGGACTCCAGTTATTTGTGGCAAATTCAGGTCTTTATTCGCACAGCTTTATGACGCATTTCGGACAACAGTGTCCTTCTTCACATACGGAAACGCAGTCCGTCTACTGTTTTATACTTTTGTTTTTTGTTTTCCCCCGTGTCATGTGATCAATAGACATAAATAATATACTACAATGCTTGTTTTCTCATAGTCTGTTTTTTAAGCAATGTGCTCTATTTGTTATACATTTTGGCTTTGCTTTTGACTTATTTGCCATGTGGCTTGTCCGAAGTTGTTACATTCTTTCTGTAAAGTGCATGTGCTTCTTAATATCTGCATGAATGCAGAACTGCCATAGAATATGTAATTATATGGTTCAATATTACAAATCAACATTATCAAGTTTCAATTAATAAATAAATAAATACATATATAATTAAATATGAAGTCATTCATTTCATGATAAAAACATTTTTTATATAAAAACTACAATATTGTGACATATCTGCAATTTAAAAGAATTGGATGCTGATTTCGCCTCCTTCACTTGTGCAAAACTCGCTTATTGTAAACATGTTGGGGCACAGATTGATTTATGCATAAAGTGCTTATTAAAGTGCAAAGAAATATTGTTATTGTTTGGATAGGGCAGCCGCCTTTTCCGAACTGTAAAGTGCTGGTGCTACTGCATTGTGTTAGTGAATGAAAATTAGTGGGTTTAAAAACAAAGAGTTAGCAGCTGAGGATCTAAAAGTGCATATATCTTGATATGAGGTACCATTCTTAGAATTGATTATGCCTATGTCCTCTTGTTTGTGTCATTTTTCTTCTATTTTAGACTTGGATATTGTTGTATGTATATTGAGTCTGTCATACCTATTGGTTTAGAGCTACAGGAAGTTGTGTAAGTCCTCCGTATTATTAAACCCTCTGGGGTGTCTTCTGTCTAGCTCTAAGATCATGCAGGACTTTAATTGACACAATGATCGTTCCCTATTGCCCCCTCTACGGGGGTTTGGGACTGCCGTAATCACATAATATTTTAGGCATTTCAAATCATTGCCTTGTTCCAGCTTGAAATGCCTGGCAACTGGGTACGCTGTGTAATTATTGACGATTGAGCGCAAGTGTTGTAGTATTCTGACATGCACCTGTAGCTTTGTGCTTCCGACATATCGTCGGCCACAGGTGCATGTCAGAATATACACAGCGTACTCGGTCTTACAGTTGTAGCTGCCTTTGATCTTGATTTCCGTGGGACTGAATGGGGTCATGTATTTTGTAGTGTTTTCCCCATATCTACATGCTCGACATGATGAGCATTTGTAAAACCCATGTCGTGGCTGTAGCTATGTTTTCTTCTTATGTGGATTTCAGGGCTACTTTTCACAATTTGGGATCTCATTGAAATTCCCTTTCTAAAAGTGATAATGGGACTGTCTGAGATGTCAGGAGCCAAAACTGCATCTGTAAGAACAATTGGCCAATTACGTTCAATATTTGACCTAATTTGTCTTTCTTGTTGTTTAATGGTAAGGATGAGTCTGGGCGCATTGACTTCTTGTGACTGGTCTTACTTCTGTTATCCGGCTCTAACAGGCATTCTCTTGGTTTGAGGGCCACTTTGGCTACTGCCTCATTGAGGATTGATGTACTGTATCCTCTCTGTCTGAACCTCATTAATGCCTCTTGTGAGCACACCTCCTGATCTTCTGAGGTACTACATATTCTTTTTATTCTAAGGAGTTCCCCGTAGGGTATACTCCGTACCAAGTGTTTGGGGTGTGCACTGGATGCATAGATATATATATCCATATAAATATATATGTCTTTGATGAAAATAACTGATGACATCACTGATGACATCAACCACTGAGTGTGTTAATATGTTTTATAATTTACATTTTTGCAGGTAACTACCATATTACTTTTCTACCTAATTTTGTACAGACTGTGTCCAGATAGTGGTTGTAAGTGTTTACAAAACGCGTTGCTCCTAATGCATCATCAGGGCTGGACTGTCTGGAGCGAGCACCGGGCATTCCCCCAGTGGGGTGCCAGGGTGGGGGCCGGTTTTAGGCCCCTGGGAGCCGTTTTTGTTACAGGGCCGTTTTTGGTCCCTGTAACAAAATCGTCCGAAACCGGCCTTGACAAAGAGCTAAGCCGTACCCCCAAACCTCTGGGGGGTCCAGCCCTGTGCATCATAGGTGTGTAGAGGTCTTTAACACGTTATAAATCTTCACATTAAAGAGTAACTCTGTGCGCAGATAACAGTCAATGACTTGTGTGCAGCATGTTTCACATAAGTGTTTTGATTAGGCAGAAAAAGTTTCCAAAAGGGAAAAGATTCAACGTTGTAGATAGTAAGAGCCTGATTTAGAGTTCAGCGGACAGGTTACTCCATCACAAAGGTGACGCGTTTCCTGTCCACCATATTCCAAGTGCCATTGGATATAATGGACTTGTAATACGGCGGATGGGATAACCGTCACATTTGTGACACAGTAACCCGTCTGCCAAAGTCTAAAACAGGCTCTAAGTATTGTAAGCAGCCATGAGTTATTAGACAGAATCATCTCAGCATGACAAATTCTACATAACATAATAGACGGTTTGCACCAGGTGCTAACCTATGTACCTGTACTTTTTTTGCTTTAGAAGATGGGCTTCACCACAGAATGAAGGCTATAGGCAGTATGATCGTTAGCACCTTAATACCTTGGTAATTTTAAGTGAATAGTGTATTTTTTGACAAGTGTGCATAGAGTGTACGCTGTTCTTAGTAGGAATAGTTTGTCAATACTCTCTGGTGCATTTCTCATGAGAGTTTCACTGTCTGCTAACACTGTGGTACAGATTTCACTCTACCCATGTAGTAAACACTATTTACAGGACACACTTTTCTACTCACATCAACTTTATTTCTCAATGTAGGTTTGGCGACTATGAGGGTTATGATGTACATAAAAGCAGTCAGTAGTAGGACATTCATTTTGGAACAGACGTTGAGTATCTTGAGGAACTTGACTTTCTCTGAATACTTGTATACATATTGAACAGTGTGTATAATAAGTATTTCCCGTTTGTCTGTGGCTGATTGTTAATGTGAACTAGGCTACCCGGGAAGTGTATGGTATAGGATCAATGTTTCACATAACACATGCTTGCTGCACCGAAGGGAGTTGTATCTGTGATGGCATTAATGATGCCTCATATTATTATGACCAATGTTGTGCTTATTTTAGGCCTCTAATGCCAAATTCGATTATAGAGTAAGGTGTACAAAAGAAGGTTGGATGATGTAATCAATGACGCCATCTGAGATGCCATTAGCGATGTTATCAATGATATCATAGAACCTATCATGAGTGATATAATATGTGAGGTCATAAGCAGTGCATGATGGGGGGCGTAAGTTATAGTTAGCTCTGCTAACTCTAACTGGTGAATTTCTGTGCTTTTTTTTTAGTTCCAAATATTAATGTTTTGACCGACATAGTCACCTAACTATAATGTTACTTTATCCTCTGTTTTTTCATTGAATTTCTAAGGATATTTTTTTAATAAAAACAGATCTTTTTATCACACCTTACTATATTGTTGCATTAACCTTTGTTTTTTCTGCGAATTTCGGATATTTTTTAACCTAAAGTAATATTTTATCATTATACAAAAATCTAAATCCCCACTGCTCACAGGGAGTGTTAGGCCAAGCCCCGCAGCAAACCCCCCACAGGCAGCCAACACCACACTACGCACTGCCTTTTGTCACACTAAGCATGGGGTTGGTCACAGGGCCTGACTTGCAGCCTGGCCCTGAGTCTAACTCCGCGTGGGTAGGTATCCGGAGGCAGCCAACACATTGCTGTTCACAGCCTTTGTTTGCATGTGGCATGTGGTTAGACACATGGCCTGTCTTGCAGCCAGGCCCTGTGTCCACCTCCCCACAAGCAGCCACTTGGAGGCAGCCAACTTAGCAAACCTTATTAGACCACGGGGACCCATCTCCTAGGGCCAAATATAATAAAAAATGGGCATCCATCAACATCACATTGGAGGATGGTGGGGAGCCCCAAGGCCACAGGAACCCCAGTCATCTCGCCGTATGGTGTAGGTGACTGCATTGACCTGCCCGGAGGGAGCAGCTATACGAGTTGCACCTGACAGTTCCATTCACACACAATCAAGAGTATCGGAATCAGTACCTCACTGGAAATTATGCACAACTTTCGGTGCACGATGACCTGAGTCGCACCAGACAGTTCCGGTCACACACAATGAAGAGTTGCAAATTTCATAGCTCTCTGGAAATGAGGCACCACGTCTGGTGAGCATTTATATGGGTCGCACCAGACACTACCGGTCACACACACAACAAAGAGTTGTAAATTCCGTACCTACCTGGAAATGAAGTGCAACGCCTGGTGAGCATTGATATGGGTCGCACCAGACAATTCTGGTCGCACACACAGGCGCAAGTTTAGCGGTGCCGCATGAGGTAAAATGAGGCACTACTATGGGAAGGCCCTCCCTCTGAGAGTCACAACCTGTGAATCGGATAGCGCACGCAATGAGCATGCAGTCGGCGTGTCACACGAGAGGAATGCGACACGATTGATGAAGCGGGCCACCGTGGATCCCGCAACCAGTGAATCCGCTCACCACCAACAAGATGCTTATGCGTGTTAGGGCCTCACAATGCAGGGGCCACCTTTCTTAGATTAGTATGAACATTTGGTGCTCCACACAAGGCAATCCAGTCTTCAGCACAATACTTAGTTACATGTTTATGCCGTTCTACCAGTTGGGATCCAGCAGACAATGTGGGTAATTATGAGGGCACAGCTCTCCAGGAGTCACATGTAGACAGCATGGGTACCTTGTGGGAGGTCTTTGATGTCCCTGAGACTGCCACAAAAGAACAATGGGCAAGCTAACATGCCCTTGGCGACCACTCTTCAGGGTGCCACACAGCAGCAGGTAGTCAGCTCAGGCCAGCCATTATTGAGGAAGGGTGCACAATTTCTTTCAATGGCAGTAATTCTTCTTGTGCACAACAGATTCCTCTGGCAATGTGCACCAGGCATTTTCAGGCAATCCGGTCCCACGTCCCCACAGGTGTATCTTTGCCCTGCTGAAGTATGGCATCAGTGCCAATACTGTAGTGTGCCTTTGAAGTTGTTGGTGATTCAGAGGGTTTCCCGTTAAACCACAGATGTCTCCCCTAAATGCCAGTCCTGTCAGCCATGAGGTCGTGGAATGCAGATCAAAGAGGGTCATTACGATGGCGGCGATACCTCCACCTGACAGGCTGTCGGGGGTGGTCTTGCCGCCATCGGAAAAGGGATCTGCGTCCGCCATATTATGATAGCATTTGGACGGGTGGCAGTCATAAACTCCGGCTGCCACGTTCCCTACAGGTGGTCATTATCCAACCACCTGTCGGACTTCCCTGTAGTCCCAGACGTTGTGCCTAATTTCCAGGGAGGTGTGGAGAAGTGGATTCAAGTCCCATTGTGCCCAGAATGCCTGGGTGCTCCTTTGAACGACATGTCTGATGAGGTGCCTTCTTCTTCTGAGAGGCTCCCCTGCTTCACTCCTCATTCATCGACTGTTCCTTTTGTACCCTCAGTGTGGTGGATCAACTGCCCTGTCCTCACCCGATCCCGACTACTTTGTTTTGCCAGGTAGCATTAACAGATCGGGCCCAGTTGGTGAGAGTAATTGACCGGGCTGAGGATCGCTTCCAAGAGCAATCGGAAGCAGGTCAGGAGACTGCATGACCCCGCTGTGCAACACAGAACTGGGCTAGAGCCAAAAGGCCAACTGTGGAACCCTTTAATTAAACAAGTATTGCCCTCAGCCCACTCCTGCTCTGCATAGCATTGGTGAACTTCCAAGGTGGTTGCCAAACCCGCATTTGTCAACTGCCACATAAGTAGCCATGCCACCTACTCCCACCTTCCTCCATGAGACCCTGACTAAGTGTGACTTTAGCCACAATTGGCCTAGTATCAGAGGGAGGGTTCTTTATCTCCAACCCCTTGGCATAGGGTGGCTGAAAGGTGGAAGAGAGCTTGGGCCACAGAGTCCTCATTTGTATCATCAATTGACCTGCCGGATGTCAGTTGCACTGCATTATGGTGCTTTGTGTATGTGTGTGTGCATGTGTGCTCCATAGGGACCTGCCTGATATCCGTTGCACAGCGGAGTCGTGCTGAGTGAGTGTGTGGGAGTGACTGCATGAGGACAGCCTGTTATTAATTACACTTCAAGGCGGTGTTGCTTTACATGTTGATTCCTTGCCAAAAGAAACCTACATTTGACAGTAGTTTTTACTCGTGCAGCCTTGTCCCACTGTGCTGTTTAAAAGTGTTGAAATTATCCATGTGTACACATTTCTGAAATCGTTGTGATCTGGGGTCCACCCTATATCTGTGTGGTATTGAATTGTAGTAATTGCCAGGGTGGTCCTAGTTCTGACAACGTTTCGCTAGGCTTAAGGGTGCTGGGGGGTGATATTTCCAAATGTTATTTATGCCCAGAAATAAATGATGTTCATGTTGTGTTAATTAATGTGTGTGTTGAATACCTAATTTATTTACATACACCATGTAGAAAGTTTCTTCTGTGATACTGTGTGTTTATTGTGTTACAGTGCTGTTCCAATGCTTTACATATTGCATCTGTGATAAGTCTGACTGCTCAGTGCCAATCTACCCAAGGGTGACCACATGTTTTACAGTGATTGTAATCACCTACCCCTGACCGGAGTGGTAGGTTCAGCCTGGCTAGGGCACTGCCCCTGCCGACTTGAAAGTGCCAGTTTCACAGCCTCAATTTGGTTTTAAGAGTTTCTGCGGGGGATAGGGTCCCAGAGCCTTTTTTAGGTCTCGGTGAGGGGGCTGCGTGACCCCCTCCCCTTATTAAATACATTGGACCTCAATGATGGTGTACCCAAGGCAGAATATGGCTCGGGACAGGGGCTGCATGCCACCCTCCCCTTAATCAAGATACTGGGCCCTGGGTGGAAAATGGCTTGGGGAGGGTTAGCTGTGTCCACCTTGCATTATTAAATAAATTTGGCCCTAGGAAATGGGGTCCTTGGGGCTGAAAATGGATCAGGGAGGGGGTAGTGCACTCTCTCCCTTTAAACAATATATCCGGCTCCTGGGGATGAGGTCCTCGGGTCATAAAATGGACAAGGGGATGGGGGCTCTACTCACGCCCCTACTAAATACTTAAAAGAATAGCAGCCACCTTTTTGGGGGGAGTTTGCCACGATCTTACGGGAGATCCACAGGATTATGGCAAAAAATGATGGGGCCTAGGGAGGCAGGGTGTCCCTAAACTGCCGCCTTATATATATTTTTTTTAAGTTCAGGATGGGACTAAGTCCTTGAGTCCTGTAATGGCTGCCAGCAACAGGTTTCTCATGTTGCTGGCAGTCAATCAGAGTGCTCGCTCCCCTGGGAGTCTGACTTGCGCAGGAGTGAGCTAGCCCAATGGAAAAAAGCTCCCTGCGCCAATTAAAATACTCTGATTTTAAATTGGTTCTCATGCGAGACTCTCGCAAGCCTCCCGCGGACCCAAACCACCCAGATATACAAATATTTGTAAACCATAGTTAATAAAAAACTACTGAATGGATTTACAGCAAATCACAAAAAACACAATCTGTGGACCAAGATCTAGATTCCTGCCACATTTGGTGTAATTCCGTTCAGTCATTCAGCAGTTTTTGTGGTAGTGCTATTTAAAGAAGTCAATGGAAAATGCATGAGAATTTTGCATTTGTGTACCCCCTTTTCTCTCAGCCCCCACTAGACAAAGCACCCCAAAACCTTACATGAGCAAACTACGCACAAATGAGCACCTTTTTGGAAAGCTTCGAGAGATTTGTAAAAAAGTGCTAAAGTTATAAATTATAAGCAACACAAAAAATACATTTCCTATGGAAACACTGACCCAACTATACCTGGGTCATATATATATATATATATATATATATATATATATATATATATATATATATATATCTCCTCCAAAGACAACTACAGGCACTCACAGGGTAAGATAAAAAGAGTTTATTTCATCATCCAAGTAGATGCGTTTCGGCGAGATTGCCTTTCTCAATGCTTGCTTCAATAAAACATACCACTCCAATCGTATCTTTTAAATATCTCATACTGCACTACCATTGGACAATACCATGTAACCATAGAGGATGGAGTGCACAATCCAAGTAAATTACTCCATCTCCAGCTGCCATGATAGCATATCAGTCATCACACTCACTAACTCATACAGCCACTATCTCAGCCACTTACTCATCCATACAGACAGTCACATACCCCCTCGCCCACACACACAGACACTCAGACACCCATACAGGTACTCAGACAACCAATCACCCATACAGCCACTCACATACCCACTCACACCCCCATACAGCCACTTATACACCAACTGACAGACTGATACTAACATTCACACAACCAGTCACTCACCCATACATTCGCTGAAACATGTAATCACTCACTCATACAGTCAGACATGCACCCACTGAATCGTCCATACAGGAACTCATAGACCCAGATTCACCAGCACATCTTGGTATATATATTTAACTCTCAAATGTTTTAACAATACTCACAGTCACTGGATGACATCATGAGGGATGTCATTTGAGATGTCATCAGTGATGTCATCAGTTATGTTACTGATCAAGTCATGAGTGATGTAATATGTGGGGTCATAAGCAGTGCATTGCAGGGGCGCGAGTTATTGTTAGCTCAGCTAACTATAACTGTTAAATGTCACCGAGTGAAACCTGAGCCTAACTATAACTGAATTTCAACGTTTTTTTTTACTCCATTTCCTAACTATAACGTCCCAGTAACCTTTGTTTTTTTTCAGTGAATTTCTATGGTTGTTTAAGTAGTAATGATGTTTGCAGAGTAGTGGACAAAGGGGAAGGGGGCTTTGACCGGCTCTCAGGAATCCCGCTATGTAGGATATACTGAAAGAACCAGGAAGGATTCTTGGATCCCAAGGTCCCTCAGCATCCAAGAGGACTTAATTCCCCAACCAGTAGTGTACCAGGAGACTTGTTTGCAGAGTGGTGGCAAAAGGGGGCATCAGCCTCTGAAGACCTCTTAGCAATCCTGCTGTTTGGGACTTACTGGAGGTAACAGGAGGGGTAGCTGGCCCACAAGGCCATCCTTGCTGGCCAACAACTCCTCCTGTTACCTCCATTAAGGCCCACACAGTGAGACTGCTGAGAGAGATCTTTGGAAGCCATGTCCCCTTTTTCCACCACTTTACAAATGCACCTCCTAGGACACTACTGGTTGGGCGATGAAATCCCTTTGGCTCCAGAGGCTCCTTGGGGGCCAACTACCCCTCCAGTTACCTCCAGGAAGTCACACACAGCGGGATTGCTGAGACTTCTTCGGAGGCTACGCCCCCTTTTTCCACCACTCAGCAAACACACCTTCTGGCACACTACAGGTTAGGGAATTAAGTCCTTGCAGACAGTGGAGCAGTGTTTGCTATGGCTTGGCCCAAGCTGTGCTCCCAACAAGCCATAGCAGACAGTAATGTCACCAATGTGGACACCCTGGGACATCGCAGGAGCCGGCCCTGGGGGGGTGGCGGTTCCCAGGGCCATCTATGACTCCAGGAGTCCCCCTGCATGCGGCCTGTGGCCCCCTCCTTTGTTTTAATTTGCCACAGAGGTGGTGGTACCCAGGTCGTGAGGGGTCCATGTGACCCCACATTACTTTTGGCTAAAGTCACAGGGAGGTGGCAGTCCCCTTGACTGCGAGGGGTCTCTGCGGCCTCCAGCATTATTTAAATTGAAAGCCCCAGGGAGGTGGTGCCCCCCGGGGCTGCAATGGGGGGTCTGTGTGGACCCATACTTTGTTTATAGATAGGTTCTGGGGAGGTAGTGGTCCCCGGGGCTTGGGAGAGTCCAAGAGGCCCCCCATTTATACAACTATAAGCCCCAGGGGATGGTGGTCCCCGGGGGAGAGGCCGTATGAGGCACCCCCGTTTTCATTGGTTTTTTTAAGAAACCCCGGGGAGAGAGTGGTCCCTGGGGCAATAGTGAGCCACAGGAGGGGGTGGCCTGCGCCCCTCCTCCATTATTAAAAAAAATGCCCCCGGGACCTGGCCCATCCGTGGGTAAATAATGAAGGAAGCATGGGAGCCCTTTCTTTGTTTTTTCGAAAAATGTCCTGCTTGTTGGACCTGGCCCTTTTGGCAGGTTCACCCCGAAACTTTTTGCTTTTTCCTAGCCTGTTTCTGGAACCTGGTGTTGGTGATTTTTGGCCTTTGTGCACTTTTTCACTGTGGTACAGTGTAAAGTGCATGAGCTCTCTGTGTATGTGTGGTGAGTGACCTGCCCTCCCATAGGAATGAATGGGGAATATGTATGCCCATGGTAGTTCCTGATGTGTGAGGAGTGCAGGGTCGAGTTTGTTATGTGCGAACTCGTGAGATTGAACGCTGCATAATGGTGTATGCGGCATGGTTGTGTCTAGTCTAGAAGTGCCACTTTTAAGAAGTTAATGAAGAAGGGTGGGGTAACACATGTCACCCCAAAACCAGTCGCAGCTGCCATCATTGCGCCTTTTGGCAACATTCTATCCACGTTTTTCCATTTGCTAATATTCCATAGTTTTAACCATATTATTCCACGATTTGCCACATTTTCTGTGTAACTGTCGTTTCGCTTCACATTCAGGTTATGTTCTGCCATTTTCCAATTTCTAATGCTTGAACCGTGCCCTCCGGACCTCATTTTCAAACACGATCAACGCAGTGGTTCGTCCAAAGCAATATTTATTTAAAAATCCAATGCATTCCGGGCACATCATTGCCCTTCGTCAGGGAACACTATAAACAACAATAATAGCAAAAGGTCAACATCGTGTATTCACTTACATCAATTCAAAATTAATCTTACACATCATCTAATCTTAAATGATTAAATGCTTGTACATCATGATCATTGTGCAAATTTTCTTATGTAACCTGTCGCCTCAACGCTAGCAAACTCATCTCTACAAACAGTGCCTATCCAACCACATTTTATCGCTCGTATCCAGTGTTATTGTGCATAGAGACTGTGGGCTCTTATTCCCCTCCCCGTTGGTGTAACATTTTCTGTTCACCCTTTACTATCAGAAACTCCGTTTTAGGCCCCTGAGTTTCTTAACATGATTATCTCGGTATCTCCTTCAGTACGTTATTAATGTTAAGCAAAGTATTAATGTCTTCATTCACAAGTCTATTTATCCATTAGTCACATTACATCTTCCTGCTTCATTTTCACTCCTAACACGTACCTGCAATGAACGCTAAAACCCATCCTGTCTTGTTTCCGATCCGGTGAAGTTACCTTCCTGTTGTTACCCCTTCATTTAAAACTCATTCTCTATGCTACCTTCTTCCTAATTGGCCCGTGCCGCTCGCTGTCTTTCGCTCTCGTGTTCACGTGGTGGTGCACGTCATTTAACTTGAGACTACGTTACCCATACTACCATGCTAACCTACGCGCAATAATAAAACATTCTTTGCATTTTGTTACACAATTGCATTTATCACTGAAATTTTTAATCGTCTTTGCATGAACAACATGTGTCATAATTAGTGTCGTTAAATCCAACCTGAAAAACATTGCTTTTCTAAAAAACGAACCAGATCTTATTCCGTGAATGTCAAGTCTTTTAAGATAATGAGACAAGAATCAAAGAGACTACTACTTTTGTGGGTGCACTTTTAAGAAGTTGGCATATTTGTGTAATCTGTGGCTGGCGTGTGATTGGCTGGTGAGCCTGGCCCAGAGTGCCTGGGCCTGTTTGTGGATTGACTGTCTGGTTTGAGGACGACAGGGGCTGCAGAGCCCCCAGGAGGTTGTCTGAGTCAGCCCGTGGATGAAAGGCAGCATCTGCTGCCAGGGAAGTGGGTGGAGATAGCACCTGGGAGTGAATGAGGCTGTGCCTGCCTGCCACAATGCTGGCTCCACCTCCCCGCTGGGCGACTGTCACCTCTGTCCCTGATACTGAAAGGAAGTCCCTATAACCAGTTCTAGCTGGTTCTCACACTGCCTGCACAAAGACTTCAAAGACTTTTCTCTGTATAAGAAGAGGCTGTGTCCCCTTCCAAAATGTTCTTGTTTCTGACTTGAATCTACCAGGGGCGGGCGCTGCCCAGCCCCTGGATGCCTGGAGGACTTTTGGGGGACCCCTCTGCCTTGCCTGGGCTGATAGGGGGACTTTGCTTTGCCCTGGGATCCTTTGGACCTTCTTCCTATCCCCCCAGGACTTTGCTGGACTTTTCCTGATTCCCCCTAGCGCCTGGGAGCGCTTTGTCCCGCTTCCAGCGCTTAAGAGCGCTCTATTTCGCCTGTAGCGCTTGGGAAGCGCTTTATTTGGCTGCTAGCGCTTATGAGCGCTTTATTTCATTTATAGCGCTGGGAGCGCTGTAATTTTCCCCTCAGCGCGTGGTAGCGCTGTTATGGCCTTCCGCGGCTGCCCACGCCGCGTATTCACTTTTTATTTATTTATCTCGAGGGAGCCCACCCCTCGGATAATGATTCCCCGCCTGCCTGCCTAAGCGGGGCCGCTGCGCTGCCCGCAGCGACCCGGAAGTAGTTGGCCGGCCGGCCAATCCTGGCGCGACCAGCCGGAAGTCCCGCCCCGCAGCCCGGGAAGAGAAGAAGAAGGCGCCCGGGAGATGGCGGCCGGTGCCACCGGTGCGGGGCTCCCATTGCTGAGGGAGCCCCGGAGGAGCTGAGGAGTAGCGGAGGGGGCACGGGGCACATTGCCGGTGCCCGCCCCCACCGCACGTCGAGTCCCGGTCCCGAGATGGGGGACCGGGTGAAGGGAGAAGCAGAGACCGGCGCGTCTGGAGACCCGGTGAGTGCCCTGAGGGAGAGGAGGGGCATCGGGGCACATTGCCGGTGCCCGCCCCTCCCCTCCAGTGCGAGCGCTTGAGTGCTCGGAGGCCCGTGGGGCCTCCCCTGATGCCGAGTCCCCCGAGAGGGACTCCAACAAAGCCCCCAGTGAGGCTCAGGTGCTAATCTGGTGTTCGGGCCCCCCGAGCGGGGCTACTGCGTCACTTTGGGCATATTTGATTTACGAGCCCAGCGAGGCTCGAGGGCCATTTTCTGTTTAGAGCCACGGAGGCTCTAGGAGTCATATTTGATTTACGAGCCCAGTGAGGCTCGAGGGCCAGTTTGTGTTTAGAGCCACGGAGGCTCTAGGGGGCACAGTTGCTTTCAGAGCCTGAGGGCTCCATGGGCCTATTTGTTTTAGAGCCTGAGTGGCTCCAACGTTTGGGGCACGTGACATGCCCAGAGCCTGTGTGGCTCCAGCAGTGGGTGCAGTTTGCGCCTAAGGGTCAGTGAGGGCCCTGTCGCAGTTTTCTGATGATTCCCAGCTGCCCAGCAATTAGTGGGCAGCTGCACCGTTTAGGTCTTGGAGTGTTCCCAGGTGCCCAGCAAGTAGTGGGCAGTGCACCTGCCACGTTTAGGCCCCTGACATTGAGACACAGGGCGTCCTAGCCCCAACAAGGCCAGTTGGCCTAGGGACTGCCACAGGTGGTGGCTTATGTAGGTTTTGCGCAATTGTGTGATTATTCCTGCACCTCTGAATGTTTTTAGGCATCATGTGATTTTTGCGCTATTGTATTGTTCTGGCACCTCTGAATGTTTTTAGGCATCATGTGTCTTCCTTTTCCCTGCGCTGCACCTCTGAATGTTTTAGGCATCATGTGTCTTCTTGCGCTGCACCTCTGAATGTGTTTTATTGCATCATGTGCTTTGTTCTGAACACCGCTGAATGTGTAGGTTTATGCATCATGTGTTTCCCTTGTCTTACACCTCTGAATGTTTTTAGGCATCATGTGTTTCCCTTTACTACACCGTTGAATGTGCTTTCATGCATCATGTGTAATGTGTTGTACTTATACCCCTAAATGCTGTGTGATACTTAGGTGGTTGTTCTTTTTAGTACAGGTGGTCCTAGTGAGGTCCTGGTCCCCTGCGTGACATTCTCCTAAGGTGTTTAGGGTTGCGTAGGTGGTACTTACCTGTTCCCAGTAGTTACTGGATGTGATTTATAACTGTTATTCTATATCCTTTTATTCTAATTTCTGACAGTATTCCTATTTCTAAAAGTGATGATTCTGACAGTGGCCTATGTGGCCCTGTCCTGTAAATAATCCCTTATGAATATTGCCCGTGCCAGTTGGCACAATGTACATGTGTGATTTCTATCTGATGTGTTTTGACAATACAAAAGTTATTTTAATATAACCTTGTGTGGAGTTCCTTTTGTGGTGTGCCTAGGATGTTGTTGCTGTTGTGTGCTGGCGCAAATACTTTACACATTGCCTCCGAGTTTAGCCTCACTGCTCGTGCCAAGCTACCAAGGGGGTGAGCAGGGGTTATCTTGGCGTGTGACTCCCTCGCCCTGACTAGAATGGTGGTTTCTGCCTGGCTTTGGCGTCAGCCTTAGCCTACCAGAAATAGCCAGTTCTAACACTGCTGGATCCATGCATCCTGCCAAACATATAAATAATAATGCTTTTTTGGCAGGGGGATTCCAGTGGGACCCCCACCCTTCAAAGGGGTGAAGGTGTTTCTACCCTGTCCCCTGTGCTTTTAAAAAAACAATTTTATGGGACTCGGTTCAACCGAGCCCCAAGATGGCTGCCAACACTTCCTGGTAGAAGTGTTGGCAGCCAATCAAATTTTAGTAAGGTCTCAGTAGGCTGTTGGGCTCCCAGATATCTATTTTGAAACTTAAATATCTCTGAAACTACGGAACGTATTTACACCAAGTCACAAAAAGCATGCTTTCTGGGCCAACATCTAGCTTCTGCCAAATTTGGAGTCATTCCGTTCAGCATTTCAGGCTGTAGTCGTGTTCAAAAAATGAAAAACCCCATGTACATAACATGGGGAAAGCTTGTGTTGGGACCCCCTTTTTCACAGCCCCCCTTTTGACGGAGCACACCAAAATTTTCAACAGAGCAGCTGAACCTAAAAAGGGATGTTTTTTGAGGATTTCTTGAAGATTCATCAAGCGGCATCAAAGTCATAGGCAAAACAAAAAATTGTTTTCCTATGGACACTTTTGATCCTAACTATAACTACCTCATTTGAAAAGCTAATCCTGCTTTGCGAGCGTTTTTTTGGGGGAGGGGACATGAGAAACTTATAGTTAATGTCAACGGGTTCTCTACATCTGTTGTTCGACACCAACGCAGTAGGTGGATGGGACCGTGTTGAGCAGAGTCATGGAACCGGAACTTTTTGATATATATATGTGTATGTGCATATTTACATTTAAATTTTGTGTTGCCTCTCTACTAGCCTTTTACATTTACCCCTCACTACTAATTATGCTTACCAATCCCTAAACCTTAAAATACACTTATCTTAAGGTTAAACTACTACCCTGTGCCTTTACCCAACCCTGAACCCTAAAACCCCCTTACTAACCCATACCATACCCATATCTGAACCCTAAAAGCCCTTTACTGCCCCCATCCTTAACCATCTCGGCACCCCAAAAAAGTACAGTAAAGCCCCTATTACACCATACTTTACCCACACTTGACCCTAAAAGCTTCTTTAAATCCCTTAACACTCTGAACCCTTACCCATACCGTGACCTTTAAATTCCTCTTTTTTAAATTATATAGATATGTAATTAAACAAAACCTTACCTGCGTTGTAAAGTACCTAAAAAGGCCTGCATGGAACTTGGCTGTGCATAAAATCATGTGTGGTAACAGCCTGTGGGATATAGTTCATGGGGTGATGGCTGTACAGCCTCCGCACACATGGCGTAGGGATCTTTACCCATGCCATAACCTTTAAAATAACCTTCAAACCCTTATCACCCTGTACTACCACATACCCCTTACTACACTTACCCATCCCTGAACCTTGTAAATCCCTTACTAACCTGTACCCTTACCCATCTCTAAATCCTAATAACCCCAGTAAAAGCCAAACTATCCTGTACCCTTGCCCAACCTTCAACCCTGTAAATTCCTAATTAAACCATACCCTTACCAATCCCTGAACCCCAAAAACACCTGTAGAACCTTTAATACCATGTAACCTTATCCATCCCTGAACCCTAAAAACCTGTTACTACCCAATGCCTTTACCAATACCTGAACCCAAATAACTTCTGCAAAACCCTCCCTAACCGTATACTTAGCCACCCCTGAACTCTAAAAACCTGTTAAAGGTCATAGGATGGGTAAGGATGCAGGGGTAAATGTTTTAAAGTCTGCTTTTTTCTACATAAAATAATAATTATATAATTTAAAAAATGACTTACCTGCATGGTAAAGACATGTGTGGTAACATCCTGTGGAGTACGGACAGTGGGATAACGACTGTTCACCTTCCGCACACATGGTGGAGGGATGATTACCCATCCATCAACCTAAAAAAAAACTTAAAATCTTTACTACCCCGAGCTCTTACCCATTCCTGAATCCTGTAAATCTCTTCATAACCCATATCCTTATCCATCCCTAATCCCTAAAAACCCTCTATAAAACCCTTAATACCCGATGCCCATCCTTGAATCCTAAATACCTGCTACTACCCTACACCCTTACCTATCTTACCTATCTCTGAAACCTTGTAAAACCCTCACTACCCATACCCTTACCGATTATGAACCTTCAAAATTTCTTTAAAGGTCTTACCCCCTGAACCCTTAAACAACCCATATCCTTTCAATCCTCCCCTTTTTTTAAATAACATAATAATTAGGCATTAAAAAACACTTACCTGCATAGTAAAGTAGCAAAAAAAGGCCTTTGTGGTGCTTACTTGAGTGGTACAAGCATGTGTGCTAATGTTGTGTGGGGCGAAGACCATGGGGTAAAGGCTGTATACCATCTGCATACATGGCAGGAACCTCCAAAGAGAAAAGATAGGAGTGGGGGAGAGGGCTGGACTGGGTAGCTAAAAGCACCCTTGGCAAAAATGTTGAAGCCAGCCCGTCCCCTTCTCCTGGCTTATTCTCTCTCTCTCCATCCATTCTCTCCTCTCTCTCTTTTCCTTCTCTCATCACTGTCTTCTCCTTCTCTCATCACTGTCTATCTACCTTCCCCCTCCCTCTCTTTTTTTCTGTCTTGAAGCCTCCTGGGCCTTCTGTAATTAACATGTGGGAGCTGGAGGAAGTGACAAAGGCCCCAGTAGCAGCCCTGACCTTTCAGGCTGGCTTCCAAAGGCTGTAGCCCACCAGGGAAATGACCATTTGAATAAAAGGCCCATCCTGCCCAGGTGGAGAAGGATTTCACACTAAGGATAGTGACCAGCCGTTTAGCATGTGAATAGTTCTACTGTAGTACTACTTCGCTTACTACAAAATGCAGTTTGTGACTACGCCCCACAGTTTGCGAATTCAATGGGCTTACTTTTTTATGTGCGAGTGTTTGCAGTAGTCTGTACCTCCCTCAACTCCTCCTTACCTTTCCCTAACCCCTTCCATTGTGGTAAAGGTTCACCATTTTTCAACCACTCCCACATTTACACCTGTATTGTAGGCTCAAAAATGCAGAGATCTTTGCCTGTTGGCGGAGATCTCCACATAGATAAAGGTAAGAGAGGCGGAGGTCTAAGCATGTAGATTTGTGAATATTGTTTTTTAGTGCTTGAGTATACAAGACTGACGCACTGAAACAACTAAAGTGGAAAGTTTATAAAGCCCTACGAGCAGTCTGTAACTTCCCACTCAACAAATCAAATGTTGGTAACCTGAAGTCAGTTAAAAAATTTCTGGCACACCATGAACGCTTTGAAAAAACTCACTCACATAAAGCTAGGTTCAGACATCCTGGAAGTCAACAGCACTTTTCCATCACACCCTAAAGGGGGTCAAACCCAGTTTCCTGGAGAGGATCGACAATTTCTCCCATCTTTAAAGGAGGAAACAAATTGGAACAAGGAAACTACAAGCTGATAGCTCTGATTGATAAGGAGGCAAATTACTACGCCGGGGTCCTACTTGAACATATAAGCGACTGGGTCAATTTGATTCCATCATCCCTTTTAATCAAACAAGCTTCACCAGGAAGTCAGGCATCACAACAAATATGATAGCCCTGACTCGTATATTCGACTCCTCCAAAATCTAAAAACTCCTTTTTATCTCTGCTATATTGACTACCGGGCCGCCTTCAGCAGAGTGGACTGTAATAACCTCTCAGAAAAACTGAAGAACGGAAAAATTCTCCCACGCCTCTTGAAAGCAATAGAAAACCTATTCTCTAACACATGGGTCAGAATCAAATTGGGGAGTGGAGCAACCTTTTTAGGGCCATCCCAACAACAAGCGGCCTCAAATAGGGGTGTGTGCTGACACTGATGCTATTCAATTTATTTCTTACAGATCTCCCCCAAACACTCTCCTCCATTAACTCGCCACCCCAAACTAGGGTTGATACAGCTGTCCAATCTTCTGTGTACTGACAATCTGGTATTGCTAAGAAGAACTTAGGTTGGGATGTAGCATCTCTTGGGAGCGACGGGGTCTACGCCGCAGCGAGTGGGCTGAAAATAAACAGTACAAAAAACAAAATTATGATCATGCAATAAAGTCTCTTAAGGGGAAGGTCAGCAGGTGCCTTAGCAGGAACCGGATTGACTAAACAACTTGCTACAAGTACCTTGGTCTCCTATTTGACAACAACGGCTCTCTCAAATAACATAAGGAGGAAATCAAAAGGAAAGGGATCGCTCTTGCGGCCACATTTAAGAGTTGAATGGTCACTCATTCAGCCCGATTCTTGAAAGTGGTCCCCACTCTGGCCTATGGCAGTGAGGTACTTCGAGGCAGAGACACACTGGTCTTGGACACAACACTAGTCCGTATATATAGGCACATCTTCCGGCTATCCCAAAATTCCTTACCAGCCCTGTTCAGGCTTGAGTTTGGGCTAACAAAGCAGCTCAATGCCAGATGCTCAGCCTTTGTCATCTTTTGCCACAAGCTCAAAAACTAAGAGGAAAATGTCATCAACTATTGCATCTGGAAGGAGATCACAAAGAAACCACGCTTGTGAACATCTCAATGAAACGATCAACTTGCTAGGACTGGCAGGACTTTGGACGGCTGCAACAAGCCACGATCAATTAAAAAACACTCCCAAAATCCACCAGAATAACTGCCTCACTAGAAGACATGGCAGTCCAGCAAAACTATCTCACGCCTGGGTCATTTTAACAGCTATAAGACCTTGAGACTCCAGCAGTAACTGAACGAAGTTTTAAACCTTAGGACAAAAAGCACATATCTGTCTTGCCGCCTGGGCAATTTACAGTTTTAACCACATAACAGACCCTGGTTGAGGTCAGAAGGGGACACAACCTGCCGGCTATGTGGCATCGCAACTGAAAACATGGTCCACACTATCTGCCTATGCAAGACCACTCTAGATATATGGTGATAATGGCTGCGCCCGCGATGGAATCCGCCAGGGGTGCACACCTGCAGGGAAGCCATTTGGGCCTGCCTTAACTCCTTAGACTAGAGATCAATTTCTTGAAAGTAAAGTACATCCAAGGCGTAGAGAGAGCCCTCAGAAAGGCAGCAGGTGGGCAATCATCGCAGGATACAAACAAACTTACCGCCCCAGAAACTTGACCCTCAGCCTTCCTCCACATGAAAATAGACTCTCTTCTAATTGGGGTTAATACTAGCAAACATCCCAAATGTGTGCAGCCCCACTTGTACTTTCTCTTTTGGCTAGTGTTCTTTAATTTATGTTTTATGATGCACTACATGTTTCTTCTAATCTTTTGCTCATTGCTCAGGTTTTACTAAAGTACCATTTTTTACTATGACTAGGCATATTGTAATGATTTTAATTAATCCAACAATAAAGACTATTATTATTCGCTTGAGCAGTACTACTATAGTAGTAATTCATGTTCTACAAAATGTAGCTTGTGAATGGGGCACAATAAGATTACAAATCCATTAAAAAATAATTCCAAACTGCTGCAGGGTGAGATGTGTAAGCTCCCCTCTGAGCGAAAAGATCAAATAAAGCATGTGGATGGCAGTCTTGCTTCATCCCGTGGTCCACCCCCCAATGACACATGTCTATCATGCACATGTCACTAACTAACCATGCCAAGGAGAGTATGGACATAACGTAAGAACCTGGAGGGCTGGAGAGGAAACTGACCCCAAGTGCCCTCAACAGCCAGTCTGGCCCTACTCATGAACTGCCACGAAATTGATTTCTTTTGTTACTATTTTTTCTCTGAATACAGGATGAATAATTCTGTGAAAAATATTTCTGAACAACAGAAAACATGACAGCTCTCAAGAACGCCACTCGCAAACACCACCAGCTGATCCGCACCACCAAAAGAACATCGTTCAAAGACCGGCTGGACAACAACACCCACAACAGCAAGGAACTCTTCAGCATCGTAAAAAAGCTCTCCAACCCGCCAGCAACAATGACATCACACCGTCGCAA